>NC_090986.1:8565000-9765000 GCF_041146395.1 Eulemur rufifrons | reverse complement strand
AGCAGCCTCGTGGGGTGTGAAGCCGGACGCAGCCCCTAATGCGCCCCAGCGCTGTCCGTAGATTTCCAGCGGCGGTCGATGCCCAGGGATTACCAGGCGGCGGCAGCAGAAGCTCAAGCGAACACGTCCAACCGCTTCCTCCTCCCCACTTCCACCCCAAAGGTGTAATTTGTGACATCAATAAAATAGACAGGAAGTGGAGCTTTAAAGGAGTAGAGATTTTGTACGTAATTTAAGGTGGCATACATTTAAAATAGATTTTCATAACTGTAGAATGTTGTGTGCAATTTCTGTGGTAATAACAAAGAATATTATTCTATATAATATACACAAATGGAAATGAAAAGAGAATCAAAATGTGTCACAACAAATAAAATAAATACAAAGACATGAAAGCAGACATGGAGTAAATAAGGGACAAAAAAGCTGTAAGACATACAGAAAACAAATTAAAAATGACAGTGTAAGTCCTTTCCTATCCATAAATACTTTAAATATAAAAGAATTAAACTCACAAATTAAAGAAATTAAAATTGGAACAATAAATTAAAAACTTAAACTATATAAGGTCTGTAACAGACTCACTTTAAATCCAAGGACCCATATAGGTTGAAAATGAAAGTTTGGAAAAAAGATGTTTCATACAATCAGTACCCAGAAGACAGATGGGCTGGCTATACTAACATCAGAACAAGAAGGCTTCAGCCAAAACTATTTTAAAAGACAAAGAAGGATATTACGTAACGGTAAAAAATGGTCCATTCACCAAGAAAATACAATAATTATAAACACAAATACAATGAACATCAGACCTACAAAATACAAGAAACCAATATTTACAGAATTGAAGGGAGAAATAGACAGCTCTACAATAATACTAGGAAACTTTGATACCCCACTTTCAATAATGAGAACTAGACAGAAAATCAGCAAGGAGAGAGAAGATTTCAATACACTATAGGCCAATTAGAATAAACAGTTGTATACAGAATACTCTACCCAACAACAGCAGGATAATACTCTTTCTAGTGTACATAGAACATTATTCAAGGTAGACCATATGTTAGACTACAAAGGAGTCTTAATAAATTAACAATTATTGAAATCATATAAAGTATCTTTTCTGGACACAATGGTAGGAAACTTGAAAACAGAAGTATGAGAAATGGGAAATTCACAAATATATGGAAATTATGTAACACACTCAAACACCTGGTCAAAGGAAAATTACAGGGAAATTTACAAAATTGTATTGATACAAATGAACATAAAAACAAAACACAACAAAATTTATGGATGCCGTGAAAGCAATGCTAAAAGGGAAATTTATCCCTATAAATGCTTACATTATAAAGAAGGAAAGTCCGAAATCAATGGCATACCTTTACTCCTTAAGAAAGTATTTTTTTTTTTTTTTTTTTTTTTTGTTGAGACAGAGTCTCACTTTGTTGCCCAGGCTAGAGTGAGTGCCGTGGCGTCAGCTTAGCTCACAGCAACCTCAGACTCCTCGGCTTCAGCGATCCTACTGCCTCAGCCTCCCGAGTAGCTGGGACTACAGGCATGCGCCACTATGCCCGGCTAATTTTTTCTATATAGATTTTTTTTAGTTGTCCATATAATGTCTTTCTATTTTTAGTAGAGACGGGGTCTCGCTCAGGCTGGTCTCGAACTCCTGACCTTGAGCAATCCACCCGCCTCGGCCTCCCAGAGTGCTAGGATTACAGGCGTGAGCCACCGCGCCCGGCCTAGAAAGTATTTTAAGAAGAACTAAACCCAAAGCTAGAGTTAGAAAGAAAATAAATATTAGAGCCCAAAACAAAGAAAATAAAGAACACAAAATTATAAAGGAAATCAACAAAATCAAGAGTCACTTGGTGAAAAAGATTAACAAAATTCACAAACCTTTAGCTAAATGACCCCCACCCCCACAAAAAAAAAAAGGAAAAAAACAAAAAGAAAAAGAAAAAGGCTAGCACTCTGGGAGGCCAAGGCAGGCAGATCCTTTGAGCTCAGGAATTCCAGACCAGCCTGAGCACAAGCGAGACACTCTCTCTACTAAAAGTAGAAAGAAATTAGCTGGACAACTAAAAAAATATATATAAAAAAATTAGCTGGGCATGCTGACACATGTCTGTAGTCCCAGCTATTGGGGAGGCTGAGGCAGAAGGATTGCTTGAGCCCAGGGGGTTGCAGTGGACGCTTCTGCACCCTAGCCTGGGCAACAGAGTGAGACTCTGTCTCAAAAACAAACAAAAAAAAAGGTTAGAGGGTGGCTAGGCGTGGGTAGGGCACTAGGCAAGTGTCTCTCCGGAGGCCCATGAAGTGTCAGCGACAAAGGGCGAGGGCAGGGCCGCCACCCACGTGGCGCTGGCTCTGGCGTCCTGGTGGTGGTGGTGGTGTGAGGACAAGGCGGGAGCCCTTTCCAAGACAGCAGGTGCCGCTGCCTTGTCCACGAGCTTGCTCCGCGGCTGCCCGGCGGGTCTTTGAGAGCCCTGGATGCTTCTCCTCGCGGACCCGCGCCAAGCAGCGACTCTGAGCCACCAGCCCCAGGGCCGGCCCAGCAGGGAGCATGAACAGACCTCCATGGTCTCTACCGGGGCGTCAGCAGAACAGCCTGAGAGTGTTGACCCAGAGCTGAGTAAAAAAATCCCAGAAGTGGGATGGAATGAACATCCTGGTGACATATCGTCCAGCAGACACACTGTGGTTTAATGAAGATAGATGAACCAAGCACTCCTTACCATGGTGTGAGAGGTGATGATGAAGGTGCACGCAGTGATTCAGAAACCGCTGAAGCCAGGACTCCAGATGTCTTAGCTGAGAACTGCGCCGCTGCTGAAGGCTGGGAGCCAAAGCATCGGGTTCCGGAACAAGAAAGCAGGGGAGAGGACGACAGCGACCTCTCACCTGGACAACGAGGAAATAAAGCGACAATTTGAAATGAAAAGAAAGATTCACTACAATGAAAGACTGAATATTAAACTAGCTAGACAATTAATTTAAAAAGACCTACATGATGATGAGGAAGATGAAGAAATGTTAGTGCAGAATACGGAAGAATCAAATCAAGTATCTACTACAAGTGACCAACAGCAAATCACAAAGTTCATAGAAGAGGTTTGTTCCATACTGCAATTATTTGTTAGATACAAATCTTGTTACTATAATACACTGCTTCTTATTCTCCACAGTTCATGGCTTAAGTCCCAACTGCATACCATTTATTATATAGTGACAAGAGTTAAATGATAACCTTACAGACTAGCCTGAAAATGCCTAGTTGATACATACATTCTTGTGTCTAGTACTTCACCACAAATACAGCTGTGATGTCATCAGTCAAAAACTGCATTACTTTTCTAAGAACACTGGTTAATTTGTGTAAGGTATTATATAGCTTTTTATGCTTTAGAGCTTAAAGAATGTCTTTGTAGGGTGAACTAATTTATTTTCATCACTTTTGATTGTGGTAGCTCTAACAAAATGTTTCTTTTTTTTTTTTATTTCTCAAAAGCCAATCGGAGGCCAGGTGCGGTGGCTCACGCCTGTAATCCTAGCACCCTGGGAGGCCGAGGAATGAGGATCGCTCGAGGTCAGGAGTTCAAGACAAGCCTGACCAAGAGCAAGACCCCATCTCTACTAAAAATAGAAAGAAACTATCTGGACAGCTAAAAATATATATAGAAAAAAATTGGCCAGAAATGGTGGCACATGCCTGTAGTCCCAGCTACTCGGCAGGCTGAGGCAGAAGGATTGCTTGAGCCCAGGAGTTTGAGGTTGCTATGAGCTAGGCTGATGCCATGGCATTCTAACCCCGGCAACAGAGTGAGACTCTGTCAAAAAAAAAAAAAAAAAAAAGCCAATTGGAACAACAGAATATATCAGCTGATAAATATTCAGACCAAAAAGTGTCTTAATAGTTGGCTTCAATTTGATTTGTCTGTTCAGTTTAAAAGATTATAAGAGTTAACTGTTGCATTTTCTGGACTACTACCTTTAAAATTCCTGTTGAGTTTCTTTCTGTTTACAAGTATTGAACTTTTTCTCATCACTACTAGCTTTCGTCTACAAATAAATTATCAGGTTAAACTTACACCAAGATCTGCTCTGGTTTTTTTTTTTTTCTTCTTCTTCTTCTTCTTCTTTTTTTTTTTGTACACTGGGCAGACTTCAGATCAGTTTTATTTTTAATAAATATAATTCTAATGTAGCTACCCCAGCATTTCCTTTAAGCACCTGTCTTAACCTTCTGCTCTTGTTTCCTACTCCTTTCCACACATACACACATAATCCTTTATGTTTTAAAAGATCATAAAGAGTGTCATGACATTAGAAATTCTTTTCCTCTCACATATTCTGTCACTTGCTGCAGTAGTGAAATTCTTATTTTGACCATAAATGCCTATTAGATCTTCTAATACGTGAAGAAAATAGATTGAGTAGCAGCAGTACCGTATGTAGAAAATAGAGTTCAACTGCTGAATTTCTACACCTGATTTATAGCTTGCTAATTAAGTTGCTATTATTAGTTTCTTTGACATCATTAGACTTTAGACAACTAAATAAGCGTTTTTTTGCAAGATGAAGGAACTGTGTATAACTAGTGATATGATTGTTTACAGAAGCAAGCCTGAACATTTTAAAACTTAAAAACCTTAAATAGGCCCTGCTTTAAGAAAATACAATAATGTATACTATGTCAAATGTACATTATTCTTCTAGCATAGTATGAATTATTTGGTTTCTTTTCTGAAATGAAATGCAGGAAAGTCCTGTGTATCTTGGTTTAGCTATGGCTTCATTTCTAGTCAATTATTTGTATCTCAATTTTTATTAGTACCAAAAGAATCCATTATATGAACAGATTTTTTAAATAATTTCTGTATATCATATGTATGAAAAGTATTTTATTGAACAGTTATCTTCCGCTTGCAAGTTTATGGAATCATCAGTAATGTCAAAATAAATGAAAAGTGGTAGAATTCAAAAAAAAAAGGAGAGAGGATGCACATAACTAAAACCAGGAATAAAAATAGATATATTACTACTAATTTTACAGTAAGAAAAAGGACTGCAAGAGAGTACTATGAACAATTGAACAGCAATCACCTCGATGACCTCAATAAAATGGAAAATTTCTAGAAATACACAACCTGCCCAGTGTCAATCATGGAGAAATAGAACATTAGAATAGAGCTGTAACTAACTAGTAAGCAGACTGAATCATTACTCAATTTCTCCGACAAAGGAAAACACAGGACCAGATGGCTTTACTGGTAAATTTTACCAACATTTAAAGAATTAACAACAATCTTTCTTAAATTCTTTGAAAAAGTTGAATAGAACTGAACACATCCTAACTCATTTTCTTAAGGTCAGCATTGCTCTGATGCCAATGCTGGATAAAGTCGCTACAAGGAAAGAAACCACAGACCAATGTCCCTTATGAATAATGATAAATAAACCCTGAACAGCATGCTAGAAAGCCAAAATCTGCAGGATATGAAAAGGATTATACACTATGACTACATGGGGTTTAATACTGAAATGCAGAGTTGGTTGAAAATATGAAAACCTATCAATGAAATGTACCACATTAACTGAACAGAGAAAAAAACAGACATGATGATCTCAATTGAGATAGAAAAAAGGATTTGACAAAATTCAACATGCTTTCATGTTAAAATCATGCAACAACTAGATGTAGACAAGAACTACCTCAACTTAAGAAAGAACACGTATGGAAAATCCACAACCAGAATCATAAAAAGTGGTAAAAAATGAAATCCTTTCCTATCAAATCAAGAACAAGACAAGGATGCCTGATTTTAACACTTCTATTCGGCATAGTACTAGAAGTCAGATTGTAATTAATGTACCAAGCTAATTCAAGATATTAATAATAGGGGAAACTGGGGAAGGAGATGAGAAGGTGTATGAGAACTGTCTGTACTTTCAACTCAATTTTTCTATAAACCTGTAATTGCTCTAAAAAAAAGTCTGTTTTTTTTAAGGGTTATAGGTGGGGCACAGTAGCTCACACCGGTAATCCCATCAACTTTGGAGGCCGAGGCAGGAGGATCACTTGAGGCTGGGAGTTCAAGACCAGCTTGAGCAACATAGCAAGACCCCATCTCTACAAAACAATAAGAAAAATTAGTCGGGCACAATGGTGCATGCCTGTAGTCCCAGCTATTCAGGAGGCTGAGGCAGGAGGATTGCTTGAGCCTAGGAATTTGAGGCTGCAGTGAGCTATGATCATGCCACTGTACTCCAGGCTGGGCATCAGAGTGAGACCCCATCTCAAAAAAAATATTTTTAATATTAAATAAAAGTCACAGACCTAAATGAAAGCAGCAAATCTTTATAAAAGAAAACAAAAGGTAAAAATCTTCACGAGCAAAGAGTTCCTAGAAATGACATCAAAAGCATAATTCATAAAGGAAAAATATTATGAATGAGACCTTATCATAATTAAAAACTTGCTCTGCCAAAGAACTGCTAAGATAATTAAAAGACAAGTTACAGACTGGGAGGAAATATTTGTAAATTAAACATCTACAAAGGATTTGTATCCACGATATAAAAAACTATCAAAACTCAATAAAAAATGTGGACAAAGTACTTAAAACAGATACTTCACTATAGAGGACATAGGAATGGCAAATAAGCATATGCAAAGATGTTCAACATAATCAGTCATTAGAAAAATGCTAGTTAAAATCATGATGGGAGGCTGGGTGCGGTGGCTCACACCTGCAATCCTAGCACTTGGGAGGCCGAGATGGGCAGATCGTTTGAGCTCAGGAGTTCAAGACCAGCCTGAGCAAGAGCGAGACCCCGTCTCTACTAAAACAAAAATAGAAAGAAATTAGCTGGACAACTAAAAATATGTAGAAAAAATTAGCTGGGCATGGTGGCGCATGCCTGTAATCCCAGCTACTCGGGAGGCTAAGGCAGTAGGGTTGCTCGAGCCCAGGAGTTCGAGGTTGCTGTGAGCTAGGCTGACACCACAGCACTCTAGCCTGGGGAACAGAGTGAGACTCTGTGTCAAAAAAAAAAAAAAAAAGAAAAGAAAAAAGAAACTCCTTTAAATGGTATTGCAGTTTTAATGCCCTCCTGAGCTCAAACCATCCACCTGCCACCTGCCTCGGCCTCCCGGAGTGCTAGGATTACAGGCGTGAGCCACCTCGCCTGGCCAGAGTTTCTGTTTGATTAGATACAAGCTCAGATTCTCTTCAGTTTTAGGGGAATTCTTTTTTTTTTTTTTTTTTTGAGACAGAGTCTCACTTTGTTGCCCAGGCTAGAGTCAGTGCGGTGGCGTCAGCCTAGCTCACAGCAACCTCAAACTCCTGGGCTCAAGCAATCCTCCTGCCTCAGCCTCCCGAGTAGCTGGGAATACAGGCATGCGCCACTATGCCCGGCTAATTTTTCTATATATATTTTTAGTTGTCCATATAATTTCTTTCTATTTTTAGTAGAGACGGGGTCTCGCTCTCGCTCAGGCTGGTCTCGAACTCCTGACCTTGAGCGATCCACCCGCCTCGGCCTCCCAGAGTGCTAGGATTACAGGCATGAGCCACCTCGCCTGGCTAGAGTTTCTGTTTGATTAGATACAAGCTCAGATTCTCTTCAGTTTTAGGGGAATTCTTAAAAACATTCAGCTGCCTTTTCCCTTTAAAAATGCTGTAATTTTTAATATTCTTCTTGAGGATATTTTAACCAAAGATTATAATGATTTTTATTTTACTGAACACTAGTAAGATGAGATTTTTGGAGTACGTTAAACTTTGATCAAACAATTGGAACGAGGTTACCCATTATACAGGATTCTCATTAGTGGTGTCTTATGACAATGTTATGTTTGCAGTATGGTTTGTGACTCCCATATTTTGGCATTCGCTATCAATCGAGCATTTGAATCTTTAATGCCAAGCTATACATAGGCCACGTGCTTACATCCTTCTTGTTCTTCAACAATTTGTATATCTTTTTCTTTATCACCCATAGTTGTGGTTAACAGAGAGGGAAGAATGATTTTTAAAGCTGATCATTCTTTTAAAAACTTTATGAAAATGGCTAAACATAAACAGCAACAAATATTACTTATTCATTTATCCTTGTTTGAAAAATAACATAACCCCATTATATAAAGCTGATGATGGCAGGACAAATATAGAAGCAGAAAATGACCATTGATAATCTGATCATCTAAAGTCATTGCCATTAAGATGGTAACATTTCATTCTCATTTTAATGCATCTTACATGTAAAAATGTTTGTGCTGATATACGTACATCTATTGTGGAAAACCTCTAGGTGCCAGCCACTGTAACTGGCATTTGTGATAGTCACTTGAGCTATTTACCTACATTTCTGGTTCCCCTTTTTTCACACGTGATATGATCGCACTTTCCTGTTCCTTGAAGTTAGGCCAAGCCATGAGACACTTCAGACAGGAACTTTAAGATCAGATATGTGACTTGCTAAGTTCCTTCCTGCTGCCACAGTGACAGGAGAAGCTCCAGATAGCAACTTTATCAGCCCAAGTGTCCGTGGAAGATTATCTGGAACTCAGCCCACAGTCAATCCTTGACGGACTTGAAGTGTAAGAAATCAGCTTTCACTGTTTTAAGCCACTGGGAATTTGGAGTTGTTTCTTACTGGAATATTCAGACTGCTAAAGTTTTGACATATGTTATCTAATTTAATCATCTGAGTAACCCTAAGAGGTAGATGTTTCCATCTCCATTTAACAGAGGAGGAAACTGAGGCTCAGAGAATTTAAATAACCTGCTATATGTCACATTGTAAATGAATGGTGGGGTCAGAATTACACTCAGGTCTTGGTGATCCCCTCCCCCAGATGTACCCTGACCATACCAAAACATTTTTTCATTTTGTTCAAAACTCTGTAGAAGTATTTTTACAGGCTGCATAATATCCTATTAATGCAATGCAACACATGATTCATTTATGCATTCTCCAGTTATTGGACATTCACATTTTTCTAATGTTTTGCCATTAAACGAAGGTTGTACATTAAAAGTTTGTACAAAATCTTCTGCCCGAACTCTCTCCTGGTCTAATGGTCAGGTGTCAAGAGCCAGAGGAGAAAGCAGGACTTGTGTAGAGTGAGTCTGCAGCCACTGGCCATGGAGTCAGGAGGTTTCCAGAGGCGAACAAGAGTCAAGAACCAAGTGGGCTACCCATTCAAGCACCACCCAAAATAGACTGAGCAGAGGAAAACCCAGACTCATGGCCATGGGGCTGCAAATGGAGAAAGACAAACCAAGCAGGTACAGGGAGAGAGATGGTAGATCCTGGAGACTTTCTCTACGGTGCTGGAATACAGGGGCAGGAAATATGCATGAGTGTAGCTGTCAGCATTTATGTAGCACTTCCTGCATGTTAAGTGCTGTGCTAAGAGCCATGAATAAATGACCCATTTATCCTTACACAGTCTTCATCTGTTTTACACACGAGGAACCAAGGCTCAAAAAGGCTGAGGAACTTTCTTAAAAGTCATATAATAAATAAGAGAATCTGAGATTTGAATCCCAACTTGCCCATTCCAAACCTCTGTGCTATACTACTTGTGCTTTCACCACGGGTAGGGAGAAAGCTGTTAAGAGTGCTGAACCCATTATAAACTCTAAGATAATTTTTCACATAGTTTTTCTAGGATAAAGTAAAAGTCCTAGAAATGGAACAATGGACCAATAAATGGGCACTGTTTAAAAACACAATCCAAACAAAAGAGGGAGAGTTAAATAACACAAACACATGGGCAGGATGGGTACTTTACTATTTTTGCCATTTTTAATATTTTCAACTGAACTTTAGTTTTTTGCAGGTTTGAATAGAATCTTTTTATCTTTTTTCCCAATTCATCACAGGTGAGGACTTCAGAACTTTAAGAACTTCACCTGTATCCCTGCCTTTAGCATCTTGACCAGTGATCAAAACTTATAATAGATTTACTGTTGGAGTTTTACTCTGATTTTCAGCATCTGTAGCTTCTATCAGATGAAGAATAATCCTCCATGTTTTTTAAGAAACTAGGCTTAGGCAGGTTTTACATTTACACTACAACTAAGCTAACTTTTCAAACACATTTAGGCAAATTATGCAAGCATCTAACCAGATTTCATGGCTGACAGCCTCTGCATAAAGAAGAAATTGAAGTAGAAGGAAAATGCTGTGGAGAGAAGTTTCTCTGTGCTGTGGGAAGGCTCTCTCTGCCTTGCTGTGAGTATCAGGATCTTCAGTTCCCAGCCTTTTCACCCTTTATGAACTGCTCTTTGTCCCTGAAACCTGCCCTTTGAGTCTGGGTTCACCTTAGCCAGCTAACCTGTTAGACTCTAACTTCAGATTCTCCCATTATCTCTATGGTATCTTCCTTGACTCATCCATTTTTTTAAAAATTAATAGACCACTTTTTTATTAGAGCTATTTTAGGTTTACAGAAAAATTGAGTGGAAAGTACAGAGAGTTCCCATATACCCCCTCAGCACTCCCTGACCCTCAGTTTCCCCCTGTTATTAATATCTTGCCCTAGCGTGGTCCATTTGGACCAATATAGACGCATCATTATTAACTAAAGTCCACAGTTTACATTAGGGTTCACCGTTGGTGTTGTGCATTCTATGGGTTTTGACAGGTGTGTCATAACATGTATCCACCATGACAGTATAATACAGAATAGTTTCACTGCCCTAAAAAACTCTTGTGCTCCATTATTCTGCCGTCCCTCCATGGCCCCTGGAAACCACCAATCTTGTTACTGTCCCCATAGTTTTGCCTTTTTCAGGATGTCATGTACTTGGAATCATACAGTGTGTAGCCTCACATATCCATTTTCCATTACTGGTCTCATTCTCATTGCCTCCTTGTCCCCGGATGACTCGCCTTGATCCCTCTTCCTGTTTGGCTAGCTCCTTGACGCCTTGGTCTTTTACGTTCTGCAGATGGTTTCTGTGTTCAACAGAAGTGTGGTTCACCTCTGGCCTGGTGCTCATCTGGCTCAGCAGAGGGAATTGGATGTATAGTTATTAATATTTATCAGCCACCTTCTTGCAGACTAAGGAGTGCTGACTCCTTTAAAAATAAGTTTGCAGATATCTCTTCTATATACTGATTTTCTTCCCATTGAATAGATTCCCAGTAGAGGGATCGCTGGATCGTATGGTAATTCTATTTGTAGATTTCTTAGGAAACTCCATATATTGTTCTCCGTAGTGTCTGTGCTAGTTTACATTCCCACCAACAATATATAAGAGTTTCCTTTTCTTTGCATCCTTGCCAGCATTTGTTGTTGTTCTTGTTTAAATCTTTTTGATAATAGCCATTCTAACTGAGGTGAGATAATATCTCCTTGTGGTTTTGATTTGCATTTTCCTGATGATTAATGATGCTGAGCATTTTTTAAAATGTTTGCTGGCTATTTATATGTCTTCTTTTGAGAAATGTCTGTTCAGATCATTCACTCATTTTTAAATTGAATTATTTGCATTTTTACTGGTGAGATGTTTGAGTTACTTGTACATTCTAGATATTGCCATCTTGGTTTATGCTTACCAACTTCAATGCTTTTGTATGTTTTTCACTTTTTTTCTTTTTCTATATAAATTTGAGTATTTTATCTTTATTGTTCTGCCATGATTTAGAATTATATAATATTTAATTCTACTATTGGTTGCCTGTATGTTTTTTTTAAAAAATTGAATCTGGTTTTCCTAAATTCAAAGGAAAATTGAAAAAGCATTGATTAACTTCACAACACACAAACAATGAGGTAAGTCACTTGTCACTACTACCTATACTATTCTTTATTCTCCTTCTCAAGTTTGATTTATATAGTATAGTATTTTTAAACCCATATTATTACCTTTATATTAGGAGTCTTCTCTTTAAAAATGTTCTGATATCTGTAGTGATTTTTATATTTTAACTTAATCTGTACATGATGGGCTTCATGCCTTCCTGTATATTTTGATACTGCTTTATTCCTATTTATGAATTTAACGTAGTCCAGTTTCTGCAGTACAATTCTGAATAACCTCTTCTACTTTAGTATGTGGATGACATCCTTTCTGACCCCTTGTGGATCTAAGTGTCTTCCTGCTATTCTTATGTACACACTTAGATGTGTGCAGAATTCTGGAGTCCCGTTTCATCTCAAAACTCTGTGGATATTGTTCTAATGTCTTGCAGTATTTAATGTTGCAAGGAAGTTCGATGTCATCCTGATCTTCACTCCTTTGAAGGTCATTGTTTTTTCCATCTGGATACCTTTTTTTTTTTTTTTTTTTTTGAGACAGAGTCTCACTCTGTTGCCCAGGCTAGAGTGAGTGCCGTGGCGTCAGCCTAGCTCACAGCAACCTCAAACTCCTGAGCTCAAGCGATCCTCCTGTCTCAGCCTCCCGAGTAGCTGGGACTACAGGCATGCGCCACCATGCCCGGCTAATTTTTTCTATATATATTTTTAGCTGTCCATATAATTTCTTTCTATTTTTAGTAGAGATGGGGTCTCGCTCTTGCTCAGGCTGGACTCGAACTCCTGAGCTCAAACGATCCGCCCACCTCGGCCTCCCAGAGTGCTAGGATTACAGGCGTGAGCCACCGCGCCCGGCCTGGATACCTTTTGGACATTTAATTTGGCCTTAAATTTTTAAAAACTCTGCTACAATGCCTTTGACCTTGACTTTGTGGTGTGTAGGCCTGTTTCATCTGCAATCTTATGTCTTACTTTGCTTTAGAAAATTTTTCTTCTATAGTTTTAAAAAACATATTATTGTTCTAGTCTACTCTTTACTCTTGGGACTACTATTAAACATATTTTGTAAGTTCTTGTTTTTTTCATGTTTCATATCTTATATCCTATTTATTTTTCTCATTTGTTCTGTGTACTTAAAGAAATTCTCAAGTTTATCTTCTACTTCACTGATTAGATATTCTGTAGTATCTACTTAGTATTCAATACCACATTTAATCTTCAAATTCAGAAGTCATAGTTTTCATCACCATTTTCTTTACTGGTCTCAAATAATTTCATTTTTTTATATATACCTGATATAATCTCATATCTGCAGTGCCCTTTTAAAACTGAAAAAAAAGATTACACAATTTCTTTTAAAATGCCTCTGTTTCTGAAAATAACTGTAGATTTCAGAAGGTGACATTTGCTCCTCTTGCTATTAAATGTGGTAGTTTCAATGACTTTCTGTCTATTCCCCCTGAAGGAAAGAGGTTTAGGCTTGGCGTATAGAGTTAGGATTTAATGGGGTTTTCTGGAGTGGGTTTTGTTTAAGAATGGATGGTTCTAGACTCTTTCTGAACCTTTCGGTTGTCCAGTTGGAGGGAGATGGGGCAGCTGGGCTTTGCTGTTGTTTACTTCGCTGTATTGCTGGACTTCCCGATCACTGTGCAGCCTCTGGAAGCCGGAGCTGGGGCTGTAGGGCCTCTGGGCAGGAAGCAAGCCCTCAAGGAGGCAGTTTCTTCCCTGATGTGCCCCTTCCATGCAGCTGTGGCTTGGGAGAACTTTCCACAGGTGTAGCAGAGTGCAAATATTTCACCACCCACACCCAGGTTCCTCCGAAGTATCCCAGGGTTCATTAGCACCCCATGTTTCCTCCCCTGTGTTACAGGATTTTAATGCAGGTTTGCTGGATTCCCTTCCACTTACCTTCTGGGCAGTAGTAGATCCCTCTGAGAGCGCGGTAGTAGATCTTTCTTTTCATGCAACCCCCTCTCACTTCATTATTTCTAAATGATTTCATGAGTGATGCTTCTGGAATGTGTGTGTGATCTTTCCTTGAACTGCAACACTGGATATTGACTGTTTCTTCTTTTCATAATCTTTGTAGTTATTTAATTAGGAATTGGGGAGGGGCAATGCAATGTTCGCGCACACACCATCGTCTTGGCTGGTCTGCACATTGTTTCAGAATATTTTCTGTGCATCTTGTATATATCTCTAAGTAGAGAGCAGAGAGCCAGACTTAGGTTTCCTTGTACTTCCCACAGCCTAACCAGTGCTTTGAATATCATTTACATTTTATAAACACTGGTGGAATGGAATTGAATTCTAATGCACTCTCCCCCACCTCCCAACCTCCACATCCAGGCTTTAAATATCAATATTTTGCTGGCAGAGATTCTTCTAAAATAAGAATTCCTTCTCCAGTTTTTTCTTTTTCAGTTTCAGGAAGACAAAAGGTCATATTAGAGCACCAGATAAGAGAAATTTTCGGTAATTCATTAAATAAAATAATTGGGTTAATATGCCTGGGTCTGTAGCATTACAAGGGAAATCCATGCTTCATTGCTTTCATACTGGGAGAATTACCCGGGGAAGCCGAGAGACTGAAAATGAGAATAACAGCCTATCTTTCCCCATCTGCGCCTGCCACCACCACCTTCATAGCCAGCTTGTGCCCAAAGCACAATACAACAGCAGAATACTGCTTAAATCTCTTCTGAAATGTTCACGTAGATATGATCCTGATAGCTGTTAGAAAAGTCAAATCTAAGCCACTGAATTAGTTGACCAAGTCATCTGTGAAGGCTGTGTCTGAGAAGGTTAGCTTACTAAAGATGGTTAGCCACAGGAAAGACATCATTTATAGCCCATTTTCCAGTTATTCCTTATTTCCCTCTTAGAGATTGATTTATCCACCTGGCCACGCAGATGAGCAGTTTAACTCCCGTTTTTAAGGGGCAGTGTGATGGGAGGGTCGGCTGGGCTGCTGTAAAGTAACAACAGACCACGGGCTGGGCAGCTTATCCAGCAGACATTTAAATCTCACAGTTTTGGAGGCTAGGAAGTCCAAGGTCAAGGTTACAGTCAGATTTGGTTCCTGGGGAAGCCTCTTATCCCAGCCTATAGATGACAGCTTCTTCCTGTGTCCTCACATGGCAGGAGAGAGAGAAAGTGCTTTCTGGGGTCTCTTCTGAGGACACCAGTCCTATCATTGTATCAGGGCCCTACCCTTACTCATTTAACCTTAACGACCTTTTCAAAGGCCCCATTTCCAGATACAGCCACATTGGGAGTCAGGGTGTCAACATATAAATCTTGGGAGGACATTATTCAGCCCATAGCTGGTAGGCTGGAGGATATGGGTGTATGTGAAGAGATTTGGACCAGGAATCAGAAAATTCCTTCTCTTACCTAGTTGCTATGTGAATTCAATGAGTCATTGCAGGTTTTGAGTCTTAATGATCTCCTCTGGAGCATGTGCATGAGAAAATTGCAAGACTTCCGCCAGCTGGTTCCCCCAGGGTTCCATGGTTCACACTAACATTGCACACGTTCCAGCGTGTCCAGTGAGGCCAGTGGCCGAGCATCCCACATGCACGCTGTCCTTGACCAGCCAGCCTTCCTTTGCCCATGGACATCTCGATGTCCAGAAAACCCTTCTGTTACCAGATTACCCGATGAGATCCCTCTTGCCTTTCAGAATACTTCCGCACATCATTCATTACTCTGTACTTTTCTCCATCATTTTGTTCCAGGTGCTGTTCTAGGTGCTGGGGATGTCCCTGCTCTGATGCAGCTTAAGCTCCAGTGGGTGTGCATGGAGAGAAGGAAAATAAACAAACAAACAAATATATAGTATGTCCAGATGGTGATAAGTTCTATGGAGAATAATAGAGTAGAGTAAAGGGGTGGGCCATCCTGGGCAGGGTTCAAGAGTGGAAGTTGTTATTTATATCTGATGGTCAGGAAAAGTCTTTGTGCAGGTATGCAAAGGACGTGAGCTAGCCAAGCATGTGTCGGGTGAAGAGGGCTCTGGGTGGGCAGGGCAGGAAGTATCTAGAGTGTGCTTGGTGTGGCCGGAGAAGAATGAGCAAGGCGGGGCAATAAAATAAAAATGAAATAAGGTCAGACAGGTGATGGGGCCCAGAGTCAGCCAGCCTTTGTTCAGTCTTCAGAGACTCAGGTAGCTGCCTTTTCCATTTTGACCAGAATTTATACTATTCTTTGCAGGAGGATGGTCTGTTAGGAGCTCACTCCTCTATATCGAAAGCAAAACTGTCTAGATTGATATTTTTTAAATGTAAATTGAATCATGTTAGTCACTTGCTTAAAACACTTCATTTTTTTTCCATTTTATTATATATATAAAAATCAAAACCTCTCACCATGACTCCACATGGGCTGTTTCTTACCATCCTAACCCCATTTTGCCTGCTCCCCCATCCAATCGACCCACCCGGGGCTTCTGAAGCTCCAGTCACTGGGGCCTCCTTCTGGTTCCGTGAATCTTGGGATTTTATCTTCCCTGCAGCTATTGATGCTAAAGGTTTCCCCGTCTGGTCCTCGCCTCCTACCCTACGGGGCTCAGCTTCAATGTCCTCTTCTGAATCAGGCTGAAAGCATCTCTACTGGAATTTTGAATAATCTGTAATTACTTAATTTGTTGCTTTTCCACTTGCTTTTTCCACCCCCTACTAAATTTACACTTTATGAGGGCAGGGACCAGTTGCAAGCATTGTTTCTGGAACATCACGGGTACTCTAAATATTTGTTGATTAAATAATCCATGACTAGATGAATTCGGTATTTGATAGCACTGCCTAAAGCAGACTGGAATTTTCTGTGGGTCTCCAGGAAAGCTGAGGAAATAGGTGAGTTCCCTGTCCTCATCTTCCTTCATTTCTCAGCTGCATGTTACTCAGCTGATCATAGCCTCCTCTAGATCTGACATTACTTAGACTCATTGATCGACTTTAACATAAATAAATGTGGAAAAACCTGATGTGTATCCAAATGTGCTTTCTGAATCCAGCTGGGCTGGAAGCTTAAAATACAAAGAGACTTTGAGAGATTTAATACCAAAATCAAAAAAATACTTCATTAATAATATTATATTGATTACATAGAGAAACAATATTTTAGATATATTGGGTTAAATTGTCACAATCAAATGCACGTGTTTCTTTGCCTTTTCTTTTATGTTGCCAGTAGAAAGTTTAAAATGACACAGGTGGCTCATATTTTATTTCTACTGAACATTGCAACCTGAGAGGATCACATCCGTCTTTAAAATTTAGAGTGCGTCTTCAAAAGACCAGAGGCCAAGAAGGTTAGAAAATCTGAAATTTAAAAATAATTTTATTATATTGTTTCCAATTTTGAGCATCATATATGTTATACATAGATGGATGTAACCATATATACAAGGTTAAATGCAAACATCTTCAAGGAAGGGGCAGGTCCCAGCAGAGACAGGAAGCTCTGGTCACAGCCATGAATGTGTGGGATCCCATCACCTGTCACTCAGGGCCCAAAAGGGTGGGCTTGGGGCCTTATTCAATGAGGGCACCGCTGCGGGAACTGTCCAATCGGCGAGCAGCGGAAGAGGCGGGGTCTTCCACCATCTTGGCGGGGCCTTTTTCTCTTGCGTCAGGTCGTTAAGCTTCCTCCTGTTCACTGCTCCTTCGCCGTTGCTCTGGGAGGTCGGGGTGGCTCTGCTGCAGCTTCTCCTCTGGGGGTTACTGGAAGGCTCTGTGGAGGATGGCGGGATACCCCCGAATCCAGGAACCGGTGAGTATGCAGGCCAGGTGTCCTGAGGGGGGCGAGGGCTAGTTGGAACCCACTGGAAGTGGCTGTGGTGGACCTAGGCTTCCCCACAGTCAGCCGAGTTGTCTGCGGATCGGAGTCCCTGCTGGTACAGCTCGGTCCTCAGTCCCCTTCAGCCAAAGGCTGGCGCTGGGCCTGGGCCGGCAGCCGGACCCCGAGCGTCCTGTCCATCCGCTGAGGCGTATGTGGCCCAGCAGGAGCCGTGTGGGGGCCGGTCTGCGCCCGCGGCTCCGCGTCTTCCTCAGTGTGCGGTGAGGACGCAGGAGGGTCGTCATGGGAGGATCCTGCTCGGTGTGCGGGGGCTCGTGTGTGGGAGGAGCTATGCTCATTGGGGTCCCCAGTCCTCCTCTCATTAAAAATTAAACTAAGGCACTGTTAAAACATTAAAGAGTTTATAAGAGCAAACGGCAATTTATGAATCCGGAATCAGCCAGCAATGGTTTGTGCTTTGGGGTCCCCGGGGGCCTTGAAGGGAAGGCTTTTATAAGGTGCATGAAGAAGGAAACCTAATTCAATAATTGGTTACAGTTTTGTAGTCACCTCTCTTGGACTATGACAATGGCTATTTTCTTGTTTTGTAATCAGAGGTGCTGTTACATGTAATTGGTTCTTTGTGGTTGGTTAAGCCTGAATTTTGCTTCGCACTAAGGTAGTAATTTATAAAAAATACATTTGAGTTATATTTCTGTATTAGGTAGGAACCCAGGGCACTAGAGTCACTTCAGTCTAATTGCCTCCTATTTAGTTATTTTAAAACTCCACAGAGGGACTGGTGTTTTCGTATGTTTTCCAGATGTATGGCATGCAGGGTCTCAAATCCAACACTATGTCCCCAGTGTTAACTCTTCTAGGGCTTACAGTGAAATCCTAAATTTCCAGTTCTTTCCCCAGATTCCCAAATGCCAGCTTCCCCTCAGAAGTCAAAAAATTATCAATTATTTATTTTTTTCCTTGTGTTGTCCAAGGGGAAAGTGTATTTTAATTGTTTAATATTATTTCACAAAACAGTAATTGTCTTTTTTTTTTTCCCCCATAATCAAAACTTTATTGAAAAACTGACACCAAAATAGTAGATCACTGTTATATACCTTACAAAATCAAATGTAATTATTTTGGTAGATTAACTAGAATTACTGAACTTATGATAAGGCTTTCTGTGAGATAACACAAATTCAGGAAGTTGTGTAGATCATTAGTGTTGCTTTCTTCTAAATGAACACCCTTCTGTGAGTCTGGCCTTTCCTCCTGTAGGCTGGCACAGCACTGTTGAACAACCTACACAAAGAACCACTGTCTGAGCATGGCTGAAAACTGTGGTAATCTTGTAGCAACCTGGACATTTTACATCCATAAAATAAGAGTTTAGTCTTTGAACTAGCCGTTTCTTTTTATGTTTTTTCTTTTCCTCTTCCAAGGATGGATGTAGTAAATCTCTAGCCAAAGGCATCTTGATGCTTTCGCGAACCCAGCTGGTCCAGACCTCTCAGACGACACCCCTGGCGAGCAGCACGCGATCTCAGTAATTGTCTTTTAAGAACATTTGTTTTCTCTTGCTGAAAATTTCAGATCAGAGGAAATCAGAAAATATTCACTTGACACCCCTTTTAAAACCTCTTTGTGCCTCTCCTGCTTTTATCTTTCCTAGGCACAGACATCTTACCAGCATGTCTTCAGGTTGAGTTTCTTCTCTGGAGACTTTACAGGGTGATGTGTCCTCAGCCACCCTCCTGTTTTTTTCTGGTCATGGGTTCCACAGCTATCTGAGGATGAGTCAGGACACCCACAGAAGCCATGTGTCCTGGAGTGTCTAGTGAATATCGTCAGCCCTGGGTCACCTCCTTGCGCAGGACAGCCTTAGGTATGGGGCTGGAGCCTATGGGGACCAGCTTGCTGGATGTCCTGGGACTGAGAGAGTCTTCTGGTGTACCTTTCACCTGAAAAGCTAACCCCTTGAGATTTTAATATTTTCTTCTCCCAGCCCTAGTTTTCATTTCTTGGAGACACGTTGGTGGCCAACCAATCAGTTGCTGGTTTTAAGGGAAAAAGACAAAAATGATTCCTGTTCTTTGGATTTTCTAACACTTGTGAGGGATAAAACTATCCCCAAGGACAAGAAAAACCCTCCCCAGTGAGCTGGTACAAGAACCTGCAAAGCAATTTGCACTTCAGGCACTCAGTGTGGTGCAGGAATGGTGCAGTGGCTCCTGGGAGGGTGGTCTTTGAGCAGTATGGTGAGCAGGCTGGCTGTGGGAGTATGTCCCAAGTGATAGGACAGCCTGACTTGACACTTGAGTCAGACATGACTGTGTTTCTGGCATCACTGCTCTTCCCTGGGCGTGTCACCTTGAAAAGATTTGTTCCCTCATTGCAACTTCGGTTTTTCATTAACAGTAAAATCAAGTTTGGCAGTCCAGCTTGAAAGATAAAAAATACTTTCAAAGCGGCATGAAAGTGGTGGGTTTCAGAAAATAAATACTACTCATATATTCCATTTGTTAAAAATTATTATTTACCTATTTTCTTCCCTAGAGTGAGTGTAGTAAGTTTCTCAGGTCCAGTTTTGGTTTATTGTTGTTTGTTGTTGTTGTTGTTGCTCATTTGTTTTAGCAGAGTTTCAATGTTTTGCACAGGCCAGAGAGGGCAGTGGCTGATTGTAGCTCACTGCAGCCCTCATGACTAGGCTCAAACAATCCTCCTGCCTTGGCTTCCTGAATAGTAGAACTATAAGTATGTGGCATCATGCTGGATAATTTGTAAACATTTTTTGTAAAGACAGGTCTCACGATGTTGCCCAGACTGGTCTCAAACTCCTGGCCTAAAGCAGTCCTCCCACCTTGGGCTCCCAAAGTGCTAGAATTACAGGTGCGAGCCACCACTCACTCTGGCCTCACTGTGGTGGCTCTTATTTAGAGATCTGTCTTATTTGGAGGTAATTTTCAATAGAATTTCAGGACTTTGTTTTGGGAATGCTACTCAGGGAAGGAAATAGAAAAAATCTCTTCCATTTTTATTGCAGAAAAATTAATATATTTCCACAGGAAAGCTCAGTAGAAAAATTGGTGAATTACAAAGATTTACCCAGACATCAGTTTCTCTCTTGTGCTTGGTGGAGAACTTGTGACAGTGGGTAATTCTGTTTTGTATCCTGTTAGCTGGATGTTGCAGTTCAATGATAAATTCTAGGAGGTAGGATTTGGCAATTCCTAGAAGTATTCACACATGATTGTTTACAAAATAATTTTTACCATGAAGATAACAATTAAATGACCTGTTTATTTTCTGAAATGGCTACGTACTTTTGATTTTCCTGTTGAGGTATAAAATTTAAATGCCTTACAATTTCTGTGATATTATAATAGATACACCCTTTGTTTTTGTCCATGTTTCCTGGCTCTCAGCTCCTATAAGCCTTGGTATTTGCTAAATGACTAGAGCAATAAGAATTTCTTTTCATTAAATATTTGGTCTTCTGTTCTTGGTTCCTGGAGCTCCTGAATGGTAAAGGTGAAAGGCAGTCTTTTGTTATTTACAATAAGCGTTTCAAACCCACCTTAGCTTGTGTTCCTGTGTGGTTTGTTTTGCAAAGCCCCTAGAAACAAACCACTGGATGGGAGGCTTGTTGACAGGGGAAGCAGCCATGTGCTTAGAGGGATGGAATTTTCAGTCTCACCCCCAAACTTTGGGCTGAAGGTTAAGTTGATTGAAATTGGCCTATTGTTAAATTAGTTATGCCCATGAAATGAAACTTCAATTTTAAAAAAAGGACTGGGTTTGGGCAGCTTCCAGACAGCTGAATGCATGGTAGTTTCTGGAAGGTGGTGAGCCTAGCAAGGACTCAAAACTCTGCACCCCTTCCCCCATACCTTGCTGTATGTATCTCTTGATCTGGCTGTTTGTGTATATCTTTTAATATGTCATTCATAATGAACTGGAAATATAAGTGTTTCCCTGAGTTCTTTCAGATGGTCTAGCAAATGAGTCAAATCTACAAAGGGAGTCATGGAACTGTGCATGGAAAAACCCAAACTCTAAAATGTTTGAAAGAGGTTTATTCAGAACCAAATTTGAGGGTCTGGAGTCACTCCAGGCTCAAGAAGCCTTGAGCAAGTGGACTTGCTGTGGTTGGGTTATAGTTTGGTTTTATATGTTTCAGAGAGGCAGGGTTTACAGGTAAAGTCATAAGTCAATATGTGGGAGGCATACATTGGTTTGGCCAAAAAAAGATGGGACACCTCAAAGCAGTGAGGGTGCTTACAGGTTATAGGTGGGTTTAAAGATTCTTTGGCTGAGTTAGGCTTTATCTAAAAGACCAGAAAGGAAATGCTTAATTTAAGATAAAGGTGTGAACACTCTGGGAGGTCCAGACAGGAGAATCTTTCAAGATAAGGATCTTCTAGGATGCTTGAGTTAAGATGGGGGGTTTTCTATCTTTTAGGTGATGCTAATTCTATACCAAAGTCAGTTTGGGAAATAAACTACACTGTATTTGGTTCACAAAACCTGCCTAGTGGGATTTTACCATTTGTGAGCATGACTCATCAGGCCACCTTAGGAAGGAATTTTGAGCAAAAGAACAGATCAGAGTTCAGTCCTCAGACCTGCTATTTGAAGCTGGTTACTCAGAGGTTTTAGAGGCCTGGATTTGCAACTGGTGTCTGAAGTGGGGATAGTTTGTAGGACTGAGTCCTCATTCTGTGTGATTTGATGCTATGTCCAGGTAGATAGTGTCACAATTTAATTGTATTTGAAGATACCTAGCTGGTATCTCCTGCAAAATTGATTGCTTCTGTAGTGGTAGGGTGAAATTGTACATTTTTTGTCAGAGAAGTCTTCTGTGCTGATTGATGTTGTGTGAGAGAAGAGAAAAAATACTTGTGGTTTGAGATTTTTTCCTTCAGACTTTCCTTCCCTTTTATAAACATAAAATCTGAGTTTTAGTGATTTTGCTGGATTCTTGAAACACTGTGTATTTTCTCATTTGCAATTAAACAAATAACCCTGACTGAGAAGCAGAGACATAAGCCCAGTGACTTGAAGCCAAAGCCAGTCTTGAGTTTGCAAGAGGAGGTCTGGAAGGCCCAATTATTTCTTCTGGGGAGCACCCTGGGAGGTGTCCCTGCCTGCTCAAAACGTCATGGAAGGAGCCCTTTATCCTGAGAAGCTATAGAGCCCTGGAAATCTGGGGATCCAGAGGAAAGTTTGGTTGGGTTTGGGATGGCAGGAGTGTGTGATGCCCCATCTATGATTGCAACTGTCATTGTCTTGGGGCTATTTTTATATATTGACAAGTGAAACAAATTCAGATTTAGGTGGGAAGTGACTATGTTGTAAAGTAGTATTGCAATATGAGAAAAGCACCAAATAGAAGATCTACAAGCTTCTTTCACAGGCAGGAGTAAATAAGTTTGGAAGACAGGTGGGAGAGGGAAGGGAGAATATGGCGTAGCAAAATCAGAAACTGATTTACTGAGTGACCACTGGTGAAAATTGAGAAACTGGAAGAGGGAGCATCTCCATCCTGTGAGGAGGGGCAGTAGGATGTGTGGAGCTCCCAGAATTAAATTTCCCAGCTTCTCAGGTTTCTCTTGCTCACTACCTAATAGTGAGCCACACTAGGCTGTATCTCCCCAGTAGGAGTGGTCCCCAAGCTTGAAAATGTGTTCAACCTACTGAATATAGGGTCCTTGTGAACTGTGGATGCAACAGGCTGCTTGTCTGAGCTGTTTCCCTTTTGCTTCCTTTATAAAATCTTCCTACCATATAATTCCAGTTTTCCCAAGTATTTGTGAATTTTATTCAATGATTTGAGTGTAAGATTCTTATTTTCTTGCCGGAAAATCAGAGTGGATTGAGTGATATGATCTGAAGAAATAAAGAGTATTCTTAAAATAAATAGTTTCATGCAGAATTTAAGTAATAAGAATATGGACATCCAGGTAAATAAACAGCCTCAGGCAGCTGTGGTGTGCCCCCTGATCTCACCTCCCTTCTGCACCCAGAGGCCGCTGCCATCCTGATTGTTTTTGTGACCCTTTGTAGCTTAAATATCTAGCATGAGCAGAGGATGGCTCAGTTTTGCTCTTTGAGCTCTCATAATTTAATGTTACCTTTAATATTCTGTTAATATTATGCTGTAAAGGTTTTTCTGTGGCTTCTGTGCCTCAGTTTGTGGCACTTGTACTGCTGTCTGAGGCTGTGGCTCACCTAATTTGCTCATACATTCCACTGTTCATGGGACTTTGTTTCAAGTTCAGTTTTTGATGTTGTAGACAAGACCATTTTTGGTGTTGTCCCCCAGGCATTAACACTTTGTAAATTTTTGAACCTAAAAGAAGAAACTGAGGCACAAAATATAATTTTGAAGAGTTTACCAGAGCCAGAGTAAGTACAGACCAAAGTAACCTTGGCTATGCGATCCTTTTGGTATTTGTTATAAGCAGGTTTTTAAAGGCAAAGGGGGGGATATGGAGTGGGCAAATGCAAACTTGTTTGTCAGGAATTCTTATTAATTTACACAAACATTGATTAGTGATTGGCTGTAAGTTGTTGAAGTATGCAGTGAGTTATGATGTTCAGCATGTGGCGTTTTAGGTTGATTTATAGATACTTGTGTCATTGTAGAGGCCACATAGAGCAAGCAGTTTCTAGAGATGATTAATTAGCTTAATACTCAAAGTGGGGAGTGGAACATGACTGCTGCCTCATTTCTGTGCTTCTCTGAGCCTGATGATTTAGAGGAGGCTTGCATTTTTTAGACAGTAAGTTTCTTTTCTTTCATATTTCTCCCTTTTAATCAAAATATTTCACTTCAGAAGCTCTGTGGCTCAAAGTGTCAGTGTCTAGGTGTCCCTCATCCCCAGGTATTCTCATTCTTAGTCCTGTCCCACACTGGGAAAGGAGGAAGAGAATGTAGCTTAGTGAGATATTTTAAGAGCACCCAAAAGCAAAATTGAAATGGCATCACAGAGTGCCAAGAGTGAGACTTCAGTCCAGTCATTGGTTTATATAGCTGCTGTTGCTCATTTTATTATGTCTAATCTTTGGAATACCATGATTTTGATTTCTTGAAAGAAGTAAAACCATGAGATCCATAGCATTAATAATTTGAATAGTAGAAACATAATGCTCATAAGGATAATCAAAAGAGGATTTGTATACCAGAACAACAACAAAAACCTATCCCATTGTGAGCCAGTTAAAAACATCAGGAAGAAAAGTAAATCTAGGTTCTTTCTTAGAGACTTGTCTCTAGAAGTGTCATCTTTTATGATTTTTCCTAGATTAGTTTTTATTTCATGAGAACTATTTATGTATACATGAGAGGTGTTTGCTACGGTACATATGTCTCCTTACTCAGGTAATATATAATCTAAAGCAATGTGATGTCTAATACAACCTCTGCCAGCAAATCAGTTGCTTTTTGTTGATGTGTGATAGAGGTAGCACTTTGACCTACCAGCAATTTTTCTAAGGTTATAGGAAAATGTCTATTTATGTGTTCATGGGACGTGGCACCTTGTTAAGGCAAAAGCACTCTAAATTGCATGCAGCTATCTTCTTGATGGCCAGGCAGGCAATTGATAGTTTTCCCCAAAATAGAATCTCCATCTATAATAGACAGGTGGTCATTCCTAGAGAAAAATTTGAGGTAAATAGTCCAGTGTTGGGTTTTGTCAGAGCCATTTTTAGATGGAGGGGAGACAAAATGTTATGAAATATTGACCTTTAATTTAGCATCACAGAGATTGGTCAGCAGTACCTGATATGGTTTCTACCACCAGGGATAGAGGGAATATGTTTTTGATGGTATTTTCAATAAACATAATTTCTAGGTTAAGGTTGTGATAATGAAGACTATCACCTTTAAGGAGATCTTGTTTATGTGCTACTTAATGAAGGTACATGGGTATGTTGTTATTTTGAAGGGAGAAAGCTAATGTTTTCCAAAGGGGGTAGAACATTTTTTTTTCTTATGAGACACAGTCTCGCTCTGTCACGTGGGCTAGAGTGCCATGGTGTCAGCCTAGCTCACAGCAAACTGAAACTCCTGGGCTCAAGCAATCCTCCTACCTCAGCATCCTGAGTAGCTGGGACTATAGGTGTGCACCACGACGCCTGGGTAAATTTTTCTATTTTTGGTAGAAACGGGGTCTCACTCTTGGCTCAGGCTGGTCTCAAACTCCTGACCTCAAGTGATCCTCCTGCCTCGGCCTCTGAGAGTGGTAGGATTATAGGCATTAGCCACCACGCCTGGCCTAGAACATATGTTAAACATACCAATAGGAGAGCATTAGTCCAGAGAAGGTTAAAAGTTTTTGTAAACTTTGTCAGTTGATGTTGTAGTACCTCATTTATATATTCCATTGGTCTGGAGGACTGAGGGTAGTGTCCCCAATAGAAATGCTGAGATATTGGTCACATGTTGCAAATAGGCTGATTTGACCAGTGAAAGGAGCGTCTCAGTCTCTGTGAAGCTCAGAAGGAAATCCCCAAGAAGGAATAGGAAAAGAGTAGAGGGTCATCGTTAAACAAAAATTGAACTACGGAATTTGGTCATTTTCTTTCTTCCTTTTTTCTTTTCTTTTCTTTTTTTTTTTTTTTTTTTACAGTTTACTGAAAAGTTGAAGCAAATACTTTTATTATCTCCAATTAATACTTCATGAAAAGATACGACATCTCTATGGTTCTCCTGGAGAGAGTTGGAACCCATTATATTAAGTGAAGTATCCCAAGAATGGAAAAACAAGCATCACATGTACTCACCAGAAAATTGGTATCCCTGATCATCACCTAAATACAAATCTGGGAACGACACCAATTGGACATCAGACTGAGGTGGGGGGTGGGGGAGGGGTGGGGGTATGCCTACACAATGAGTGCATTGCGCACCGTTTGGGGAGTGGTAACACTTGAAGGTGCTGACTCGGGAAAGGGGGGGTGGGGAAAAAAATATGAAACTGTTGTTTTTAACTTGCACTGTTCACTTAATAATTTATCATGAATATTTCCCACATTATTTCATATCATTGTACAAGAAATAATGTATACATTATGAGGACATACTGTATCTAACAAGATATACTGTTAGACTCTTTGATTCTGTAAAATTAAATTGAAAAAAAAAAACAGTAAAAATGAAAAAAAAAAAACAAGAATACACAAAAAAAAAAATACTTCATGAAAATCTTGTTGAAATGAGAAAGCCAAATTTTTCCCTTGAATTTCTGTATTATCAATATTAAAGCTAATTCTAATAAAACCTTATAAACAAATGTATCCAATCTCAATCAGTTTTGGCCACACAAGATAAGATCTCTATATACGTTTTATAATCTGTTATGTTTCCATTCTCTTTTTTCTCTAACTTTCTATGCCCACTGAGTTTATCTCTTTCATTTTTTTGTTTTATTCTTTCAGTTGAATTCAGCCTTTAAATAACTTCTAAACCAGGCAAAGTTACTTTTTTAAACCAGAAATCACATACTTATGTATATTTCAATAACCTTTTGCACATACAAAAACATACATCTTATTTTATTTATACATACTCCATGTAGAATTCTCTTTTCTCTAGTTTTAGTTACCATATGTTAGTAAGAATTTTAAGTCTTAGTAACTTTAATTCATAGTGAAAACATAAGATGTAGGGAAGTTTAACAGTGGCTCACCTGCTAAAAATTTATGAATATGTATTTTATAATGTTTAGAAGAATAGCCTTTGTAATGGAATAATTTTTCAATGTAGAAAAGAACATATTTACTACCATATCTAAATATATTTTATCTGTGAAATAAGAAACCAAATGTATATAAGCTTAAACTCATATTTAGTAATTAATGTCTTAGCATTATATCTTATTTGGAAATGATCAATATATTCAATGAATATTCATCATTTAATTTACCATTGCAAAACTCTAAGAGTACAGCTACCAAAAATATTTGAAAAAAATTTTTAAATAAACATATTATGAAGCATAATTATTATTATAGGTTCATTTATTAACTTCCATTCCATTTATGTCTGCTTTATTCATTGTTAACAATTATGTTTATAAAAATTCATGAGACATAAAAAAAAAATCTAGCCATCATCTCAGGTTAAACTTTTTATTATAACCATTTTTATACTACTCTGTTAGGCAAATATTATAAAAGCAATAATCTTAAAGTTAAGTAAATGAGTATTTTGCTGATATATCAGAAGACATGATTGTTTTTATTAAACTAAACATATTAAACTAGTCATATTCACCGAAATATTTATTCAAGTCCTGTGAAATTGGAAAATATTTGTTCTTATTTATTTAATTATGAGCACTCATTCATTTTTAGGTTAATTAGGTACCATGTAGACAATATACAATCACATGTATAAATGTATGGATACATGTAGACACAATATGTAATTTACATGTGTACACATGCATGCATGTAAAAGACGAGAATGTGGAGTTAAACATAAAAGACAGTAGAACTTTAGACCATGGAGGAGGAGTGATGGGAGACAGTGAGTGATTTGACAGGAGGCAGAACTCAGGTGGTGATGCCAATGATGGGGAGCGGCACCTGCATGACCTTGAGCAAGTCATTTCCTTTCCAGGCCTGTTCCTTTTTCACTGAGAGCCTTTCCACTCCCCTGTTCTTCTAGTCATGAACTTGAAACTCTCTGATTTGGTGTCCACTCCCTTTGACTATTTTTACTGAGCTTTCCTATATTCTCTCTTCTGCCAAGGGGGAAATGGAACTGTGAGATGTATTTTCTTTTGCAGGAGAAATTTATATGTAGTGTAATTATTCCTTACATGTGTTTTGGTCTGTAAACTGGTTTATAGAGTTACCTATGTTTGTATTGTAAACTGTATGTTAGGAAAATCCATAGAACTTTTCAAAATAAATAATACTTTTGTTTACATAAAAGTAGAAATACCTTTAGTATCATAGTAGGCTTCTTGTGGGCTTAATGTGCTCTTATGTGAGAGGCTTCATGAGTATTCACAAATAATTGCAAAATGCACCAAACAAATGAGAATGATTACCATGAAATCAGGTTTCTGACTTATGTTTTTGCAATTAGTGGGGAAGCATTACATGTCTATTCACATCATTCGGACTGGGGAAATTCTTTTTAAAGTGTAAACCAGATTATATACATTTTCAAGAATTACTCAGTAGGGCTTCTTGAAAAGATATTGTGAAAAATAAGTAAAATTAGGTTTGAAAAAATTGGACCAGGTATGTCTATAGATTTCGGGCCCAAAAAGGCCACAGTGTGGAGAGTACCATATTTTGTTAGAAAAGAATGATTCTTATGTTTGTTTTTCTCCAAGTCATAAAGGAGAGATTTTTTTGTTTGTTTCCACTTCCTACTTCACAGATGGAGCAAGTTTTTTAACAAGAGGCTATGTGCATTGGCGCATATAGGTTGTGTTAAAATAGATGAGGTGCTACATGCATTGGAGCAGGTTAGTGAGGGATGGTGAGTCTTGGCATCAGAAAGTCTGCACAGGGGCCTTTGGAATCTCAACTCCTTTGTCTTGCGGAAAATCTGCCATTTCTGGGAAACAACTCAAAAAGGCTAAGTAGTTAAAAATTACAGGGTTCTCTTTTTCAGGCCCCACTGGACTGAGAATCTATTATAAAACGAGAGAAAGAGGATTATAAAAACATATGGAGATCATTGAAATTTGTTCATAGATCCAGTTATACAATAGCACAGAGATATTTATTTTTGAGATCATCTAATTTATTAGCCTTTTCAATGATACTTTTATATTTTGTATCTAGTTTAAAATGGGCTTCTATTCGCCATGGAAATGAACATTTTCTCCCACATCATCAGGTCATAACCATAACTATAGCTTTTTTTGCATATTCTCTTAAATTGAAAGATTTGAGGAAATAATCTCATTTTATATTTTCTGAGTTGATATACAAGTCTCTGGACACCATGTAATAATCTAACTTTTATCATACATTTCAAATGTGCCTTTTATCAGACACTCCCATTTACTTTAAGTGTATTTTCTCATACATCTTATGGATGGATGGATAGAAAATAAACAGATCATATGTAGATATAAAGAGGTATCTGCTTAGACAATGCTGTTTTCACAGTCGTGAACAATGATCACTATTTTCATCTCCTAAACTAACTTAATATAACAACACTTTACATCTTCAAGTATGTTTGCATTTCAGTATGATACACATATATATATGTTTTTAATGAAATTTAATCTTATTTTATTAGAAATTCAGTACCTATTTTGACATTTGTGATTAACTTCAAGTTGTCTTGTGCTGACTTTATTCAGTTTTTTTGTCTGATACACTACATCATAGAAACACATTGAAAGCTTTCTATACTTGTACGTTTGATATCAGTTTCTAGAACCTGGAAATTACATCATTTTAATGTCTGGTACAAATAGAATATGTATACTCCACTAAAGATCTCTTACTAGGGTACTGTGCTTTAAAGTCATGACAACTAAACTTTTCTCTTTGTGGTTATATTGATATGATACATAGTTTTCATTAATTTTAGTTTGCTTTTAGTGATGTGTCTGCGTCCATTTGCTCCTAATATTAATTTGTCCTATCATAGTTCATGCTAATTTTATTCACTTGGTTAAGGTTCTCTCTGACAAAATTTTTCCACTTTAATTATTTTTCTCTTAACTATTAATAGGTAACTTGTGAGGACTTACCAACTGATGTGCATAAACTATCACATTTAATCTGGAAGCTCCCTTTCTGTTTAGATTTTCTTTGCGCATAGCTTGCTTGGGAAAACAAAGGCACTCATATTTATTTTCCAGTCAGATGAACTGGAGTAAAGCCAGGCTCTGCCACTTACTGGACGTTTGAAAGACATTCCTCTTGGACCAGAAGCATTGACGTCACTAGTGAGCTTGATAGAAATTCAGGTCTCACTCCATATCTCCTGAATTAAAATCTGCATTGTCATACACATTAAAGTTTGAGAGGTACTTTTTACCTCAGCATGACTTTTCCATCTGAAATATATACACAAATTATCCTGCATGATGTAATGTAGAACTTAAAAATGAAAATGTCCGTTTTGGTGCCTTGAATTTTATACTATATCATCCAGAAAACTATAGTACCTACACTGGATTTGTTGATCTATGTCAGTTTTATTCCACAGAGTTACGGAATACATTACAGAATATTTTTGTGTTAAAAAGTGTCTTTTTGAACAATTCCAGTCACTCATATAATTAAGAAACTGTTATCTTTTCTCTTTCATTTTCACCTGGAGCCAAATTAAGAACTCTTCCCATAGTCACTTTGCAAATATGTGTTTTTCTTTCAGGGACTGTTGACATTCAGGGATGTGACCATAGAATTTTCTCCAGAAGAGTGGGCATGCCTGGGCACTGTTCAGCGGAATTTGTATAGGGACGTGATGTTGGAGAACTACAGAAACCTGGTCTCCCTCGGTGAGGATAACTTCAATACACAATTTCTATTCCACACTAAAGATTTCATATCCTTCCTTTGTAGGAAGGTTTCTGGGAGTTTCTGCTTTATATGAATTAATTTTAGATCTTTGTTTCCAAGGAAATATTGGGGATTTGTTGTATAGGAAAAATCTTCAAGATGTTTTATCTTGATTTTAATCTTACTCATTCTTGAGCTGTTCTGTATCCTTCATTCTAGATTAGTGGTAATTTCAGAAATTTAGTGGCAAATTCAGAAATTTAGTGGCATAAACTATTATCTACACCTTAAAATTAAATTTCCACCATCAGTTTTTGATTCACTAGTGCTGGGTAGTAGAGATAACAACCCACACATTTTCTTTTCTTTTCTTTTAGTTTTGTTTTAGTTTGCTTTTGTTACAGAGTCTTGCTCTGTCACCCTGGCTAAAGGGCAGTGGTGTCAACATAGCTTACTGCAACCTCAAACTCTTGGGATCAAGCCATCCCCGTGCTTCACCGTCACTAGTTGCTGGGACTATAGTTGTATGCTACCATGCCTGGCTAATTTTTTTAATTTTAGTAAGGATAGGGTCTCGCTCTTGCTCAGGCTGGTCTCAAACTCCTGACCTCAAGTGATTGTCTTACCTTGGCCTCACAGAGTGCTAGGATTACAGGCATGAGCCAACACACTTGGTGAAGACCCACAAATTTTAAATATTTCCTAAATATTCTAAAATTTCCATCAGGGAATAGTAATTTTTGATTAATTTTCTAAAATCGTATATAATGTTCTCTCTTTTCTACTGAGTACAATACTTGGTTGGTAATTGAAAAATCCTAGCAAGAGTGATATCATTTTTTCCCTCATAAAACAGGTCTTGCTGTCTTTAAGCCACACCTGATCACCTGTCTGGAGCAAAGGAAAGGGCTCTGGACTGTGAAAAGGGATGGAACTGTAGCAGAACGCCCAGGTAGGTGGGGGTGAATGAAGCAGATGACACAGGTGAGAGGTCAAGGAGAAAGCCAGACTTTAAATTGTGGTTTGGGCAGTTCTGCTCCAATGGAAATGGTTTCTGAGAAGTCTGTGTTTCTTTCTCTTAATCTCAGATATTGGCATCTCTGCCCTTTGTTATTATCTAAGGACTTGACTTAGTGATCTTCCTTCACATTTACAGTGAGAGTCAGAGTCCTTTTCAGAGTCAGGGTCCCTAATAAGGGACCACAGGATGTGACTGCTCTTCCATTACTTTTCAAGAGATGGGAATACGTGTGTATTTCTGAGGAACTCTATGACAAACTATTTTTTAATTTCCCTTTTTGCATCATATCTAGAAATGTCTTAATGTAGTGGTGGTATTGGTATTTGGTTCAGAAATCCCATAACACCACAAGCAAATGTGTTTTCTGCTTTATTGTTTCATATCCTATGGAAGTATTAAATGCAATTCTATAGAAATTCATACTCAGTAATATTATCAGACCACTAAGTATCTCCATAAATAAAATCTAATGTTATTTTACTTCTAAATTCTGTTTTAGTGTGGACTATGATTAACAATAAACTCCACACACCCCAATTCCTCAACTTTAATATAGTTCAATATATCTACTCCGTACATTTCTTAAATATTCTATGTCATTGGGGACCTTAGAATATTGCTCAGCCTATATTCAAATTCTGCATTTTACTTTTTTTTTCCAATTTTAAATAATCTTTACCATCTTCTTTATTTCTCAGTAACTATCATTTTATAATTTTCTCTTGTTTAGTAAAATTACTGGGACTGTGTCATTCATATATATGTATACACATTTATATACATATATATGTATATGTCTGTGATATGGACTTTCTTCACAAATAAAAGTTGTATAACTATATAATTGTATACAATGTAATGACTTGGTATGTGTGTCCATTGTGAAATGATTGGTACATTCAAGTTAATGGACACATCTAACACTTCACAGTTACCTTTTGTTGGTAGTCAGAACACTTAAGGTCTACTATCATAGCAGATTTTTAAGATAAAAACCATTATTAGTTATAGTCACAATGCTATACATTAGGTCCACAAAACTTATTCATCATATTATATAAATGAATGTTTGTACCTTTTGAACAATATCTCCTCATTTCCCCACCTCAGGCCCTGGCAACCACCTTTGCACCTTCTGCTTCTATCAGTACAACCTTTTTAGATTCCCCATGTAAGGGAGATCATGCAATATTTGTCCTTCTATACCTGACTTATTTCAGCTAGTGTGATATCCTCCCTGTCCATCTATGTTGTTGAAATGGTTGAATAATATTTTTATAACCAAATAATATACTATTGTGTATATATACCACATTTTCTTTGTCCATTCAGCATTCACAAACATTTAAGTTGTTTTCATTTATTGGCAACTTTGAATAATTCTGCAAATGAACTGGGGAGTGCATGTATTTATTTGAGATGCTGATTTTATTTCCTTTGATTATATACACAGAAGTGGGATTGCTAAATTTTATGGTAATTGTATTGTGTTTTTTTTTTTTTCCAAGATCCTCCACACTTGCTTTATAAATGAATCTACTGATTTACAACTCACCAACAATGATTTATTTTTCTTCACATCATTGTCAAAACTTGTTTTCTTTTTTATATTGGCCATCCCAACAAATATGAATGAAGTGATATCTCATCATGATTTTGATGATTTTGTAATTCCCTGATAACTGGTGATGTTGAGCACCTTTTCATACACCTGTGGGCCACTCGTATGTCTTCATTGGGAAAATATCAGTTCAGTCTTAGGACTGTTTTTCAACCCGTTATTACGGTCATTATTGTTTTTGCCTTTGATTTATGTTTCTTATATAATTTGGATGTTAACCTCTTATCAGACACATGATTTACAAATGTTTTCTCCCATCCTATAAATATTTTATTGTTTGCTGTGCAAAAGCATTTTAATTTGATGGAGTCCAACTTGTTTATATTTCTTTTTGTTTTTATACTTTTGGTGCCATTTTCAAAAAATCCATTACCAATATCAATATCAAGAAGGTTTTTTCATATGTTTTCTTTTCAGATTCTCAAGGATTCATATCTTACACAAGTCTTTATTTTATTTTGTGTTAATTTGGGGACATGGTGTAAGATAAATGATCCAGTTTTATTCTTTTCATTGTGGATACCCAGCTTTTCTCTTACCAATTATTGGAGACACTATACTTTCTTCATTGTGTATTCTTGTTGTGTCTGTCAAAGATTAGTTGACCTTATAAATGTGGGTTGATTTCTGGGCTCTCTATTCTGTTCCAGTGGTGTTGTATCATTTTTAATATATATACCATTCTGTTTTTATTGCTATAGTTTTGAAATATAGTTCAACATCAGAAAATATGATGCTTTCAGCTTTGTTTTTCCTCAAGATTACTTCAGCTATTCAAAGTCTATTGTAGTTTGGCCAGGCATGGTGGCTCATGGCTGTAATCCTGTCACTCTGGGAGGCTGAGGTGAGAAATCGCTCGAGGTCAGGAGTTCCAGACCAGCCTGAGGAAGAGTGAGACCCCATCTCCACTAAAAATAGAAAAGATTAGCCAGACGACTGAAAATATTAATAGAAAAAAAATAGCCGGGCATGGTGGTGCATGCCTATAGTCCCAGCTACTCAGGAGACTGAGGCAGGAGGATTGCTTCAGTCCAAGAGTTTGAGGATGCTGTGAGATGGGCTGATGCCATGGCACTCTAGCCTGGGCAACAGTGCATGTCTCTTTCTCAAAAAAAAAAAAAAAAAAAGAAAAGAAAACAAAGTCTAATGAAGTTCCATTAAAATTTTAACATTGTGTTTTTTATATTTGTAGAAAATGCCATTAAAATTTTGATAGGAAGTTGATTGAATCTATAGAACACATTGGATTATATGGCACTTTAAAAGTATTTATTCTTCCAATCCACAAACATGCGATATTTTTACATTTATTTGTATCTTTTTCAATTTCTCTCATGAATATCTTGTATTCTTTCAGTGCAAAACTTTTTCATCCTGGTAAAATTAATTGCTAAAAATTAATATTTTGATATCGTTGTACACGAGATTGTTTTCTTTTATTTGTTGTTAATGTATGGATTCTCTGGTTTTTATATGTTAATTTAATATTTTGCTCACCTGCACTTCATCTGAGTGCATATTTTAAACAGTTTTTTCGTGTACTATTTATAATTTTCTGTATATAAGATCATATCATCTACAAACAGTGACGAATTTACTTCTTTCTTTATTTGCACAGCTTTTTTTTTTTTTCCATTTTCTTTCCTAATAGTTCTGCCTAGGATTTCCAATACTGTGTTAAAATAGAGGCATTGAAAATGGGTGTAATATAAACTTGCGTTGTTATCTGCACATTTGAAGGAACACACACCTCTTCTAGTTTTTATAAGCCAGTTTCAGCAGGTAAAGATCTTCATTTTGGGGTACCAGGCTTATGGGGTCTCCTCTGGGTTTATAGATCAGAGGGGTTGTAACTGGGTTACAAGTCTGTGGCTGGGTATGTAGTTAGGTCTTCCTTGAGTGTGGGCCTGTTACCAGGGGCTTGGCTAGTTGAGAATTCTGTCTTATTCATAAGCAGGCTGGATTGCCTTCATGACTTTGATCTGTAGGGCAGGGACTTGCAGCTGGGTCTGCCTAGGGTAGACCTGACATCAAGTGTATGGATGAGTGTGGCTCCCACTGAGAAGTTTTCTCCATTTCACTGCATAGGCCCTTGGGTGGGCAGAACTGGGCAATAACTGTGTCTAAGAGGGCTGGAACTGGGTCACAGAACTGCTTCAGAGACCACAGTGAGTACCAAGTTGTGCAGGCTTGTCTCCATGACCACAAGTGGGTATCTCTCCCAGTTCTCTTGATAGGCAAGAGTACCACCAGATCATGGCTGGGAGAAGTTGGAGACGCCTACATGGTCACTTCAGAATTCTCGGTGGGACCAAGTTGACTGGGCCATTTCCTGGTCTGTAGCCAAGAACAGGGGTCCTCAAGTTTGGCACCTGAATTAGGGCCTGTCTTTTTAAAATTACCTTCCTTGTTCTATGGCTTTAGCAGCTTTGGTATCCTCCTCCCTGGATCCCAAAGCTCTCATAAAAGCACTTTTTTTTAGATATGGTCTCGCTATATCACCCAGGCTAGTTTTAAGCTGCTAGACTGGAGTGATCTTCTTACCTCGGCCTTTTAGTAGCTAAGAGTACCAGCATGAGCCACCGTGCTGGGCTGTCATAAAGGTTCTTTTTTTCATGTATGGCTGCAAAATGTTTGTTGCTGCGGGGATATAAAGAAGCAGGGGGGCCGGGCGCGGTGGCTCACGCCTGTAATCCTAGCACTCTGGGAGGCCGAGGTGGGCGGATCGTTTGAGCTTAGGAGTTCGAGACCAGCCTGAGCAAGAGCGAGACCCCACCTCTACTAAAAATAGAAAGAAATTATATGGACAGCTAAAAATATATATAGAAAAAATTAGCCGGGCATGGTGGCGCATGCCTGTAGTCCCAGCTACTCGGGAGGCTGAGACAGGAGGATCGCTTGAGCTCAGGAGTTTGAGGTTGCTGTGAGCTAGGCTGACGCCACGGCACTCACTCTAGCCTGGGCAACAGAGTGAGACTCTGTCTCAAAAAAAAAAAAAAAAAAGAAGCAGGGGACTTCATATTCCACCATCTTGCTAATTTTACATTCTTTATGTATTTTCACTTTCTGTTTTGTTCTATATTAAAGTTTTTATAATTTTAGATTCAAATATTCAGAAAAATATACTAGAATTTCACATCATATATTATGTAAATTAGATAATTAGTAGACATCCCATATTTACTAAAACATTCACTTGAAAGTTTAAGTCTACTGTAGGCAAAAGGGAATCATTAGAATTGTCATCTACTTTCCTTAATTTTTCAGTTGCTAGTGGCTCCCTCTGGTATTTTTCCTAAGTGTATAAGTGAGGTCTCTGCTAGATAATAATCTTTAGTCCTGGGGATCAACAATCCTTTCCTACTTTGAAAGTTGTTACTTATTATTGACAAACTTTATGCCCTAAATCTAGTAGTTACAAAAGGTATAGGTAGAGAATATAGGTGAGTCAAACAAAATTTGAACTACCATGTTTGCCACCTTTCATTCTTACATCTTTGTGAACACTTTCCCAACTGTAACCTAGGCTAGTCTCTTTTCTAAACTTCTATTGTAATTATAGTTCAATCTCAGAGAGGTGAACATTTACATGTTCTCCAATTATCTCATCTATAGTGTGTTTTCTAACTGGATAAAACAAGTAAGAATCAGATCTTATATTTAAAAATATTTCTAACTTTCATGAAGGACTCATTTAATAATTGTTGGTATATAAAGTCAAGGAAGTAGACTTTTATAAAAGATTGTAAAACATACACATACAGGGTTCAATAATCAAGCATGGATGTACGCAGAAAAGATCATTTTATCCTTTCTGAAAAATGGTTAAAGATAAAATTCTTTTTTATCCTTTCCACTTATTCTTGGCAAATAATGCCACATAGTTATTTTTCTTTCACATTTTCATGAGTGTATCATTTTTAAAAGCAATTGGTAATGAGCCTCCCAAAATTATGACATAAATAAGAATTTATAGTCATAGTGGAAATCCCACAAGCTTTCTCTCAACTACACTCCTTAGATTTAAGAAAACAAAACTTATGATAATTTACAAAGCCAAACAATGGGAAGACAATCGTTTGGGTAAATTGATTCCTCTATTGTAGGAGAACATATTATGGAAATAAAAATAACATGGACTCTGGGTTGCCATTCTGATTTGCCACGTAGTGTGACATCCTGAACAAGTTCTCTACATTTGTTTTATTCCTTATCTATAAAATGGGGAAAATATACATTTTCTAGGGTTTTTAGGAAGATTAAAGGAGAAAATGCACATAAATCACCTAACACATGGAAGTTACTTAAAATTAGTTCCCTCTTCTTCCCTCATTGGACACTGTTCTTTCTCTTCTCTTCTTCCTTTCTAAATCAAATTCAAAAAAAGTATACCTCTCATTTTCCCCCACTAGTTTTCTTTCTGTCTCCCTGTGTTCTTCTCATCACTCTCAAAGTCTACCTTGTTCTTTTGCTCCCAATCTTTTAAACTCTCTTCCAAGGTGTTTAGAGCACTGGTAAGGAATGATTTTTAACTAACCTTACTGATTTCGTTTAATCTATTCAATAAAACCTCTCGCCCAAAGAGCAAAGGAAACTGCAGGAGAAATAAGGCAAACTGGAAGAAGTATACTCCATAAGTGGGTTAAGTTCTGGATCAAGGCAATACTCTAAACTCTTCCCATGTACAATCCATAACTCTCCCCATGGGCCTCTGTATCAACCTCAAGATAATTATACTCCTGCCTCAAAATAAAATGAAATCCTCTACCTTTGTGCCCTAAACATCCCAGTTGTATCTAACTTGGATGAATGTATCATGTGTCTTGAATCACTTTATATATATTTAATCATCTCACAGTAACTCAAGTTGAAAAAGTCACTTTGGTTTCTCATAAATGAATATGGAAGTGCTGAGGAAAGCAAAAAGAACTATATTCTGATTAATGAACATGTTGTCTCAGGTTTTCTTGATATGTTTTTATCAAGAGAAGCTAGTAGGCAAGAGAATGAAATATAGAGAACTACAGGAAAAATTTTTGACTTCACATTTTTTCTCTATTGGGCTTCAGCTGTGACTTTGCTGGGAGTGGAGATGGATGCCATCAGAGCTGAAAAATGAGCATAACCTTCTTAACAATGTGCCTCTCTTAAGTTTTAGATTTCTGACATGTCCACTACCAACAAATTTTTTACCCTCCAATGCACCTTTGATAGCATATAGCTCTATTCCTCAAATAGCAAGTATATTATCCAAGTTCAGAGATACAATTGAGGAATTAACATGAAAACCATGTTTCCTCATAAATCAGAAACTGCTAATTAAGCCTCCAGACCCTATGAAAAGACACCAAAGTGGTATTACTCAGTCACCAATCTAAAGAGAGAACTTTGACTCAAGGTATAAATGAAACTAATTATGTAAATATGTTTATAAATATTTATACAATTACATACTTACACATAAGCACTTACACAGACTTAGAAAACAAATGTAAGAACATTAAATCAAAAGGACTCACTGAAGAATAAACAGAATTTTCTGTGATCTTGAAGAAATTAATAACTCATTCTTTAGGGAGGATCCCTCAAAATCCAGCCATTAGAAACCATATTCTGTAACTGTGTACGAGCAACACGTAGCCTCTTTCCCCACCCCAATTTCCTAGTTGCCAAGAGAGGAATCTTAAAGTAGATGGGCACTTAAAGGTCTCTGTGCAGAAGCAATTTATGTTCCTCAAGTAGAAGATTCAATCTAAATCCCCAAATTGACAAAATAGGTACATTCCATATTATGATTTTACAACAAGTTAAAGTTCTGATTTTGTCACCAGAATTATACTGCCCCTTCAGAGGACTCTATTTTAAGCACAAAATAAGAACTGGGCATATATAGAGTGAAACTGGTATGCAAATAGTATTATACAGATTCAAGATGGCCTCTTCTAAAAAATACTGAAAAAACCTTTCACCAACTACAATTTGAATGTGGCTTTTATTGGCAAAAGAAACTCAACAACATCTGAAGATTACTGGTAATCTCCACAAACCCCCTTAATTATGTTTTCTTATGAATTGAGTTTAAAGGTCTTGCCCTCAGAGAGGCTTTCGGTTTTGATACCTTTAAAAAAAAAAAAAAAACACCATTTTTCAGGAATTATGCTCTTTCAGTCAACAGGGACTTTTAGAGACTATTCAACCAGGAGGAAAGAGTGAATCATTATTTCTAACCAAAGGCACTTGGTTAGCAACTCTCAGCTGCACATTTTCTTTTTCCCCAGGGGCATATCTAGTGTGCCTTAAAGAACATAGGACAATCAATAATGAGAGTGGTTACAATTATAAGCCACTGTTGTGCATGATTATTGACCAGCTGCCTTCCTGTGGATCACTGGACCCAGACAGTGGAGGGGTCAAAGGAGCTAATATGTCGTACTGGCAGAACAGCAAGCACCTTCCTTTTCCGGTCACCACAGTTTGCTCACTGGATGTTCATTGTAGGACCAGCAGGGTCAATACAGGTAATAGCGTAATAATAAAGAAAACTGTCTCAGGCTTGAGCACTGAAAGCTACCCATGCTACACACTCCACATTTAACACTCATTCTGCCAATAACAGATGCCATGGAAATAATTCTTACAGCTGGGAAGATGGGAATCCTTTAAAAAAATTTAAATATGATTAATATTGATAAAGGATGCTTTTTCTATGTAAACCAAAGCCTAGATATTTTGTTATATGATATTTCCTACATGAAGAACAAAAGAAAACAAAATATGTTAGAGAATTACTTCTCCCTACTGAAAATGGGAACTTATAAAAAAGGGAGTTTGTTCATATGCTGAATTTAGCCATTCCTTTGCCAAAGGAGTCTGGAGAGTAACATTGGATCCACAAGAAGTGCTGTGCAAGAGACCACTTATTGGAACACACATTTCCTGCTGATAGTTCTAGGAGAGATCTTATCCTTACACTTCTATTTGGTCACCATATTAGGTAAGAAAAAAGTAAGCTGAGGGTGGGGGAAGAAAATAGAAAAGAAAAAAAAGTGGCAGAAAGAGACTGATCATAGGAGAGAACAAGAAATAAAAAGAAGGCAGGTGACTTGTTTGCCCAACTTTGGCTCTATGGTCCTATCAGCCAAAATGCATACTAAGTGATATGGTATCACAGGAAAAGGGAAAAAAGAGAGTTCAGGCCATGGTGTTAACTTCTTTCCTGTACAAAGACAGTCTTTTAAGGACAAAGGTCTGCTCTTGTAAGATAATGTCATAGTTCGGATGAGATAGTTTCCTTGGAGGGAAGTTGGTGAGAAGTTCAACATGTTCATTCGGATATCCTTTACACTGGGCATGCTTCACCAAAGCTAGCAGTTTAGCTTGCTCTGGATGAATGGTGTGTTCCCTTTTTTTGATCTGGATACCGCAACATCAGCTGTGCTTTTGGTGCATTTACGTCTACCCCTTCCACTCTATTCCATCTGATTTTTCAGGTGACACTGCTAGTATATCTGAATTCACAACTGATAATGCTTGGTGGTTTGTGGCTGTTCCCGGCTGAGTTCTGCCAGGGGGCTGAGTTAATGGCCTTCTGTTCTCTTTTCTGTGACCCAAATCTTTATGGGGGGACTTTCTGGACTTGGCAATGTTTTCTACATTATCTTCTTCATTGGAGCCACAAACAGATATGAATTCCTCACTGCCAGAAAAAAGTTCAGATTCAGATTCTTCATCAGAGTGGCTTCCCTGTTTTGTCTGTATTGAATCAAAGTGTGTCTCTTGCAAGGAGCCTCTGATGGAAGCTTCCAGCTAGCTGTCTTCACTTGCATCTATAAGATTCTCTAAATGGGCACATTTTGGGGGAGACTGCTAGAAAGTCCATCCAGTTGCCCGTGTTCACCTAGAAATCCTGTCACTTGGTCCAAGAAAGAAGATATATCTAATTGGTGCCACTCTACTAGCTTCTGACCTGTCCGTGGGTCCAATACGGAAACGGGAAATCCCCTAGTTTATACAACTGTATGTATGACATCTCTGGGCTTCTTCACTGTCATGATAAACCTATCCTGGCTGATTTCAATGGTGGTTTTGTCTTGTCTGGGTGAGTAGTCATGGAAATAGTCTTAAATTTACCATGTATCAATATTTGTTGATGAATCTGTATTATCTTGGTGTGAGAGAAGCACTTTTGTGATTTGAATGTAATTTTTTAAAAGGTTGCATCTATTTTAGTTATTTAAAAAAAATTTAATTGGTAAAACATACAAAATTTACCATCTTAAGTTTATTTTCATGTACATTTCAAGAATAGTAAGTATATTTACATTGTTATGCACAAGATCTCTAGAAATTTACATCTTGCAAAACTAAAACTGAATACCTATTAAGTAACAACTGCCCATTTTACCCTCTCTCCAGCCCTTGACAAACTTCATTCTACTTTCTATTTCTATGAGTTTGACTACTTAAGATCAGCATATTAAGCATGATACGCTATCTAACATTGTTACTGGCTTATTTTAGTTAACGTAATGGCCTCAAGGTTTGCTTTTATCATAGAATGTGCCAAGATTTTCTTTCTTTTTTTTTTTTTTTTCTTCCGTGGTTTTTCAGACAGGAGACAGGTTCTCATTCTCATGCCTGGGGTAGAGTGCAGTGTGTCATCATAGCTCACTGCAACTTCAAACACCTGGGCTCAAGTGGTTTTCCTTCCTCAGCCTCGTGAGTCTCTGGAACAGTAGGTGCACATGACTATGTTTAGCTAATTTTTCTATTTTTTTAATGTGTTCATCGATTGAAAGCCATCTGGGTTGCTTGTGCCTTTTGGTTTTTGTGAATAATGCGGAAATAAACATGGGTACACACATACTGCTTCCGGATTCTGCACTGCATACTTTGGATAGATACCCAGAAATGGGATTTCTGTATCATATGCTAATTTTTATTTTTAATTAAGGAAGCTTTATACATTTTTCAATGTGTCTGCCTTATTATTCAACACCAGTATTTCAAAAGGGTTCCAGTTTCTATACATCTTTGACAAGGTTTTTATGTTGCCCATTCTGAGTGTGAGGTGATATTTCAATGTAATTTTGCTTTGCATTTCTCTAAAAATTATTAATTTTGAGTATCCTTTTGAATGTTTGTTGGCCATTTGTATATCTTCTTTGGAAAACTGTCAGTTAAATCCTTTGTCCATTTTTTGATCAAGTTATTAACTTTTTATTGTTGAATTTTCAGAGTTGTTTATATTAATATATTCTGAATATTAACTCCTGTAATGTGAATGTTTTACAAATATTTTTACCCATTTAGTATGTGGCATGCTGTCTCCACTAAATCTTTCCTTTGATGTATAGAAATTCTGAAATTTGCTGAAGTCCCATTGTTCTCTTGTTTTCTTTGTTGCTTTTGCATTTGATGTGATATCCAAGAAAACACTGCCAATACTAATGTCATGATCTTTTTTCCTATATATTCTTCTGAGGGTTTTACTAGTTGTATTTCTTCTATGTATTTAATCTATTTAAAAATTTTTTTATATCACAAGGGATTGATCCAGCTTTATTTATTTTATAGATAATCCAGTTTTCAACACCAGTTGTTGAAGAGACTCTCTCCTTTCTCCATTGTGTTGTCATGGCCAGCTTGTGGAAAATCATTTGATCATATACACAAGGATTTATTTCTGGGCTCTCTTTTGTTTTCCTTGATCTGCTTACCTGTCTTAGTGCCAGTACCACGTTGCTTTTATTTTTGTAGCTTTGTAATATGTTTTGAAATCAGGAAGTGTATTGTCTCTGTGTTCTTCTTTTGAAAGGGTATTTGGCTAGTCATAGTTGCTAAACAAGGTCTAGCATTTTTGCAAAAAATGTGCCAGTGGGATTTTGATAGATATAACATTGAATTTGTCCATCACTGTGGGTAGTATTGACATCTTAATAATATCAAATCATCTGATCCCTGGGCTAGAATATGTTCAAGAGTGTGTTTAATTTCCACATCTTTTTGGATTTGTCAGTTTTTTTTCTGCTTTTTATTTCTGGTTTTATTTCATTTGGGTCAGAAAAGATAAACTGTATGATTTCAGTCATCTCAAATTTGATTAGACTTATTATATGTCCTAACGGAAGGCACCAGGTGTAATTGAAAATATTGTACATTTTGCTGCTTTCCACTGGAGAGTTCTGTACATGTCTGTTGGGTCTAATTTGTGTATAATATTCAGGTTTTCTATTTTCTTACTGATCTTCTATTTGATTTTTCTATTTGTTATTGAAAGTGGAGTCTTAAAGTAAACAGTGACCATGTTGCTGTGTATTTCTTGCTTCATTGCTGGCAATATTTGTTTCATATATTTGGAATCCCTGATGTTGTATATACATGTAATGTACATATTATACAGCATAAATTATATAACATATATAACGTGTATGTGTTTATATATATAGCATACATATTATATGTGTTATATTTATATAATATATATTACTGTTATAGATTCCTGGTAAGTGGACCTATGCTGTCATTTTTTAACATCGATTTTTGTTTCTTGTGACAGTTTTGACCTAAAGTGTATTTTGTCTAATATAATTGTGGCCACTGTACCCACTTGTGGTTACTATTTGCATGGTTTTTTTTTCTTTTTTCATCCTTTATTTTCAGCCTACTTGACTCCTTAAAGCTAAAATAAGTCTCTTGTGGACATAATATTGTAGAAACTCCATTATTCTTAATCCATGCAGCCATATTATCTTCTTTAGATTTAAGAGTTTAATCCATTTATATTTAAAGTAGTTACTGAAAGAAATGAAGTTACTCTTCATGTCTTCTAGACATCCCTCATATCTTCTCTTACAGCCTTCATTTTTCTTTTGCTGATTTGCAGTTACGTGCTTTGGTTCCTCTCTCTCTCATTGTCTTTAGCAGAACTTTTTTTTCTTTTCTTTTCTTTTTCTTTTTCTTTTTTTTTTTGAGACAGAGTCTTGCTCTGTCATTCCAGGTAGGACGCATAGAATGCAGTGGTATCATCATAGCTCACTGCACCCACAAACTCCTCATATTAAGTGATTCTCCCACCTCAGACTCCCTAGTAGCTGTGACTCCAAACACACAACACAACACGTGGCTAATTTTTCTATTTTTTGGTAGAGACGGGGTCTCGCTCTTGCTCAGGTTGGTCTCAAACTCCTGAGCTCAAGCAGTCGTTCCGCCTGAGCCTCCCAGAGTGCTAGGATTACAGGCATGAGGTGCCACACCTGGCCATGACTTCTATAGATAATTTCTTTCTGAACACCTTGAGAAATAAAGAGTACAGGCCGGGTGAGGTGGCTCCTGCCTATAATCCTAGCACTCTGGGAGGCCAAGGCAAGAAGACTGCTTGAGCTCACGAGTTCGAGACCAGACTGAGCAAGAGCGAGACCCCGTCTCTACTAAAAATAGAAAGAAATTTTTTTTTTTTTTTGAGACAGAGTCTCACTCTGTTGCCCAGGCTAGAGTGAGTGCCGTGGCGTCAGCCTAGCTCACAGCAACCTCAAACTCCTGAACTCAAGCGATCCTCCTGTCTCAGCCTCCCGAGTAGCTGGGACTACAGGCATGCGCCACCATGCCTGGCTAATTTTTTCTATATATATTTTTAGCTGTCCATATAATTTCTTTCTATTTTTAGTAGAGATGGGGTCTCGCTCTTGCTCAGGCTGGTCTCGAACTCCTGAGCTCAAACGATCCGCCCACCTCGGCCTCCCAGAGTACTAGGATTACAGGCGTGAGCCACCGCGCCCGGCCGAAAGAAATTATATGGACAGCTAAAATACATAGATAGAAAAATTAGCTGGGCATGGTGGTGCATGCCTGTAGTCCCAGCTACTCTGGAGGCTGAGGCATGAGGATCGCTTTAGCCCAGGAGTTTGAGATTGCTGTGAGCTAGGATGATGCCAGGGCACTGTAGCAGGGGCAACAGAGCGAGACTCTGTCTCAAAATAAATAAATAAATAAATAAATAAAGAGTACAGGTACAATTAAAGTACACTTAAAGTTATAACAATATAGTTTAGTGTCAAGTTAATTTTAATTTTATTGAAAAACCATACCTCTTTATATCCCTCACTTTGTTATTAATGTGACAAATTATATCATTTTATATTGATCATGTATTAATGGAGAACTTTTAGAAGATCTAAAATAATATGCTTGAATTTATATGTTTTATAAAAACTGAATTAGATAATTAGTATGCACACCACATTTATTAAACTGATTGTTTTGTATGTTTCAGTTTACTGCATGTAAATAGCATTTCCATCCACTGAAATCAACCTCTATCTGCATGATGATATAATGTATTCCTAATTGTTTGTTTTATGCATCAGTTTCACAACACATTTTACAATGTTGTTTCTGTATTTAGAAATGTAAGACTTATCTTTGTTTCTGAAAGCTGGATTGCTATAGCCTTTCACTTTTGTGTAAGAAGTGTACCAACCTAATAAGAAACAAGTTTCTCTAGTATCATTTCAATGCCTAATGATTAAAATTTTCTCATCAATGCTTTTTATGAATGACAATGTGTTTTGTGAAATATTATTGCTCTAAAATAGGGCACCTCACATCAGTCAACTAAGTTTTTAGGTTTATCTATATATTATAATTTTGTATGACAGTATTTGACTCTGTATACTTTAAGTATGATGGGCAAAAGTCAAAGGTAAATCACCTATGTATCTATTGCCAATGTAATTTCTTTGTGTTTGCTTGCCCGTATAAATATTACTCCTATTTTCTTTATGAATAGTACATTTTTTCTTGGTTGGTGGTCAGTGGTTATTTTATCCTGTCTAGGTAAATAGTCATAAATTTATCTTAATTTCAAAATATATTTATTGGTGAATATATATTATCTTTGTGTGAAATATTTGTGTGATTTGAAGATAATTTTTGAGTAGCTTCAAAAATCTATTTTAGGTATTTTTTATTTTTCATGTAAAAACACATAACATTTAGAATCTTAAATATTTTAATTAGAGTGTAGTCATGTTAAGTATATTGACAGTGTTATGTAACATATATCTCTAGAATGTTTTTATCTTGCAAAGCTAAAACTCAGTATACATAAAACAGCTACCTCTTGTCTGCATTTTCTGGTCCTTTACCAACATTATTGTATTTTTCTTTTGTTTCTAAAGCTGTAACTACTTTAGATATTTTATATAACTGGATTCATGAAGTATCTGTTTTTGGGGGTGGATTGGCTTATTTCATTTAGCATGTCAAGATTTATCTTTATAGTACATGTTATAAGATTTCCTGCTGTTTAAAAGCTGAGTAATACTCCATTATTTTTATATCCCAGATTATACTTATTTCTTCATTTTATGAGGCAAGTTTGGGTTGTTTTCACCTATTGGCTTTTGTGAATAATGCTGTAATATATAGGGATGTGCAAATAAGTCTTCATTTGACCATAGATGCAAGGGTTTATGTCTGTCCTGCATTTTGTTTCATTGGTCTACATTGTCTGCCTTTATGCCAGTAGCAAACTGCTTTGATTACTATACCTTTGTAACACGTCTTGAAATCAGAAAGTGTCATGCCTCCAACATTGTTTCTTTTTGTGAAGATTGTTGGCTCTTCATGGTACTTTGCCTTCCATATAATTTTTGAATTGCTTCTTCTTTGTTTGCATAATATGACATTGATAATTTTAAAAAGAGATCACTTTGAATTTGTAGATGAGTTTGGGCAGTATGGACATCTTCACAATATTCAGACTTCCAACCCTTGATTAAGACCATGCTCAAAAGTGTCCCATTTAATTTTCATTTATTTGTAGATGTTCTGGTTTTCCTTTTGTTATTGATTTCTAGTTTCATTCCATTTTGGTTATAAATAATAGTTTGTAAGATTTTAATTTTTAAAAATTTGTGAAGAATTGTTTTGTGGCCAACAGTTGTATCCAGGAGAATTTTTTATTGAGAAGACTGTGTATTCTGTTGTTGTGTGGAGTGTTTTCCATGTCTATTAGGTATAATTGTTGTATAATGCTGTCAATTATTCCCTTGTTAATATTAGGTCTTACATTATTATTTATTACTGAAAGTGAGGTTATTGAAATACCCTAGCATTATTATATTGCTGTGTATTTTTTGCTTCAATTCTGTCAATATTTGCTTTATATATTTGGCAAGCCTGAATTTACACACACATACACAATATGCATATGTATATTTCATATTTTATATATATTACATATATAATATAAAAATAAATTATAGGTTCTCAGTAAATCAACACTTATTTAATATCCTTCTGTGTCTTTTGTGACAGGTTCGACTTAAAGCATAGTTTATAAAATAGGACAAGTTTTCCCTCAAAATACATTGTGCCTAATTGTGACCTCCCCTGCTCTCATTTGATTAATTTTTGCATGCAATATCTTTTTTTGTCCTGCCACTTTTAGTCCACTTTGTTGTTTGATGTAAGGTGAGTCTCTTGGAAAGAATATATAGTTGGATCTTTTTGTTGTTTTTTTATTTTCCTAAATCCCTATCTTTATTCAATTTACATCTTTTTATTGTGAAGTTTAGTCCATAATGTTTACATAATTTTTTGAAAGGAAAGGACTTACTATTGTCATTTTAATAAATGTTTTCTTTGATTCTTGTAGCTATTTTGCCCTCTCTTCCTGCCTTCCTTTGTATCTCACTGATTTTTGTAGTTATATTCTTTGACTCTTTTCATATTCTTTTAGTGTATCTCTGTAATAGGTATTTTCATGGTGGTTACCATGGCAATTATACCAAACTTATAGTTAAAACAACATATTTTAAAGTGGTAATAATTTTAGTTGCATTTAAAAATTTGTCCTCATTACATCGGTCCTCAACTTTTGTTATTGATATCAGCAATTATATCTTGTTATATTCTATACCTATTAACAGAGTTTTAGTATTATTTTTCTGTTTTTGTCTTCAAATTTTATACCACGATTTAAAGTGTTTCCTGCACCATTATTTTAATACTACAGAATTTTACCTAGGTGTACTTGTATGTCTTTCCAAGAGATTTATTTATTTTCTTATGATTTTGTGTTGTTTTTTAGCATTTTTAAATTTTTAATGAAAGGGAGTCCTTTTGGCATTTCTTATGGGAAAAGTCTAGTGGTAATAAAGTTTTTCAGCATCTAGTTATCTTGAGAAGTCTCTTTTTCTTCGCTTAGAAGGGCAGTTTTGCTGAATATAGTGTTTCTTCTTTGAAGTTTTCCTTTCAGCATTTTGACTATATCACCCAACTCTTTTTCTGGCATGCAAGGTTTCTATTGAGAAACTCACTAATAATCTCATAGGGGCATGCTTATAGATGACACATCACTTTTCTCTTGCTGCTTTGAAGATTCTCTTCTTTCATGTGATTTTCATAACTTTGCTTTTAATCTGTCTTGTTAGAGCTCACTTTGTGCTTACCCTAGCTGAGGTATGCTAAGATTTTAATTTTTTATGGCTTTTTTCTTATATTTGAGAATATCTCAGTCATTTCTTACTGTATTCTTCAGCTCCACAATGTATGTTTTCTATGATTTTATTTTTTGTGATATTGTCATTTTCCTGATTTTATTTAGCTGTTTGTATTGTTCCCACTGGGCTCATTCAGCCTCATTCAGATGGTTATTTTTAATATTTTCAGGTAATTTCCACCTCTCCATTCCTTTTTGGCTGATTACTGGTCATTTATTTTGTTTCTTTAATTGGGCTATATTTTCCTGAAATTTTGTGTATGTTGTAACCTTTAGTTGAGATTTGAGTATTAAAAAAAGTCACCTTTCACAAACTTTATAAAGTGCCTTTGTCCTGGGGGACTCTGACACTAATTGACTTTCTGGAGATTTAAGGAACCTCAAATCCATTTTGAGAATTTTTTTTTTTTTTTTTTTTTTTTTTTTTGACAGAGTCTCACTCTGATTCCTGGGCTAGAGTGCCGTGGTGTCAGCCTAGCTCACAACAACCTCAAACTCCTGGGCTCAAGCAATCCTTCTGTCTCAGCCTCCCGAGTAGCTGGGACTACAGGCATGCGCCACCATGCCCAGCTAATTTTTTCTGTATATATTTTTAGTTGTCCATGTAATTTCTTTCTACTTTTAATAGAGACAGGGTCTCGCTCTTGCTCAGACTGGTCTCGAACTCCTGAACTCAAACAATCCACCTGCCTCAGCCTCCCAGAGTGCTAGGATTACAGGTGTGTGCCACTGCGCCTGGCCCATTCTGAGGATTTTCTTTTGTGGAATTGTGTGTTTACTTTCTAGTTAAAGTAATTTCACCATATTTCATCTTAAGAAACTGTCATCATTTGCTACACCTGTTCTCTATTTGTGGTACTGAAGGCTCTCTGTTGCTGTAATGACTTTTTACCTTTGGTTTCAGTATGCCTAGTCTGTCTTTGAAACTATAGCACTATTCCTTTCAGCACTCTGTGTTACGAGACACAGAAACAGGGGTCTTTGGAAGGACCCCCAAAACCCAGAATAATGGAAACAAGTATTACTATTTTTTTTCTCTATTGAGGGAAAAGCTGGCAGTTCGGATTTTACTTCTATATACAACATACTGTATTAAAGAGGAAAGACCATGGTAGGCAAACATAGCAAACACTTCTTCCCTTTCCGTATGACTCTTGGTGTTGTGCTCTCCTGGTGTGTTGGAAGCTCTTACCTGCTTTTTAGAATTCCCACAAAAGCAATTTGGTCAGTATTGTTTTGTTGCTTTTTTTATCTAAAAGAGAATTATAGGATCTATATCGTATTATGCCATTTTGCTAATGTGATTGGTATAATTTTAAATATTAAATTTATTATATTCATCAGATTGTATAAAAAGAAATAAGTGGGATAATTTTTTTATTTTTGAAATTTCTTTCAGCTATGCCTTCTCATTCCACCCAGGACCATTTCCCAGAGCAAGGGACAAGTGTTTCATTCCAAAATGTGATACTAAGAAGATATGAAAAGTGTGGCCTTGAGAATTTGAACTTAATGAAATACTGGGAAATTGTGAGTGAGTGTAAGGAGCAGAAGGGATGTAATGATGGACTTCACCAACATTCAACAACTACCCATGCTAAAATCTTCCAACGTAATAAGTGTTTGAAAGTCTGTAAAAAATTGTCAAATCTAAATAGACATAAGGTAAGACATTCTGTAGAGAAATGTGTTAAATGTGAAAAATATGGGGACGCGTTTAACCAATGCTCACACATTACTGAATATAAGAGAATTCATAATGGAGAGAAACCTTTCAATTTTAAAGAATGTGACAAAATCTTTAAATCTTGCTCAAGCAGTTCTAATCATAAGATAATTTTTACTGGTGAGAAATGGTATAAATGTGAAAATTATGGCAAAGCTTTTAACCATAGTTTAAATATTTCTACGCATAACGGAATTCATACTGAAGAAAAACTCTACAAATGTGAAGAATGTGCCAAAGCCTTTGCTCGGTACTCATACCTTACTAAACATAAAAGAATTCATACTGGAGAAAAACCCTACAAATGTGAAGAATGTGGCAAAGCCTTTGCCTGGTGCTCAAACTTTGTTGGACATAAGAGAATTCATACTGGAGAGAAACCCTACAAATGTGAAGAATGTGGCAAAGCCTTTACCCAGTGGTCCCCCTTCACTGAACATAAGAGAGGGCATATTGGAGAGAAACCCTACAAATGTGAAGAATGTGGCAAAGCCTTTACCCGGTGCTCAGACCTTAGTAAACATAAGAGAATTCATACTGGAGAGAAACCCTACAAATGTGAAGAATGTGGCAAAGCCTTTACCCAGTGGTCCCCCTTCACTGAACATAAGAGAGGGCATATTGGAGAGAAACCCTACAAATGTGAAGAATGTGGCAAAGCCTTTACCCGGTGCTCAGACCTTAGTAAACATAAGAGAATTCATACTGGAGAGAAACCCTACAAATGTGAAGAATGTGGCAAAGCCTTTACCCGGTGCTCAGATCTTAGTAAACATCAGAGAATTCATACTGGAGAGAAACCCTACAAATGTGAAGACTGTGGCAAAGCCTTTGCCCTGTGCTCAAACCTTACTAAACATAAGAGAATTCATACTGGAGAGAAACCCTACAAATGTGAAGAATGTGGCAAAGCCTTTGCCCAGTGCTCACACCTTAATTCCCTAAGAGAGTTTATATAAGAGAAAACCTACAAATATGAAGAATATAGTAAAGTCTTTAAATATTGCCCCAGCCTTTCTTATCATAAGATAATTCATATAGTAGGGAAGCCCTTCAAATGTGCAGAATGTGGGAAATCCTTTAAGTTATGCTCATGTTTCTAAACATAAGGTAATACATACCGAAGAGAAACCTTATGAAAGTGAACAATGTGGCAAAACCATTAACTAGTGCTTAAATATTTATACACATAAGAAAATTCATACCAGAGAGAAAACATACAAATGTTAAGAATGCAACAAAGCCTTTACCTGGTCCACTTCCCTTACTGTACATTAGAGAAATCATACCTGAGAAAAGTCCTACCAAGGTATGAAAAGTGAGAAAGCTTGCTCACATATTACCTGCCGTCAGACAGTCATTCTGGTTAACGGCAGTATGGGTGTTACAACTGTCAAAATACCTTTCAGAAAATAAAAGTCTTAGAGCGTACCAGAGTGTTGATACAGAGAAAAAAATATCGCAACTATAAAGAGTGGTACAACACCTTTACTTCTATCACAGATCTTCTTGTGCATGGGAAAATTTATACTGAAATGAAACCGTGTATCAACTGCTCAAACTTTAAGTTCAGAGAACTTGGATTTGAGAGGAACTCTACAAATGTATTGAATGCAAAAAACATTTGTTGATAAAACACAGTTTGTAAAACAGAACTTGTACTTTACAGATGCCATAATGTGAAAAAACTCATAAAAAACCAAGTCTAAAGATACGAGGATTCACAGTAGAAAGCACTAAGGCACTAATATGATCAGACATTACCCTAAAGCAGTGTGTAGATTATATAGAATAATTTAACATTAAAATTGTTAGATAATTTAAGTATATGTATGCCTAAAAGAAGCACAAAATTGATTTTTATCTCACCGAACGTGGACAAGTTACTACTCTCCAAGCTTCAGTTTCTTTATCTGTAAAATGGATCAACTATGGTTCTCTTCCCATAGTTATTGAGGTGTTAAATACAATAAATACTAGCTCTTGTGCTCCATGTTGTGTTTTGTTCTATGGACTATTAAGTAGACAGATGATGGCTTATGGTAGGGAAAGGAGAAAGATTAGGTTCAAGCCAAAGATATTTCCAAGGAGAAGTATAACAAGTAAAGATCAGAGATGGTGCTGAGGTGCAAGAAGGAATGTCAAAAGCCTTCCATTTTAACTCTGGCGTCATGTGTATCTGTAAATAAGAAAGATGAACTAACTAGGTGATCTCATTCATTGTTCCTTCCAGCTATGACATTGTCAAAATAGAGGGGAGAATGAAAATGTCATCCAAAGCCAAACACAAATGTCCACATTTGATCCAATTTTGCACACAAAGGCTCAGAAGTATGGAAGTATAAGAGAGATAAATTCTTGGTGGTAGGATTGTGAGTTAATTTAGTTTCTTCATTGATTTTTTTTCTCTTTCTAATTTTCTTTTCTTTTTTTTTTTTTTTTTTTTAAGACAGAGTCTCACTCTGTTGCCCAGGCTAGAGTTCCGTGGCATCAGCCTAGCTCATAGCAACCTCAAACTCCTGGGCTCAAGTGATCCTACTGCCTCAGCCTCCTGAGTAGCTGGGACTACAGGCATGCACCACCATGCCTGGCTAATGTTTTTCCTATATATTGTTAGTTGTCCAGCTAATTACTTTCTATTTTTAGTGGAGACGAGGTCTTGCTCTTGCTCAGGCTGGTCTCAAGCTCCTGAGCTCAAGCAATCCTCCCGCCTTGGCCTCCCAGAGTGCTAGGATTACAGGCATGAGCCACCACTCCTGGACTTCCTTTCTAATTTTCTGTAATAAGTTTGTCAATCAGAACAAAACACTTTACAAAATATATCAATTTCTTCATATTTTTATCCACCAATTTAGGGTTATAAAGAAAGACAAAAAGGAAGCAATAAAGGAAGGGAAAAAGGAAGGAAGGAAAGAAAGAGAAAAGACACCCCAAAGTGACACATGTTCTCAGAATAAGAAACCAGAAATCATCTGGGTACTGTTTCTGATGCACAAGGCCTAAGCCAGAAGAGCATTTTGAGATGGGACAGAGCTATCGTAGATTGGGACATTTTCTAGTTTTATTGTGTTTTTCATCCCTTCCCTCAGTTACCTACAGTTTCTCTTTTTTTTTTTTTTTTTTTTTTTTTAGCTAAAGCTGATTTAATCTTCCTTTTAATATTTCATCTTGTTAATAAAACCCTGGACAAAAGAATGGGAATAAAAGGGTTTTCTTCTCACATTTTCTCAACTTCAAAAACTAGCCTGCTTGATCTGGAATTTGGTATACAAAGCAGTTATTAGCATTTTGAGCAGGAATCTTTGTTTCAAGAATCTAAGTACTGCAATTATTTGGCAGTGCAATTCCATTTTTGTGATTGGTCTTTAGAGGATTAGTTGTTAAAAAGGCTCAAAGATACAAGAAGATTCACAGAGAACTGTTTGTTATGTTTAGAAATTGGAACAAATGAAAAAAGATAATTAGGGATTAAGCATTATAAATCATCCATATTAATTTATTCTTCATGATCATTTAAAATTGAAATATATCTGCAGTTACAGAACAAGTTGCATAGTATGATCCAACATGTATTTAAACAACAATATATGTGTATTTGTGTACAGGTCTCTAAAAATAGTTCTTTCATAAAGAAAACATTTATGTTTGTATTATATATATGTTAGCTTTTCTCCTTTAACAATTAGCAGGTATGTTCAAATTTTTAAAAGGGAGGTCCATGGTCTTGAGCTTTAAACTACAATGCCTTGTGTGGGGACTAAAGTGACTTTATTTTAAATGCTAATCCACCATGCAACTTCTGACCAGCCCTGAGTCTGAGAATGCCTCAGAAATGTCTGGTTGACATATTTCTCTTTATGTAGAAACACCCATATTCAATGTAAGTTTTACCTCTCATCCAGAAGAACCCTGATGTTGCTGCATACATTACACACTGTGATGTCCGTAGACAACTGCACATTCCTTTCACACCATGTACACTTTTTCCCCAAGATATTACTATAAGCCCTGGGTCTGGGAGTTTGCAGTGTGAGGACTGTCTTGTGGCCTCCCTAGACCAAGCTTCTGTCCACAAATTTCCATCATAAGACACCCTTTACAAACAAACTGGATTATCCTCATTCTTTGGTTTGTTGGCTCCTTTGGTATTTGCATGTACAACCTTTTCATGGAACATCTTGACACCTCCCTCCACGACTTTTCAGTATTTCCCCTGGAAGTTTCTGTGTTGGCTGAGAGCACAGATGCAAAGAATCACCACACTCTCCAAGGTAGAGGTAAAACTTTCATCTTAACCTTGCTGGGCCCAACCCTGGGCTCCTGAGCAGACTGACTGTGACCTTGACTATGAATTCTGGAGTCTGGTTGGCCTACCTGGGTTTCATGTTCTTTATCAAATCCTTGGCCTTTTCCAGGTGAATCTTCAGTGTTTCCTGGTGGCTTTGCTGCCTCATCTGGTCCAAGAGCTCATTGAGATCAACCTCTGGGACTGTTAGCTGCCCTGACCACAAGAGGAAGCAGAAGCGAGTCACCATATCTTGTAGACAATGAATGACATGCAGAGACCCTGTCACTGGAAGTGAAGCCCTGGCTTCCAGAAAGGCCCAGGGATTTTTTTCCCCCCATAGAAGGAGCTGAACCTCTGCCTACACACTTGTTCTTTCAGGGCCAGGACTCAGCGATCTCCTGTCTGGAATGTTGTTCCCTGCACACCTTGTACTTCCAAGACCCAGCTCAGAGGAGACTCCTCAGGGACACTCACCCACCTGGTCAGTGCCCTGCTACATTTTCCCGTGACACCTGCTCCTCACTCTCCTTCTTACCAGTCATACTCAAAATCAGATGCTGGATGTGTCCCCACCCACACCTCAGACTGTGTCATCTTCTGCGGGGTTGTGTGACTGCCAGAGACAGATACCACATACCCACCTCCTCAGCCTATCGATCTGTCTCTCACACATGATTTTCCAGACATGATTTGTTCCCAGCACACAGCTGAGACCAGGATGGGAACAAATTTCTGCTACTTCCCATCCAGTCTCATGACCAAGATGTACCTGTTTCCCATCAGCACAAGATTTACAACTTAAGCTTTTACATTCGGATCTAGGATGTGTTTTGAGTTAATTTTTGTTTCTAGCATGAACTATGGATCATAGTTCTCATCGCTTTATTTTTCTTTTTGCATCTGAATCCTGGCTGGATACATGGGCCGCAGTGCGGGGCCCTCGGGGCTGATGACTGCCTGGGTGTGGCCCGGCCCTCATCCCCCTTGAGGATGCCCCAGTGTGGGGCCTGCACCTGCTTCTCACGCTGCGCTTCTGCCCATGCTGCTGTGTCTTCCACTCAGGCTCCAGCTCCTGCAGCGACAGCACACTGGTGCCTGCCCGAGCCACGCAGCCTCCTGAAAGTAGCTGAAGGGGTCAGGGCTTTACCACACCGTCCACTTCACCAGGGCCTGTAGGGATTTCTGCAGTGGCAGAGCCCAGAGAAGGGGCCTGGAGGGCTGAGCTGCCCAGGGTGAGGAGGATGGCCCCACTCACTGGCCATTGATGGGCTCATTCAAAGGCCAGTGGAGGCCCCACATCTCAAGTATTTATTGTCGCTGCCTGGGCACCATCCCTCAAGGTCAGCTTCTGGGCCCCCCCTTGGCTCATGCCCCTCCCTTTGGGGTATTGTTTCTGTTCTCCCCAAGGACACACCCCTGATCTGGCTGACCTTGAAGTTCCATCTCTAGACTTGTCCCATCTCCCACTGATGTGACTGAGGGAAAGAAGGTGGAGTTTGGGGAGTATAAAAAAGCATCACCAGCCCTAGAAGCCAGCCTGAGCTCTCAGGTGGGCCATACTGACCTCTGGGTCTTCTCTCCTTCTTTGGCCCTCACTCACTCACAGCATGTGGGCCGAAAGGCAAAGCTGTTGTGAAATCCACACTCCACCTCCCTACCATTTAAAAAATATATATGTATGTCATAATCTGGGTCAGGGGTCTGCAAACTGTGGCCTGAGTGTCAAATTGGCCCTCTGCCTACTTTTGTTTGGCTCTGTCAGCTAAGCACAAAGTTTACATTTATAAATGGTTGAAAGAATTAAAATAACATTTAATGATGTGACAATGATATGAAATTCAAATTTCAGTGTCCATAGACAAGTGTTTATTGGAGCACAGCCACAGCCATTCGCATCTGCACTGCCTAGAGCTGCTTTTAGTGCTTTGAGTAGTTGCAACAGAGACCTGAGGGCCCTCAGAATCTAAAATATTTACTACCGTGGCCTTGACAGGAAATATTTGCCAACCCCTGCTGTAGAGGGGAGCATCGTGAGGTGGGGACTCCTTGCTCTGGTGTGGCCCTGCCGTGCCCTGACTCAGCAGGGCCTCCAGAGCACTCACTGCCTGGGATCCTTCTGATTGTCAAGTGAGGCTGAAGGAGGCAGCAGAATGAGCCTGGAGCCCAGCGCAGAGGGACTGCTGTGACAGGGGCTAGGATGACCAGGATGGTTGGATACACCAGTGACACTCAGGGTGGGTCCCCCAGGAGTGCACTCTGCTCACAGCCCAGGGACCAAGAGGCCACTCCCAGCCTGGCTCCCCAGCTGCGTGGGTCCCAGGTTCCAGCTCCTCCTGCACCTGCCCTGGAAGAAGGACGCCCTCCCCACCCCACCTCCCCCTCCTCGCAGGGGAAGCCTTTGCCATCCAGCAGTTGCTTCTGGAGGGGACACCAGGACATGGCCTGCTCAGGGCTGGGGACTGGATCTTCACTCCCGGGTCTGGCCCTGCCCACTGAGCTCCACCCCCCACCGCATCCCTAAGAATCTCAGGGAAGCCCTAACCGCGGTGGGGACTCCGCCTTCCTGTGCAGGAGCGGAGCTCTGCCCACCCGCGCTCTCGCTGGGTCCCCCGGATTCACACTAGCCCTGCCTGATGGATGAGGAAACCCAGGCTCACAGAAGGGAAGGAACTTGCTGGAAGCCACAACCGGTGGAAATTGGTGTGGCAGGATCTAGGCCTGAAACCAGAACCGAGAAACTGCAGCCCTCACAGTCCTAAACCGCCTGCTGCACAGGCTCCGCCTTGCCGCCCCTGGGACTTGGCCTCCTATTTGGTGCAGAACTTTGAAACGGGCTCAGGGGCCAGCACGGAGTGCCAGCGGCTGGCAGGCTGTCGGGGGAATCTGGGCAGAAGCCAGGTGGGGTGTGCCCTGGGTGGGGGTCAGTCAGCCCAGCCCTTCAGCGGGAGCCCCCTGGGGGACACGGTTTCCTTCCCCTCCCCAAGGCTTTGCTTCTGAGGTTGCCGCTGCCCTAAAGATCCGCCCAGACTGCCCCAAAAGCCACCGAGCAGCGGGCAGAGCTGCATGGCTCAGGGTCTTTCCAAGCTCCGTCCCCTCATCCCCGTGTGGGGCGGGGGCTCCCGCTTTGCAGCCCTGGTGGGATCCGTGGGAGTCCGTGCCAGGGCGGCACAGCGTGGGGACAGCAGCCCGGCCTGCACCGCTGCGCAGCGCTGGGTCCGGATCTGCTCCCCACGGGGCCCAGGCGCAGGGCAGAGGCCGGACAGTTGCGGAGGAGCTGGCGGGGCCACAGAGCCTAAGACCCTGAAAAATGATTGGGCTTCTGTGGCAGTTTGGTTAGTTTAGTTTTGTCATGTATTTTACTTTAATTGACAAATTATGATTGTATATATTTGTGGGGTACAATGTGATGTTTTGATACATGTATGCAATATGGGATGATTACATCAAGGTACTTACCATATCAGCCATCTCTCTTATTTTTGTGTGTGTAGTGTGAATGTTTAAAATGTACTTGCAGCAATTTTTGTATCTACCTTCCCTTATTACCTGTAGTCACTCTGCTGTGCAGCACATCTCAAAGACCTATCCCTCTTCTGACTTTCTCATCTAAAGTTTGACCAAGGAGGCAGGGAGGGAACATTTTGTCAAAATATTTTCTTCTACATAGAATACCAGTTGCTGTCATCAGGGGGATTTGGAGCAGACCCAAGGTCTCCCCCTGTCCCTAGACTCCAGGTGGAGAGAAAAGGGGCCCTGACAGCAGGGGCAGCTCTGTTTATGGAGGGAAGCATCACAGTAACCCTGTGGTGTGATTCCATTAAACCAATACTGTCAAGGACTATGCCAAGGACAGAGCGTCCAGGGTGAAGTCTGAGGTGAGCTGAGAGCCACAGCTTTATCACACACAGGCTTCTTGGAGGAGGAAACGTTGAGCTAAACCTGAGGCATGGACAGGATCACTGGGAGGGGGCCTGGAGGAGGGAGCAGCTTCAGAATGCTGAGGCCAGTGAGCTCCTGGGGTATGTGAGGAGGGAAGAAAAGCCATGATGGAGGCTGAAGGGTGTGTGTAGGGTGTTCGGGGCCAGAGAGGAGACATCAGGCGACCCCCATGTTCTCCTTCTTGAGTCCACAGGGAGTGGTGCCCACCTTGCAACTGGGCACATGGGCAGGCACCTCTGCCAGGTCTTCTCATACTGCAAGGGGATCCGAATCCTGCAGTCCATGTGGTGGGGAAGAAGCTCCTCCCCAGCAAAGTGCCTACATTTTGCCTGCAGCAAAAATGATGGACTCATGACAAAACTTAACCTTACTCTTAAAACTTAAAAGACTGGTGACTTTCCTTTCAATTTTATTCTCTCTTGAATACCTCTCTCTCTCTCTCCCTCTCACCCTCTCTCTCTAACCCCTACCTCCCTCTGTGGTATATGTTTCTCTGGGGAAGCAAGCTCCAATCTTTTCAGCTTTCCTATTTGTAGACCCATGTGGCAAAGAAGGAAAGGGTCTTCCTGACCAATAGACAGAAAGGAATTCAGGGCTCATCCCAAACTGATATACACCAACAACACACCCGATTGAGCTGGGGAGCAACTTCTCTCCCAAGTGAGCCTCAGTTGAGACCACAGCCCAGCCTCATAAAAGACATTGAGGTAGAGACACCCAGCTAGGCCATGGCCAGATGCCTGATCCACAAAAGTAGGGACACAATCAACATTTGGAGTTTGAAGCCACTCCATTTTGAGATAATGTCAGAGAGCAGCAGATAATGTCAGCCTGTCAGGCCACAGCGTCTGACCCTGCCCTCTTCCCTCCCATGTCATCTCCTCCCAGGCTTGCCCCAGCCACATCAGCTGCCTTTCTAATCTCCTCTGGCAACACTTCTGTCTGCACACTCTGCACGAGGGGTGCCTTCTCCCCGACACACTGTATCAGGGTTCTCCAGAGTGACAGAACCAATAAAATATACACAGATATGTGAGATGAGATTTATTGTGGGAATTGGTTCAAGTGATTATGGATACCAAGCAGTAGCACAACATGCCCTCTGCAAGCTGGGGGACCAGTAAAGACGGTGGTGTAGCCCAGTCCCTGCCCAAAGGTCTGGGAAAAAGGGAAGCCAATGGTGTAACTGCCAGTCCAAGGCCAAAGACCTGAGAACCAGGAGCTCTGATGTTCAAGGAAAATATAAATGACCCAGATCTAGAAGAGAAAATTCACCTTCCTTTACATTTTCATTCTATTTGGACCCTCAACAGATTGGATGCCTGCCCTAATGGAGACGGTGGATCTTCTTTGCTTAGTCTACTGACTCAAATACTAATCTCATCAGTAAACACCCTCACAGACACAGCCAGACATAAGGTTTTCCAGCCATCTTAGCAGCCCTTAAAGCACTGAAGTGAGCACATAAAATAACCCTTACAGTCTATGTCTTATCACCTTGGTACCCATGTGTATCTCCTTAAGCCATACTTAATCTATAAGTATAAACAATAACAAGGTCATGATTCCATCTACTATGATACAACTATCCTGTGTACAACTGAAAACCCAATTATCACTTCCCCAGAAGAAGATGTAAATTTGTTGAGTGCTGTTTACTTTTCTCCTGATAACTGGTAATTTAAATACTATGATGTAAAATTAACAATACTTAAGCAATGATATAGGCTTGGTGCAGTGGTTCACACCTGTAACCCCAGCACTTTGGGAGGCCTTAGCAGGAGGATCACTTGAGTCCAGGAGTTTGAAACCAGCCTGGTCGTCACAGTGAGACCCTCTTCTACAAAAAATTTTTAAAAGGCCAGATGTGGTAGTGCTTAGCTCTAGCCCCAGAAACACAGGAGGCTGAGACAGGAGGATTGCTTGGGGACAGAAGTTTGTGTCTATAGTGAGTTATGATAGTGCTACTGCACCAGCCTGGGTGACAGAACAAGACCCCATGACAAAAAATAAATACTGAGATGAGACAATACATCTTATATTGCATGAAAAGGGAGTAAGAACAAAAGGAGGAAAGATATTTGCACAATGTATGTATATATATTCACACATGTATTCATGACGAAACAAGAAAAAAATGCTCTTGACAATCATAGTCCTGCTTTCTGTAACTGATACCACGACTGTACCTGGCATCTATAACTAGTTTCTTCACTACTCACTGTGCATTTTTTTTTTTTACCCTCAGCAAGAACCTCAGATGCTCGTAGTTCTTTACCTGGCGGGGTGGACCTGTTCTTTATTCCAGCAGTGACTGGGCCATTTGTAGTCCTGCCTGGACTGAGTTTCCATTAACCATAATCACAGGCCACGGTAATACTCACAGTAGCCCTGAGACATCTCCTGTGTTACAGACACACTCTTCCTTTCCTCCAGTGTGGGGCAGCAGTCCAGTTGCTGCTTGGTGGTCAGCACCAATCACTCAGCCAGCACCATCGCTCCCTCTTTTACTGTCAATTCAGAAGCATAAGGAGCCCAAGTGGCCAGGTGCAGTCTTAACCTCCAGGTCAATAAAATCATACTGTCTCGTAGGAGCAGTCCTTCCTCTATGGCTAGTACTTTTATGCCCGAAGAGTCTAAAGTTATGGAAATAGAAAGCAAATGTTTGGCTGGTGGGTCACAGGGTAATACTGAGTGGTGCCACTCCCATTTCCACCCCTTGATTGCTGCACCCAGGCATGTTGGGTATAAGACAAATGACACCATGTACTGTTTGCTGATTAAGAGCATGTACAGCCTTCTGGAGAACCTTCCCCAGCCATGCAAGAATTGCCACCTAGCTTGTTCTGTAACTGGGTTTTAAAAATGTCTTTCCACCATTCTATCAAGCCAGCTGCTTCAGGGTGGTGGGGACGTGGCAAGACCCTGAATTCTATGAGCATGTGCTCACTGCCACATTTATCTGGCTGTGAAGTGATTCCTTGGTGCGAAGCAATGTTGCATGGGGTATCATGATAATGGAGGAGGCATTCTGTGAGTCCATTAATGGTAGTTTTGACAGAAGCATTGTGTGCAGAGAAGACAAATCCATATGCAGAGTAAATGCCTGTTTCTGTAAGGACAAAATGCTGTTCCTTCCATGACTGAAGTGGTACAATGTAATCAACCTGCCACCAGAAACCTGGCTGATGACCCAGGGGAATAGTGCCATATTTGGGGCTCACTGTTGGTCTCTGCTGCTGACAGACTGTGCGTGCAGGGGTGGTCAGAGCCAGGTTGGCTGGGTGAGTGGAAGTGCACCTTGCCAAGCCCAAATATAACCTTCATCCCTGCCACCATGGCCACATTTTTAAAGATTCTTATGGGCAATGATGAAGTGGCTGGAATAGAAGCTGAGTGGTATCCACAGAACAAACGGGTCATCCTATCCACTTTGTCATTAGTCCTTCTCTGCTCTCACCCTTTGGTGGGCACTAACATGGGCAACATATATCTTCACAGTTTTCTTGCCCATTTGGAGATATCTATTTTCATACCTCTTCCCCAAATTTATTTGTCACCACTTTTTCTAATAATGTTGCTTCCAAGTGCTTGTCCCTCCATGCAAAACTTTACACAAGGCCCAAGAACTGGTATATAACTCCACATCTGGCCACTTATCTTTCCAAACAAAGTGAACAACCAGGGACACTGCTTAAAGTTCTGCTCACTGGAAGGAATAATCTTCAAAAATGTCTTTCAGGGATGTCCCAGAGAAGGGCTACAGTCCTAAACTGTCCACTTTGGGGTACTATCTGTATGTATTGCAGAACCATCTGTGAAGCAGACCTGAGTCTCCCCTTCCTCTGTTAACTGATTATCGGGAACTCCCCATGAGCCCTTAGGGGATGGGAGAGAGAAGACAGTGTAGCAGGTTTGGGGACCATGGCATTTGGATGACTTTTTCATGTAACTTACTTGTGCCTTCAGGGCGCAGTGGGGCTCAATCATGTGCACACCACTGTCATTTGATAATGGGGTGGTGCTCTGCAAGTACAACTTTATGGCTTGGTGGATCAGATTACAGCCTGCACATAATGGACATCTGAAGTCGTATGGCAAGTAGGTGGCCCATGGATAACTGTTCAGTACCTACTAAGGCTGAGTAGCAGGGCAAGAGCTGTTTCTCTAAAGAGGGGTAGTTATCTGCAGGGGATGGCAGGGATTTGTCCTAACATCCTGAGGGTCTTAGCTGTTCTTCACCTATAGGGGCCTGCTAAAGGCTGAAAACAGTATTCTTAAGTGTTAGTGATGCTTCAAACACAATTAGATTTGATAGGTTATATGGCCCAAGTGTCACAGTAGCTTGCATGGCAGCCTGGACCTGGTGCAGGGTCTTCTATTCTGGCCTCACTAAAAACTAGCAGCATTTTGAGCCACTCAGTAAGTGGGCTGGAGTTACACACCCAAATGAAGAATATATTGCCTCCAAAAAAAAAAAAAAAAAAAAACCCACTAGGTGCTGTGTCTCTTATTTGATTATACGAGGCTTCAGATACAACCACTTATCACTCACCTTAGAAGGCCTATCTCAGCACACCCCACACCAATGGGCCACTAACAGTTTTACTGAGGACGAAGGTCTCTGAATTTTAAGCAGATTTATTGTCCACTTCCTGACACATAGATATCTTAACAACAAGTTTAGTGTAGTTTCTACTTCTTGCACACTAGGTTCACTGAGCATAATATCATCAATGAAATGGTCCAGTGTGATATATTGTGAAAGGAAAAGGTGATCGAGGTCCCTGTGAACTGCATTATGACACAGGGCTGGGGAGTTGATATGTCCCTGAGGGAGGACAGTGAAGGTGTAGTGCTGCCCATCCCAGCTGAAAGCAAACTGCTTCTGACGGGCCTTATCGACAGGCATCAAGATAGACACGTCAGCCAGAGCAATAGCTGCAGACCAGGTACCGCAATATGCTAATTTGCTCAAGAATTAATCCCCATCTCTCACAGCTACATCTATTACAGCCATATCTGCTATCAGCATCAGCATTTGTTTAAGCCAAAAATAATCCACTTTTATTCTCCAACAGTCATCTGATTTCTGCACAGGCCATATAGAAAAGTTTCATGGAGATGCAGTGTGCATCCACCCTGCATCTCTTAAGTTCTTGACACCTTGGATAATGGCACTAATCTCTTCAATCTCTCCAGAAATGCAGAATTACTCTTGCTTTACTATTTTCCCAGGAAGAGGTAGTTCTAGTGGTATCTTCTTGGCCATTCCTACCATAATAGCTCTCACTCCACAGGTCAGCGCACAAATGTGGAAATTCTGTCAGCTGCTGAGTATGTCTATTCCAATTATGTATTCTGGAACTGGAAAATAACCACAGGTTGGGTTCTGGGACACACTGGCCTCACTGTGAGATGGTCCTAAGCAAAAACTCCATTGATAATCTGCTCTCCTTAAGTTCTTACTGTGACAAGTGGCCACACTGATATTTAGGATTTTCAAAATTAATGTCAGTTCAGAGCCAGTGACCGGTAGGCCCGGAGAGATCTGCTTGTTTACTTTTCCCCAATGCCCAGTCACTCTGGTAAAAGAATGTTGGCCCCTTCGGGGAAAGCTCTGAAAAGAATTAACTATATAAATTTTTGGCAGTGTAACAGGGTCCTACCACAAGGAGACTTGGCTTCCCCATCATTTAAAGGGTTTGGGGTCTGTAAACTGGCTTGAGCCTGCAGAGACCATGGTTTTCTGTTTTATGATTCAGTTACACTTTTGATTACTCAGCTTAGCAGTTTGCTTACATCAATAAGAATTTCTCAATTTCTTAAAGAGCCTCAGCTCAGGTTCTTGTCATGGCCACTGACACTCTATTGCAGTTTTCTACTCATCATTCCTTGGCCCCAGGAGTCCACAATTCTGCAGCACCGTTACAGTGTTCAAGTGCTATGAAGTCCATCCTGCCTTCTGCAGCTCCTTCCAGCCTGAGATCCACATGATGCCCTCATTGCCCATCTGAGCTCCAAGTGAGGCAAGACAAAAGCAGCCCTTAGGGCAGCCCACAGACAGGTTGAACATTTCAAATATATTCTATTCTCCTTCTGTCCTGGTACAGGGAACAAAGAATTGGTCAGCTTCCTGCAGTCCATGCTGTGCTGTGCAAGGAAGGTGGTGGGGAAGGATGAGTAAAAACCCCATGGAATTTTCTACTATTTTGCATATGGCTTTTTCTTGAATGGACATTGGCTTGTTTGTTGTAAATTTCTGTCTAGGTTACAGAGCTCCCTATAAAGTTTATTCAGTCCATTGTTTGTTTGAATGTTCATGTGGGGGAATGAAGCCTGGTGCTAACTAGTTTTCTGTCTCGAAGGTGTCACTCTCAAAGTTATTCTTATCTTGACGGTGATGTCATTATAGCTTCTTAACAATCAGTGAGTTGCAGCAGTGTGTCTTTTATAAATTGATATTATTTATTTCATTTTTGTGGCTTCATAAAAACAAACAGAGTTCTGTCCCTTAATGTGCCTTGCAAACTTCTGTTTTTATTTTATGTGTGTAATCTCTAAAATCAATTTTTATATTATATCTCTGTCACTGTTATCAGTCTAGTAATGCATTCTCTTTCCTCATATATAGGTCTATTCTTCCATTCTCTACCTTCTTGAGGTAACTTTATCAGTGCCTGTCAGGGAATTTGTTTATAATTTGTAGTATTCCAAGTATATAGATTTGCATGGCAGTGGTTGGAAGAATCAGAAAAAATAGAGCAATGATGCTTTGGAGCAATTCATAATTCTCTAAGTTCTAGAATTCTCTACTTTAGTGACAAAATTAATATATATGCCATTCTTACCACTCATATTTAGTTTGTGAGACAAATGATGTACAGTATTCAAAGTAAATTAGGAAACTCTTCCATTTGACTTAGGATTTTATCAAGGTGGCACACTGAACCATCATCCTCTTTTGCCTCGATATGTAGGTAGAGAGAAAGAAGAATTTTTGTAGGAAAATATACAATATAACATTTTAAGATGACAATTGTATCAAGAGATGAAAATTTTTTAATCAGAGGAGTTAATATTTACCAAGAAAATTCAATATATTAGGTATTATTCCAAGCCAATTTCACATATAGCATACTGTAAGAGTGATAATGTATAACACAAAAATTATGCAAGATAGAAATTGAAATATTTATAATTGAAATATTTATATTCACTTAGAAGAGACATTCTTCTAAGTGAAGTATCATAAGAATGGAAAAACAAACACCACATGTACTGACCATTAAATCGGAACTAATTGATCCATACTTATGTGCACATATGGAAATAACATTCATCAGAAATCAAACAGGTGGGAGGGGGAGAAAGGACAGGTAAATTCACACGTAACAGGTACAATGCACACTATGTGGGCGATGGGCACACTTTGGCTCAAATTGTACACAAGCAATTTATTTAACCAAAACGTTTGTACCCCCATAATATTCTGAAATAAATTTCAAAAGGAAATATCCTACTGTATGCTTCCTTGTTTCAGAAACATGTAAATATAAGTAATAAATATATACACTTGATACCTTAAAAAAAGAAATATTTATGATAATGTTAGATAACATTAAACAATGATAAAGGTTAACTGTTTTGACTACAAGTAAGTATAAAGGGTGTGAATAACTTTATTAGTAAGTTTTACTAGTTATGCAGATAATCAAATAGATAGCATTTTAAACCAGAGAGCACAGGATACACGTTACTTTCAAATATAAGAGAAAATATTTAGAGATGGAAATGTTTTTGGCCTCAGAATACCATTAACTTACTGAAAACAAAATCATATTTTCTAGGTACCATGAATGACAGAAGAAACTATCAGTTGAAGAGTAACCAGCAAGTAAGATTTAAACATGTGCATATTTCAATTAAAATTCTTTTTAAAAACTGCTAAGTCAAGTGAAAAACCCAAACTGATATTACCTTTTAAGTGCCAGAAAAATGTTAAGAAGAAACCATGGTGCCGGGAGTCAAAGATCCTGAACTCAGGTAATTAATCCTATCAACTACAAGAGTATTCTTACAGAAAAGCAGTAATTATGTATATATAGTTTTCACTAAAGGTAAGGAATAACTCCAGAAATCTGTGCAAGGCATAAGAAAGGTTTTCAGTATGAAAGAGAAATTATCCAACTCTACAAATATCAATGCCATATGGTATAATGTAAGAGGGTGAGGTGACAAACCAAATCAAGAAAATCAGTATTTATCATAAAACTCTGTTTTATTCCCAAAAAACTGTGAAGTATTTTGCCTGTGTACATTGTGCATATTATGCTTTAAAATTACTACATATTCTAAAAATCCTTGCAAGGCACACAGCAAAAAAATAATGAAGAAATGACAAGGATCCTTATGATGCCCCACAGAGTTGAAACCCAAATATGGCAGCACAGGTGCCAACAGTGTTTACATAGTTTAAACGTGTCATTCCACACATCTTAATTAAACCAGGTGGCAGAGCCTGTGCTACTTACGTTATTTAACTGATAGCAAAAGAATGTACTTTTTAGACAATTATTTTCATAATTAATCTGTTAAAAATTGATGAACTTTTTGCCACATAGTTTGGAAAGCCTTGATTATTCTTTTATCAGAACTGAGTAGCACCAAAGGACTCACTGTGACATAGATGTTGGCCACAAGCCTCTGGCTACCCAAGAGAACTGGGTCATATGCCCATAACAGGGTGGAGGAGGATGAGATGATGAGGTCCACCCAGTACATGACCACAAAGAAACTCACAAGTAGCAGGATGGTCTGTGTGGCCCTTTTCTCTGGGCAGGCTCTTGGGGAGAGGCTGGTGCTGTGCATGTCCTGGTATTGGCTCTGCACAAGAGAATCACCATGTAGGCACTTGGGAAAGCATAACTCCTATTAGAAGGACGTCCCTGGATACTGACAGAGTGACAATCAAGCCCCTAATGATGTAGCTCATGGGTGAGAGGGAGCAGTGCTGTGCGAGTTTCTAGAGGCTGCCTGCAGTTCTGGGCTCCTGTCTTCCTACCACTTGCAAAGCCAACAGGGGCTGGTCGCATTGTTCTCACATGCGTCAGACACTGAGTCTCTCACCTCCTGATTACACATTTCAGGACCCTGGTGATTACATTGGGCCCATGTGGACAACCCAAGATAATCTCCCTTTCTTAAAGTCAGCTGATTCGCAGTCCTCATTTCATCTGCAACCTTAATTGTTCTCTGTCACACTGCCTAATATATTCACAGAAGCTCAGGACTAGAAGAAGGGATTGGGATGTGAACATCTTTGTGGGACATTTTTCTGCCAACCACAAGTCCCTTTAACAATATTTCCTCAAAATTATCCTGCTCTTCCCAGTTTACTTTCTATTCCAGATAATCCTTACAGAAGCTTTCTAGACGCAGGAGGAAATCACTGACATCTGTCTCTCAATTATATGGGGAATAATCCACACAATTCTCCATTTTCCACCATCTAGGAAGTAGGATAAAAAAATAATGATCTGGTGCCTCTTCCTTGAAGCTCCACTCCATGTGGCAAATTTTACCATTACTCATTCGAGTCATATTCTATGGATACAAACATATTTTTTTCAATCCCGGTTTAAGAAAAGCTCATCTGTATGAATCTAATAATAAAAAGCACCCACCTGTCTTTACGTTTCTCTTCTGAGGTTAATGGATGTTTTTGTTTAAAAGTAGCGTAATGCTTTGTAGCCCCAAAATACAAATTAAAAATAAAATGTTGACAGTTATTGTCCTTGGCTTATATTCAGAAATGCATGATTGAGGCAGAAAACTTCTCTAAAACAAATGAATATATGTGTGTTTATAATGGAAAATTTACACAGTGATTAAGTGTTACTCTTTCTATCAGAGCTTAATATACCTAAGGTACACATTTATCTCAGGTGCCAGAACCAAAAATAATTTTCACCAACATACATCTCACCCTCAGCACACTTTTCTACAGTCATGCTGAACCCAGGAGAAGCAGCAGGATAATACTGTGTTATAGGCATAATAATCTGCACTTCTTAAAGATGACATTCCAGTGTCAGTAAAACAATATTTGGGCAATGGTCACTAATGTATGTATAATTATTTTGTAACTGTATGTCTGAATCATATTCTTAACATATAGTAATTATTATACAAGCCATGTAACAAAGAAATAATAAAAATTATTAGATAACTGTACACAGATAAGAATTTTATTTTATTTTTTAAGACAGAGTCTCACTCTGTTGCCCAGGCTAGAGGGCGTGCCATGGCATCAGCCTCGCTCACAGCAACCTCAAACTCCTGGGCTTAAGCGATCTTCCTGTCTCAGCCTCCCGAGTAGCTGGGACTACAGACATGTGCCACCATGCCCGGCTAATTTTATTTATATATACACACACACACACACACACACACACATATATATATATATTTAGTTGGCCAGATAATTTCTTTCTATTTTTAGTAGAGACAGGGTCTGGCTCTTGCTCAAGCTGGTCTCGAACTCCTGACCCCAAGCGATCCACCTGCCTCGGCCTCCCAGAGTGCTAGGATTACAGGCGTGAGCCACCACGCCCGGCTCAAAATTTTATTTTCTTATATCTTCTCAAGGGACATATGACCCACTTCCTCAGACGCATGTTCTCTCTCTGAAAGTGACTATCGCATCCTGCAAAGGATTCCATTCTGAGACTCTTGAGAGTGGTGGGGCAAAGTGTGGATCGGAAAGGCCCATCATCTCATAGACCAGGACTGCCAGATAAAATATGGGAGAAAAGCTAAATATAAAATTAATATAATTAATAAATTTAAGTATGTCCTAAATATTGAAATATTGCATACAACTATGCAAATATTGAATACTTATACAATGAAATTATCTTTGTTTTTCTAAAATTAAAACCTACCTGTGTGTATTATTATTTGCTTAAATTGGCTTTCCTATCCATGGGAGAATCATGGGATTTGTAATAATATGATACAGAACTCTGAAAAATGAAATACAAAAAATCATAGAAGCCATAAATGCTGGTCAGAATGTAAAGGAGAATTGGATTCTAACTGACTCATTAAAATCTGACAAGTATGGATGCAAATCTTAGCACTCACTGAAAGGATTACCCAGGCTGTCCTGGGGCTGAGGGTGAAGCCCGTGGCACACTCAGAAGAAACACAATGCAGAAGTTCATCCTCACTATACTGGATTCTACCTTAGGCTATTTTAAATACAGTAATCCTCAAAGTATATGCATAACCATGGACAGTCCTTGTGAAATAGCACCATTTAATGGAGCAGGTACAAAAGACTGTGGGTTATATCAGTCACCTGAAGATAACAAGTGTAATAAAAAGAAACCATTTACAAAAATCCAAGTGTTATTTTTGGAGAAAAAAAATAATATGTTGGGGAAAATGAAGTTTGATAAAATGTATTTCCTCACCTTTATTATAATGTCTAATTTTAAGTTGTGTTATTTTATAAAAGATACAATATACTAAACAGATCTATTTTACTATGCTCAGCTTAGATAATATTATATAATGTAATCACAAAATAATACCCTATGTTTTCTTTTATATTAACAAAGAATGTAATTTTGTCATCAATTTTATCATATTCTAGAAAAAGGCTTCTAAAACCTATGATTGATTTTAAACAGCATAAAGCTAGCATGAGACTTGCAGGTGAAAATATTAAAGGTTAGTTTGGCTCAGTGGTAAGAGCTGGTGATCTGTGAAATGCAGCAGATAATTTTATGGAAGAAAAACACCTTTCCTTCTAGTTCAGTTTGTAGGGAGACACATCTATGAAAAGTACAAATGTCAAAAGAATACATATGAAGAGCATAATATATCCTTGAATAACTGAAAGAAGACTGCTATTCTTTGGCAATTGAACTTAGTGGAGGGTGTATGGGAAGCAAAATACCAGCTGATGTGGATATTCACAATCGGAAGACCCTCAGTTCTCACTCTCCTGAGAAAAAGCAAAGGCCGGAGAAATGGCACTGAGAGGTCAGAGTCAGAAAGGCAAGGTGTAGTTTGAATAAAAATCCTGTGCTATGGATTTTGAGAAACTCTAAAAGTGATATTTTGAGTGAATATGTCTCACTGCTGGAACTGATCAAATATGAGCAAAAACAAGTTTTTCAAAAGGCTTACAAAGTCTTTGACCATCACATCACTCTGCATCACAGTAATGTGAAGCTGAGAATCAAAACAATGGTCTGAGTATCGATTTTCTAGGGCAATGAAGAATGTGCCCTCTGTCGTGCAGGCACCCTGTCAGGATGAGTGGTGGTTGGCCCTCTCCACAGTCCCCTTCCTAAATGCATGCGATGTAGAACTTTGAACAGAACTGCTTTTAAGACGATCTCAAATTCTCTGGTGTTCTGAGATACAGAGGTTTTCTATTGATCCATGGGGTTTTCATGGCCTTATGGCCACCAATGGACAATCACAATTATCATTTTATTTTCTTTTCCATATTTAAGCAATCCTGACTCTATACTCTCTGTTTTTCACCTTAAAGTTACTTAGATACTAGAAGATACTATTTCTACTAAGTGTAGAAAACTTTAAGTACTGGTAATGAAAAGGTAATTAAATTGTAATTTATTGAGAATATTCATGAATCCTGTCTTTATGAGCAAATTACAACTTGAAACATTCTGAGGAAATAAAAGTGTATTAACTTTACAGGATATTTTTATAATAAAGCAACGTGATGTCCTTCAAATTTTGGCACTTTTGTTAATCTCATGACTAAGCAATTATCCCCCATCTAATATATAAAATATTGTTGTAAGTTTTAGTTTATTCAGATAACCTAGATTCAAAACTAATGTTATTTTAAGAATATATCTGACTCATGCTGGATACTACCAGCTCTAATTTACCAAAGTTAGTTATTAATTCTGCAAAAATTTGATAAATATTAAAACGTGATATTTCCTAATGATATTTGATAGCTAGAAAATAAACTCATCTCTCATCAATTACTATAATACAATAAAAGAAAATAATGATCAGTGTCATATGCTAAAATGTCATTTTTGTAAAATGTCTTAAAATTATGTTGTATTATAATTTTAAACAATCCTACAATATTTGCAAAATTTTAAAATAGGACTAAAGTAGAAGAACTTTGAATTAGTTCAGATATAGTGTGCTTAAAAGATAAAATTTCACCTAATATACACACAGAAGGTTAAAACGAGAACAAAACTGGTTAAAAAATCACATACAATTCCAATTCCAATTGAACATCCCAAAATTATAAATGCCCTTCAACAAAACTATTTTTGTGTTTTCACATGTTACATAAAATTGATCCTTCCATCTGGAAAAATATGTTGTATTTAGTTGTGATTCACTGAGATGTAAAATTGAATTTATGTGAAGATAACATCCAGAACACTTCATTGAGAGAATCATGCCTTATTCTACCATCATCTCAGAGTACATGCAACTTACCCATTAATTCCACAAAGACTTAGTGAATGGCAGGAAGGGATATTTCTAGAGCGTTTTATGAAAATAAAAAAATCCTCTATTAGCAACTACTATAAAAGAAAACAATATAATCTTTATGGTCATCTGATGAAATATAATTAATATAAATATTGCAAACATCTCATTTTATTACATCATAATTTTGGCAATAAGATATTGTAAATATATTAAAATGTTCCAAACTTAAAAGAACCAAGACGTATAACTCAATAATGTTGAATTCATTTAGACTTCTTGTATTTAAAAATGTAAAATTTTACTTAAGTACATGCAGTAAATTAAATTGATTAAAATTAGTAAGTACAGTCAAACAGAATTCTAATTCAAGTATATCACAAAATTATAAATTCCCTTTAAAAATCTATAAATTTATGGCATCATATGATCCATGAAATTTATCTTTTTATCTGAAATTATCTTCTGTATACAGCCACAGTTTATTGTGAAATTAAATGACTGAAATTGTAAGCAGTGAATTCTCCCACTACTTCACTGAGACAATCCTGCCTCATCCCACAACCCACCTGAGTCTTGAGCGCTCACAGTTAATGAAGCTGAGAAACAGACACTCACACAGCTGAGGCTTTGCAGTGAGTCTGTCTGTGTGAGATGAGGCCCCTAAGACATGGCCATATGGAAGGGGTGCCAATCAGCTCATCTCCCAAGTGGAGCATAATTTCTATGTCACCTGTAAAAGCAGGACAACCAGGCTTTGGGACTGTTAGAAAGGGAAGCCAACAAGAGAAAAACTAAACTTAACCTAATTATTGGAAAACAACGGGTGAGGAGCTACTGGGTTGCAAACGTTTCCACGTGTGAACTCATCTTTCTGGTCCCTTTGGCCTGCTGGGTCGTATTGCATCAGTCCTAGCAACAAAGTAGAACCCTCCAATTAATGTTAACTTCAAAACTGAGTAGATGCCATATTAAGTTTCTCAATGTATGTCCACTGGTGCGACTAATTCCTGGTGGTCTTCACACATATCCCCAGTGATCCCTGGTATTCAGGGTCACAAATAAATTACAAAGACCTTTGAGGGAATTAAAACAGTACCCTTTCTGCCAGACCTCCAGAGGACATGGCTTTTAGTTAGGGCATCTGTCATGGGTAGCAGAAGGCAGGACAGTTTTTGCTCAGAAATATCTGGCAGCTGCATTTAGTGTGGGTAGAAAAAACAGCTCCATTCCAAGCAGCACTGATGATTGGGATATGCACTGTCCTTCTCCATGTATCTTTGTCATGAAATATCAGGCTCCGGTGGGGGTGTGTTCTTCACCCCATCCCTCAGTCTCCTCTACTGTTTCTACTCACAGCGTGTTTTATTTCACACACTCAGCATTCGAGCACCCACTCATTGACAACTGCCAAACTTTTTGTTTCTTTGACACTCACCATCCACATCTTTGCTATAACTAATGGCCACACTTGTGATCTTCTTTCTTAATCAAACACCTCCTGATGTAAAAATGGTGACTTTCCTTGCTATAAACGTATAGATGGTAGCACAGGGCTGGGCAGGGTGTGCTTTCGTGTGTCATCCTTGATCTTCTAACAAACAAGCCCTTTGGCCTCAGTCAGGACCACCCCTGCCCCCAGACATCCAGGCTCTGCAAATACAATTCTGCCTGCTCTCTCCTCCCCATCCAATCTGTCATCAGTTGCCACTGCTACTACCTCATTGCTCAATCCAGGTGGTGGCTTAGGCCTTAATCTGAGTGCCTTTTTGGAAGATAGTTCTTCTTTTTAAACTTTTGTGTTCAGAGCTCAAAGAAAAGGTACATCAAGAATTATGTGCACATCAAAGCTATCTATGGAAAATAAAGGCAACATAAAGACATTCCCAATAAAGAGAAACAGAAAATTTGCTGCCATATTTTCACCTTTTTTATTTTAATTTTTAGCAAGGCCTGTCACTTTAGAAACCTTCACATGATAAGAAATGTCAAAGCAAAATCAAATAAAGACCAGGTCTGAAAAATTCCTGAGCAAACAAAACAAACTAGGCCTTAAAAATAACCTTAACCTTGCTTAAATTACAAACATAATTCAGATTTAACAAGTTATTTCTGGCAAAAACAAAACTTAGCCTCAGACCATCATAAGCAGCCAACTCTCATATGGCTATATGACTAGGAACTAACCAAAGAGGTAAACCAAAAAAGGCAATTTTGTAACTCAACCAACCAAATCATATATTTATTTTCCTGTATTCTGCACCCTAAAAATATGTGTCTCAAACACCATCAGAGCAGTAAACATTTTGGTTTGCTGTTTCCCAACTCATGAATTGCAATGAACTCTCTACAATTTTTTCTAGTTCATATTAAAGGAAGTTCCTTAGTCTGAAAGCAAGTGACCATAGAGAGTAAACTGAAGTCACAGGAAAAGACAGAGTGCCAAGAAAGGAAACCTTGTAGTTCTAAATGACAGTATAAATGCATAATTCTTTCACTTTCCTTCATTTTCAGTTTTATATCCTGCTTTACTTTAACATCTTTTTAAATTCCTAGTGATTAAAACATAATATATGCACTGTACAATATTACAAATGATAATGAAATGTGAATACATAGGCAACAAAAATCCCCAGAAATGTAACAAATAACCACTGTTAGCTGTTTACCTTATACACACCGATCTGGATCTTTGCTTAAATACATGCAATTATACATGTACATTTACTTATGTACACAGATGATCTTCAAAAATAAAAACGGGATCGCACCGTCCCTATTCACCTGCAACATTTCTATTTCTAACATATCCCTGCACTCTTCACGCTCACATGTACACATGTGCCTGGCTCTCTGAGTGACATCGCCGTCATAGCTAACAGTACACTCACAGAGACTTTCCCAGTAAGAACATCCTGTGAACCAGGGGCAGGAGGGAGCATTCTTCCCTAGGTCTCCGGTTTCATAAGTATAAATTCTCCCTAAAGTGGTCTGGCCTCTTGTCAGACCTTTTTTGCTTCCCAAAAGGGTGGAATGCATTGGCAGAATGGAATGCTTGGGAGAATCACAAGGAATTGGAGCCCACCTCCCAGCCTCCTAAGCGCCAGCTGTTTCAGGGTCCCCATTCTGCTCTGCTCCTCTGTGCCCAGAGGTGTACATGGGGCAGTCCACGGGGAGAGACTGCAGCATCCAGGACTGCCTGAGGGCAGCCCTGATATCTCACTGGCATTGGGTCTGAGGAAGCCCAATGTTGCTAGCACCTAGTCTTTCCCCAGTGGTCAGGTGAACATTTGCTCTTCAGGACCCTTAGTCCTTGGCCTCGACTGGCTCAGAATTAGGGAAAGGCAGGGAGACACTGTTTATCAGGCCCGAAAACCTCAGCCTGGCACAGTCCCGAGTAACAGCCTCACAGTATCTCACCTGCTCCTCCAACCATAGGAGGTAGGTGTTATCCTGCTATTTATTCTACAGATGAGGAAATGGAGACAGAGAGAGAAATCAAATTCCCCAAGGTCACTAAACTGGTAAGGGGCAAAGCTAAGGTTCAAACACAAGTCTGCCAGCCCTCAGTGCCCATTTCCCCACCAGGAAAGATCTGTTTTCCCAAGTGCGATGTCACTTTTACAGGATATTGTCCTTTAGAGATCACCTGGGATTAGTATCATAAAAGCAAGCTTATGTTTTGAGCCTTGCCATTGCTTTTAATTCAAAAAGGGAGTGGGGTGGAGATGTTCATTGTCTGTCTGTCTTGGAAGTCAGTGATACCTTCTCATTTTGATTTTTAAGATGACTGTTACACGACCCGGAAACAAGCTTGTATCCGTTGGCAAGAATACAGGTTACAACATGTTTTTAAAAGTGAATATATCTTGCTCTGAAGTAACATGTATCTCATGATCAGTAATCTTTTAATTTCAGCTTAGCTGTTCTTTCTTCTGTGAAGGCCAATAAAAATTAAATTAATAATTTTTCATTTAAAGAATCTCAAGTGAAATGAACAAAATGAAGTAATGCCAGACTGTGGCTCCACAACATACCAGGCCAGCATGGACCCCTCTCCTGTTATACCCTACACAGTTTGCTGGACAAAATGTCACTTGAAATCGATTTCACAGTTTGGAGAGAGATGGGGCGATCCTCGGTGTTGGAAGTGAGATGAGAGCTTCCCCTGGGCATGGGGACCTGTGAGGAGAGATGGCTCTGGGGTGGCAGGAGGATCCTACAATGCCCTAAAATCTCAGGCTTCACATCACTGGGACAGGAATGTCAGAGCCTCAGACTATTAGTTAGCCAGAGCCACTGCCTGTTTTTTTAACAGCCCAAAGAAAGAAAGTAGGAAAGTTTGTGAATTATCACTCCATGAAACTCCTCAGGGAGAGGACTGAGATCAGCCGTAGATGAGCTTCATGGAGAGAGATATTGAGGACAGAGCAGCATCCTCAGGGGGTAGATGTGACCATTGTCAGGGAGGGGTCTTGCCCAGGCATGGCCTGGGACACTGTGTGGACCTGGCTATGCTAAGAGAACACCTTGGCACATGGACACCTGCCAGGCCCTCTAGGTGGATACTGTCCTGGCTTTGCAGCTGCCAATACCCCACTCACCTAGGGCTTCTGTAGAATTTGCTAGTACCCAGATGCCATCGGGCACTACATCCAGGTGCCCTGAGCCACAGACCAGACCTCACAGGCCCACTGGCAAAGTCAGTGAGGCTGCCCACATACATACAGCAGCCTGTGCTTTTTATTTCTTACATTAAATTATTTTATAAATTAATTAAATAAAATATGTATATAATTAAATTAATGGGTCTATAAATACAGAAACATGCTATATTTTTGCACTCACTTCATCAAGTGGTTGGGAGTGCAAGGAGTTAGCTACGCTCCCCACAAAGAGGGGTCCTTTTCTCTTTGTTCCAATCAGGTCTCTAAGTTGACTATGCCAGTTTGCAGGGAGTTAGCTACGCTCCCTGCAAAGAGGTTTTTTCTTCCGATCAGGTCACTCAGGCAGGGGTCATCGTAAAGGATGAAAAATATAGTAGGAAACAGAAATAAAAAATAAAGTAATGGCAATAATAATACACAGAGCCAAAGATATAGTTTACAAAGTAAAAGTTTATGAAAATAGATAAAGGAGGGTATCCGGATGGAAATATTTGTTTTTTTTTTTTTTTTTTTTTTTTTTGAGACAGAGTCTCACTCTGTTGCCCAGGCTAGAGTGAGTGCCGTGGCGTCAGCCTAGCTCACAGCAACCTCAAACTCCTGGGCTCAAGCAATCCTCCTGTCTCAGCCTCCCGAGTAGCTGGGACTACAGGCATGCACCACCATGCCCGGCTAATTTTTTCTATATATATTTTTAGCTGTCCATATAATTTCTTTTCTATTTTTAGTAGAGATGGGGTCTCGCTCTTGCTCAGGCTGGTCTCGAACTCCTGAGCTCAAACGATCCGCCCACCTCGGCCTCCCAGAGAGCTAGGATTACAGGCGTGAGCCACCGCGCCCGGCCTCGGATGGAAATATTTGTACCCACATAAAATATCTCCCCGACTGAAACTCCACACAGGTATAATATAGGGTACATACAAGTTCCGGTTGCCAAGGGCAACGGGATTTTCATACTAACAGGCAGTTTGCTTTAGGGTCAAAGTCTCCTGAAAGACTACTACAGATCCTTTAACTAGCTCTAACTAGGGGAACAATGAGTTATAAAATCATCTTGGGGCAAACTTCTAAGTTTTATGATAAGGCTATTACTTTAGCAACAAACAGAGACATCTTGGCTCCAGTGATTGTGTTCTTGGAGACAGAGATGATCCCAGAAGTCAACATGGGCTGTGCTTTGTGTTAATTACTTTAACCGCATGGTTCTATCTGGGCCCAGCTTGGGCATTAGCATATCTATAACATCAGCTCTCATCTCCGGGGGTCTGCCTGTCAGCTCCGGCAACCTTTTGGTTCTAAGGAAAAGGCCTGCCTTGTCTTTCAAAACAGGTGAGAACCAAAGGCCAGTTTACAGCTGTCTCTTTGAAGTGCAGCTTCTACTGACCACCAAGACGCCCTCCTGAGACGAGGCAGCTTTTGAACTAACACATTTATTTTTTCTTTAAGGCAAAGCCTTATTTGACTTCTGAAATCAAATCTTGTCTCCAGAAATACAGGGGGCATTTCTATAACTCAGTATTCTTAGGCTCAACATGGGAGATCAATGGTGTACAGTACTTCAGGAAATGGCTTCATAGAAAGAAATGAAAGGAGCAAGAAATGGGAAATAAAAACATTAATATGATGAGAAATGTAAATTTATAGTTGGTCTACTTTCCTCTCAGCTTCCTTAAAAGGATTAATGTTACATAATGAGATAATCAAATCAGTGTATATTTGAGTTTATAGCATATATCAATAAAATAACTACACCATTAATACCATGAAAGGGGGGACAAAAAAATAGAACTACAGAGAAATAGCATTTCTATAATTCATTGGAATAATGTTAATATTAATCTGAAGCAGATTCTGATGAGTTAAATATAAATAATAAGCTGTAGAGCAACCAATAAATAATTCAAAAAATTTAAAGAAAAATCATTAAATAAATTAAAATGTTATTAATATGTGAAAAATTAACTTAATGCATGCATAAAGAATCAGTAAAAGAAAACAACCACAAAGTCATGACATATACAGAAAAAAAGTAAAGTGATAGATGCAAATCCAATTATATCAATAACACTGAGTATAACAACAATGAACAATCCAATAGGTCAAGCTAAATTTTTTAAAAAAGAAAACTATAACAGAATATACATTCTTCTCATCATCTCACGGGACATTCTCTAAGATTGACCATGTCCTAGGACATAAAGCATGTCTTAAAAAATTCAAAAAAATAGAAATTATACCATGCATCTTCTCAGATCACAGCAGAATAAAAGTAACAATGATCACACACAGAAACCTTCACTCTTACTCAAAGTCATGGAAACTAAATAACTTTCTCCTGAATAATTATTCTATAAAGGAAGAAATCAAGATGGAAATCAAAAGTTTCTTTGAATTAAATGACAATGGAGATACAACTTATCAAAATCTATGGGAAGCAGCTAAAGCAGTCCTGAGAGGAAAATTCATATCCATAAATGCCTATATCAAAAAGACAGAAAACCTGCAAATAGACAACCTAATGAATAGACTCAAAGAGCTGGAGAAAGAAGAACAGAACGACCCCAAACCCAGCAGAAGGCGAGAAATTACTAAGATCAAATCAGAATTAAATGAAAAGGACAACAAAGAAACTATAAGGGAAATTAATAAAACAAAAAGTTGGTTCTTTGAAAAGATAAATAAAATAGACACACCACTGGCTAGACTAACCAAGAACACAAAACTAAAATCTCTAATAACCTCCATTAGGAACATGAAAGGAGAAATCACAACTGATGCTACAGAGATACAAGATATCATCTATGAATTCTACAAAAATCTTTATGCACACAAACTGGAGAATGTGAAGGAAATGGACAAATTTTTAGAAACACATAGTCTTCCCAGGCTCAACCAGGAAGAAATAGAGTACCTGAACAGACCAATATCAAGAACTGAAATCGAAACAGCAATAAAAAACCTTCCCAAAAAGAAAAGCCCTGGTCCAGATGGGTTCACACCTGAATTTTACCATACATACAAAGAAGAACTGGTGCCCATCCTACATAAACTATTCTCCAATATTGAGAAGGATGGAATTCTCCCCAACACGTTCTACCAAACCAATATAACATTGATACCAAAACCTGGAAAGGACGCAACAAAAATAGAGAACTACAGACCAATTTCTCTCATGAATATAGATGCAAAAATTTTCAATAAAATACTAGCAAATCGAATCCAAGTACTTATCAAAAAAATAATCCACCACGACCAAGTGGGCTTCATCCCAGAGATGCAGGGGTGGTTCAACATACGTAAATCTATAAATGTAATTCACCACATAAATAGAAACAAAAACAAAAACCATATGATACTGTCATTAGATGCAGAAAAAGCATTTGACAAAATTCAACACCCTTTTATGATAAAAACGCTTAACAAAATAGGCATTGATTGAACCTACCTAAAAATGATATGAGCCATATATGACAAATCCACAGCCAACATCATTCTGAATGGGGAAAAATTGAAAGCACTCCCACTTAGAACTGGAACCAGACAGGGCTGCCCACTGTCTCCATTACTTTTCAACATAGTATTGAAAGTCCTTGCAAGAGCTATCAGGCAAGAGAGCAGAATCAAGGGAGTCCAAATAGGGAAGGAAGAGATCAAACTCTCACTTTTTGCTGACGATATGATGTTATATCTGGAAAACCCCCAGGATTCAACCATGAGACTCCTGGAATTGATTAATGAATACAGCAAAGTCTCAGGCTACAAAATTAATATACACAAATCAGAGGCATTTATATATGCCAATAACAGTCAATCGGAAAAGCAAATTAAAGACTCAATACCAGGCCGGGCGCGGTGGCTCACGCCTGTAATCCTAGCACTCTGGGAGGCCGAGGCGGGTGGATCGCTCGAGGTCAGGAGTTCGAGACCAGCCTGAGCAAGAGTGAGACCCCGTGTCTACTAAAAATAGAAAGAAATTATATGGACAACTAAAATATATATATACAAAAAATTAGCCGGGCATGGTGGTGCATGCCTGTAGTCCCAGCTACTCGGGAGGCTGAGGCAGTAGGATCGCTTAAGCCCAGGAGTTTGAGGTTGCTGTGAGCTAGACTGACGCCACGGCACTCACTCTAGCCCGGGCAACAGAGTGAGACTCTGTCTCAAAAAAAAAAAAAAAAAAAAAAAAAGACTCAATACCCTTCAAAATAGCAACAAAGAAAATAAAATATCTAGGTATGTACCTAACTAAAGAGGTAAAGGACCTCTATAAGGAAAACTATGAAACACTGAGAAAAGAAATAGCAGAACTTGTAAATAGATGGAAAAATATACCATGCTCGTGGATCGGAAGAATCAACACTGTTAAAATGTCTATACTACCCAAAGTGATCTACAGATTCAATGCAATCCCTATTAAATTACCAACATCATTCTTTACAGACGTAGAGAAAATAATTATACACTTTGTATGGAATCAAAGAAGACCCCGTATAGCAAAAGCAATTTTAAGCAACAAAAACAAAATGGGAGGTATTAATTTGCCAGACCTCAAACTATACTACAAGGCTGTGGTTCTTAAAACAGCCTGGTACTGGCACAAGTTCAGGGACACAGACCAGTGGAACACAACAGAAAATCCAAATATAGAACCATCCTCATATAGTCACCTAATTTTTGACAAAGCGGGAAAGAATATACTCTGGGGACAAGAATCCCTATTCAATAAATGGTGCTGGGAGAATTGGTTAGCCACTTGTAGAAGACTGAAACAGGACCCACAGCTTTCACCTCTCACAAAAATCAAATCACGGTGGATAACAGACTTAAACCTTAGGCGTGGTACAATCAGAATTCTAGAAGAAAATGTAAGAAAGACTCTTACAGACATTGGCCTAGGCAAAGAATTTATGAAGAAGACCCCCAAGGCAATCACAGCAGCAACAAAAATAAATGAATGGGACAGGATTAAATTAAAAAGCTTCTGCACAGCCAAAGAAACAGTCACGAGAATAAACAGACCACCTACAGAATGGGAAAAAATTTTTGCATACTACACATCAGATAAAGGACTGATAACAAGAATCTACTTAGAACTCAGGAAAATCAGCAAGAAAAAATCAAACAACCCTATCAAAAAGTGGGCAAATGACATGAATAGAAACTTCTCGAAAGAAGATATAAGAATGGCTAACAAACATATGAAAAAATGCTCAACATCCCTAATGATCAGAGAAATGCAAATCAAAACCACAATGAGATATCACTTAACCCCAATGAGAATGGCCTTCATCAAAGAAACCCAAAACAACACATGTTGGCATGGGTGTGGAGAGACAGGAACACTCATATACTGCTGGTGGGACTGCAAACTAGTGCAAACCCTGTGGAAAGCATTATGGAGGTATCTTAAACAGATTCAAGTAGACCTGACATTTGACCCAGCAATCCCATTACTGGGCATATACCCAAAGGAAAAAAGGTCATTCTGTAACAAAGACACATGTACCCGAATGTTTATAGCAGCACAATTCACAATAGCAAAGATGTGGAAACAACCCAAATGCCCATCAATACATGATTGGATTAGTAAGCTGTGGTATATGTATACCATGGAATATTACTCAGCTATAAGGAATAATGAAGATACGACATCTCTATGGTTCTCCTGGAGAGAGTTGGAACCCATTATATTAAGTGAAGTATCCCAAGAATGGAAAAACAAGCATCACATGTACTCACCAGAAAATTGGTTTCCCTGAACATCACCTAAATACACATCCGGGAACGACACCAATCAGATATCAGACTGAGGTGGGGGGTGGGGGAGGGGATGGGGGTATGCCTACACAATGAGTGCATTGCGCACCGTTTGGGGAATGGTAATGCTTAAAGGTGCTGACTCGGGAAGGGGGGGTGGGGAAGGAAGGGATATATACCTACATGAAGGGTGCAACGCGCACTACCTGGGGAACAGACAGGCCTGGAGCTCTAACTTGGGGGGAAAGGCGGTACATGGGCAACATATGTAACCTGCAATTCTGTATCCCCCATAACAATATGATGAAATAAAAAAAAAAAAGAAAACTATAAGAACAAAATTCAAATATATGTTCTTTGTGCAACATTCACTTTGGATCCAAAGACATAAGTAGGTTAAAAGTAAAAGCATTTAAACATACAAACACAACCATGTGAATGATGGAGGAACTATACTAAAATCAGATGAAATACATTAAAACCAAATAAGAGTTACTAGAGACAAAGAGGGATATTTTATAAAGATAAAAGTGCCAATGCCTCAGGAATATATTCACTTGTAACATATATACATCTAACATATATACATCTAACAATACTCACAGATACATGAAGTAAAAGAAATTCAGAAACAAAGGAACAAATAGATAATTCAACAATAATATTTGGAAAGTTCAATATCCCACTTTCCATAAGGGATAGAATGACTAGACAGAAGATCAGCAAGGAAATGTACTTGAAAAATCCCCATAGACTAACTAGACCTAAGAGATATATAGAAACCAATCTATCCAAAACCAGCAGAATGTACATTCTTCTCAAATGTTTATACAACACTGTCCAGGGTTGATCATATACTAGGCCATTAGAAAATTACTAAAATCTAAAAAATAAAAAATGTCCAGCAAAAATGAAAGAAAAATTACAGGTCAATGTCAGCAAAATATTTGATAAACTTGTCTTTATGTGAAAATTAAGCAACCCAGTGCTAAATAACCAACATATCAAAGAAAAAAAGCACAAAGAAAATTCAAAATATGTGAAGGCTAATTAATATGAAGACAACATACCAAAAACTATGAGATTCTGTAAAATAGTGATTAGAGGGAAATGTATAGCAGTAAATGCTTACAGTAAAAAAGAGAAAAAATTAGCAACAGGCTAATATTTTTTAAAACATTTAAAAGCAAATGAACTACTGTATGCCCTGGGGCAAAGGATACCAGTTGGGACAAACACTGCACACGCTGAATAGCCCAAGTGGAAAGACCAGGGAATCAGATGCTTTGAGGATTAGGGCTTTGAAACACATCCACCCGTTCCTGGGAATCTAGAGATCCATGTCAATGTTCAGGATGGGTGCACTCTTGGGAAAGACCTAGAAGGTGAGGGAGTGATCACTACTAGACCTGCCTTAAAAGAAATGCTAAAGTGATTTCTATATTTGAAAAGAAAGGATGATAATAAGAACAAAAGCACATGAATATGAATATATATATATATATATATCACTGTTAAAGGTAAATATATAAATAGATACAGAGTAATGTATTGTTGTGACTGTGGTGTGTAAATCACTTTAAACAGCATAAAATTTAAAAGAATGTAGTATTAAGATTAACTATAGCTTCAATAATTTGTTAATGGATACATAATATACTAAGAACTGAATTCTGACATAATTACTATAACGTGTGAAGAAAGTAAAAGTGAGGTTTGTGTGTGTGATCAAAGGTAAGTTATCAGCTTAAAACTGTTATTAACTACAAGATCTCTTATGCAAGCCTCATGGTAAGCACAAAGGAAAACCTTTAAGAGATGTAAAAATGATAAAGAGAAATGAATATAACTATCACAAAAAAAATCAAATCAAAAAGGAAAATAGAAAGCAGCAAAAGAGGACAAAAAAAATTGCAAAACAGAAAGCCATTAACAAAATGGCAATACGAAGTCTTTAACTATAAATAATTACTTTGGATGTATATAGATTAAACTCACTAATCCAAGGTATAGAGCATCTGAATAGATAGAAAACAAAGATATAACTACATGGGGTATACAAGAAACTCACTTTACATCTAGGATAAAACAATCTACCTTCAAGGAAATTAAAATCCCTGAAAGTGAGAGACCACAAGACCCATGTATTACACATTTCTGTCTTCTCACATCTTCAGGAAAGGGGCACATGACCCAGAAGTGGGACTTCATTTAGAAAACTTTCAGGTCAGAAAATTTCTAGAAAATGTTATTCCAGTAGACAAACCCCAACAATCACATCCCAGTCATACAGCAATCAGGTACTGCTGACAACCTGCATCTGTCCCTCCTTTAATTACAGTCAACCAACAACCTCATGTTGCTTTCTATAGAGGTCACTTTTCTTACTATATCTGTATTTTTTTCCAGTCCTAAACCTATATGTTCTAAATGCTATTGAGTTTTTGATAAGTTTTAAAATGTTTTTCTTAGATCCAGATATCCTAAGAGTAAAAGAAATTCAGAACCATCACCCACATTGCCTTCCCTGACAAATCATACTATTAAATATTGTGTAAATGTGAACAAAATTGTTCACATAGTTGCGTGACTACCATGCAACTCAATAACAACGTTGTCACTTACCTTAGTATGAATTTTAAACTTGGCTTTTTATTGCATTTTTAATACAAAAATGTAAAAACAAACAAAATAATATTTCAACATTGTACCTTTACGTAAATGACTTTTTCATACATGCTGTGACCTACCTAATGTAAAAACTGATTCAGCTTCACTTTACTCTTTTTCTCTGCACTAAAAACTGCTTTAGATACCAAGACAATTTGGTTTAAACCCTCAAAAGTAAAAAACGATATATATACACACTTCCACTGCTCTTTCTCCACATTCTTGGTTGTGATTCTCTGTGCAATGTTGGTAGATCGGGGAAGTGCAGTATAATTTGTACAAAATAACTTCAGCCAGGGTGAGGCTTTAGAAAGTGTATCTTAACAAGCAATTTGTCAAAACACACCATAATTTTCTCCCATCATCTCTCTTTAAGCAGCCCAATTAGCTAAGTGACCCTGTGAATTACTTGTTCACAGAAAAAATGGGCCATTTCCTAAGCTAGTAGATATAATAGCAGCAGACAAAAGACATTTTTTTTTGTTTGTTTATTTGCCATAGTCAACAGCTTCAGTACGCTAACTAAAAAATGACAGTTTTTTTTTTTAAAGATTAAAGCCCAAAAGGAATTTAATAGAAAATATCCAAGGAATGATTGTTATTATTTTGAATATGCCATCCACTTATTTTCCACGAGTTAAATTTGGCCACTGTCAAGTTGCTGATGCATGAAAAACTGTCAACTGTCATAGGTTACATACATTTTACTTTACACATGTTGCTTCTTGAAACCTCCAACAGCTGAAGTTCTAACAAACATAACTTTTAATTTCTGAACACTCTTCCAATAAGATTTGTAAAGTTTATATACAGGATTGTTCTTTGTATTCCTGGTCTACTTCATTAAAATTTGATCTCCAAAGGGTGTGTTAGCTAGCTGTCCAGGCTGCTAGGATTATGATGAACGCATTGCTTCTTTAGGTGGTAAAGAATGGTATTTTAAAATAATTGCTATGACATAAATTTTCCAACATGGCCCCAATTTGAAACATTAAATTATTTAAGAATTAAGATTGGTATACCGCCACTGTGCCAGAGTTTCTTTTATTATTCCAACGACTATGGGGAGTTTTCAATAGTATTTATTTTACTGAAACTAAAGTTGAATAAAATAACTGATTTATAAAGAAATTATAGCAAAAGGAAAAATATTTACCAGAGATATCAGTACTTCCTGGAAAAGAATATTCACCTCCTCTAATTGAAATCTTTCTGAAGTTACCTTAATTTCAGATAGAATTTAAAATTTCACAAAAACTAATAAAAGTATGTTCAAGTTTACTGACAGCATCATGGGTACCTGATACAATAATTAGACTCTACCGGTTTTAAGTAAATGAGGAAAAAATATAATTTCGAAGGCAGTCTTTCCACTTGGAAAAACAAAAAGCCACTTTTGACCAATTGTTCCTTACCTACACGCACACCCCGCGCCCGAGCGAGCCGGGTCCCGCCAGGTCTGCAGCGGTCGCGCTGCGGTCGCGCGGCCACACCTGCGGGCCCCCAGCTGGAGGGACCCGGCGGGCGCTGGGCCGGGGACACGGAGTCAGCCTTAGGCGGGAGGCAGGTCGGGGTGTCGCACCGGACAGGCGCGCAGAATTTCTAGGGCACCCGGCGGGCCCAGGTCGGAGCGGCCCCTGCGGCGGCCCGGCGTGTGGCGGCTTCGCGCTCTGGAAACCGTGCGGCCGCGGCGGCCCGGGGGCTCCGCAGCAGCCAGGCAGGGACCGCGGCGGGGAGGAGGCGGCCGGCGCCGGGCGGCTTGGGAGCCCTGGGCGGCGCGGGCAGGGCGGCTGGTGGTCGACGCAGTCCGGGAGCAGGGACCGGGCCACCGCCGCTCCCAGCCCTGTGGGTCCCGGTGAGGAGCTGTGCTCCCTCCGCAGCGGCGCCCTCCTCCCGCCAGGGCCCGCGCCCACCGCCTGAGGACGCTGCGGCCCGTCCCTGCCCTGGGCGCCCGGGCCTGCGCCCTCGCGCTCTGCGTAGCCGTGGTGGCCGGCGCCACCTCAGAGTCCCCAGGGCACCGAGCAGCGCATACCTAGAGCTGGAGGTGAGAAAGGAGCTTGTGGGCTCCGGAGGGGCCGGGCCGGCAGGCGGAGGCGTCAGGAACCCGGCATGGACGTGGAGAGTTTGCTGGGTGTGAGTGGCAGTGCCGGCGTTCTGCGGCTCTCTGTCCCTGAAGACGGAAGCCCCAGCAGGCGCAGGTTTACGTGGCCTCTGGAACGTCAGGGCCACCAGCCAAGTGCGAGGCTGCCCGGGGCAGCCGGACAGGAAGTGCCCGCAGCCCGCGCCCCCGACCCGGGTTCCTGGGACTTGGGGCAAAACCAGAGGCTGGGCTTCGGAGGGTGGGTGTGAGTGCGTCGGCTGAAGCCCGTCTCTGCCTCCAGTAGCTGGCTGGATGATAGGACACCCTCTGGTGCCACCATTGCCCCCATCCTGCTCTCGTGCCCGGGAGTCTAAGGGCTCATCCCCGGGAGTGCGCGCCCAATGCCAGGCGGAGGTGAGCAGACGGATGTCCCAGGGGTGTGGGGGCGCTGGCGGGCACGGTCCGGCGGGACTTGCAGGGTCTTCTAGGAGAAGTCGGGGTAGGGAAGAGGAAGGAGGGCCCGCTGGCCCAACCCCCAGTCCCCGAGGTGCGGCCCCGCGGCCCCCAGCCAAGCCGGACTGTCACCCGCCCCGCGCGCGCGCAGCCAGGCTCCTGGTGGCTGAGCAGAGGGTTGGTCTGGCGCGCGGCTGGGGGAGCCGGGCCTCTAGAGAAAGGCAGCTCTCAGCCTGGGCCACCTGGGCGCGCAGCCCAATGCCCATCCCCACAGCCGGGCAGAGAGGCCGGGGCCCATCAGCGATGGGTCTTGGGGGAGGGCGGGCGGCCCAGCCGGCCTGAGCGACTTACACGTGCGTTAGCCGGGAGTGGAGCCGCCCCTGGCTGGGGTTGGGGTCTGCCCGGACCTCCGGGGCTCCAGGCTGCCAGCTGCCCTCCCAGGCTCTGCGTGCCCTCCCGGAACCTCAGTTTCCTCCCCTCTCTGAAATTGTAATGGCTGTGTTGTTTGGAGGATTAGGACAGGTAATCCTAGTAAACCCTCAGTAGCCCCCCTGGCCTCCGGAGTGAGTCTGTCTGCCTTGCCCCCTCCCTCACTCCCTCCCTTCCTTCCCTTTCTCATTCTGTCTTGTCTTGTTTTTTCTATTCTTTTCTTTCTCCAAAAACATGGAAGGTTACAATTTAGAAACAAATTCTGAGATAGGAACAAATTATGAAAGCAAAGTTAAGAAATATATTAATAGACTTATGTGAATACATAGAATATGTGAAGAGACTTATAACAAGATATGAAATTAAGAATCTTCCCATGAAGTAAAGCCCAAACACACGTCTTCACTGGTGAATTCTACCAAACATGTAGTGAAGAATTAATACCAATCCTTCGTGGTCACTCCCCCGCCCCCCACCCCACAAAAAAGAAGAAAGAGTAGAATGATGTTTATGGGGTGGGGTCAGGGAGATGTTGATAAGAGTATAAAAACTGACGATAGTTAATAACAATGTATGGCATTCCTGAAAATCACTGAGAATAGATTTTAAGTGTTCTTACCACACAAAAATAAGTACGTGATGTAATGCTTGTGTTAACTGGTTCAACTTAGGGATTCTACAATGTAAACATATTTCAAAACATATTGTACACGTAAATGTATGCAATTTTATTTGTCAATTAAAAATAAACTTAAAAATTGAAGAAAAGGAAAAACTTTTTTCTTCAAGGCTAGTATTACCCAGGTAACAAAGCCAGGCAAAAGTATCTGAAGAAAAGAAAACTATAGACCATTATCCGTTATGAATATAGACACATAGTTTCAAAAAAACTAACAAACTCAATGTAGTAATATATAAAATGATTGGACACCATTACCAAGAGGGGTTATCTCACAAATGCAAATATGGTGTAGCATTTAAAATCAGTCAGTGTAATACATTATAATAAAATACAAAAAAATCAATTGACAGAGATAAGCTTTTGATAAATCCAATGACAGTTTATTATTAAACCCCCAGCAAACCAGGAACATAGAGAAACCTCCTAGACTTGCTAAAGGTCATCTATGAAAAACCTACAGCTAATATCATAAAGGTGAAAACCTGGGAGCTTTATATCTGAGTTTGAGAATGAGACCAGAATACCTGCTTTTCGTACTTCTATTCAACATTATACCAGAGGTTTTACCAGGTGTATCCTACAACAAAGAAAGCAAATGGCTTCCCATTTGGAAGCCTATGCAGGTGACATTATCCTGTATATATTGATTTCTAAGGAATTCACACATAAAAAAGAATACTGGAACTAATAAATTAGTTCATCAAGGTTGCAGGTTGTGAGCAATATAAAAAATAGAATTTTTGTAAACTGACAATGAACAACCTCAAAATGAAATCAAGAGACAATTCCATTCACAATACCTCAAAAATACTTTAAATTTAACAAAAGAAGTTTAAGACTTGTCCAGTGTAAAGTTAAAAAAATGGAAAGATCTAAATAAATGGAAAGACAGCTAATATTCAAAGATAACACAACTTAACTTGATAAGATCACAATATTCCACAAATAGAACTGCAGATTCAATCCAATTCCTGTTGAAATTTCAAGGGTCCTTTTACATAAATTGGCCAAATGGCCCTAAAATTCATGTGTGAAAGCAAAGGAAATCACATGATCAAATCAATTTTGAAAATAAAAGTAGAATTGATGACTTGCCTTGTAATTTTTGTTGAAAGCAGTATATGTTGTACAGGATAGCATCTTAGGTGTAAATAATTTTTAAGGTTATTAATGAGCAGTTTTCCCTAAGATAGGGGTCAGTGTGGGTTTCTGCTAATGTAGACAAGAGTTAGGCTGTGATTAAAATTTGTTGCAGTGATAAACTTATGAGCACCAGAGAATTCAGATTCCTTTCATCATATTTTGCTAATATCTCCCAGGTTTGCTGTGCCTTCCCTTTGTGCTACTTACCAGTCTCTTGCACTTGGCCCAGTTATATTCCACTGTTATTTTTACTCCATGTTTCTTAGCCTGGTGGCAGAGGAGTGGGGGAGTGAGGGTATCTCTGATGTTCTGATGAAGTCTTAGACTTGCCAGCACTGTGCACCAGGGTGTGGAGGTGTTGACCTTCAAAGATCTTCCTGCTCCTCCTGCAGACACAATGCTGGGACAGGAGCACATTCCTGCCCCTCCCCTAGTGATGAGATGCACTTTGTCCCTGTGCCTAACTCCCTGCTGAAGTGGGTTCGCAACAGTGCCCTGTAAAGTAAACCTTTGGTTTCCTCCTCCTCCTCCTCCCTCCTCCTCTTTTTCCTCCCTCCTCCTCCTTTTCCTCCCTCCTCCTTCTCCTCCCTTCTCTTCTCCTTCCTTCTTGCTTGTTCTCCTCCTCCTCCTCCTCCTCCTCCTCTTCTTCTCCTCCTCCTTCTTCTTCCTCCTCCTCCTCCTCCTCCTTTCTCTTTTTTCCTTTCTTCTTCTCCTCCTTCTCCTCTTCCTCCTCCTCCTTTTCCTCCCTCCTCCTTCTCCTCCTTTCTCTTCTCCTTCCTTCTTGCTTCTTCTTCTTCTCCTTCTTCTTCTTTCTCTTTTTTCCTTTTTTCTTCTCCTTCTTCCTTTCTCCTCCTCCTTCTTCTCTCCCCTGTCCTCCTCTTCCTCCTCCTTCTCCTTCTTCTTCCTCCTTCTTTCTTCTTCTTTCTTTCTCTTTTTTTTTGTTCAGAAATATTATCTCTTCTTACCATGTACAGATTACTTCTCAGAATGATAAAGATATTATTCATTTCTTCATCAACTCATCAATTACAGTTTGTAGAAAATAAACTTAACTGACATCCTTTCAACAATATATTTCTATCACTTTTTAAAAGCCATTTTTCTATGTTAGTTCAATAATTGCTTCAAGATTTATCTTTTGTATCAAGTCAAGTCAATCTTTGTTAATTAATTTTTTTTTTTTTGAGACAGAGTCTCTCTCTGTTGCCCAGGCTAGAGTGAGTGCTGTGGCATCAGCCTAGCTCACAGCAACCTCAAACTCCTGGGCTCAAGCGATTCTCCTGCCTCAGCCTCCCAAATAGCTGGGACTACAGACATGCACCACCATGCCCGGCTAATTTTTTTTTTCTATATATATTTTTAGCTGTCCATATAATTTCTTTCTATTTTTAGTAGAGATGGGGTCTCGCTCTTGCTCAGGCTGGTCTCGAACTCCTGAGCTCAAACGATCCACCCACCTCGGCCTCCCAGAGTGCTAGGATTACAGGCCTGAGCCACCTCGCCCGGCCCAATCTTTGTTTATAGGTAAAAATTTCCTGATAGAGGCCCCCACTCTCCAAGCCCGAAAAAAATTCTATATTCTAAGTGATAAGCTCTTTTTTACATCCAGCAAAATTCGTATTGAAAAAGAAAATAGAGATAACTGTTTACTGTCATGCACAGTAAAAAAATCTAGCTGAGCATCTACACCTTGCTTTACAATGATGTTTACATAAAATAAATCATCTCAACTCACAATGGTAATTTCCTTTAATGTAGATGTGAAAGCTATAGAATTAATCCACTGAAATTTCCTTCTAGTTTTTAAATCTGTAATTAAACCATCACCAGAAGAACAAATTTCATCTTAAGATATGTCCCCTTTCTCTCAGCTATTACTTTTTAAAAGTTTAAGTCCTCTCTCAAATCATGTAAAGAGATGCATCAAAAGCACGGGAAAAAATGTTTTAGTTTGCTGACATAATGCCCACATTTTAGCTTTAAAATATAAAATCATAGTTAATATATCACTTAATTTATACAGTATATTAGTCAACAATATCCCACTGACTCAGAAGTTTTCTAAATTGGTTGTCTTCTCTGTAGTTAGTAAGTTTATAACCAATGACTCAATCAATTAATATGCTTGTAATAGGCTGCTGGTTTAATTTTAGAATCAGAAGTTTTATATTGGACTATTTTCAAATGTAGAAATGCTTTAAGTAGAATATGAACTATTCTGTTTTCCATTACCCACAGGGAGAATTTATTCAAATAAAATTTTAGTAGACACAATGCAAATCTATATGCCTATATAGAAATGTGTACACATATATATTGAACCCAACTAAAGCAAAACTAATATAATTCTGGTTACACATTCCTAAAGACTTAACTGTTTTTAAAAATAACATATTATAAAGAGGCTTATACAAAAGGCAAAAATTAAGAATCAATATGATCATGGAGGCTTTCAATAGTACCTCAAAAAGCTGTTTCTATCTCCCATGGAAGAAAACTATGCATTTATCTTAGGAAATCAAATTGAAAAATGATTATGCTATCATGTAAAAAATTCACACAACTAGATGGTATGCCCCATAAAAGTCATATCTACTTAAGGTATATCACAATTATGGTTTATATTGTATTACAGAAATCACCATCACTTTTCTCTTTCATAATGAGAGGGTTTAACTTTTTTTTTTTAATTTACTTAGCTAGTGCCACAGAAAGTCAAGTCCCAGTTGAAACAAGTTAAATATAATTACAAAATGAGGCATTCTACTCACACATCATGAAAGTAATAGGCTTAGTACAATAAAGTAAGCTTTTATCATTTTTGCAAATTTATATAATCTGGATTTATATGCAAGGCAATCTTTACCAAAAAATCCAATTAATTTATATTTTCCAGGGAAAATAATGTCATACATAAAATCATCAACTTTGGCTATTTCTCTTATGGCCATATACACAGGCTGATCTTATCTATGTGCTAAAGCCCACTAGTAGAAATGTGGATGACATGTTTTTGACTATGCCATTTCAAAGGTTGTAGGTCACACACTAAATGATTTTTTAAGTTACAGATTAAATTTAATTTGACAAAATCCTTGTGGTGTAGAAAAAGGTGGAATCAAAACATACATATGAGCACACATACCCATGCCATCACATTAAACACAATTTCCTTAAACGTTAATAGTTCTCCATAAAAAATTAAAATTCTTTATCACTGGCCTATAGCATGTGCATGAGGGGCAGCAGTACATCCTTTTTTTTAGCACAAGGTGAGAATACGAATGAAATTTTAAACAACTAGTGCCTTGAACCAAAGATTTTAGCAAAGATGAACAATAAAATACATATTTTTTGAAATTTGGACTCAATGGGCTGTTGCACTTTTACATTATGTTGCTTCAATAAACAAAAATAGAGTAGAAATTCAACATTCTATGGTATAGACATTCTAAAGCAATGGTTATGTGTCATCAACAGCTCAAATTCACCTAATTTGAGTCTTTTGACACCTGTTTATTGTATGATAAAGTTCTTTGCAGTTTAAAATATTATGAAGTTTGTGAAGTTTTGATAGCACAAAAAAAGTGAGTAAAATCAATAATAAGGCATATTTTAAAATAAAAGAGTGGAATTGGAATGTTTCTAACATAAAGAAATAATAATTGCTTGAGTACAGTAGTAATATTCTTTTGGGGTAGGGGGCTTGGTGGTGGGTAAACTCAAAACTAATGGGCGTGCTGAGCGTTGTAGGAGGGGAAAGGGCAAGTCTCCAATCATGGTTGGGATGTGGCAGTCATAATATGTAACCAAAATGTTTGTACCCCCATAATTTCCTGAAATAAACAAAATGAAAAAACATATATTAAACTTTATAACCCTAAAAAAAAAATAAATGCTTGAGGTGATGGATGCCCCAATTGCCCTGATTTGATTATTATACATAGTATGCCAAAACATCACATGTACCCTATAAATATTTAAAACTATTAAGTATCCATAACAATTAAAAATTAATAAAAATAAAATATTGTAAAATATATTTATGTTTAACTATGTTCACAAACGTTATGCACATGTACTCTATATTTGATGTACTCATAAACTTTGAGTATGTGTATATTAGTAGGATACCCCACACTTACGCAAGAACCCTGAATTATATGGTTGATATGGACTTGGAAATGATTTCCCAGAAGTGTTTAGAGATAAGAAAGGAAGATCATTATGGATAATTATAACAAAAATTTTACCTTATTTCCATAATACCTGTCTCTTAAGAGCTAAATATGCTTTATAGACTTTTTTAGTATCTCTGTGAGGTGGGGCCTTGGGAACATTATCAATTCTCATTTTCCACAACCATGTAACCTGCCCAGGATCATATAACTTTAACAGAGGCAGAGTAAAATACAGACGAGGAGATCTCCTAATTCCCAAAGTCTCCAATTACCACATTAAATAGTCTTATGGTGGTAACAATATTTCCATCATTCAACAGAGTTTCTACCAAAAGGATTACTTTCTAAGTCATCCTATACTTGTGAATATGCATCGTATTATATTTATACCATAGGGAGATAAAATGGCTTTTGGTTTTGGCAGGTAAAGAAGTTTAACATTCAGTGTGATTATAATTCAGTGTAACTTCCCCAGTTTAAGTGCGACACAGCTGATAGGTCTATGGGGAGATGCTGTCCATTATGGTCTTCATGGCACTTTGCATTTCAATTATCATCCTCTGTCAGGCTCAGGAATATGATCAAACCAAACAGCATCTCTTGACATTTCAACAGACCAACACTTTTTGAAGTGACATTGCTGACATTCGTTCCTATTCATTCTCCTTATAGAGCAGCTTTCATTGTTCAGGCACTTCTTGTACCGGATGTTTTGTTGAACACTTCTCTGAAAGAAACCCCTATAGCTTTCCAAAGCGTGAGCTCCACAGTGGAATCCTGACGCCACAGCCCCACAGACTTTACACAGTAGGGGCATGCCACTAATTTCTGTCACACCACTATGACTCTGTGTCATCCCAGGTGCACTCGATTTGCTTGTTGCCACAGAACAATCCATTCGCTCATTCTTCACGATGCCTTGGATATTGGAGAGAGACGTTCTTGGGATTCCCATTGGTATGGCGATTACCGCTGCTCCGCGAAGAGGGAACAGAGGAGGAGCAGGACAGGAAACTGTTCTGTGAACCCTCAGTGTGACACGAAGCAGGGCCAGAGGCTGAGCTGGAAAAGCTGATACAGGTGACCACACCTGCCGCGTTCACCGCCGTGGCGCCCTCGGGGAGGGGGCGGAGGCCGCCGGCTTCCCGCAGAGGGGACAGCGCCGCCCGGGCTGGAAGCAGCGGAGGTCGCGGGCCCGTCACGGGCGGAGCGGGCGGGGCGCCGGGACGGACCGCAGCGGGAGCGCCGGCTGCTGGGAGAGCGGGTGGCGGCGGCCGGCGGTGCTCCTCGCGGGGTCCCTGACAAAGGCCCCCGCGGCAAAAGCGTCCGCCGGCAACTTCCTGCAGCCCGCAGACCACAGCGGCCAGAAGGCTCAGGCTTTATTTTCTTCATGAGAGAAGGTTGTGCGCAGAGATTCGGGCGGTGGCCTTGTGTCCCCGCCCTGGGCTGCGGTGAGTTTCCCCCAGTGCCTTCTGGCTCAGGCTCTGATGCTCTTTCTCCGTAGATTGGGCCTCGCACTCTGCAGGGGACAGCCCTGTCTCCAGAGTGGTAGCCCTGGCCCGTGGTCCCTCCCCGTCAGCACCATGGGGGCAGCGTTCTCAGGATTCCACCCCATCTTCCCTGACATGCCTGTGCGGTGCCTGAGGAAAAGCCTCCCTGGGGGTTGCAAACCCCATGTCTGCAGACTCCAGAGTTTCACATTCTCCTTCGCCCACCCACACACAGTCTTCAGGGACTGGTTCAAAACTTCTTGTTTTTAGTTTTACTCCGTGTACGTGGTTGTCAGGGTGCAAAGGCTTGAGGTCTGTGCCTCCTGTAGGCTCCTATGTAAAAAAGAAAAAAAAAAAAAAAAGTCAAACTGCATAACACCAAAAAGAACGGAGAAACTTACTATAAAATCCATGAAAGAAAAAGAGAGAGAACCTTAAAAGGTGAGAAGAAAATTAACACAGCCTGTGTAGAGCCAGAAAACAGAGAAGTAAACATAGAGTGATGAGAGAAATTATTGTTCAACTCATAATTGGATACTTAGCTAAACCATTTTTAATAAACAGTAAAGTAGATGAATTTCAAAACTACAAAAAATGAGAGATTTTATTGCCAACAGGAATTTCTGGAGTATACATCTCAAGAAGGTAGAAATGTTGTTTTATATGAAGCTTAGGGAATCAAAATTAAAGATAAGAAACTTGCAGAAATACAGGGCTAAAATTCAACTAAAGAAACCACCATGTCCTTAGCTGCATCACATTCAAAAGTATTTAGATATAATGAAAGTGCAACTCCACCCAATTTAATTAATTCAAATATCAAATTCTTTGCTAATTGAATAATTTAACTAATGGCAGAACATAGTCTTCAGATTATTTTTACTATCAGTTGCTAAAATTTGCTAAAAATCCATGACACTTCTATTGCATATTTTGCAGAATATTAATTATCCTTTTATGAGAACTGATTAACACCAAAGGACTCACAGTGGAATAGACATTGTCCAAAAGTATCTGGACACTGGATGACTGGGTCATATTTCCTTAACAGGTATGAGAAGGATGAGATGCTCAAGTCCGCCCAGCACATGACCACAAAATAACTCACCAGCAGCAGATTGGTCTGGGTGGCCCATTTCTCTAGGGATGATCTTTAGAAGAGGCTGGTACGGTAAATGTACTAAGAGTACTTTTGCCTAAACAGGAGAGTTATGATATATGTACCTGAGAGCAGCATAATTTTTACAAAGGAGACGTATGAGTAGTGGCAACATGAAATAAAGTCTCCAGACAATGTAGCTTGTGAAGAAACGTGAGCAGTCTTAGTAATAGCACATAGGTCTGGGTCACGTTAGAAGAAACGACAGTAGAGAAGAGCAGATTACTACTCAAAGACAAACTGAGGAACCATGGGAAGAAAAAATATCCACTCATAAGGGATACTTAGGTTGATTCCCTATCTTGGAAATTTTGAATTGCACTGCAATAAACATTAGAGTGTAAGTGTCTTTTTTTTTTTTTTTTTTAAATAAAATGACTTAATTTCCTTTGGGCAGGATTGCTGGATCAAGTGGTAGGTCTATATTTATTTTTTTTTTTTTTGAGGAATCTCCATATTGTTTTACATAGAGGTTGTACTAATTTGAAGTTCCACCAAGTGTGGATTAGCATTACTTTCTCTCTGCACCCACACCAGCATCTATTTTTTTCCTTTACTTTTTAATTATGGCCATTCTGATAAATAGGTATCTCATTGTAGTTTTAATTTGCATTTCCTTGATGATTAGTGATGTTGAGCATTTTTTCATGTGTTTGTTGACCATTTGTCTATCTTCTTTCAAAAAAACTTCTGTTCATGTCTATTGCCCACTTTTTGATGGGGTTGTTTGTATTTCTCTTGCTGATTTTTTTGAGTTCCTTGTAGATTCTCGATATCAGTCCTTTGTGGGATGTATAGTTTGTGACTATTTTCTTCCATTCTGTAAATTGTTTATTCACTCTGTTGATTATTTCCTTTGCTGTGCAAAACCTTTAATTTAATTAAGTTCCATTTTTTATTTTTGCTATATATGACTTTCGGTCCTTAGTCATAAATTCTTAGCCTAGGCCAATGTCTAAAGAGTTTTTCGTACATTTTCTACTAGTATTTTTATGGTTTCATGCCTTACATTTAAGTCTTTAATCCATCTTGAATAATTTTTTAATACAGTGAGAGACAGGGGCCTTCTTTTATTCTTTTGCATGTGGCTATCAAGTGTTCCCAGCATGATTTATTGAATAGAGTTTCCTTTTCCCAGTGTATGTTGATGTCTCCTTTGTCAAAGATCACTTGGTTGTTTGTTGATGGCTTTATTTCTGTGTTCTCTATTCTCTTCCATTCGTTTATGTCTCTAATTTTAAACCAGGAACATGCTATTTTGGTTACTATAGCCAATTTTTATTATAATTTAGTATAATTTTAAGTCAGGTAATGTGATGCCTCCAGATTTATTGTTTTTACTTAATATTGCTTTGTCTATTTGGGCTCTTTTTGGTTCCAGAAGAAATTTAGGATTATTTTTTTCTAGGTTTGTGAACTATGACAGAGGTATTTTGATTGGGATTACATTAAATCTATAAATCACTTTGGACTATAAGGACATTTTAATAAGGTTGATTCTACCAATCCATAAGTGAGAGGTGCTTTTCCATTTGTTTGCGTCATCTGTGACTTTTTTCATCAATGTTTTGTAGTTCTCCCTGTAGAGATCTTTAACCTCTTTTGTTAAGTATCTTCCTAAGTATATTATTGTCTTTGCAGCTATTGCAAATGATATTGAGTTCCTGATTTGACTCTCATCTTGATGGTTATTAGTATATATTAATAGAAATGCTACTGATTTGTGTACATTGATTTTGTAAGCTGAGACTTTACTGAATTTGTTTATCAATTCCAGGGGTCTTTTTGTGCAGTCTTTAGCATTTTCTTGATATAAGATTATATCATCAGCAAACAGGAATAGATTGACTTCCTCTTTTCGGATTTGGATGCCCTCTCTTTCTTTCTCTTGCCTGATTGCTCTGTCTAGGACTTCCAATAATATGTTGAACAGAAGTGGTGACAGTTGGCACCCTTGTCTTGTTCTAATTCTTAGGGACAATGCTTTAAACTTTTGCCCATTCAGTATGATGTTGGCTGTGGGTTTGTCATATATGGGTTTTATAATTTTGAGGTATGTTTCTTCTATGCCTAGTTTATTGGAGGTTTTTATCATATAAGGGTACTGGATTTTCCTCATGTCTAAATAAAGATATCTTTGTATCAGAATCTTCTGTAAAATTACACAGAACAATTTAGAAATTATATTCTCATGTTATTTTTCTTGACCTCAAATCAATTTGATACTGGGTTTAGAAAAATTCTGCCGCATGATGCTAAAAAAAAGAAAATTTCTACACTCACTCTATTCCTCTTCAGAGATGAAAGAGGGTTCAGTTGTTTTTAACATCACTTAAAATTACAGTGTCCCAGAAGTATAAATACATAAGGCAATGTAGCTAATGTGACATTTGATATTTTTGGCTCATACTCAGAAAATCATGTCTGAGGCAAAACATTCCTCTAAAACCACCTGATATGTATGAGTTTATAAAGGGGAAATTGCATAGTTAATTAATTTTTTTTTTACTTTCTCAAAATGTTTAATCCAGTAAAGGGATATATTGATTTTATCTGCCAGAACCAAGCTACCCATAGTTCCCAACAACACACATCTGCACCTTCCACTCAGTTGGAAGCTGTTTCCATGTTTCTCAAGGACAAGCACTGAGAATTTTGACTTAGAGGCTCAATGGTCTCCATATTTTAAGGTTCACAGTCTAGTACAAGTTAAACAATATTTGGGCATAACCACAAATATATGTGGAATTTTTTAGTAACCATATATCTGAATGATTTTATTATTATTCTACATATATTGTAGGCCATACACCAAAAAAGATAATAAAAATATTAGACAAAATAACATAGATAATCATTTTAGTATTTTTTTTCCCTGACCCCCAAGGGATATCCAGCTCACTGCCTCTACTTCATGGCCCCAAGATGTAAATGTCACATACTGAAAAAGAGTAAATCTTCTAGATCTTCATGTGACCTCCTTCTCCAATGAGACTCTGGAGGGCATTGGTGCTGAGCTTGGACTGGGGAGAACTATGATTTCTATGAATTGGGGTTAAAGTAAACATATAAGGCCAACCATTAAATATAAATTTTAGATAAATAAATACATATGCATATATAATAGTTATTGGATAGAAAATTGCATGCAAATATCCAAACATAGTTTTACTAAAAAGTTATTTGTTTTTCAAAAGTTTAAACTTAACTGTGTGTCTTGTATTTTTTATTGGGTAAATCTAGAGAACTCAACATAAAATAGTCATGAGATCTAAAAACAGTGCAAACCTAGGAGAATCAGAATACGAAAAAAGAAAGAAAAACCCATAGAAGTTGTATAGGTTAGTCTGAATGTAAAGGAGAATTAGGTGCTATCTGATACCAAAAAATTATAAATCTAAATGCACATCTCAGCACATGCTATGAAATGCAGTGACCCAGTGTCCTTGGACTAAGTGTGAAGCCCCTGAGCACTCTTAGAGATAAATAATACAGATCAAGTTTATCTTCATCATTCCCACTTTCATCTTATGCTATAGCCATGAATGTAACAGCTTTTCTGAGTTCCTTGAGTTCTTATAGTAAATTATTTGTGCTGAGAGTGTTCATGGGACACCTGATAAAGTTTCATTGGAAGTAAAATTTACCAGAATGACTCTGACTTACTGAAATGTGGCAAAAGCTTTATTTTGGAAGTAAAAGAAGTAGAGGAGGGGTTCATAAACCTTTGATGCCTAAATGTCCCCTGAGTCATCAAGGATGTGAAATAGCAGGTATGCTGTGATCAATTATTGGAAGTAAAGGTTACCAGTGGAATTTAGGAATGACAGATTCAACTTTTAAAGAATTGGCTCAATGGCTACATAATGGCATGCAAAATAAATAGATACAAGTGTTTTAAAAAACTCTAACAGGCATCAGTAGACTGACATAGCCCTCATGCTTTAGGTTTCTATGTGAGCAAACCAGAATCCCACGTAAAGAGTAAAATAAAACTAGAGACGTTACTAATTATAAACCACCAACTAACCTCTGACTAGGTTATTTCTGCTCCAGGCCAATCAAGTACATTTTCTTCATCTTTCCTACACATAAAAGCTCACTGCCTATGCTGCTGCAGTGGAGCACTGTAAATCTCTTAGTTCTGAGCACTACTTGATTCATGAATCATTCTTTGCTTAAATAATCCTTATTAAAAGTATTTGTCTAATTTTTTTAAAACATATTTGGTGTTAGGAGTGAGGATAGGCCAGGTGCGGTGGCTCATGCCTGTAATCCTAGCACTCTGGGAGACTGAGGCAGGAGGATCGCTCAAGGTCAGGAGTTTGAGACCAGCCTGAGCAAGAGTGAGACCCCGTCTCTACTAAAAATAGAAAGAAATGATTTGGACAGCTAAAAATAAATATAGAAAAAAATTAGCCAAGCATGGTGGCACATGCCTGTAGTTTCAGGTACTTGGGAGGCTGAGGCAGGAGGATTGCTTAAGCCCAGGAGTTTGAGGTTGTTGTGAGCTAGGCTGATACCACACCACTCTTGCCCAGCAACAGCGCGAAACTCTGTCAAAAAAAAAAAAAAAAAAAAAGTAAAGTAAAAAAAGAAGTGAGGATAAAGAAAGGATCCACAAGCAACTAGAAAAGCATTCACAAAATGGCCATAGTAAGTCTTTACCTATCAATAATTACACTGAATGTAAATGGATTAAATTCATCAAATAAAAGACAGAATAGTGGAATAAATAAAGAATAACACCATACCCAATGATATGCTCCCCACAAGAGACTCACTTTACCTGCAAGAAGACTCAGACTGAAAGTGAAGGGATGCATGGATGAAGATATTCCACTTTTTTTTTTTTTTTTTTGCTTTTGTTGCCTGTGCTTTTTAGGTTATATGCAAAAAGATCGTCTAGACCAATGTCAAGAAGCTTTTTTGCTATGTTGTTTTTCTAGTCGTTTTACAGCTTCAGATATTACATTGAAGGCTTTAATTCACTTTAGTTTATTTTTGTACATATTGTAAGGTAAGGCCACCATTTTATTCTTTGCTTGTGCGCATCTTGTTTCCCCAGCACCATTTATTGCAGAGATGGTCTGGTCCTTATTGTGTCTTACTAGAATCATTGGTGAACATCAGATGATAGTAAATACATGATTTTACTCCTGGGTTCTCTATGCTGTTGCATTGATCAATGTGTCTTTTTGAGATAAGACCATGCTGTTTTGATTACTATAGGTTTGAAGTATATTTTGAAATAAGATAGTGGATAGCATGAAGCTTTTATCTTTGTTCTTTGTCAAAATTGCTTAGCTACTTAGGGTATTTTGTGGTTCCAAATGAATTTTAAAATAGTCTTTACTATTTCTGTAAAAAATTCTACTGAACTTGATCAAGATTGTATTAAAAAGTACATCAAAATATTATTCAGTAATACAGCTTAAAGTTTAATGAAGTACTGAAATATGCTACAATATGTACAAAACTAAAAAAAAAAATTCTGCTAAGAAATACAAGAGGTGAAGGAGCCAAGACTGCAGACCAGAAACACCACCAGTCAGAGCATCTCAGTAATAAGGAGAAGTTCTAGATGAAAGAGAATAACAGACAGACAATGAAGACTGGATGAGGGTATGAAGGAAAGGGTGGCAGATCCTACAGGAGACTCCACAGGAACAGCTTGTGGAGCAGAACTGGAAGGAGAAAGGTATCAGTGGTGATTAAGCCCCAAGAGGCTGAGAGACCAGTGAGAAGGGTACGTGGAGTGGTTAATTTCCCCTTTGTTTGCATCTTGGACTGTTGGTGGGCTCCCAAGCTCCTGGAGAGAACTTCTGTCCACATGAGCATAGACACTGCTGCTGCCAATGAGCAGAAAGCTTCTTGTAGACAGGTCACCAGGCTCCCAGCACCCCCAAGGTGCCTCCTGCGCCACAGACCCAAGCTGGACAAAAGGCACCATATTGCTTCTCTACCCACTGTGCACCTTTTTCCTCCCCAGGGTGCTTGCACTCCTCAGGTTCTGTCTTGCTCATTCCCACACAGACATTTCCCAACTCTGGTCCAGACTGCAGGAGCCACAGGGGTCCAGGGGGTCCTGGGTGATCTGCATGACTCCAGAACTCAGTCATTCTGGGTGGACTGCTTCCCAGAGAGTGGTCAGAGAAAAACATATTGCAGACATTCCTCCACCCAGACTCTTTGTCTTCCCTTCCCCTCCTCTACCCATGGCTGCTGAGAGAGACAATTGAGCCACCACATGGAGGCCTCCACAGGGAGTGGGCCTCTGACCTTTCCTTTTGAGGTCTTGCAGTGAACTGAGGTGGTGCTCAGACTGTGAACTCCCTACCTGCCAGCACTCCCTGCTGCTGCTTGCCTGGCAGCCCCATCAGATGCTCTGACATGGAGGTGGACACCAAACATAGCACCAGGATCCTTTTCCTTGGCATGGTCAGGAATTGATCTCTGGGGCCCTAGGAATGGACCCACAGGCCAGATCCTGTACACCCAGGTCTCAACCACATTGCCCAGGGTCACAGAGGGGATATTTGTGAATTAGTCTTCAGTGGTGTGGGTGTCTGTAGGGGCAGATCAGGAGGAAGAGTGCAGGGGTGGTCCTAGCTGTAGTATGCTTCTGGGGTACCCCTCCTCCCACAGGAGGGCCATGCTCCAACCTCAGGCTGGGATCCAGGGCAGGGAACCTCTTGGCCTGCATCAGTCATAGGGGAGCTCAGCTGGCTTAAGGTCCTGCTGCCAACAGAGGCCCAGGGGAAACCGTGGAATAGGGGAAGGTGGAAAGGAGGGAGGTCTGCTCCAGACTGCCAGACTGCAGGTCTCAGACAGCCCCACCTCCACATGCAGACTTTCTCATTGAGTGGGGCCCCTTCAGCCCCTTCCTGGCACCTTTACCCAGAGGCAGGTAATACACTTTGGCCCCTTCTGAAGCAAATCCTTTGCCAGCATTAGTGGAGCCTGAAGGCAGGGTCAACCTACCCAGCACCACCCAGTGTCATCCCCCCACCTGCTTCTGCTGTAGTGGAGAATAAGGAACACATCTGAAAGTTCCAGGGCCACACCCACCAACTGGGGCATTAGAGGTTGTCTCCTGAGGAATTAGAGCTGGTCACAAGACCCAAAACCTATATTGCAGCTTGTTCCTTTGGCAAGTGCCACCTACTGACACGGAGGCCAATTTGCATGCCCTTTATAATATTTACCAACTCAATCATACAGGTTGTGGTTGATTCTCACCCTCAAGCACCACCTACTGACTCAGAGATTAAATTGGGCATGTCACCATCTAAACACAAGAAAATCCAAAAGTAAAAAGCAACAGCTGCTCCAGATGAGAAGAAATTGGAGACAGAACTCTGGAAGTATGAAGAACCTGAGTGAAAGGACACCCCCAAAGGGGGAACACCAGCTGTCTAGCAAGGGATACCAACCAAAATCAGAATATTGAAATGACAGATAAAGAATTTCAAACATGGATTATAAGGAAGCTCTATGAAATACAAGATAAAATGGAAACAACACAGAACAACCACAAAAACAATACAAGGACTGAATGAAAAAAGCACTAAAGAAGTTGAATTATTAGGCCAGGCGCGGTGGCTCACGCCTGTAATCCTAGCACTCTGGGAGGCCGAGGCGGGTGGATCGCTCGAGGTCAGGAGTTCGAGACCAGCCTGAGCAAGAGTGAGACCCCGTCTCTACTAAAAATAGAAAGAAATTATATGGACAACTAAAATATATATATATATACAAAAAATTAGCCGGGCATGGTGGCGCATGCCTGTAGTCCCAGCTACTCGGGAGGCTGAGGCAGTAGGATCGCTTAAGCCCAGGAGTTTGAGGTTGCTGTGAGCTAGGCTGACGCCACGGCACTCACTCTACCCCGGGCAACAGAGTGAGACTCTGTCTCAAAAAAAAAAAAAAAAAAAAAGAAGTTGAATTATTAAGGAAAATCAAACAGAACATCTGGAAATGAAAAATTCACTCAAGGAATTACAAAACACGGTGGAAAGCATTTAGAATATGTTATATCAGGGAGAGGAAAGAATCTCAGAGCCTGAAGGTAACATCTTTCAATTAAACAAGTCAGTCACAGAGATACAGCACAGAAATGAGAAGAGCAAGAAAAGTCTACAAGAAATATGAGATTGTGTAAAGAGGCCAAACATAAGAATCATAGGCATTCCTGAGGGTGAGGAATACACAGGGTTGCAAAACCTACTTCAGGGAATGAGGAAAATTTCTCTGGCCTTGCTAGAAATCCAGAAATCCAGGCTCAAAATCTCAAAGGACTCCTGTGAGATTCATCACAAAGAGACAAACACCATGACATATAATCACCAGACTGGCCAAAATAAACACAAAACAGGTACTTCTATGAGCCATAAGGTAAAAGCAGCAGGTAACTTACAAAGAAAAATCCATCAGGCTAACTGCAAACTTCTCAACTGAGACTGTACAAGCCAGAAGTGATGGGGCCCCATTCTCAGTCTTCTCAAAAAAAAAAAAAAAAAAAAAAAAGAATAATAATAATAATGGCCAGCCTAGAATTCTGTATTCTCCAAAATTAAGTTTTATATATGAAGGGGAAATAACAGACTTTCTCAGATAAGCAAACACTGAAGGATTTGTTAAAACAAGACCTGCCCTGCAGAAAGTATTCAGAACAGCATTATACACAGATTAGTACAATTGACACCCACCAGTGTAAAATTGCCCAAAAGCTACAGGTCAAAGGCCAGATACCACAATGGCTCAAGAGATAAAACAAAGTGCAACTCAACAGGATGAACAGAAATCCACCCAATTTATCAATTCTTCCAATAAATGTGAATGGTTTGAACTCCCCACTCAAGAGACATAGTCTGGCTAAATGGTTAAAACATACAAGCCAAGTATCTGCTATTCCAGGAAACACATCTAACCAAAAAGGACTCATTCAGACTCAAGGTGAAGAAATGAAAAACAATATTCCATGCAAATGGAAACCAACAGAAAGCTGGTGCAGCATTTCGCATATCAGATAACATAGTCTTCAAATCAACAAAAATAATGAAAAAGATGGTCATTATATAATCATAAAGGGAAAACTCAAGAAGAAGACACAATTCTAAATATTTATACACCCAACACAAGTGTGCAGAGATTCATAAAGCAAATCCTACTTGATCTAAGAAAATGATAAACAGCAGCACCATAAAAACTTCAACACCCCTCTGACAGAAAAGAACAGATCCTCCAAACATAAACACAAAGGCAATGGACTTAAACAGAATGCTAGAACAAACATGCCTAACACACATTTACAGAACACTCTACCCCAAAACCACTGAATATAAGTTCTTATCACCTCGTGGGACATTCTCTAAGACTGATCACATCCTAGGCCACAAAACATGTCTCAAAAAATGGGAAAAAAATATAAATTATACCATACATCTTCTTAGACCAGAGTAGAATAAAATTAGAAATCAACTCCAGCAGAAACACCTATCTCTACACAAAGTCATGGAAAGTAAACAACCTACTGCTGAATGATAGTCAGGAGAAGGAGGAAATTAAGGTGGAAATCAAATGTTTCTCTTAACTAAATGATAAAGAGGACACAAGTTATCAAAATCTGTGGGATACAGCTAAAGTAGTCCCTAAGAGGAAAATTCATAGCCATAAATGCCTACATTCAAAAGACAGAAATCACAAACCAACACTCTAATGAATAATCACAAAGAACTAGAAAAGGATGAGCAAACCAACTCCAAACCCGGCAGAGGAAAAGAAATAACCAAGATGAGAGCAGAACTAAATGAAATCAATAACAAAAAAACTATACAGAAAATTAATGAAACAAAAAGTTGGTTACTTGAAAACACAAACAAAATTGACAAGCTTCTCACCATGTTAACCAGAAGGAGAAAAGAAAGAACTCTAGTAAGCTCAGTCAGGAATGAAAAAGGAGAAATTACAACTGATACCACAGAAATACAAATATTATCTCTGAATACTTTAACAGTCTCTATTCACAAAAACTTGAAAATATGGAGAAATTATTGGAAACACACAGCCACCCTAGGCTCCATTAGGAAGAAGTAGAATTTCTGAACAGCTCAATATCATGTACCAAAACTGAAGCTGCAATAAAAAAATCTTCCAACAACAATAAAAAAGGCCTGGACAAGATAGTTTCACACCCAAATTTTACCAGACCTACAAAGAATAATAAGTATCTATTTTGCAGAAATTATTCCACAACATAGAGAAGAAAGTAATTGTCCCCAACCTGTTTTACAAAGCCAACATCAGTTCAATACCAAAGCCAGGAAAGGACTCAATGAAAAAAGAAGAGTAAGGAAAGAGCAGAGGACATACACAGGTGGTGGATAACCATAGCATGCTGATGGGTCGGCAGAATCAACATTGTTACAATGTCTACACTACCCAAAGTGATCTACAGATTCAATGAAATCTCTAGTAAAATACCAACATCATTTTTTTCAGCTCTAGAAAAAATAATTCTATGCTTTGTATGGAACCAGAGAAGACCCCATAGAGCAAAACAAATCTTAAGCAAAAAGAACAAATTGGGAGACATCAACTTGCCAGACTTCAAGCTATGCTACAAGGCTATAGTACCCGATACAGCATGGTACTGGCACAAGAACAGAGACAGAGACCAATGGAACAGAACTGAGAACCCAGATATAAAACCATCCTCACATAACCATCTAATCTTTGACAAAGCATACAAAAACATACAATGGGGAAAAATCCTTATTCAGTAAGTGGTGCTGGAAAAATTGGATAGCCACATGTAGAAGACTGGAACTGGATCCTCACCTTTCACCTCTCACAAAAATCAACCAATGTTGGATAACAGACTTAAACCTAAGGCATGAAACTATAAGAATTCTAGAAGAAAATGTTGAAAAAACTCTTATAGAAATTGGCCTAGGCAAAGAATTTATGAAGAAGACCCCAAAGGCAATCACAGCAACAACAAAACCAAACAAATGGGCCCTAATCATATTAAAAAGCTTTTGTAGAGCCAAGGAAACTACCATGAGAGCAAACAGACAACCTGCAAAATGGGAGAAAATATTCACATGCTACACATCCAATAAAGAGCTGATAACTGGAATCCATATAGAACTCAGGAATATCAGCCAAAAAAAGAAAAAAAAAAAAATCAAACAACCCTGTCAGAAAGTGAGCAAAAGACATGAACAGAAACTTTTCAAAAGAACATAGACTAATGGCCAAGAAACATGAAAAAATGCTCAACATCTCTAATCATTAGGGAAATGCAAATCAAAACCACAATTAGATATCACTTATCTCTAGCAAGCATGGCCTTTAACAAAAAGTCTGAAAACAATAAATGTTGGCATGGATGTGGAGAGATAGGAAAACTCATACACTGATGGTGGTACTGCAAACTAGTACAACCTCTGTGGAAAGCAATATGGAGATACCTCAAAGAGATACAAGTAGAACTACCATTTGATTCAGCAATCCCATTACTGGGAATCTACCCCAAAGAACAAAAGACATTCTATAAAAAAGACATCTGTACTAGAATGTTTATAGCAGCACAATTCACAATTGCAAATATGTGGAAACAACCCAAGTGCCCATCAATACATGAGTGGATTAATAAAATGTTCTATATTATACCATGGAGTTGTACTCAGCCACAAAAAACAACGGTGACTTAGCACCTCTTATATTACCCTGGATAGAGCTGGAGCCCATTCTACTAAGTGAAGTATCCCAAGAATATAAAAATAAGCACCACATGTACTCACCATCAAATTGGTATTAACTGATCAACACTTAAGTGCATATATAGTAATAACATTCATCAGGTATCAGGCAGATGGAAGTGGGGAAGAGGGGATCGGTATATACACACCTAATAGGTGCAGTGCACACCATCTGGGGGATGGACACACTTGAAGCTCTGACTCTGGTGGGGCAAAAGCAATATATGTAACCAAAACATTTGTACCCCCATAATATGCAAAAATAAAAAAAATTTAAGAATGAAATTACAGACCAATATCCCTATGAATACAGATAAAAAAAATTCTCAATAAGATCCAAACCATTTTCAGTTGCTCATCACAAATAATCCATCACGACCAAGTTGGCTTCATCTCAGAGATGCAGGGATGTTTCAACGTCCTCAAATCCATAAATGTAATTCACCAAATAAATAGAAGTAAAAACAGAGATCATGTAATATTCTCAATAGGTACAGAAAAAGCATTTGACAAAATTCAGCATCCTTTTATAAGTATGCTTAACAAAATAGGCATAGACGAGACTTACCTCAAAATGATAAAAGCCATATACAACAAACTCACAGCCAACATCATACTGAATGAGAAAAAGTTGAAACCATTTCCACTTAGAACTGGAACTAGACCAGGTTGCCTCTCTCACTACTTCCATTTACCATAGTGCTGGAAGCCCTAGCCAGAGCAATCAGACAAGATAAGGAAATCAAAGGTATCCAAATCAGGGCAGAAGATGTCAAACCACCACTCTTTGTTGATGATATAATCTTATATGTAGAAAACCCTAAAGATTCTGCCAAGAGGTTACTGTAACTGATAAATAAATTCAGCAAAGTCTCAGGTTACAAAATCAATGTACACAAATCAGTAGAATTCATAAGTGCCAGCAACAGTCAAGCTGAGAAGCAAATCAAAGACTCAGTACCTTTCACAATAACAACAAAGAAAATAAAATACCTAGGAATATTTTTAACTAATGAAGTGAAAGACCTTCATAGGGAGAATTAGAAAATACTGAGAAAGGAAATATAAGAGGACTTAAACAGAAGGAAAACTGTACCACGCTCATGGATTGGCAGAATGAACATTGTTAAAATATCTATACTACCCAAAAGTGATCTACAGATTCAATGCAATCCCTATTAAAATATCAATATCATTTTTCACAGATATAGAAAAAAATAATTCTATGCTTCCTATGGAAACAGAGAAGACTTCGTATAGTGAAAGCAAACTTAAGCAGAAAAACAAAACAAAACAAAAACAAAAAAACAAATTGGGAGGCATCAATTTACCAGACTTCAAGCTATACTACGAGGCTATAGTAACCAAAACAGCATGGTACTGGCACAAAAACAGAGACATAGACCAATGGAACAGTACTGAGAACCAGATATAAAGCCATCATCATATTGCCATCTGATATTTGACAAAACAGACAAAAACATACACTGGTGAAAATAACTCCTATTCAATAAGTGATGCTGGGAAAACTGGATAGTCACATGCAGAAGACTGAAACAGGATGCACACCTCTCATATCTCATAAAAATCAACTCACAATGGATAACAGATTTAATGCTAAGGCATTAAATAGTAAGAATTCTAGAAGCAAATGTTGGAAAAACTCTTACAGATATTGGCCTAGGCAAAGAATTTATGAAGAAGACTCCAAAAGTAATCACAGCAATAACAAAAATAAATAAATGGGACCTGATTAAATTAAAAACCTTCTGCACAGCCCAGGAAACTATCATTAGAGTGAATAGACAATCTATAGAATGGGAGAAAATGTTTGCATGCTATATATCTAATAAAGGGCTGATAACTAGAACCTATATAGAACTTAGCAAAATTCTTTCACATTTCTAGTGGTGATTTTTATTATATAGATAAGATCAGCCTATGTATATGGTAATAGAAGAAGTGGCCAAAGTTGGGGGTCTTATGTATATTTTTCTTTTCCCTGGAAAATGGAAATTAATTGGATTTTTTTGATAAAGATTGCCTCCTATATAAATACAGATTATATAAATTTGCAATAATTATAAGAGTCCACTTTACTGTACTAAGCCTGTTACTTTCAAGACATGTGAGCAGAATGCCTTATTTTATAATTTTATTTACCTTGTTGCTCCTGGGACTTGACTTTTTGGGGCACTAATTAAGTACATTAAAAAAAGAGCTATATGCCAGCAAATGAGGACGGTGGCAAAAATAAAATAAAAGTAAAAAGAAAAGAAAAAAGACAAAAAAAAAGGGGGGTTATATACTTTCATTATTAAAGAGAAAAGATGATGGTCATGTTTGTAACACAATATAAACCATAATTGTGATAGACCTTAAATAACTATGGCTTTCATGGAATACACAGTATAGTTTAGTGAATTCTTTACATGATCATATTTTCTTTCTGTAATTATTTTACTAAGATAAACAAATACATAGTTTTCTTTCATGGGGGTAAGAAACAGCTTTTTGAAGTAATATTGAAAACCTCAAAAATCATGTTAATTCTTAATTTTGCCTTTTGTATAAACCTCTTTATAATATGTATTTTTTAGCAATTAACTTTTTAGGAATGTGTAACCAGAACTATGTTGGTATTGCTTATGAAACCTTAGTTAGGTTCAATATATGCATGTATCTATCTCTATACAGCCACATAGATTTACATTTTGTCTATTAAAATTTACTTAAATAAATTATCTCTGTGAGTAATGGAAAACAGAATCGTTCATATTCCACTTATAACATTTCTACAATTGGAAGTAGCCCAATATGAAACTTTTTTTTTTTTTTTTTTTTTTTTTTTTTGAGACAGAGTCTCACTCTGTTGCCCAGGCTAGAGTGAGTGCCGTGGCGTCAGCCTAGCTCACAGCAACCTCAGACTCCTGGGCTCAAGCGATCCTCCTGCCTCAGCCTCCCGAGTAGCTGGGACTACAGGCATGCACCACCATGCCCGGCTAATTTTTTCTATATATTTTTAGCTGTCCATATAATTTCTTTCTATTTTTAGTAGAGATGGGGTCTCGCTCTTGCTGAGGCTGGTCTCGAACTCCTGAGCTCAAACGATCCGCCCACCTCGGCCTCCCAGAGTGCTAGGATTACAGGCGTGAGCCACCACGCCCGGCCCCAATATGAAACTTTTGATTCTAAAATTAAACCAACAGCCTATTAATAGAAGCATACTATTTGACTGAGTCATTGGTTATAAACTTACTAAATGCAGAGAAGACAACCAATTTAGGAAACTTCTGAGTCAGTGGGATATGTTGATTAATTAATAATGTACTGTATAAACTAAGTGATGCTTTAACTATGATTTTTCATTTTAAAGCTAAAATGTGGGCTTTATGTCAGCAAACTTTAGGGCATTACGTTAGCAGGTAAAACATTTTTCTCCAATGCTTTTAATATATCTCTATACATAATCTGAGAGAAGATTCAAGCTTTTAAGGGGAAATAGTTGAGAAAAAGGGGCTATATATTAAGATGAAGCTTGTCCTTATGGTGATGGTTTCATTATAGATTAAAATTAGGAAATTTCAGTGTATTAAGCAGATAGCTTTCATATCTACAGTGAAAAAAGTTAACATTGTAACTTGATAAGAGATTATTTTATGTAAACATCATTGTATAGCAAGGTGTAAAAGCTGAGCTAGATTTATTACTATGCATTAAACACTTACCTCAATTAATTTTTTCTTTTCCAACATAAATTATGCTGAATGTACAAAAAGAGCTTATCACGTAGGATATAGAATATTTTAGTGACTGGAGAGGTAGACTCTGTCATAAACTTGTTACCTATAAACAAAGATTGACTTGATTTGATTTTAAAGATAAAACTTAAAACTATTATTGAACTAACATGGAAAAATAAAACAGCTATTATTTAAAAATGATAGAAATATATCATTGACAGGATATGAATTAAGTTTATTTTTTTACATATTGTAATTGATAAATTGATAAGGACAGGAATAATATTTTCATGTTTCTGAGAATTAATCTGCATATGGGGAAGGGACTAATAAATATTATTAATATTTCTAACTCTCCCTCCCACAAAAGAAGAAAAAGAAAACGAAGCCTTAATTTACAGGGCACTATTGCAAATCCACTTCAACAGGGAGTTAGGAACAGGGACAAAGTGCATCTCTACCACTAGGGCAGGGGCAGGAATGTGCTCTCCTCCCAGTAGTGTGTCTGCAGGAGGTAAGGGAAGATTTTTGTAGGTCAACACCTCCACACCCTGGTTAACAGTACTGGAAAGTCTGAGGTTTCATCAGAAGAGCAGAGATGCCCTCACTTCCCCACCCCTCTGCCACTAAGAAGCATGAAGTAAAAATAACAGTGGAATACAGCTGGGCCAAGTGCAAAAGACAGACCATTACTGGCAAGCAGCAGAAAGAAAGGGAAGGCACAGCAAACCTGGGAGCTCTTAACAAAGTATGATGAAAGGAATCTGAATTCTCTGGTGCTCAGAAGGTTATCACTGCAACAAGAAATTTTAATCTTAGCCTTACTCTTGTCTACATTAAAAGAAACTTCCACACTAAGCTTTATCTGAGAGGAAACTGTGCTCATTAATAACCTTTAAAAAATATTTACCGCTTTCAACAAAAATTACAAGGCAAGTCATCTCAATCTATTTTCAATATTAAATTGATTATTTGATTTCCTTTGCATTTACGTATCAATTTCAGGGTCATTTGGCCAATTTCTGTAAAAAGGTGTTGAGATTTCAACAGGAATTGCATTGAACCTGCAGCTCTATTTGTGGAATATTGTGATCTTATCAAATGAAGTTGTGTTATCTTTGAATATTACCTGCCTTTTCATTTAGATTTTCTTTGATTTCTTTTAAATTTTTTAAAACTTTACAGTTGACAAGTCTTAAACTTTTGTTAAATTTATTTTTTTAAGTATTTTTGAGCTACTGTGAATGGAATTGTTTCTTGATTTCATTTTGACATTGTTCATTGTCAGTTTATAAAAATTCTATTTTTTATATTGGTCTTGTAACCTGCAAACTTGATGAACTAGTTCTAGTATTTTTACTAGTTGTGGTGTTTTTATGATTTATTAGTGTTTATTAGTATTTAGTATTTTTATTATTTATTAGTTCTGGTATTTCTTATGCATGAATTTCTTAGAAATTGATGTATACAGGATAATGTCATCTGATAGGTTTCCAATCTGGAGGCCACCTGTTTCTCTTTCTTGTGTGATACACCTGGTAAAACCTCTGGTATAACGTTGACTAGAAGTTGTAAAAACAGGTATTCTTGTTCTCAGATATAAAGCTCACAGGTTTTCACCATTAAGTATGATATTAGCTGTAGGTTTTTCATAGATGACCATTAGCAGGTCCAGGAAGTATCCTTCTATTCCCGGTTTGCTTGAGGGTTTAATTATAAACAAGTATTAGATTTACTAAAAGCTTATTTCTGTCAATTGAATTTTTTATATTTTATTTTATTATATTATATTGTAATACATTGATGGATTTTGAATGCTACATCACAGTGGCATTAGTGAGATAACTCCTCTTGGTAGTAGTGTCCAATCATTTTTATATGTTGCTACATTTAGTTTGCTAGTATTTTGAAAATATGTGTTTGTATGTAGAAGGTATAATGGTCTATAGTTTTCTTTTCTTCTGATACTTTTGTCTGGCTTTGTTATCTGGGTAATACCGGCCTCATACCATGAATTTGTAAGTTTTTCCTTTTCTTCAATTTTAAAATTTATTTTTAATTGACAAAATTGCATATGTTTACATGTGCAATACAATGTTTTGAAATATGTTTACATTGTAGAATAGCAAAACTGAGCCACTAAACACATGAATTACATCACATACTTGTTTTTATGTGGTGAGAACACTAAAAAATCTATTCTCAATTTCAAGAATGCCATACATTGTTATTAACTATAGTCACCATGTTATGCAATGAGATCTCTTTAACTTTTTCCTCCTATCTTAATGAAAGTTTTTATACTCTGATCAACATCCCCCTGACCCCACCCCATAAACACCATTCCACTCTTTCTTCTATGGTTTCTTTTTTTTTTGGAATGATCATGAAGGACTTGTATTAATTCTTCACTACATATTTGGTAGAATTCACCAGTGAATACACCTGTGTTTGGGCTTTCCTTCATGAGAAGATTCTCAATTAATTTCATATCTGATTATAAGTCTCTTCAAATATTCTATTTCTTCACATGTAAGTCTATAAATATGTTTCTTAACTTTAATTGTATCATTTGCCCCTATCTCAGAATTTATTTCTAAGTTGTAGCCTTCCATATTTTTAGATTAACAAGAAAAGAAAAAACAAAAACAAACAAAAAACTCCCGGAGGCCAGGCGGGCTAATGAGGTAGTTTACTAGGATTACGTGGCCTAATCCTCCAAACCACCCCGCCATTACAGGTTTTCAGACAGGACAGAAAACTGAGGTTCGAGGAGGGCACCCAGAGCCTGGGCGGGCAGCTGGTAGCCTGGAGCCCCGGAGGTCCCGGCAGATCCCCCAACACCAAGCCAGAGGCGGCTCCACTCCCGGCTAATGCACGTGTAAGTCGCTCGGGCAGGCTGGGCCGCCCGCCCTCCCCGAAGACCCATGGCTGGCAGGGCCCCGACCTCTCTTCCCGGCTGCCAGGATGGCATTGCGCGCGCCCGTCACCCAGGCTGGGAGATGGCTGTCTCCAGGGAGTGGGCTGCCCGCGGCCACCTGCCTGGTCACTCCTCTCTGCTCAGCCACCAGGAGCCTGGCTGCGTGTGTGCGCGGGTCGGGCAGCACCTCAGCGATCAGTCGGCTTGGCTGGGGGCCACAGGGGCCGCACGTCGGGGCCTGGAGCGTCGGGCCTGTGCAGAGTGAGCCCAGCGGACCCTCCCCTCCCCTATCTCCAGCTTTTCCTGGAAGACCTTCCACCTTCCCCCAGACCTTGACCGCCAGCGCCCCCACACCCCTGGGACATTTGTCTGCTCACCTCCGCCTGGAATTGGGCACGTACCCCCAGGGAAGATCCCTTAGACTCCCGGGCACGAGAGCAGGATGGGGGCAATGGTGGCACCAGAGGGTGTCCTATCATCCAGCCAGCTACTGGACGTAGGACCCGGGCTTCAGCTGACAAACTCACACCCACCCTCCCAAGCCCAGTTTCTGGTTTTGGCCAAAGAACCCAAGAACTGGGACTCAGGGTGCGGGCTGCAGAAGCCACTTCCGGTCCGGCTCCCCATGGCAGCCTGCACTTGGGGTGGTGGTCCTGCCGCTCCAGGAGCAACATAAACCGCTGCGCCCGCTTGGGCCTCCATCTTCAGGGACCGAGAGCAGGAGAATGCAGGGACTGGACCCGCGGTGCCACTCACAACCGGCGTCCCCGCCACGCTCATTCTGGGTTCCTGACGCCTCCGCCTGCATGGCCCGTCCCCTCCGGTGCCCACAGGTCTTTTCTCACCTGCAGTTCAAGGTACAAAACGCGCTGCTCCGTGCCCTGGGGACTCTGAGGCGGCGCCAGCCACCATAGCCACGCAGAACGCGAGGGCGCAGGGACAGAGCCGTAGCGTCCTCAGGCGGTGGGCGCCGGCGCTGGCGGGAGGAGGGCGCTGCTGCCGAGGGAGGACGGTACTTACCTGGACCAGAAGGGGCGGAAGCGGCGGTGGCTTGGCCCCTGCTCCCGGACTTCTCCGACCTCCATCCGCCTGGCTCGTGCCACCCGCGGATTCTGGGCAGCCTGGCGCCGGCCGCCGCCTTCTCGCCTTGGTCCCTCCCCAGTTGCTGCGGAGCCGCCCGCCCCCTGTCCCCGGGCAGCAGAGCAAACTCTCCGAAGTGGGAAGCCCGCGCCCCAGCCGGGCCCTCCACAGCCGGGCTCGGATCTGAGCCCACCGGGTGCCCTAGAAATTCTGCGCGCCTACCTGGCACCCCGACCTGGCTTCTGTCCAAGCCTGGCTCACTGCCCCCGGCCCAGCGCCCGCCCGGTCGCCACAGCTGGAGACCCGCAGGAGTGGCCTTGCTGCCGAGCGGGACCGGGACGTTCCAGAGCCCGCGCCCGGCCGGCTCCAGACCAGGAGGGACCTGGCTCGCTGGCGCATACACCCTGGCACGGGGTGTATGTGTGTGGGAAACAATTGGTCAAAAGTGGCTTTTTTTCCCCCAGAGGGAAACACTGGCTTTGAATTTTTTTCCCCCTTATTGACTTTACTTAAAACTGCTAGTACCTAATTATTGTATCACGTACCCATGATTCTGTCAGAAAGTTTGAGCATAGTTTTATTAGTTTTTCTCGAGTTTTAAATTCTATCTAAAATCAGTAGGATACCTTCACAAAGATTTTTTTTTTCAGCTCATTATGGGGGTACAAAAGTTCAGGTTATATATATTGCCCATGCCTCCGCATCCCCCCGAGTCTGAGCTTCAATTGTGTCCATTCCCTAGACAGTGCACATCGCACTCATCATGTAGGTATGCACCCATCCCCTCCCCCCACCCCATCTCCCCCAGTCAAAACTTCAAGTGTGTCCATTCCCCAGGCAGTGCGCATCGCACTCATTAAGTAGGTATACACCCATCCCTTCCCCCCAGCCCCCACCTCTGTCCGATACCCAATTGGTGTTATTCCCAAATGTGCACTCAGGGAAACCAGTTTGCTGGTGAGTACATGTGTTGCTTATTTTTCCATTCTTGGGCTACTTCACTTAATAGAATGGGTTCCAACTCTCTCCAGGAGAACCAAAGAGATGCCATATCACCATTATTTCTAATAGCTGAGTAATATTCCATGGTATACATATACCACATTTTGTTAAACAATTCACAATCGCAAAGATGTGGAAACAACCCAAATGTTCACAAAGATTTTAATTAGAGGAGGTGGGTATTCTTTTTCAGTAAGTACTGTTTTCTCTGACCAAATATTTGTCCTTTTGTTATAGTTTGTTTATAAGTCAGTTATTTTATTCAACTTTAATTTCAGTAAAATAGAAAAATATTAAAAATTCCCTATAGTCATTGGAATGATAAAAGAAACGGACACAGTGGTGTTATGCCAATCTTAATTCTTAAATATTTTAATGTTTCAAATTGAGGCCATGCTTGAAAATTTTATGTCATAGCAATTATTTTTAAATGCCATTCTTTACTCCCAAAAGAAGCAATGCATTCACTATAACCCTAGCATCCTGGACAGCTAGCTAATACACCCTTTGGAGATCAAATTTTAATGAAATAGACCAGGAATGCAAAAGAATAATACTATATATAAACTTTACAAATCTTATTGCAAGTATTCAGAAATTAAAAGTTGTTTTTGTTAGAACTTCATCTGTTCGGGGTTTTAAGAAGTAATGTATGCAAAGTAAAATGTACATAACCTATGGCAGTTGACATTTTTGCATGCATCGGTAAGTTATGTGACAGTGTATGAATGTAGTTTGTGGAAAATAATTGGATATCATTTTCAAAATAATAATCATGCCTTGGATATTTTTAATCAAATTCTCTTCAGGCAGTAATCGTTTATTTTTAAATGTTATTTTACTAAAGCTGCTAAGGCAAAGAAACAACAAAAAAGAATGTCTTTTGTTTCCTTCTATTATTAACATTGATTGTATCTGTTAGCCTAGGAAATGACCCATTTTATCTGTGAACAAATATTATACAGGGTCACTTAGTTAATTGGGCTGCATAAAGAGATATGATGGGAGAAAATTATGGTGTGTTTTGAAAAATTGCTTGTTAAGATACACTTTCTAAAGCCTCACCCTGGCTGCAGTTATTTTGTGCAAATTATACACCACCTCCCTGATCTACCAACATTGCACAGAGAATCACAACCAAGAATGCGGAGAAAGAGCAGTGGAAGTGTGTGTGTGTGTGTGTGTGTGTGTGTAAAATATTTATATATACTTTTTTATTCTGAGGACTTAAACCAAATTGTCTTGGTATTTAAAGCTGTTTTACTACAGAATTCAGTACAGAGAAAAAGAGTAAAGTGAAGCTGAGTTAGTTTTTACATCTGGTAGGTCACAGCATGTATTAAAAAAAGATAGATGAAGTCATTTTCATAAAGTTTCAGTGTTGAAATATTATTTTGGGTTTGTTTTTACATTTTTGTATTAAAATGCAATAAAAGCCAAGGTTAAAATTCATACTAAGGCAAGTTATAGCATTGTTATTGAGTTCCATGGTAGTCACACATTTTGTACACATCTATACCATACCATATTTAATAGTATCATTTGTCAGGGTAGGAAATGTGGGTGATGGTTCTGAATTTCTTTGTGCTCTCAGTGTATCTTAAGCTAAGAAAAATATTTTAAAGCTTATCCAAAATTCAGTATAATTTAGAACATGCAGGTCTAGGATTGGAAAAAAATACAGATATCATAAGAAAAGTGACCCTTATAGAAAGCAACATGAGGTTCTATGTTGGTTGACTGTAATTAAAGGAGGGATAGGTATAAATTGTAGTGGTACCTGATTGCTGTATGACGGGGGTGTGATTGTTGGGCTTTGTCTACTGGAATAAAAGTTTCTAGAAATTTTCTTAACTGAAAGTTTTCTAAATTAAGTCCCACATCTGGGTCATGTTTCCTTTTTTTTTTTTTTTCCCAGAAAAAGGGAAAGACAGAAATCTGTAATATATGGGTCTTGTGGCCTCTCACCTTGAGGCATTTTAATTTCCTTGAAGGAAGTTTTTTTTGTTGTTGTTGTTTGTTTGTTTTTTGCTAAATCTAAAGCAAGTTTTTTATAGACAGCATGTAGTTGGATCTTTGTTTTCTATTCATTCAGACACTGTCTCTTTGGATCAGTGAGTTTAATCTATGTACATACAAAGTAATTATTTATAGTTAAGGACTTACCATTGCCACTTTGTTAATGGCTTTCTGTCTGTTTTGCAATATTTTTTTCATCCTCTCTTCTGCTTGCTATCTTCCTTTGTGATTTGATGTTTTGTTCCTTTGGATTTTTTTTAGTGATACAGTTGGATCCATTTCTCTATATCTTTCTTGTATTTCCTGATGGTTTTTCTTTGTGGTTACTATGAGACTTGTATAAAAGTTATTGTAGTTAATTATAGTTTTAAGCTGATAACTTATCTTTGATCACATACACAAACCTCACTTTTACTTTCCTCACACATGTTATGGTAATTATGTCAGAATTCTGTGGGGAGTTAGCTATGCTCCCAGCAAACGTTTGGGTCCCTCAGACTGGGGTCGTTGCAAAGGATGAAAAAATAGCAGGAAACAGAAATAAAAATAATACACAGAGGCAAAAATATAGTTTATAAAGTACAGATTTATGAAGATAGGCAAGGGAAGGTATTCAGAGGGTTACACCCCTTTCCCATTAGAGGTGCAACCCTGATGAAGTTTCACAAAGGTATTTATATTGTACAGCATTTTGATTGCCAGAGGTAACAGGATTTACATAACAACAGGTAGTTTGGTTTACATTCAAAGTCTTCCAAAAGGCTCCTACAGATCCCTTAACTAACTCTATCTAGGTGAACAAAGGGTTATAAAATCTTCTTAGGGCAAACTTCTAAGTTTTAAGATAAAGCTATTACTTTAGCAAAAACAGAGACATCGTGGCTCTGGTTATTGTGTATTAGAACATAAATTTTAGAAGTCAAGCATGAGCTGTCCCTTATGCTATTTACTTTATCCACATGGTTCCATCTGGGCCCTGGCTTGGGCAGCATATCTTACTGAACAGCTCTCATCTCTGATCAGCTCTCTGCCTGTCTTTGTTGATCAGCTCCCCATCCCATGGCTCTATGAAAGACCTGCTTTGTCTTTCAAAGCAGGTGAGAACCACAGGCTTGAGACTGCAGCATCACCTTGGAAAGCAGCTGCTACTGACCATTGAGACACCCTCCAGAGGCGAGGCAGCTTTTGATATGCAAACTAACACGTTTACATTTTCCTTCAGGGCAAAGACTTGCAAGACTCTTGAAATCATTTCTGTCTCTAAAAATATAGGGGGCATTTCCATAAATCAATATTTCTTATGCTCAACAGAATTCAGTTCTTATTATATTATGCATCCATTAACAAATTATTGAGGCTATAGCTATTCTTAATACTACATTCTTTTAAATTTTATACTCTGTTTACACTGATTTACACACCACAGTCACAGCATTACGTTACTCTGTATCTATCTATTTACGTTTAACAGTGATATATATATATTCATATTCATGTGCTTTTGTTCTTATTATCATCCTTTCTTTTCAAATATAGAAACCACTTTAGCATTTCTTTTAAGGCAGGTCTAGTAGTGATCACTCCCTCACCTTCTAGGTCTTTCCTAAGAGTGCACCCATCCTGAACATTGACATGGATCTCTAGATTCCCAGGAACGGGTGGATGTGTTTCAAAGCCCTAATCCTCAAAGCATCTGATTCCCTGGTCTTTCCACTTGGGCTATTCAGCGTGTGCAGTGTTTGTCCCAACTGGTATCCTTTGCCCCAGGGCATACAGTAGTTCATTTGCTTTTAAATGTTTTAAAAAATATTAGCCTGTTGCTAATTTTTTCTCTTTTTTACTGTAAGCATTTACTGCTATACATTTCCCTCTAATCACTATTTTACAGAATCTCATAGTTTTTGGTATGTTGTCTTCATATTAATTAGCCTTCACATATTTTGAATTTTCTTTGTGCTTTTTTTTCTCTAATATGTTGGTTATTTAGCACTGGGTTGCTTAATTTTCACATAAAGACAAGTTTATCAAATATTTTTCTGTCATTGACTTGTAATTTTTTTTTCCTTTTTGCTGGACATTTTTTGTTTTTAGATTTTAGTAATTTTCTAATGGCCTAGGATATGATCAACCCTGGACAATGTTCTATAAACACTTGAGAAGAATGTACATTCTGCTGGTTTTGGATAGATTGGTTTCTGTATATCTCTTAGGTCTAGTTAGTCTATGGGGATTTTTCAAGTACATTTCCTTGTTGATCTTCTGTCTAGTCATTCTATCCCTATGGAAAGTGGGATATTGAAGTTTCCAAATATTATTGTTGAATTACCTATTTATTTCTTTGTTTCTGAATTTCTTTTACTTAATGTATCTGTGAGTATTGTTAGATGTATATATGTTACAAGTGAATATATTCCTGAGGCATTGACACTTTTATCTTTATAAAATATCCCTCTTTATCTCTAGTAACTCTTATTTTGTTTTAATGTATTTCATCTCGTTTTAGTGTAGTTCCTCCATCATTCACATGGTTGTGTTTGCATGTTTAAATCCTTTTAATTTTATCCTATTTATGTCTTTGGATCCAAAGTGAATGTTGCACAAAGAACATATATTTGAAACTTGTTCTTATTGTTTTCTTTTAAAAAAAAATTTAGCTTGACCTATTGGATTGTTCATTGTTGTTATACTCAGTGTTATTGATATAATTGGATTTGCATCTATCACTTTACTTTTTTCTGTATATCTCATGACTTTGTGGTTATTTTCTTTTACTGATTCTTTATGCATGCATTAAGTTAACTTTTCACATATTAATAACATTTTAATTTATTTAATGATTTTTATTTAAATTTTTTTATTGGTTGCTCTACTCCTTATTATTTATCTTTAACTCATCAGAATCTGCTTCAGATTAATATTAATATAATTCCAATGAATTATAGAAATGCTATTTCTCTGTACTTGTATTTTTTGTCCCCCCCCTTTCTTGGTATTAATGGTGTAGTTATTTTATTGATATATGCTATAAACTCAAACATACACTGATTTGGTTATCTCATTATATAACATTCCTTTTAAGGAAGCTGAGAGGAAAGTAGACCAACTCTACATGTACATTTCTCATGATATTCATGTTTTTATTTCCCATTTCTTGCTCCTCTCATTTCTTTCTGTGAAGCCATTTCTTGAAGTCCTGTACAGCTTTGATCTCCCAACCACTTGATGAAGTCAGTGCAAAAATATAGCATGTTTCTGTATTTATAGACCCAGTAATTTAATTATATACATATTTTATTTAATTACTTTATAAAATAATTTAATGTAAGAAATAAAAAGCACAGGCTGCTGCATGTGGGCAGCCTCACTGACTTTGCCAGTGGGCCTGTGAGGTCTGGTCTGTGGCTCAGGGCACCTGGATGTAGTGCCCAATGGCATCTGGGTACTAGCAAATTCTATAGAAGCCCTAGGTGAGTGGGGTATTGGCAGCTGCAAAGCCAGGACAGTATCCACCCAGAGGGCCTGGCAGGTGTCCATGTGCCATGGTGTTCTCTTAGCATAGCCAGGTCCACACAGTGTCCCAGGCCATGCCTGGGCAAGACCCCTCCCTGACGATGGTCACATCTGCCCCGAGGATGCTGCTCTGTCCTCAGTATCTCTCTCCATGAAGCTCATCTACGGCTGATCTCAGTCCTCTCCCTGAGGAGTTTCATAGAGTGATAATTCACAAACTTTACTACTTTCTTTCTTTGGGCTGTTAAAAAAACAGGCAGTGGCTCTGGCTAAATAATAGTCTGAGGCTCTGACATTCCTGTCCCAGTGATGTGAAGCCTGAGATTTTAGGGCATTGTAGGATCCTCCTTCCACCCCAGAGCCATCTCTCCTCACAGGTCCCCATGCCCAGGGGAAGCTCTCATCTCACTTCCAACACCGAGGATCGCCCCATCTCTCTCCAAACTGTGAAATCGATTTCAAGTGACATTTTGTCCAGCAAACTCTGTAGGGTATAACAGGAGAGGGGTCCATGCCGGCCTGGTATGTTGTGGAGCCACAGTCTGGCATTACTTCATTTTGTTCATTTCACTTGAGATTCTTTAAATGAAAAATTATTAATTTTATTGGAATTCACAGAAGAAAAAAGAGCTAAGCTGAAATTAAAAGATTACTAATCGTCAGATAAATGTATCTTCAGAGCAAGATATATTCAGTTTTAAAAACATGTTGTGATGTGTATTCTTGCCAAAAAATACAAGCTTGTTTCCGGGTCATGTAACAGTCATCTTAAAAATCAAAATCAGAAGGTATCACTGACTTCCAAGACAGACAAACAATGAACATCTCCACCCCACTCCCTTTTTGAATTAAATGCAATGGCAAGGCTCAAAACATAAGCTTGCTTTTATGATACTAATCCCAGGTGATCTCTAAAGGACAATATCCTGTAAAAGTGACATCGCACTTGGGAAAACAGATCTTTTATGGTGGGGAAATGGCAGTGAGGGCTAGCAGACTTGGGTTTGAACCTTAGCTTTGCCCCTTACTGGTTTAGTGACCTTGGGGAATTTGCTTTCTCCCTCTGTCTCCATTTCCTCATCTGTAGAATAAATAGCAGGATAACACCTACCTCCTAAGGTTGGAGGAGCAGGTGAGATAACGTGAGGCTGTTACTCGGGGCTGTGCCAGGCTGAGGTTTTGGGGCCTGATAAACAGTGTTTCTCTGCCTTTCCCTAATTCTGAGCCAGTGGAGGCCAAGGACTAAGGGTCCTGAAGAGCAAATGGTCACCTGACGACTGGGCAAAGGCAAGGTCGGAGTGACATTGGGCTTCCTCAGACCCAATGCCAGTGAGATGTCAGGGCCACCCCCAGGCAGCCCTGGATGCTGCAGTCTCTCCCCATGGGCTGCCCCACGTACACCTCTAGGCACAGAGGAGCAGAGCAGAATGGGGGCCCTGAAACAGCTGGCGCTCAGGAGGCTGGGAGAAGGTGGCCTCCAATTCCTTGTGATCCTCCCAAGCATTCCATTCTGCCAATGCATTCCACCCTTTTGGGAAGCAAAAAAGGTCTGACAAGAGGCCAGACCACTTTAGGGAGAATTTAAACTTATGAAACCAGAGACCTAGGGAAGAATGCTCCCTCCTGCCCCTGGTTCACAGGATGTTCTTACTGGGAAAGTCTCTGTGAGTGTACTGTTAGCTATGACGGCGATGTCACTCAGAGAGCCAGGCACATGTGTACATGTGAGCGTGAAGAATGCCGGGATATGTTAGAAATAGAAATGTTGCAGGTGAATAGGGACGGTGCGATCCCATTTTTGTTTTTGAAGATCATCTGTGTACACAAGTAAATGTACATGTATAATTGCATGTATTTAAGCAAAGATCCAGATCGGTGTGTATAAGCTAAACAGCCAACAGTGGTTATTTGTTAAATTTCTGGGGATTTTTGTTGTCTATGTATTCACATTTCATTATCATTTGTAATATTGTACAGTGCATATATTATGTTTTAATCACTAGGAATTTAAGAAGATATAAAAGTAAGGCAGGATATAAAACTGAAAATGAAGGAAAGTGAAAGAATTATGCATTTATACTTTTCCTTTAGAACAACAAGGTTTCCTTTACTGGCACTCTGTCTTTTTCTGTGACTTCAGTTTACTCTGTATGGTCACTTGCTTTCAGACTAAAGAACTTCCTTTAATATGAACTAGAAAAACTTTTAGAGAGTTCATTAGAATTCATGAGTTGGGAAACAGCAAACCAAAATGTTTACTGCTGTGATGGTGTTAGAGACACATATTTTTACGGTGCATACAACAGGAAAATAAATAAATCATTTGATTGGTTGAGTTATAAAATTGCCTATTTTGGTTTACCTCTTTGGTTAGTTCCTAGTCATATAACCATATGAGAGTTGGCTGCTTATGATGGTCTGAGGCTAAGTTTTGTTTTTGCCAAAAATAAGTCTAGTGAAATCTGACTTATGTTTGTAATTTCAGCAAGGTTAAGGTCATTTTTAAGGTCTAGTTTGTTTTGTTTGCTCAGGAATTTTTCAGACCTGGTCTTTTTTTTTTTTTTTTTGAGACAGAGTCTCACTCTGTTGCCCGGGCTAGAGTGAGTGCCGTGGCGTCAGCCTAGCTCACAGCAACCTCAAACTCCTGGACTTAAGCCATCCTACTGCCTCGGCCTCCCGAGTAGCTGGGACTACAGGCATGCGCCACCATGCCCGGCTAATTTTTTGTGTATATATATTTTAGTTGTCCATATAATTTCTATTTTTAGTAGAGACAGGGTCTCGCTCTTGCTCAGGCTGGTCTCGAACTCCTGACCTCGAGCGATCCACCCGCCTCGGCCTCCCAGAGTACTAGGATTACGGGCGTGAGCCACCGCGCCTGGCCTAGACCTGGTCTTTATTTGAATTTGTTTTAACATTTTTTATAAGGTAAAGATTCCTAAACTGACAGGCCTTGCTAAAAATTAAAATAAAAAAAGGTGAAAGTATAGCAGAAAATTTTCTCAGTTTCTCTTTATTTGGAATGTCTTTATGTTGCCTTTATTTTTCATAGATAGCTTTGATGTGCACATAATTCTTTTTTTTTATTTCATCTTATTGTTATGGGGGATACAGAATTGCAGGTTACATACGTTGCCCATGTACCACCTTTCCCCCCAAGTCAGAGCTCCAGGTGTGTCTGTTCCCCAGATAGTGCACGTTGCACCCATCATGTAGGTATATATCCCTCCCTTCCCTACTCCCCTCTTCCCGAGTCAGCACCTTCAAGCGTTACCATTCCCCAAACGGTGCGCAGTGCACTCATTGTGTAGGCATACCCCCATCCCCTCCCCCACCCCCCACCTCAGTCTGATATCTGATTGGTGTCGTTCCGAGATGTGTATTTAGGTGATGATCAGGGAAACCAATTTTCTGGTGAGTACATGTGATGCTTGTTTTTCCATTCTTGGGATACTTCACTTAATATAATGGGTTCCAACTCTCTCCAGGAGAACCATAGAGATGTCGTATCTTCATTATTTCTTATAGCTGAGTAATATTCCATGGTATACATATACCACAGCTTACTAATCCAATCATGTATTGATGGGCATTTGGGTTGTTTCCACATCTTTGCTATTGTGAATTGTGCTGCTATAAACATTCGGGTACATGTGTCCTTGTTACAGAATGACCTTTTTTCCTTTGGGTACATGCCCAATAATGGGATTGCTGGATCAAATGGAAGGTCTACTTGAATCTGTTTAAGATACCTCCATAATGCTTTCCACAGGGGTTGCACTAGTTTGCAGTCCCACCAGCAGTGTATGAGTGTTTCTGTCTCTCCACATCCACTCCAGCATGTGTTGTTTTGGGATTTTTTGATAAAGGCCATTCTCACTAGGGCTAAGTGATATCTCATTGTGGTTTTGATTTGCATTTCTCTGATCATTAGGGATGTTGAGCATTTTTTCACATGTTTTTTAGCCATTCTTATATCTTCTTTTGAGAAATTTCTATTCATGTCATTTGCCCACTTTTTGATAGGGTTGTTTGATTTTTTCTTGCTGATTTTCCTGAGTTCTAAATAGATTCTTGTTATCAGTCCTTTATCTGATATGTAGTATGCAAAAATTTTTTCCCATTCTTTAGGTGGTCTGTTTATTCTCGTGACTGTTTCTTTGGCTGTGCAGAAGCTTTTTAATTTAATCATGTCCCATTCATTTATTTTTGTTGCTGCTGTGATTGCCTTGGGGGTCTTCTTCATAAATTCTTTGCCTAGGCCAATGTCTGTAAGAGTCTTTCCTACATTTTCTTCTAGAATTCTGATTGTATCATGCCTAAGGTTTAAGTCTGTTATCCACCGTGATTTGATTTTTGTGAGGGGGAAAGCTGTGGGTCCTGTTTCAGTCTTCTACAAGTGGCTAACCAATTCTCCCAGCACCATTTATTGAATAGGGATTCTTGTCCCCAGAGTATATTCTTTCCCGCTTTGTCAAAAATTAGGTGACTATATGAGGATGGTTCTATATTTGGATTTTCTGTTGTGTTCCACTGGTCTGTGTCCCTGAACTTGTGCCAATACCAGGCTGTTTTAAGAACCACAGCCTTGTAGTATAGTTTGAGGTCTGGCAAATTAATACCTCCCATTTTGTTTTTGTTCCTTAAAATTACTTTTGCTATACGGGGTCTTCTCTGGTTCCATACAAAGTGTATAATTATTTTCTCTACGTCTGTAAAGAATGATGTTGGTAATTTAATAGGGATTGCATTGAATCTGTAGATCACTTTGGGTAGTATAGACATTTTAACAATGTTGATTCTTCCGATCCACGAGCATGGTATATTTTTCCATCTATTTGCAAGTTCTGCTATTTCTTTTCTCAGTGTTTCATAGTTTTCCTTATAGAGGTCCTTTACCTCTTTAGTTAGGTACATACCTAGATATTTTATTTTCTTTGTTGCTATTTTGAAGGGTATTGAGTCTTTAATTTGGTTTTCCAATTGACTGTTATTGGCATATATAAATGCCTCTGATTTGTTTATATTAATTTTGTAGCCTGAGACTTTGCTATATTCGTTAATCAATTCCAGGAGTCTCATGGTTGAATCCTGGGGGTTTTCCAGATATAACATCATATCATCAGCAAAAAGTGAGAGTTTGATCTCTTCCTTCCCTATTTGGACTCCCTTGATTCTGCTCTCTTGCCTGATAGCTCTTGCAAGGACTTCCAATACTATGTTGAAAAGTAATGGAGACAGTGGGCAGCCCTGTCTGGTTCCAGTTCTAAGTGGGAGTGCTTTCAATTTTTCCCCATTCAGAATGATGTTGGCTGTGGGTTTGTCATATATGGCTCGTATCATTTTTAGGTAGGTTCCATCTACGCCTATTTTGTTAAGCGTTTTTATCATAAAAAGATGTTGAATTTTGTCAAATGCTTTTTCTGCATCTAATGAGAGTATCATATGGTTTTTGGTTTTGTTTCTGTTTATGTGGTGAATTACATTTATAGATTTACGTATGTTGAACCACCCCTGCATCTCTGGGATGAAGCCCACTTGGTCGTGGTGGATTATTTTTTTGATAAGTACTTGGATTCGATTTGCTAGTATTTTACTGAAAATTTTTGCATCTATATTCATGAGAGAAATTGGTCTGTAGTTCTCTATTTTTGTTGCGTCCTTTCCAGGTTTTGGTATCAATGTTATATTGGCTTGGTAGAACATGTTGGGGAGAATTCCATCCTTCTCAATATTGGAGAATAGTTTATGTAGGATGGGCACCAGTTCTTCTTTGTATGTATGGTAAAATTCAGGTGTGAACCCATCTGGACCAGGGCTTTTCTTTTTGGGAAGGTTTTTTATTGCTGTTTCGATTTCAGTTCTTAATATTGGTCTGTTCAGGTACTCTATTTCTTCCTGGTTGAGCCTGGGAAGACTATGTGTTTCTAAAAATTTGTCCATTTCCTCCGCATTCTCCAGTTTGTGTGCATAAAGATTTTTGTAGAATTCATAGATGATATCTTGTATCTCTGTAGCATCAGTTGTGATTTATCCTTTCATGTTCCTAATGGAGGTTATTAGAGATTTTACTTTTGTGCTCTTGGTTAGTCTAGCCAGAGTTGTGTCTATTTTGTTTATCTTTTCAAAGAACCAACTTTTTGTTTTATTAATTTCCCTTATAGTTTCTTTGTTGTCCTTTTCATTTAATTCTGATTTGATCTTAGTTATTTCTCGCCTTCTGCTGGGTTTGGGGTCATTCTGTTCTTCTTTCTCCAGCTCTTTGAGTCTATTCATTAGGTTGTCTATTTGCAGGTTTTCTGTCTTTTTGATATAGGCATTTATGGATATGAATTTTCCTCTCAGGACTGCTTTAGCTGCTTCCCATAGATTTTGATAAGTTGTATCTCCATTGTCATTTAATTCAAAGAAACTTTTGATTTCCATCTTGATTTCTTCCTTTATAGAATAATTATTCAGGAGAAAGTTATTTAGCTTCCATGACTTTGAGTAAGAGTGAGGGTTTCTATTTGGGTTCATTGTTACTTTTATTCCGCTGTGATCTGAGAAGATGCATGGTATAATTTCTATTTTTTTGAATTTTTTAAGACATGCTTTATGTCCTAGGACATGGTCAATGTTAGAGAATGTCCCGTGAGCTGATGAGAAGAATATATATTCTGTGGACTTTGGGTAGAATGTCCTATAGATGTCAGCCATGCCCATTTGTTCTAGCATTCTATTTAGGTCCATTATGTCTTTGTTTATTTTCTGTTTAGAGGATCTGTCCTGTACTGTCAGTGGGGTATTAAAGTCTCCAGCTATTACAGTATTGTTATCTATCATTTGGTTCAGATCTAGTAGGGTTTGCTTTATGAATCTAGGTGCACCTAGGTTGGGTGGATATATATTGAGTATAGTCATGTCTTCTTGTTGAATTGTGCCTTTAACCAGTATGTAGTAGCCATCTTTGTCTTTTATTATTTTTGTTGGTTTGAAAGCTAAGTTATTGGAAATTAAGATTGCCACACCAGCTTTCTTTTGGTTACCGTTTGCTTGAAATATCGATTTCCATCCTTTTATTTTCAGTCTAAATGCATCTTTGCAGGTTAGGTGAGTTTCTTGAAGACAGCAGATACTTGGATTGTGTTTTTTTATCCATTGGGCCAGTCTATGTCTCTTGAGCGGGGAATTCAAGCCATTCACATTTATTGAGAAAACTGATAAGTGAGACAGTTTTTTGTTCAGCTTGTTGGGTAGAACTTCATTGCGATGTTTTCTCTCCTGAGCCATTGTGGTATCTGGAATTTGATCTTTAGCTCTTGAGTAGTTTTACATTCGTGGATCTTTCTTGTGCTGATCCATGTGTAACTCTCTTTTGAGTACTTCTTGGAGGGCTGGTCTTGTCTTGGTGAATTCCCTCAACCTTTGTTTATCTGAGAATGTCTTAATTTCTACTTTGTATAGAAAACTTAGCTTAGCTGGGTACAAGATTCTAGGCTGGGCATTATTCTGTTTCAGAAGAGTGAAAATGGGGCCCCAAGCTCTTCTTGCTTGTAAGGTTTCAGCTGAGAAATCTGGCCTAATTCTGATGGGTTTTCCTTTGTATGTTACTTGTTTCTTTCTCCTTACACCTCGGAGAAGGGACTCTTTAGTGGATATTTTGGTCAGCCTGATGACTACATGGCGTGGTGTTTTCCTATTTGCTATGAATCTCCCAGGGGTCCTTTGAGCTTCTTGAATCTGTATGTCTAGAGTATTAGCAAGGCCTGGAAAATTTTCCTCAATTATGTCTTCAAATAGCTTGTCCAACCCTTGCTTATTATGTTCTTCACCCTCAGGAATGCCAATAACTCTCAAGTTAGGTTTCTTCACATAATCCCACATTTCTTGAAGACTCTGATCATTTCTCTTACTTCTTTGATCTATCTCTGTGACTGACTTATTTAGTTGGAAAGAGTTATCTTCAATTTCTGAGATTCTTTCCTCTGTTTGATCTACCCTGCTCTTGAGACTTTCCACAGTGTTTTGTAGCTCTCTAAGTGAATTCTTCATTTCTAGGAGTTCAGTTTGGTTTTTCTTCAATATTTCAATTTCTTTAGTGAATTTTTCCTCCAAATCCTGTATTTTTTTTTTTTTTGTGGTTTCTTTGTGTTGGTTATCCATTGATTCTTGTATATTATTCAGCTTGTTTATAATCCATAATTGGAATTCTTCCTGTGACATGTTGGTGTTTTGTGTCTGGTTTGTGTCAAATGGTTGAGAGCTGGTATTTCTCTTTGGGGGTGAGCTTTCCATTTGATTCTTTGTGCTCCCCTTGTTTTTTTGCTGGGCCCTCCCCATCTAGATTTATCATTGGATGTTTTCTTATAGATTTAGTCTGGTTAACAGCACTCTTTGTACTCTGTTCTTAGGCTGTGAAGCAGTCTAGGTATGTTGCTTCCTTTGGCAAGAGGGGGAGACTGTTGTGTATTGTTTAGAGATTTTTCTATTTCAGTTGGGGGACTGCTTCTGATGGATCCAACCCTAGAGGCTTGGAGTGATCCAAGACCGCTTTAGCGAGTTAGGACACTGTGTTGTGGTCTTTCAGAAGGCAGGCAGGGTCCACACTAGTAGTAGACCGAAATTCTCTTTGTTTGTTTGTTTGTTTGTTTCCCTTTGGTTCTTCCTCTATAGGGGTGGTTTCTGTCTCTATCCGCAGGAAAGATACTAGCTATGGGGAGTGGACGGTGCCCTCGCTCGCTCAGCGCCCCATTTGCTGCAGCTCCCACGGGCAAAAGTCTGCCTTGGCCCAATGTCCCCAGGGACCAGGTTCCACACTCTCGCTTCTGGAGAAGTATTCAGTGTTTACACATGGGCAGGGCCCCTATATAAGGTCTGTGGACCAGGGGAGGGGGCCGTCCAGGGAGCCTCTTGGCACCCTATTGCTCCATAGTGACTTGGCTGTGGGCCCCAAGATGGCAATTGCGCGCCCGCAGATCGCCGGTGCTGGTGGTGACTGCTCAGGTTCCGGTATGTACCAGAGCCAGGGGCTTGGCCAGTTCCGAAGCTCACTGTGGCTCCCCAGCTAGAAGGCAAAAAGAGAGAAGAAAGAAAGAAAGAAAAGAAAAGAAATAAAAGAAAAGAAAAGAAATAAAAGAGAAGAAAAAGAAAGAAAAAAGAAAAAAAGAAGAAGAAAAACCCACAAAAAACCAAACCAAAACCACAAACAAAAAAGAACACAAACAAAACTATCCAACACCACACCACACTGCAAAACGGAAAGATACACAAAAATGAAGTATATAGTTCGGCGACTCTATGTTTTTGTTTTTGTTTTTACGCCTTAGTGCAGCTCCACCCCTTCACGCCCGCTCGGCACCTTTTAGGTCCCAAGCGGTTTCTCTTTCGATTTCAAGATGGTGCCTGCGCACACGCAGAGCTCTAGGGCTGGTGGGGATCTAGCTTCCGTGTTCAAAACGCGCGGCAGCCAGAGGCCTGGAGGGCAAAGGTGCCCGCTGAGGCTGTCCAGTTCGTGAGCCGCCGCAAAAAAAAAAACAGAAAAAAATACACCAAAAATAAAATATATAGTTCAGTGACCCTATTTTTTTTTTTTTTTTAATGCCTTAGTGCAGCTCTGCCCCTTCACGCGGAGCGCGGCCCCGGTGGAGATTCCCCCAGGGTCCAAGCTAATCACCCTTTATTGTCTCCTGCCCAGCGTGCTTATGTATATCCCGCGCTCTTGGCGTGGGTTCAGAGACCAGCGGAGGGTGCCAGGCAGAGAGAGCCACTCGGCACCTTATGGCTCCCGAGCGGTTTCGCTTTTGTTTTCAAGATGGCACCCACGTGCCCGCAGAGCTCCGAGGCTGGAGGGGATTGGCATTTCGGCACGCAGACACCGCCGCTGCCAGGGGGTTGGTGAGCAAAGAGGCCCACCGGGAGCCACCGGCTGGAGAACCGCCGAAAAAGGCAGCAAGGAGGTACAACGTAATTCGTTGTTTGGGGATCCTTTGCGTTTTTCCGCCCTGGCGCAGGTCCGTCCCTCCTCGCTAACCGCGGTCTCAGCTGAGACCCCCCCCCAGGTTCTAAGCTGTTTTCCCGAAAAAGCCTCCTGTCTGAAATGCCCCACGTCTCCCTCGGTGATTCTGCACTGGCTTGAGGCAGGTCTCTAAATAATTGGGAGTGGAGGTCAGTGAGGAGAGCAAGCCGCTTTCCTAGGAGGCTGCCCCCACCCAAACTGGGGGCGGGTGTAGCCGACCCACGCTCTGCTGTCTACTGTCTGTCCCGCGTTCTGCAGAATTTCGCGATCTTATTTTTCGTTCACCTCAGACTTCACTTGCTCTGTTTGTACCACGTTGATTTTCCATGGATTCACACCACTGTTCTTGTGTGGGAGTGGTCCTCTAGCGTTGTGGTAGGTCCGGATCCGCAATTTCCTCTCCGGAGTGCAGATCCAGGCCGTCACCACCACTCCACCATCTTCTCTCCTCTTTTCTGCACATAATTCTTTTTTTTTTTTTTTTTTTTGAGACAGAGTCTCACTCTGTTGCCCAGGCTAGAGTGAGTGCCGTGGCGTCAGCCTAGCTCACAGCAACCTCAAACTCCTGGGCTCAAGCAATCCTCCTGTCTCAGCCTCCCGAGTAGCTGGGACTACAGGCATGCACCACCATGCCCGGCTAATTTTTTTTTCTATATATATTTTTAGCTGTCCATATAATTTCTTTCTATTTTTAGTAGAGATGGGGTCTCGCTCTTGCTCAGGCTGGTCTCGAACTCCTGAGCTCAAACGATCCGCCCACCTCGGCCTCACAGAGTGCTAGGATTACAGGCGTGAGCCACCGCGCCCGGCCTGCACATAATTCTTGATGTACTTTTCTTTGAGCTCCAAACACAAAAGTTTAAAAAGAAGAACTATCTTCCAAAAAGGCACTCAGATTAAGGCCTAAGCCACCACCTGGATTGAGCAATGAGGTAGTAGCAGTGGCAGCTGACAATAGATTGGATGGGGAGGAGAGAGCAGGCAGAATTGTATTTGCAGAGCCTGGATGTCCGGGGACAGGGGTGGTCCTGACTGAGGCCAAAGGGCTGGTTTGTTAGAGGATCAAGGATGACGCACAAGAGCACACCATGCCCAGCCCTGTGCTACAATCCATAGGTTTATAGCAAGGAAAGTCACCATTTTTACAACAGGAGGTGTTTGATTAAGAAAGAAGATCACAAGTGTGGCCTTTAGAATCAGGGCTAAGTTAGAGTTAGTTATAGCAAAGACGTGGATGGTGAGTGTCAAAGAAACAAAAAGTTTGGCAGTTGCCAATGAGTGAGTGGGTGCTCGAATGCTGAGTGTGTGAAATAAAACACTCTGTGAGTAGAAACAGTAGAGGAGACTGAGGGATGGGATGAAGAACACACCCCCACCGGAGCCTGATATTTCACACAAAAGATACATGGAGAAGGACAGTGCATATCCCAATCATCAGTGCTGCTTGGAATGGAGCTGTCTTTTCTGCCCACACTAAATGCAACTGCCGGATACTTCTGAGCAAAAACTGTCCTGCCTTCTGCTACCCATGACAGATGCCCTAACTAAAAGCCATGTCCTCTGGAGGTCTGGCAGAAAGGGTACTGTTTTAATTCCCTCAAAGGTCTTTGTAATTTATTTGTGACCCTGAATACCAGGGATCACTGGGGATATGTGTGAAGACCACCAGGAATTATTCGCACCAGTGGACATACATTGAGAAACTTAATATGGCATCTACTCAGTTTTGAAGTTAACATTAATTGGAGGGTTCTACTTTGTTGCTAGGACTGATGCAATACGACCCAGCAGGCCAAAGGGACCAGAAAGATGAGCTCACACATGGAAATGTTTGCAACCCAGTAGCTCCTCACCCGTTGTTTTCCAATAATTAGGTTAAGTTTAGTTTTTCTCTTGTTGGCTTCCCTTTCTAACAGTCCCAAAGCCTGGTTGTCCTGCTTTTACAGGTGACATAGAAATTATGCTCCACTTGGGAGATGAGCTGATTGGCACCCCTTCCATATAGCCATGTCTTAGGGGCCTCATCTCACACAGACAGACTCCCTGCAAAGCCTCAGCTGTGTGAGTGTCTGTTTCTCAGCTTCATTAACTGTGAGCGCTCGAGACTCAGGTGGGTTGTGGGATGAGGCAGGATTGTCTCAGTGAAGTAGTGGGAGAATTCACTACTTATAATTTCACAATAAATTGTGGCTGTATACAGTAGATAATTTCAGATAAAAAGATAAATTTCATGGATCATATGATGCCATAAATTCATAGATTTTTAAAGGGAATTTATAATTTTGTGATATACTTAAATTAGAATTCTGTTTGACTGTATTTACTAATTTTAATCAATTTAACTTACTCCATGTACTTAGGTAAAATTTTACGTTTTCAAATACAAGAAATCTAAGTGAATTCAACATTACTTAGTTATACATCTTTGTTCTTTTAAGTTTAGAACATTTTAGTATATTTACAATATTTTATTGCCAAAGTTATGATGTAATAAAATGAGATGTTTTCAATATTTATATTAATTGTATTTCATCAGATTACCATAAAGATTATTTTGTTTTCTTTTGTAGTAATTGCTAATGGAGGATTTTTTTATTTTCATAAAACTCTCTAGAAATATCCCTTCCTGCCATTCACTAAGTCTTTGTGGAATTAATGGGTAAGTTGCAGGTACTCTGAGATGATGGTAGGATAAGGCATGATTTTCTCAGTGAAGTGTTTTGGATATTGTCTTCACATAAATTCAATTTTATATCTCAGTGAATCACAATTCAATACAACATATTTTTCCAGATGGAAGGATCAATTTTACACAACATGTGAGAACATAAAAATAGGTTTGTTGAAGGGCATCTATAATTTTGTGATGTTTAATTGGAATTGGAATTGTATGTGATTTTTTAACCAGTTTTTTTCTTGTTTTAACCTTCTGTGTGCATATTAGGTGAAATTTTATCTTTTAAGCACACTATATCTGAACTAATTCAAAGTTCTACTTTAGTCCTGTTTTAAAATTTTTCAAATATTGTAGGATTATTGAAAATCATACAACATAATTTTAAGACATTTTACAAAAATGACATTTTAGAATGACAATGATCATTATTTTCTTTTATTGTTTTATAGTAATTGATGAGAGATGAGTTTATTTTCTAGCTATGAAATAACTGTTAGGCAATATCACCTTTTAATATTTATCAAATTTTTGCAAAATTAATAACTAATTTTGGTAAATTAGAGCTGGTAATATCTAGCATGAGTTCAGATATAGTCTTAAAATAACATTAGTTTTGAATCTAGGTTATCTGAATAAACTAAAACTTACAACAATATTTCATATATTAGATGGGGGATAATTATTATTTAGTCATGAGATTAACAAAAGTGCCAAAATTTGAAGGAAATCACATTGTTTTATTATAAAAATATCCTGTAAAGTTAATACACTTTTATTTCCTCAGAATGTTTCAAGTTGTAATTTGCTCATAAAGACAGGATTCATGAACATTCTCAATAAATTACAATTTAATTACTTTTTCTTTCTTTTTTTTTTTTTTTTTGAGACAGAGTCTCACTCTGTTGCCCAGGCTAGAGTGAGTGCCGTGGCGTCAGCCTAGCTCACAGCAACCTCAAACTCCTGAGCTCAAGCGATCCTCCTGTCTCAGCCTCCCGAGTAGCTGGGACTACAGGCATGCACCACCATGCCCGGCTAATTTTTTCTATATATATTTTTAGCTGTCCATATAATTTCTTTCTATTTTTAGTAGAGATGGGGTCTCGCTCTTGCTCAGGCTGGTCTCGAACTCCTGAGCTCAAACGATCCGCCCACCTCGGCCTCCCAGAGTGCTAGGATTACAGGCGTGAGCCACCGCGCCCGGCCTAATTACTTTTTCATTACCAGTGCTTAAAGTTTTCTACACTTAGTAGAAATAGTATCTTCTAGTATCTAAGTAACTTTAAGGTGAAAAACAGAGAGTACAGAGTCAGGATTGCTTAAATATGGAAAAGAAAATAAAATGATAATTGTGATTATCCATTTGTGGCCATAAGGCCATGAAAACCCCATGGATCAATAGAAAACCTCTGTATCTCAGAACACCAGAGAATTTGAGATCGTCTTAAAAGCAGTTCTGTTCAAAGTTCTACATCGCATGCATTTAGGAAGGGGACTGTGGAGAGGGCCAACCACCACTCATCCTGACAGGGTGCCTGCACGACAGAGGGCACATTCTTCATTGCCCTAGAAAATCGATACTTCACACCATTGTTTTGATTCTCAGCTTCACATTACTGTGATGCAGAGTGATGTGATGGTCAAAGACTTTGTAAGCCTTTTGAAAAACTTGTTTTTGCTCATATTTGATCAGTTCCAGCAGTGAGACAAATTCACTCAAAATATGACTTTTTAGAGTTTCTCAAAATCCATAGCACATGATTTTTATTCAAACTACACCTTCCCTTTCTGACTCTGACCTCTCAGTGACATTTCTCCTGCCTTTGCTTTTTCTCAGGAGAGTGAGAACTGAGGGTCTTCCGATTGTGAATATCCACAACGGCCGGTATTTTGCTTCCCATACACCCTCCACTAAGTTCAATTGCCAAAGAATAGCAGTCTTCTTTCAGTTATTCAAGGATATATTATGCTCTTCATATGTATTCTTTTGACATTTGTACTTTTCATAGATGTGTCTCCCTACAAACTGAACTAGAAGGAAAGGTGTTTTTCTTCCATAAAATTATCTGCTGCATTTCACAGATCACCAGCTCTTACCACTGAGCCAAACTAACCTTTAATATTTTCACCTGCAAGTCTCATACTAGCTTTATGCTGTTTAAAATCAATCATAGGTTTTAGAAGCCTTTTTCTAGAATACGATAAAATTGATGACAAAAATTACATTTTTTGTTAATATAAAAGAAAACAGATTATTTTGTGATTACATTACATAATGCTATCGAAGCTGAGCCTAGTAAAACAGATCTGTTTAGAATATTGTATCTTTTATAAAATAACACAACTTTAAAAACTAGACGTTATAATACAGGTGAGAAAATGCATTTTATCAAACTTCATTTTCCCCAACATATCATTTTTTTCTCCCAAAACAACACTTGGAATTTTGTAAATAGCTTCTTTTTATTATACTTGTTATCTTCAGGTGACTGATATAACCCACAGTCTTTTGTACCTGCTCCATTAAGTGGTGCTATTTTACAAGGACTGTCCATGGTTATGTATATACTTTGAGGACTACTGTATTTAAAATAGCCTAAGGTAGAATCTAGTATAGTGAGGATGAACTTGATCTGCATTATGTTTCTTCTGAGTGTGCTACGGGCTTCACCCTCAGCCCCAGGACAGCCTGGGTAATACTTTCACTGTGAGTGCTAAGATTTGCATTCATACTTGTCAGATTTTAATGAGTCAGTTAGAATCCAATTCTCCTTTACCTTCTGACCAACATTTATGGCTTCTATGATTTTTTTGTATTTCATGTCTCAGAGTTCTGTATCATATTACTACAAATCCCATGATTCTCCCATGGATAGGAAAGCCAGTTTAAGCAAATAATAATACACAGGTAGGTTTTAATTTTAGAAAAACAAAGATAATTTCATTGTATAAGTATTCAATATTTGCGTAGTTGTATGCAATATTTCAATATTTAGGACATACTTATAATAAATTTATTAATTATATAATTTTATATTTCGCTTTTCTCCCATATTTTATCTGGCAGTCCTGGTCTATGAGATGATGGGCCTTTCCCATCCAGACTTTGCCCCACCACTCTCAAGAGTCTCAGAATGGAGTCCTTTGCAGGATGCGATAGTCACTTTCAGAGAGAGAACATGCGTCTGAGGAAGTGGGTCAAATGTCCCTTGAGAAGACATAAGAAAATAAAATTCTTATCCATGTACAGTTATCTAACAATTTTTATTATCTCTTTGTTACATGGCTTGTATTAATAATTACTATATGTTAACAATATGATTCAGACATATATTTACAAAATAATTATACACACATTAGTGACCATTGCCCAAATATTGTTTTACTGACACTGGAATGTCATCTTTAAGAAGTGGAGATCATTGTGCCTATAACACAGTATTATCCTGCTGCTTCTCCTGGGTTCAGCATGACTGTAGAAAAGTGTGCTGAGGGTGAGATGTATGTTGGTGAAAACTATTTTTGGTTCTGGCACCTGAGATAAATGTGTACCTTAGGTATATTAAGCTCTGGTAGAAAGAGTAACACTTAATCACTGTGTAAATTTTCCATTATAAACACATATATATTCATTTGTTTTAGAGAAGTTTTCTGCCTCAATCATGCATTTCTGAATATAAGCCAGGAACAATAACTGTCAACATTTTATTTTTAATTTGTATTTTGGGGCTACAAAGCTATATGTTCCTTTAAACAAAAACATTCATTAACCTCAGAAGAGAAATGTAAAGATAGGTGGGTGCTTTTTATTGTTAGATTCATACAGATGAGCTTTTCTTAAACCGGGATTGAAAAAAATATGTTTGTATCCATAGAATATGACTCGAATGAGTAATGGTAAAATTTGCCACATGGAGTGGAGCTTCAACGAAGAGGCACCAGATCATTATTTTTTTATCCTACTTCCTAGATGTTGGAAAATGGAGAATTGTGTGGATTATTCCCCATATAATTGAGAGACAGATGTCAGTGATTTCCTCCTGCGTCTAGAAAGCTTCTGTAAGGATTATCTGGAATAAAAGTAAACTGGGAAGAGCAGGATAATTTTGAGGAAATATTGTTAAAGGGACTTGTGGTTGGCAGAATAATGGCCCACAAAGATGTTCACATCCCAATCCCTTCTTCTAGTCCTGAGCTTCTGTGAATATATTAGGCAGTGTGACAGAGAACAATTAAGGTTGCAGATGAAACGAGGACTGCGAATCAGCTGACTTTAAGAAAGGGAGATTATCTTGGGTTGTCCACATGGGCCCAATGTAATCACCAGGGTCCTGAAATGTGTAATCAGGAGGTGAGAGACTCAGTGTCTGACGCATGTGAGAACAATGCGACCAGCCCCTGCTGGCTTTGCAAGTGGTAGGAAGACAGGAGCCCAGAACTGCAGGCAGCCTCTAGAAACTCGCACAGCACTGCTCCCTCTCACCCATGAGCTACATCATTAGGGGCTTGATTGTCACTCTGTCAGTATCCAGGGACGTCCTTCTAATAGGAGTTATGCTTTCCCAAGTGCCTACATGGTGATTCTCTTGTGCAGAGCCAATACCAGGACATTCACAGCACCAGCCTCTCCCCAGGAGCCTGCCCAGAGAAAAGGGCCACACAGACCATCCTGCTATTTGTGAGTTTCTTTGTGGTCATGTACTGGGTGGACCTCATCATCTCATCCTCCTCCACCCTGTTATGGGCATATGACCCAGTTCTCTTGGGTAGCCAGAGGCTTGTGGCCAACATCTATGTCACAGTGAGTCCTTTGGTGCTACTCAGTTCTGATAAAAGAATAATCAAGGCTTTCCAAACTATGTGGCAAAAAGTTCATCAATTTTTAACAGATTAATTATGAAAATAATTGTCTAAAAAGTACATTCTTTTGCTACCAGTTAAATAACGTAAGTAGCACAGGCTCTGCCACCTGGTTTAATTAAGATGTGTGGAATGACACGTTTAAACTATGTAAACACTGTTGGCACCTGTGCTGCCATATTTGGGTTTCAACTCTGTGGGGCATCATAAGGATCCTTGTCATTTCTTCATTATTTTTTTGCTGTGTGCATTGCAAGGATTTTTAGAATATGTAGTAATTTTAAAGCATAATATGCACAAAGTACACAGGCAAAATACTTCACAGTTTTTTGGGAATAAAACAGAGTTTTATGATAGATACTGATTTTCTTGATTTGGTTCATCACCTCACCCTCTCACATTATACCATATGGCATTGATATTTGTAGAGTGTGATGATTTCTCTTTCGTACTGAAAAGTTTTCTTATGCCTTGAACAGATTTCTGGAGTTATTCCTTACCCTTTGTGAAAACTATATATACATACTTACTGCTTTTCTGTAACAATACTCTTGTGGTTGATAGGATTAATTACCTGAGTTCAGAATCTTTTCCTGGCACCATGGTTTCTTCTTAACATTTTTCTGACACTTAAAAGGTAATATCAGTTTGGGTTTTTCACTTGACTTAGCAGTTTTTAAGAATTTTAATTAAAATATGCACATGTTTAAATCTTACTTGCTGGTTACTCTTCAACTGATAGTTTCTACTGTCATTCATGGTACCTAGAAAATATGATTTTGTTTTCAGTAAGTTAATGGTATTCTGAGGCCAAAAACTTTTCCATTTCTAAATATTTTTTCATATATTTGAAAGTAATGTGTATCCTGTGCTCTCTGGTTTAAAATGCTGTCTATTTGCTTATCTGCATAACTAGTAAAACTTACTAATAAAGTTATTCACACCCTTTATGCTTACTTGTTGTAGTCAAAACAGTTAACCTTTATGATTGCTTTAATGTCATCTAACATTATCATAAATATTTCTTTTTTTAAGGTATCAAGTGCATATATTTATTACTTATATTTACATGTTTCTGAAACAAGGAAGCATACAGTAGGATATTTCCTTTTGAAATTTATTTCAGAATATTATGGGGGTACAAATGTTTTGGTTAAATAAATTTCTTTTGTACGATTTGAGTCAAAGTGTGCCCATCATCCAGATACAGTGCATTGTACCTGTTACATGTGAATTTACCTGTCCTTTCTCCCCCTCCCACCTGTTTGATTTATGATGAATGTTATTTCCATATGTGCACATAAGTATGGATCAATTAGTTCCGATTTAATGGTTGGTACATGTGGTGTTTGTTTTTCCATTCTTGTGATACTTCACTTAGAAGAATGTCTCTTCTAAGTGAATATAAATATTTCAATTATAAATATTTCAATTTCTTTTTTCCATGAATCTTTGTGTTATACATTGTAACTCTTACATTATGCTATATGTGAAATTGGCTTGGAATAATACCTAATATATTGAATTTTCTTGGTAAATATTAACTCCTCTGATTAAAAAATTTTCATCTATTGATACAATTACCATCTTAAAATGTTATGTTGTATATTCTCCTACAAAAATTCTTCTTTCTCTCTACCTACATATCGAGGCAAAAGAGGAGGATGGTTCAGTGTGCCACCTTGATAAAATCCAAGTCAAATGGAAGAGTTTCCTAATTTACTTTGAATACTGTACAGCATTTGTCTCACAAACTAAATATGAGTGGTAAGAATGGCATATATATTAATTTTGTTCTCACTAAAGTAGAGAACTCTAGAACTTAGAGAATTATGAAATGCTCCAAAGCATCATTACTCTATTTTTTCTGATTCTTCCAACTACTGCCATGCAAATCTATATACTTGGAATACTGCAAAGTATAAACAAATTCCCTGACAGGCACTGATAAAATTACCTCCAGAAGGTACAGCATGGAGGAATAGACCTATACATGAGGAAAGAGAATGCATTACTAGACTGATAACAGTGACAGAGATATAATACAAAAACTGATTTTAGAAATTACACACATGAAATAAAAACAGAAGTTTGCAAGGCACATTAAGGGACAGAACTCTGTTTGTTTTTATGAAGCCACAAAAATGAAATAAATAATATCAATTTATAAAAGACACACTGCTGCAACTCACTGATTGTTAAGAAGCTATAATAACATCACCGTCAAGATAAGAATAACTTTGAGTGACATCTTCAAGACAGAAAACTAGTTAGCACCAGGCTTCATTCCCTGACATGAACATTCAAACAAACAATGGACTGAATAAACTTTATAGGGAGCTCTGTAACCTAGACAAAAATTTACAGCAAACAAGCCAATGTCCAATCAAGAAAAAAGCCATATGCAACACAGTAGAAAATTTCATGGGTTTTTACTCACCCTTCCCCACCACCTTCCTTGCACAGCACAGCATGGACTGGAGAAAGCTGACCAATTCTTTGTTCCCTGTACCAGGACAGAAGGAGAATAGAATATATTTGAAATGTTCCACCTGTCTGTGGGCTGCCCTAAGGGCTGCTTTTGTCTTGCCTCACTTGGAGCTCAGATGGGCAGTGGTGGCATCATGTGGATCTCAGGCTGGAAGGAGCTGCAGAAGGCAGGGTGGACTTCATAGCACTTGAACACTGTAATGGAGCTGGAGAGTTGTGGACTCCTGGGGCCAAGGAATGATGAGTAGAAAACTGCAATAGAATATCAATGGCCATGACAAGAACCTGAGCTGAAGCTCTTTAAGAAATTCAGAAATTCTTATTGATGTAAGCAAACTGCTAAGCTGAGTAATCAAAAGTCTAACTGAATCATAAAAACAGAAAACCATGGTCTCTCAGACATTCCAGAGGCTCAAGCCAGTTTACAGACCCCAAACCCTTTAAATGATGGGGAGGCCAAGTATCCTTGAGGTAGCGCCCTGTTACACTGCCAAAACATTTATATAGTTAATTTTTTTCATAGCTTTCCCCGAAGGGGCCAACATTCTTTTACCAGAGTGACTGTGCATTGGGGAAAAGTAAACAAGCAGATATCTCAGGGCCTACTGGTCACTGGCTGTGAACTGACATTAATTTTGAAAATCCTCAATATCAGTGTGGCCACTTGTCACAGCAAGAACTTAAGGGGAGCAGATTATCAATGGAGTTTTTGCTTAGGACCATCTCACAGTGAGGCCAGTGTGTCCCAGAACCCAACCTGTGGTTATTTTTCCAGTTCCAGAATACACAATTGGAATAGACATACTCAGCAGCTGACAGAATTTCCACATTTGTGCGCTGACCTGTGGAGTGAGAGCTATTATGGTAGGAACGGCCAAGAAGATACCACTAGAACTACCTCTTCCTGGGAAAATAGTAAAGCAAAAGTAATTCTGCATTTCTGGAGAGATTGAAGAGATTAGTGCCATTATCCAAGGTGTCAAGAACTTAAGAGATGCAGGGTGGATGCACACTGCATCTCCATGAAACTTTTCTATATGGCCTGTGCAGAAATCAGATGACTGTTGGAGAATAACAGTGGATTATTTTTGGCTTAAACAAATGCTGATGCTGATAGCAGATATGGCTGTAATAGATGTAGCTGTGAGAGATGGGGATTAATTCTTGAGCAAATTAGCATATTGCGGTACCTGGTCTGCAGCTATTGCTCTGGCTGACGTGTCTATCTTGATGCCTGTCGATAAGGCCCGTCAGAAGCAGTTTGCTTTCAGCTGGGATGGGCAGCACTACACCTTCACTGTCCTCCCTCAGGGACATATCAACTCTCCAGTCCTGTGTCATAATGCAGTTCACAGGGACCTCGATCACCTTTTCCTTTCACAATATATCACACTGGACCATTTCATTGACGATATTATGCTGAGTGAACCTAGTGTGCAAGAAGTAGAAACTACACTAAACTTCTTGTTAAGATATCTATGTGTCAGGAAGTGGACAATAAATCTGCTTAAAACTCAGAGACCTTCGTCCTCAGTAAAACTGTTAGTGGCCCATTGGTGTGGGGTGTGCTGAGATAGGCCTTCTAAGGTGAGTGATAAGTGGTTGTATCTGAAGCCTCCTACAATCAAATAAGAGACACAGCACCTAGTGGGCTTTTTTTTTTTTTTTTTTTTTTTGGAGGCAATATATTCTTCATTTGGGTGTGTAACTCCAGCCCACTTACTGAGTGGCTCAAAATGCTGCTAGTTTTTAGTGAGGCCAGAATAGAAGACCCTGCACCAGGTCCAGGCTGCCATGCAAGCTGCTCTGACACTTGGGCCATATAACCTATCAAATATAATTATGTTTGAAGCATCAGTAACACTTAAGAATACTTTTTCAGCCTTTAGCAGGTCCCTATAGGTGAAGAACAGCTAAGACCCTCAGGATGTTAGGACAAATCCCTGCCATCCCCTGCAGATAACTACCCCTCTTTAGAGAAACAGCTCTTGCCCTGCTACTCAGCCTTAGTAGGTACTGAACGGTTATCCATGGGCCACCTACTTGCCATACGACTTCAGATGTCCATTATGTGCAGGCTGTAATCTGATCCACCAAGCCATGAAGTTGTACTTGCAGAGCACCACCCCATTATCAAATGACAGTGGTGTGCACATGATTGAGCCCCACTGCGCCCTGAAGGCACAAGTAAGTTACATGAAAAAGTCATCCAAATGCCATGGTCCCCAAACCTGCTACACTGTCTTCTCTCTCCCATCCCCTAAGGGCTCATGGGGAGTTCCCGATAATCAGTTAACAGAGGAAGGGGAGACTCAGGTCTGCTTCACAGATGGTTCTGCAATACATACAGATAGTACCCCAAAGTGGACAGTTTAGGACTGTAGCCCTTCTCTGGGACATCCCTGAAAGACATTTTTGAAGATTATTCCTTCCAGTGAGCAGGACTTTAAGCAGTGTCCCTGGTGTTCACTTTGCTTGGAAAGATAAGTGGCCAGATGTGCAGTTATATACCTGTTCATGGGCTGTGTCCAAAGTTTTGGCTGGAGGGACAAGCACTTGGAAGCAACATTGTTAGAAAAAGTGGTGACAAATAAATTTGGGGAAGAGCTATGAAAATAGATATGTCCAAATGGGCAAGAAAACTGTGAAGATATATGTTTCCCACGTTAGTGCCCATCAAAGGGTGAGAGCAGAGAAGGACTAATGACAAAGTGGATAGGATGACCCATTCTGTGGGTACCATTCAGCCTCTATTCTAGCCACCTCATCATTGCCCATAAGAATCTTGAAGAATGTGGCCATGGTGGCAGGGATGAAGGTTATATTTGGGCTTAGCAAGGTGCACTTCCACTCACCCAGCCAACCTGGCTCTGAACACCCCTGAACGCACAGTCTGTCAGCAGCAGAGACCGATACTGAGCCTCAAATATAGCACTATTGCCCTGGGTGATCAGCCAGGTTTCTGGTGGCAGGTTGATTACATTGTACCATTTCAGTCATGGAACGAACGGCATTTTGTCCTTACAGAAACAGGCATTTACTCTGCATATGGATTTGCCTTCTCTGCACACAATGCTTCTGTCAAAACTTCCATTAATGGACTCACAGAATGCCTTCTCCATTATCATGATACCCCATGCAACATTGCTTCGCACCAAGGAATCACTTCACAGCCAGATAAATGTGGCAGTGAGCACATGCTCATAGAATTCATGGTCTTGCCACGTCCCAACCACACTGAAGCAGCTGGCTTGATAGAATGGTGGAAACACATTTTTAAGACATGGTTACAGAACAAGCTAGGTGGCAATTCTTGCATGGCTAGGGAAGGTTCTCCAGAAGGCTGTACATGCTCTTAATCAGCAAACAGTACATGGTGTCATTTGTCTTATACCCAAGATGCCTGGGTGCAGCAATCAAGGGGTGGAAATGGGAGGGGCACCACTCAGTATTACCCTGTGACCCACCAGCCAAACATTTGCTTTCTATTTCCATAACTTTAGACTCTTCGGGCATAAAAGTACTAGCCATAGAGGGAGGACTGCTCCTACAAGGAGACACTATGATTTTATTGACCTGGAGGTTAAGACTGCACCTGGCCACTTGGGCTCCTTATGCTTCTGAATTGACAGTAAAAGAGGGAGCGATGGTGCTGGCTGAGTGATTGGTGCTGACCACCAAACAGCAACTGGACTGCTGCCCCACACTGGAGGAAAGGAAGAGTGTGTCTGTAACACAGGAGATGTCTCAGGGCTTCTGTGAGTATTACCGTGGCCTGGGATTATGGTTAATGGAAACCCAGTCCAGGCAGGACTACAAATGGCCCAGTCACCTCTGGAATAAAGAACTGGTCCACCCCGCCAGGTAAAGAACTATGAGCATGTGAGGTTCTTGCTGAAGGTAAAAAAACTGCATAGTGAGTAGTGAAGAAACTAGTTATAGATGCCAGGTACAGTCGTGGTATCAGTTACAGAAAGGAGGACTATGATTGTCATGAGCATTTTTTTCTTGTTTCATTATGAGTACTTTTGTGAATGTATATACATACATTGTGCAAATATCTGTCCCCTTTTGTTCTTATTCCCTTTTCATGTAATATATGATGTATTGTCTCATCTCAGTATTTATTTTTTGTCATGGGGTCTTGTTCTGTCACCCAGGCTGGTGCAGTAGCACTATCATAACTCACTATAGACACAACCTTCCGTCCCCAAGCAATCCTCCTGTCTCAGCCTCCTGTGTTTCTGGGGCTAGAACTAAGCACCACCACACCTGGGTTTTTAAAAATTTTTTGTAGAAGAGGGTCTCACTGTGATGACCACGCTGGTCTCAAACTCCTGGACTCAAGTGATCCTCCTGCTAAGGCCTCCCACAGTGCTGGGGTTACAGGTGTGAAACGCTACACCAAGCCTATATCATTGCTTAAGTATTGTTAATTTTACATCATAGTATTTAAATTACCGGTTATCAGGAGAAAAGTAAACAGCACTCAACAACTTTACATCTTCTTCTGGGGAAGTGATAATTGGGTTTTCAGTTGTACACAGGATAGTTGTATCATAGTAGATGGAATCATGACCTTGTTATTGTTTATACTTATAGATCAAGTATGGCTTAAGGAGATACACATGGGTACCAAGGTGACAAGACATAGACTGTAAGGGTTATTTTATGTGCTCACTTCAGTGCTTTAAGGGCTGCTAAGATGGCTGGAAAACCTTATGTCTGGCTGTGTCTGTGAGGGTGTTTACTGATGAGATTAGCATTTGAGTCAGTAGACTAAGCAAAGAAGATCCACCGTCTCCATTAGGGCAGGCATCCAATCTGTTGAGGGCCCAAATAGAAGGAAAATGTAAAGGAAGGTGAATTTTCTCTTCTAGATCTGGGTCATTTACATTTTCCTACGCTTGAACATCAGAGCTCCTGGTTCTCAGGCCTTTGGCCTTGGACTGGCAGTTACACCATTGGCTTCCCTTTTTCCCAGACCTTTGGACAGGGACTGGGCTACACCACTGGCTTTACTGGTTCCCCAGCTTGCAGAGGGCATGTTGTGCTACTGCTTGGTATCCATAATCACTTGAACCAATTCCCACAATAAATCTCATCTTACATATCTGTGTATATTTTATTGGTTCTGTCACTCTGGAGAACCCTGATACAGTGTGTCGGGGAGAAGGCACCCCTCGTGCAGAGTGTGCAGACAGAAAGAAGTGTGGCCAGAGGAGATTAGAAAGGCAGCTGGTGTGGCTGTGGCAAGCCTGGGAGGAGATGACATAGGAGGGAAGAAGGCAGGGTCAGATGCTGTGGCCTGACAGGCTGACATTATCTGCTGCTCTCTGACAACATTATCTCAAAATGGAGTGGCTTCAAACTCCAAATGTTGATTGTGTCCCTACTTTTGTGGACCAGGCATCTGGCCATGGCTTAGTTGGGTGTCTCTACCTCAATGTCTTTTATGAGGCTGGGCTGTGGTCTCAACTGAGGCTCAACTGGGAGAGAAGTTGCTCCCCAGCTGAATCGGGTGTGTTGTTGGTGTATATCAGTTTGGGATGAGGCCTGAATTCCTTTCTCTCTATTGGTCAGGATGACCCTTTCCTTCTTTGCCACATGGGTCTACAAATAGGGAAGCTGAAAAGATTGGAGCTTGCTTCCCCAGAGAAATGTATACCACAGAGGGAGGTAGGGGGCAGAGAGGGTGAGAGGGAGAGAGAGAGAGAGAGAGGTATTCAAGAGAGAATAAAATTGAAAGGAAAGTCACCAGTCTTTTAACTTGTAAGAGTAAGGTTAAGTTTTGACATGAGTCCATCATTTTTGCTGCAGGCAAAATGTAGGCACTTTGCTGGGGAGGAGCTTCTTCCCCACCACATGGACTGCAGGATGCGGGTCCCCTTGCAGTATGAGAAGACCTGGCAGAGGTGCCTGCCCATGTGCCCCGTTGCAAGGTGGGCACCACTCCCTGTGGACTCAAGAAGGAGAACATGGAGGTGGCCTTATGTCTCCTCTCTGGCCCCCAACACCCTACACGCACCCTTCAGCCTCCATCATGGCTTTTCTTCCTTCCTCACATACCCCAGGGGCTCACTGGCCTCAGCATTCTGAAGCTGCTCCCTCTTCCAGGGCCCCTCCCAGTGATCCTGTCCATGCCTCAGGTTTAGCTCAACGTTTCCTCCTCCAGGAAGCCTGTGTGTGATAAAGCTGTGGCTCTCAGCTCACCTCAGACTTCACCCTGGACACTCTGTCCTTGGCATAGTCCTTGACGGTATTGGTTTAATGGAATCACACCACAGGGTTACTGTGATGCTTCCCTCTATAAACAGAGCTGCCCCTGCTGTCAGGGCCCCTTTTCTCTCCACCTGGAGTCTAGGGACGGGGGAGACCTTGGGTCTGCTCCAAATCCCCCTGATGACAGCAACTGGTGTTCTATGTAGAAGAAAATATTTTGACAAAACGTGCCCTCCCTGCCTCCTTGGTCAAACTTTAGATGAGAAACTCAGAAGAGGGATAGGTCTTTGAGATGTGCTGCACAGCAGAGTGACTACAGGTAATAAGGGAAGGTAGATACAAAAATTGCTGCAAGTACATTTTAAACATTCACACTACACACACAAAAATAAGTGAGAGATGGCTGATATGGTAAGTAGCTTGATTTAATCATCCCATATTGCATACATGTATCAAAACATCACATTGTACCCCACAAATATATACAATCATAATTTGTCAATTAAAGTAAAATACATGGCAAAACTAAACTAACCAAACTGCCACAGAAGCCCAATCATTTTTCAGGGTCTTAGGCTCTGTGGCCCCGCCAGCTCCTCCGCAACTGTCCGGCCTCTGCCCTGCGCCTGGGCCCCGTGGGGAGCAGATCCGGACCCAGCGCTTCGCAGCGGTGCAGGCCGGGCTGCTGTCCCCACGCTGTGCCGCCCTGGCACGGACTCCCACGGATCCCACCAGTGCTGCAAAGCTGGAGCCCCCGCCCCACACGGGGATGAGGGGACGGAGCTTGGAAAGACCCCGAGCCACGCAGCTCTGCCCGCTGCTCGGTGGCTTTTGGGGCAGTCTGGGCGGTTCTTTAGGGCAGCGGCAACCTCAGAAGCAAAGCCTTGGGGAGGGGAAGGAAACCGTGTCCCCCAGGGGGCTCCCGCTGAAGGGCTGGGCTCACTGACCCCCACCCAGGGCACACCCCACCTGGCTTCTGCCCAGATTCCCCCGACAGCCTGCCAGCCGCTGGCACTCCGTGCTGGCCCCTGAGCCCGTTTCAAAGTTCTGCACAAAATAGGAGGCCAAGTCCCAGGGGCGGCAAGGCGGAGCCTGTGCAGCAGGCGGTTTAGGACTGTGAGGGCTGCAGTTTCTCGGTTCTGGTTTCAGGCCTAGATCCTGCCACACCAATTTCCACCGGTTGTGGCTTCCAGCAAGTTCCTTCCCTTCTGTGAGCCTGAGTTTCCTCATCCATCAGGCAGGGCTAGTGTGAATCCGGGGGACCCAGCGAGAGCGCGGGTGGGCAGAGCTCCGCTCCTGCACAGGAAGGCGGAGTCCCCACCGCGGTTAGGGCTTCCCTGAGATTCTTAGGGATGCGGTGGGGGGTGGAGCTCAGTGGGCAGGGCCAGACCCTGGAGTGAAGATCCAGTCCCCAGCCCTGAGCAGGCCATGTCCTGGTGTCCCCTCCAGAAGCAACTGCTGGATGGCAAAGGCTTCCCCTGGGAGGAGGGGGAGGTGGGGTGGGGAGGGCGTCCTTCTTCCAGGGCAGGTGCAGGAGGAGCTGGAACCTGGGACCCACGCAGCTGGGGAGCCAGGCTGGGAGGGGCCTCTTGGTCCCCGGGCTGTGAGCAGAGTGCACCCCTGGAGGACCCACCCTGAGTGTCACTGGTGTATCCAACCATCCTAGTCATCCTAGCCCCAGTCACAGCAGTCCCTCTGCGCTGGGCTCCAGGCTCATTCTGCTGCCTCCTTCAGCCTCACTTGACAATCAGAAGGATCCCAGGCAGTGAGTGCTCTGGAGGCCCTGCTGAGTCAGGGCACGGCAGGGCCACACCAGAGCAAGGAGTCCCCACCTCACCATGCTCCCCTCTACAGCAGGGGTTGGCAAATATTTCCTGTCAAGGCCAAGGTAGTAAATATTTTAGATTCTGAGGGCCCTCAGGTCTCTGTTGCAACCACTCAAAGCACTAAAAGCAGCTCTAGGCAGTGCAGATGCGAATGGCTGTGGCTGTGCTCCAATAAACACTTGTCTATGGACACTGAAATTTGAATTTCATATCATTGTCACATCATTAAATGTTATTTTAATTCTTTCAACCATTTATAAATGTAAACTTTGTGATTAGCCGACAGAGCCAAACAAAAGTAGGCAGAGGGCCAATTTGGCACTCAGGCCACAGTTTGCAGACCCCTGACCCAGATTATGACATACATATATATTTTTTAAATGGTAGGGAGGTGGAGTGTGGATTTCACAACAGCTTTGCCTTTCGGCCCACATGCTGTGAGTCAGTGAGGGCCAAAGAAGGAGAGATGACCCAGAGGTCAGTATGGCCCACCTGAGAGCTCAGGCTGGCTTCTACGGCTGGTCATTCTTTTTTCTAGGCCGAAAACTCCACCTTCTTTCCCTCAGTCACATCAGTGGGAGATGGGACAAGTGGAGAGATGGAACTTCAGGGGCAGCCAGATCAGGGGTGTGTCCTTGGAGAGAACAGAAACACTACCCCAAAGGGAGGGGCATGAGCCAAGGGGGGGCCCAGAAGCTGACCTTGAGGGATGGTGCCCAGGCAGTGACAATAAGTACTTGAGATGTGGGGCCTCCACTGGCCTTTGAATGAGCCCATCAATGGCCAGTGAGTGGGGCCATCCTCCTCACCCTGGGCAGCTCAGCCCTCCAGGCCCCTTCTCTGGGCTCTGCCACTGCAGAAATCCCTACAGGCCCTGGTGAAGTGGACGGTGTGGTAAAGCCCTGACCCCTTCAGCTACTTTCAGGAGGCTGCGTGGCTCGGGCAGGCACCAGTGTGCTGTCGCTGCAGGAGCTGGAGCCTGAGTGGAAGACACAGCAGCGTGGGCAGAAGCGCAGTGTGAGAAGCAGGTGCAGGCCCCACACTGGGGCATCCTCAAGGGGGATGAGGGCCGGGCCACACCCAGGCAGTCATCAGCCCCGAGGGCCCCGCACTGCGGCCCATGTATCCAGCCAGGATTCAGATGCAAAAAGAAAAATAAAGCGATGAGAACTTTGATCCATAGTTCATGCCAGAAACAAAAATTAACTCAAAACACATCCTAGATCCAAATGTAAAAGCTTAAGCTGTAAAACTTGTACTGATGGGAAACAGGTTTATCTTGGTCATGAGACCGGATGGGAAGTAGCAGAAATTTGTTCCCATCCTGGTCTCAGCTGTGTGCTGGGAACAAATCATGTCTGGAAAATCATGTGTGTGAGAGAAAGATCAATAGGCTGAGGAGGTGGGTATAGGGCATCTGTCTCTGGCAGTCACACCCCCCCGCAGAAGATGACACAGTCTGGGGTGTGGGTGGGGACACATCCAGCATCTGATTTTGAGTATGACTGGTAAGAAGGAGAGTGAGGAGCAGGTGTCATGGGAAAATGTAGCAGGGGACTGACCAGGTGGGTGAGTGTCCCTGAGGAGTCTCCTCTGAGCTGGGTCTTGGAAGTACAAGGTGTGCAGGGAACAACATTCCAGACAGGAGATTGCTGAGTCCTGGCCCTGAAAAAACAAGTGTGTAGGCAGAGGTTCAGCTCCTTCTATGGGGGGAAAAAAAAGCCCTGGGCCTTTCTGGAAGCCAGGGCTTCACTTCCAGTGACAGGGTCTCTGCATATCATTTATTGTCTACAAGATATGGTGACTTGCTTCTGCTTCCTCTTGTGGTGAGGGCAGCTAACAGTCCCAGAGGTTCATCTCAATGAGCTCTTGGACCAGATGAGGCAGCAAAGCCACCTGGAAACACTGAAGATTCACCTGGAAAAGGTCAAGGATTTGATAAAGAACATGAAACCCAGGTAGGCCAACCAGACTCTAGAATTCATAGTCAAGGTCACAGTCAGTCTGCTCAGGAGCCCAGGGTTGGGCCCAGCAAGGTTAAGATGAAAGTTTTACCTCTACCTTGGACAGTGTGGTGATTCCTTGCATCTGTGCTCTCAGCCAACACAGACACTTCCAGGGGAAATACTGAAAAGTTGTGGAGGGAGGTGTCAAGATGTTCCATGAAAAGGTTGTACATTTAATACCAAAGGAGCCAAGAAACCAAAGAATGAGGATAATAAATCCAGTTTGTTTGTAAAGAGTGACTTTTGATGGAAATTTGTGGACAGAAGCTTGGTCTAGGGAGGCCACAAGACAGTCCTGAGACTGCAAACTCCCAGACCCAGGGCTTATAGTAATATCTTGGGGGGAAAGTATACATGCTCTGAAAGGAATGTGCAGTTGTCTACGGACATCACAGTGTGTAATGTATGCAGCAACATCAGGGCTGTTTTGGATGAGAGGTAAAACTTACATTGAATAGGTGTTTCTACATAAAGAGAAATAGGTCAACCAGACATTTCTGAGGCATTCTCAGACTCAGGGCTGGTCATAAGTTACATGGTGGATTAGCATTTAAAATAAAGTCACTTTTGTCCCCACACAAGGCATTGTAGTTTAAAGATCAAGACCATGGACCTCCCTTTTAAAAATTTGAACATACCTGCTAATTGTTAAAGGAGAAAAGCTAAGATATATAATACAAACATAAATGTTTTCTTTATTCCTGAAGAACTATTTTTAGAGACATGTACACAGATACTCACACATATATTGTTGTTTAAATACATGTTGGATCATACTATGCAACTTGTTCTGTAACTGCAGATATATTTCAATTTTAAATGATCATGAAGAATAAATTAATATGGATGATTTATAATGCTTAATCCCTAATTATCTTTCTTCATTTATTCCAATTTCTAAACACTACAAACAGTTCTCTGTGAATCTTCTTGTATCTTTGAGCCTTTTTAACAACTAATTCTCTAAAGACCAATCACAAAAATGGAATTGCACTGCCAAATAATTGTAGTACTTAGATTCTTGAAACAAAGATTCCTGCTCAGAATGCTAATAACTGCTTTGTATACCAAATTCCAGATCAAGCGATCATTCAATACAGGCTAGTTTTTGAAGTTGAGAAAATGTAAGAAGAAAACCCTTTTAATCCCATTGTTTTGTCCAGGGTTTTATTAACAAGATGAAATATTAAAAGGAAGATTAAATTAGCTTTAGCTAAAAAAAAAAAAAAAAAAAAAAAAAAGAGAGAGAGAAACTGTAGGTAACTGAGGGAAGGGATGAAAAACAATAAAACTAGAAAATGTCTCTGAATCATTCACAATCTACGATAGCTCTGTCCCATCTCAAAATGCTCTTCTAGCTTAGGCCTTGTGCATCAGAAACAGTGTTTTTCCTGCCCAGATGATTTCTGGTTTCTTATTCTGAGAACATGTGTCAGTTTGGGGTGTCTTTTCTCTTTCCTTGCTTCCCTCTTTTCCTTCTTTATAACCCTAAATTTGTGGATAAAAATATGAACAAATTGATATATTTTGTAAAGTGTTTTGTTCTGATTGACAAACTTATTACAGAAAATTAGAAAAGAAGGCTGGGCATGGTGGCTCACGCGTGTAATCCTAGCTTTCTGGGAGGCCAAGGCGGGAGGATTGCTTGAGCTCAGGAGTTCAAGACCAGCCTGAACAAGAGCGAGACCCCATCTCTACTAAAAATAGAAAGAAATTAGATGGACAACTAAAAATATATAGAAAAAAATTAGCTCGGCATGGTGGCACATGCCTGTAGTCCCAGCTACTTGGGAGGCTGAGGCAGTAGGATGACTTGAGCCCAGGAATCTGAGGTTGCTGTGAGCTAGGCTGATGCCACAGCACTCTAACCCGGGCAACAGAGTGAGACTCAGTCTTTAAAAAAAAAAATTAGAAAAGAGAAAAAAAATCAATGAAGAAACTAAATTAACTCACAATCCTACCACCAAGAATTTATCTCTCTTAACTTCCATATTTCTGGGCCTTTGTGTGTAAAATTGGTTCAAATGTGGACATTTGTGTTTGGCTTTGGATGACATTTCCATTCTCCCCTCTATTTTGACAATGTCATAGCTGGAAGGAACAATGAATGAGATCACCTGGTTAGGTTGTCTTTCTTATTTATAGATACACATGACGCCAGAGTTAAAATGGAAGGCCTTTGACATTCCTTCTTGCACCTCAGCACCATCTCTGATCTTTACTTGTTATACTTCTCCTTGGAAATATCTTTGGCTTGAACCTAATCTTTCTCCTTGCCCTACCATAAGCCATCATCTGTCTACTTCATAGTCTATAGAACAAAACACAACATGGAGCACAACAAGAGCTAGTAATGATTGTATTTAACACCTCAATACTTATGGGAAGGGAACCATAGTTGATCCATTTTACAGATAAAGAAACTGAAGCTTGGAGAGTTAGTAATTTGTCCAAGCTCTGTGAGATAAAAATCAATTTTATGCTCCTTTTAGACTTACATATACTTAAATTATCTAACAATTATAATGTTAAATTATTCTATACAATCTACACACTGCTTTAGGGTAATGTCTGATAATATTATTGCCTTAATGCTTTCTACTGTGAATCCTCAGATCTTTAGAGTTGATTTTTTATTGGTTTTTTTCATATTATGGCATCTGTAAAGTACAAGTTCTGTTTTACAAACTGTGTTTTATGAACAAATGTTTTTTGCATTCATTACATTTGTAGAGTTCCTCTCAAATCCAAATTCTCTGAACTTAAAGTTTGAGCAGTTGATATATGGTTTCCTATCAGTATAAATTTTCCCATGCACAAGAAGGTCTGTGATAGAAGTAAAGGTGTTGTACCACTTTTTATAGTTGTGATATTTTTTTCTCTGCATAAACAGTCTGGTACACTCTAAGACTTTTATTTTATGAAAGGTATTTTGACAGTTGTAACACCTATATTGCTGTTAACCAGAATGACTGTCTGATGGCAGGTAATATGTGAGCAAGCTTTCTCACTTTTCTTACCTTAGTAGGACTTTTCTCAGGTATGATTTCTCTAATGTACAGTAAGGGAAGTGGACCAGGTAAAGGCTTTGTTGCATTCTTAACATTTGTATGTTTTCTCTCTGGTATGAATTTTCTTATGTTTATAAATATTGAAGCACTAGTAAATGGTTTTGCCACATTGTTCACTTTTATAATGTTTCTCTTCAGTATGTATTATCTTATGTTTAGAAACATGAGCATAACTTAAAGGATTTCCAACATTCTGCACATTTGAAGGGCTTCCCTACTATATGAATTGTCATATGATAGGAAAGGATGGGGCAATATTTAAAGACTTTACTACATTCTTCACATTTGTAGGTTTTCTCTTATATGACCTCTCTTATGGGAACTAAGGTGTGAGCACTGGGCAAAGGCTTTGCCACATTCTTCACATTTGTAGGGTTTCTCTCCAGTATGAATTCCGTTATGTTTACGAAGGCTTGAGTATGAGACATAGGTTTTGCCACATTCTTCACATTTGTAGGGCTTCTCTCCAGTATGAATTCCCTTATGTTTATTAAGGTCTGAGGATAGGTTAAAGGCTTTGCCACATTCTTCACATTTGTAGGGTTTCTCTCCAGTATGAATTCTCTTATGTATATAAAGGTTCGAGTACCGGGCAAAGGCTTTGCCACATTCTTCACATTTGTAGGGTTTTTCTCCAGTATGAATTCTCTTATGTATATAAAGATCTGAGTGCCGGGCAAAGGCTTTGCCACATTCTTCACATTTGTAGGGTTTCTCTCCAGTATGAATTATCTTATGTTTACTAAGGTCTGAGCACCGGGCAAAGGCTTTGCCACATGCTTCACATTTGTAGGGTTTTTCTCCACTATGAATTGTCTTATGTTCAGTAAGGTGTGAGTACCGGGCAAAGGCTTTGCCACATTCTTCACATTTGTAGGGTTTTTCTCCACTATGAATTGTCTTATGTTCAGCAAGGTATGAGCTCTGGGCAAAGGCTCTGCCACATTCTTCACATTTGTAGGGTTTTTCTCCAGTATGAATTCTCTTATGTTTAGTAAGGTATGAGTACCGGGCAAAGGCTTTGCCACATTCTTCACATTTGTAGAGTTTTTCTTCAGTATGAATTCTGTTATGTGTAGAAAGACTTAATCTATGGTTAAAAGCTTTGCCATAATTTTCACATTTATACCATTTTTCACCAGTAAAATTTATCTTATGATTAGAACTGCTTGAACAAGATTTAAAGATTTTGTCACATTCTTTAAAATTGTAAGGTTTCTCTCCATTATGAATTGTCTTATGTTCAGTAACGTGTGAGCATTGGTTAAATGCTTCCCCATATTTTTTACATTTAACACATTTCTCTACAGTATGTCTTATCTTATGTCTATTTAGATTTGACAATTTTTTACAGACTTTCAAACACTTATTACGTTGGAAGATTTTAGCATGGGTAGTTGTTGAATGTTGGTGAAGTCCATCATTACATCCCTTCTGCTCCTTACACTCACTCACAATTTCCCAGTCTTTCATTAAGTTTAAATTCTCAAGGCCACACTTTTCATATCTTCTTAGTACCACATTGTGGAATGAAACATTTATCCTTTGCTCTGGCAAATGGTCCTGGGTGGAATGAGAGGGCTTAGCTGAAAGAAATTTCAAAAATAAAAAATTATCCCACTTATTTCTTTTTTTACAATCTGATGAATATATATTATAAATTTAATATTTAAAATTATACCAAGCACATTAGCAAAATGGCATAATACGATATAGATCCTATAATTCTCTTTTAGATTAAAAAAAAAAAAAGTAACAAAACCATACTGACCAAATTGCTTTTGTGGGAATTCTAAAAAGCAGGTAAGAGCTTCCAACACACCAGGAGAGCACAACACCAAGAGTCATATGGAAAGGGAAGAAATGTTTGTTATGTTTGCCTAACATGGCTTTTCTTCCTTAATACAGAATGTTGTATATAGAAGTAAAATCCCAACCCCCAGCTTCTCCCTCAATAGAGAAAGAAAATAGTAATACCCGTGTGATCAGTCTGGGTTTTGGGGGTCCTTCCAAAGACCCCAGTTTCTGTGTCTCATAACACAGAGTGCTGAAAGGAATGGTGCTATAGTTTCAAAGACAGAGTAGATGTACTGAAACCAAAGGTAAAAAGTCATTACAGCAACAGAGAGCCTTCAGTACCACAAACAGAGAACATGTGTAGCAAATGATGACAGTTTCTTAAGATGAAATGTGGTGAAATTACTTTAACTAGAAATTAAACACACAATTACACAAAAGAAAATCCTCAGAATGGGCCAGGTGCAGTGGCTCACACCTGTAATCCTAGCACTCTGCGAGGCCGAGGCAGGTGGATTGTTTGAGCTCAGGAGTTCAAGACCAGTCTGAGCAAGAGTGAGACCCTGTCTCTACTAAAAATAGAAAGAAATTATATGGGCAACTAAAAATATATACAGAAAAAATTAGCTGGGCATGGTGGTGCATGCCTATAGTCCCAGCTACTCGAGAGGCTGAGGCAGAAGGATTGCTTGAGCCCAGGAGTTGGAGGTTGCTGTGAGCTAGGCTGACACTACGGCACTCTAGTCCAGGAAACAGTGAGACTCTGTCTCAAAAAAAAAAAAAAAAGAAAAGAAAAGAAAAGGAAAGAAAATCCTCAGAATGTATTTGAGGTCCCTTAAATCTCTAGGAAAGTCAATTGGTGTCAGAGTCCCCCAGGACAAAGGCACTTTATAAAGTTTGTGAAAGGTGGCTTTTTTAAATGCTCAAATCCCAACTAAAGGTTACAACATACACAAAATTTCAGGAAAATATAGCCCAATTAAAGAAACAAAATAAATGACCAGTAATCAGCCAGAAAGGAATGGAGAGGTGGAAATTACCTGAAAATATTAAAAATAACCATCTGAATGAGGCTGAATGAGCCAAGTGGGAACAATACAAACAGCAAAATAAAATCAGGAAAATGACAATATCACAAAAAATAAAGTCATAGAAAACATACATTGTTGAGCTGAAGAATACAGTAAGAAATGACTGAGATATTCTCAAATATAAGAAAAAAGCCATAAAAAATTAAAATCTTAGCATACTTCAGCTAGGGTAAGCATAAAGTGAGCTCTAATAAGACAGATAATAAGCAAAGTTATGAAAATCACATGAAAGAAGAGAATCTTCAAAGCAGCAAGAGAAAAGTGATGTGTCATCTATAAGCATGCTCCTATGAGATTATTAGTGAGTTTTTCAATAGAAACTTTGCATGCCAGAAAAAGAGTTGGGTGATATAGTCAAAATGCTGAAAGGAAAACTTCAAAGAAATACTATATTCATCAAAACTGCTTTTCCAGGCAAAGAAAAATGGAGACTAGAGATAACTAGATGCTGAAAAACTTTATTATCAATAGACCTTTCCCACAAGAAATGTCAAAAGGACTCCCTCTCATTAAAAATTTAAAAATGCTAGAAAACAACACAAAATCATATGAAAATAAATGAATCTCTTGGAAAGACGTATAAGCACACCTAGGTAAAATTCTGTAGTATTAAAACAATGGTGCAGAAAACACTGTTAATCATGGTTTAAAATTTGAAAACAAAAACAGAAAAATAATACTAAAACTCTGTTAATAGGTACAGAATATAACAAGATGTAATTGGTGATATCAATAACAAAGTTGAGGACAGATGTAATGAGGACAAATTTTTAAATGTAACTAAAATTTAAAATATGTTTTAACTATAAGTTTGGTATAATTGCCATGGTAACCACCATAAAAATACCTATCATAGAGATACACTAAAATGATATGAAAGGAGTCAAAGTATATAACTACAAAAATCAGTGAGATACAAAGGAAGGCAGGAAGAGTGGGTAAAATAGCTACAAGAATCAAAGAAAATATTTAATAAAATGCCAATAGTAAGTCCTTTCCTTTCAAAAAATTATGTAAACATTCATGGACTAAACTTCACAATCAAAAGATATAAATTGAATAAAGATAGGGATTTAGGAAAATAAAATTAAAAAAAAAAAAAAAACAAGATGCAACTATATACTCTTTCCAAGAGACTTACCTTACATCAAACAACAAAAGTGGACTAAAAGTGGCAGGAGAAAAAAAGATATTGCATGGAAAAATTAATCAAATGAGAGCCGGGGAGGTCACAATTAGGCACAATGTATTTTGAGGGAAAACTTGTCGTATTTTATAAACTATGCTTTAAGTCAAAGCTGTCACAAAAGACACAGAAGGATATTAAATAAGTGTTGATTCACTCAGAACCTATGATTTATTTTCATATTATATATGTAATATATGTAAAATCTGAAATATATATATGCACATTGTGTGTGTGTGTGTGTGTGTGCGTGTGTGTCTAAATTCAGGCTTCCCAAATATATAAAGCAAACATTGACAGAATTGAAACAAGAAATACACAGCAATATAATAATGCTAGGATATTTCAATAACCTCACTTTCAGTAATAAATAACAATGTAAGACAATATTAATAAGGGAATAATTGACAGCACTATACAACAATTATATCTAATAGACTTATGAAAAACACTCCACACAACAACAGAATACACAGTCTTCTCAATAGCTCATAAAAAGTTCCCCTGGATAGTATAACTGTTGGCCACAAAACAATTCTTTACAAATTTCTAAAAATTAAAATCTTACAAACTATTATTTATAACCAAAATGGAATGAAACTAGAAATCAATAACAAAAGGAAAACCAGAACATCTACAAATAAATGAAAATTAAATGGGACACTTTTGAGCATGGTCTTAATCAAGGGTTGGAAGTCTGAATATTGTGAAGATGTCCATACTGCCCAAACTCATCTACAAATTCAAAGTGATCTCTTTAAAATTATCAATGTCATATTATGCAAACAAACAAGAAGCAACTCAAAAATTATATGGAAGGCAAAGTACCATGAAGAGCCAACAACCTTCAAAAAAAGAAACAATGTTGGAGGCATCACACTTTCTGATTTCAAGACATGTTACAAAGGTACAGTAATCAAAGCAGTTTGCTACTGGCATAAAGGCAGACAATGTAGACGAATGAAACAAAATGCAGGACAGACATAAAACCCTTGCATGTATGGTCAAATGAAGACTTATTTGCACATCCATATTTATTACAGCATTATTCACAAAAGCCAATAGGTGAAAACAACCCAAACTTGCCTCACAAAATGAACAAATAGGTTCAATTCAGGATATAAAAATAATGGAGTATTACTCAGCTTTTAAAAAGCAGAAAATCTTCTCTCCCAGGACCCGAGAATCTCGCCCAGGCCCCAGCCTTGGGACCTGTTACCCTCATCCGGGGAAGCGACCCAATAAAGCCTCTTCACTTATCCTTTAAAAAAAAAAAAAAAAAAAAAAGGCAGCAAATCTTGTAACATCTACTACAAAGATAAATCTTGACATGCTAAATGAAATAAGCCAATCCACCCCCCAAAACAGAAACTTCATGAATCCAGTTATACAAAATATCTAAAGTAGTTACAGCTTTAGAAATAAAATAAAAATACAATAATGTTGGTAAAGGACCAGAAAATGCAAAAAAAAGAGGTATCTGTTTTATGCATGTTGAGTTTTACCTTTGCAAGATAAAAACATTCTAGAGATATATGTTGCATAACAATGTCAATACACTTAACATGACTAAACTCTAATTAAAATATTTAAGATTCTAAATGTTGTGTTTTTACATGAAAAATAATACCAAACATAGATTTTTGAAGCTATTCAAAAATTATCTTCAAGTCACACAAATATTTCACAAAGACAATATATATTCATCAATAAATATACTTTGAAATTAAGATAATTTTATGACTATTTACCTAGACAGAATAAAATAACCATTGAGACCATCAACCAAGAAAAAAATATATTATTCATAAAGAAAACAGAAGTAATATTTATACAGGCAAGCAAACACAAAGAAAATTACACTGGCAATAGACACATAGGTGATTTATCTTTGACTTTTGCCCATCGTGTCTTAAAGTATACAGAGTCAAATACAGTCATACAAAATTATAACATATAGATAAACCTAAAAACTTAGTTGACTGATGTGAGGTGGCCTACTTTAGAGCAATAATATTTCACAAAACACATTATTGTCATTCATAAAAAGCACTGATAATAAAATTTTAATCATTAGGCATTTAAATGATACTAGAGAAACTTCTTTCTTATTAGTATGTTGGTACTCTTCTTACACAAAAGTGAAAGGCTACAGCAATCCAGCTATCAGAAACAAAGAAAAGTCTTACATTTCTAAATACAGAAACAACATTGTAAAATGTGTTGTGAAACTGATGCATAAAATGAACAATTAGGAATAAATTATATTATCATGCAGATAGAGGTTGATTTCAGTGGATGGAAATGCTATTTACATGCAGTAAACTGAAACATACAAACCAATCAGTTTAGTAAATGTGGTGTGCATACTAATTCCCTAATTCAGTTTTTATAAAACATATAAATTCAAGCATATTATTTTAGATCTTCTAAAAGTTCTCTATTAATACATGATCAATATAAAATGATATAATTTGTCACATTAATAACAAAGTGAGGGATATAAAGAGGTATGGTTTTTCAATAAAATTAAAATTAACTTGTTATGAGACTAAACTATATTGTTATAACTTTAAGATGTACCTGTACTCTTTATTTCTCAAGGTGTTCAGAAAGAAATTATCTACAGAAGTCATGGCCAGGTGTGGCACCTCACGCCTATAATCCTAGCACTCTGGGAGGCTGAGGCGAGAAGACTGCTTAAGCTCAGGAGTTTGAGACCAGCATGAGCAAGAGCGAGACCCCATCTCTACCAAAAATAGAAAAATTAGCCACATGTTGTGTTGCGAGTTTGGAGTCACAGCTACTAGGGAGTCTGAGGTGGGAGAATCACTTAATATCAGGAATTCGAGGGTGCAGTGAGCTATGATGGTACCACTGCATTCTATGCATCCTACGTGGAGTGACAGAGCAAGACTCTGTCTCAAAAAAAAAAAAAAGTTACGCTAAAGAAAACGGGAGAGGAGAGAGGAACCAAAGCACATAACTAAAAAATCAGCAAAACAAAAATGAAGGCTATAAGAGAAGAAATGAGGGATGTCTAAAAGACATGAAGAGTAACTTCATTTCTTTCAGTAACTACTTTAAATATAAATGGATTAAACTCTTAAATCTAAAGAAGATAATATGGCTGCATGGATTAAGAATAATTGAGTTTCTATAATATTATGCCCACAAGAAATTTATGTTACCTCTAAGGAGTCAAGTAGGCTGAAAATAAAGGATGGAAAAAAAAAAACATGCAAATAGTAACCACAAGTGGGTACAGTGGCCATAATTATATTAGACAAAATACACTTTAGGTCAAAACTGTCACAAGAAACAAAAATCGATGTTAAAAAATGACAGCATAGGTCCACTTACCAGGAATCTATAACAGTAATATATATTATATAAATATAACACATATAATATGTATGCTATATATATAAAAATATATAAACACATATACATTATATATGTTATATAATTTATGTTGTATAATGTGTACATTACATGTATATATAACATCAGGATTCCAAATATATGAAACAAATATTGGCAGAAATGAAGCAAGAAATATACAGCAACATGGTCACTGTTTACTTTAAGACTCCACTTTCAATAACAAATAGAAAAATCAGATAGAAGATCAATAAGAAAATAGAAAACCTGAATATTATACACAAATTAGACCCAACACACAGGTACAGAACTCTCCAGTGGAAAGCAGCAAAATGTACAATATTTTCAATTACACCTGGTGCCTTCCGTTAGGACACATAATCATAATAAGTCTAATCAAATTTGAGATGCCTGAAATCATACAGTGTATCTTTTCTGACCCAAATGAAATAAAACCAGAAATAAAAAGCAGAAAAAAACTGACAAATCCAAAAAGATGTGGAAATTAAACACACTCTTGAACATATTCTAGCCCAGGGATCAGATGATTTGATATTATTAAGATGTCAATACTACCCACAGTGATGGACAAATTCAATGTTATATCTATCAAAATCCCACTGGCACATTTTTTGCAAAAATGCTAGACCTTGTTTAGCAACTATGACTAGCCAAATACCCTTTCAAAAGAAGAACACAGAGACAATACACTTCCTGATTTCAAAACATATTACAAAGCTACAAAAATAAAAGCAATGTGGTACTGGCACTAAGACAGGTAAGCAGATCAAGGAAAACAAAAGAGAGCCCAGAAATAAATCCTTGTGTATATGATCAAATGATTTTCCACAAGCTGGCCATGACCACACAATGGGGAAAGGAGAGAGTCTGTTCAACAAATGGTGTTGAAAACTGGATTACCTACATAAAAAATAAAGTTGGATCAATCCCTTGTGATATAAAAAAAATTTTAAATAGATTAAATACATAGAAGAAATATAACTAATAAAACCCTTAGAAGAATATATAGGAAAAAAGATCATGACATTAGTATTGGCACTGTTTTCTTGGATATCATATCAAATGCAAAAGCAACAAAGAAAATAAGAGAACAATGGGACTTCAGCAAATTTCAGAATTTCTATACATCAAAGGAAAGATTTAGTGGAGACAGCATGCCACATACTAAATGGGTAAAAATATTTGTAAAACATTCACATTACAGGAGTTAATATTCAGAATATATTAATATAAACTCTGAAAATTCAACAATAAAGTTAATAACTTGATCAAAAAATGGACAAAGAATTTAACTGATAGTTTTCCAAAGAAGATATACAAATAGCCAACAAACATTTGAAAGGATACTCAAAATTAATAATTTTTAGAGAAATGCAAAGCAAAATCACATTGAAATATCACCTCACACTCAGAATGGGCAATATAAAAACCTTGTCAAAGATGTATAGAAATTGGAACTCTTTTGCAATATTGGTGTTGAAAAATAATGCAGATACTTTGAAAACTATATAAGCGTTCCTTAAATAATTAAAAATAAAAATTAGTATATGATACAGAAATCCCAACTCTGGGTATCTATCCAAAGTATGCAATGCAGAATCTGGAAGTGGCATGTGCACACCCATGTTCATTTCAGCATTATTCACAAAAGCCAAGAGGCACAAGAAACCCAGATGGCCTTCAATTGATGAACACATTAAAAAAATATGGTATATAGACAATGCACTATTATTTAGCATCCAAAAAGAAAATCTTAGGCCAGGTGAAGTGGCTCATACCTGTAATACTAGTCCTTTGAGAGACCAAGGCAGGAGAATTGTTTGAGGCCAGGAGTTCAAGGCCAGCCTGAGCAACACAGTGAGACCCTGTCTTTACAAAAAAAATAGAAAAATCAGCTAATCATAGTAATGTGCACCTACAGTTCCAGATACTCATGAGGCTGAGGAAGGAAAACACTTGAGCCCAGGCATTTGAAGCTGCAGTGAGCTAACATGACACACTGCACTGTACCCCAGGCATGAGAATGAGAACTTGTCTGTCTTAAAAAAAATCACAGGAAAAAAAAAAAAAAAAGGAAAATCTTGGCACATTCTATGATAAAAGCAAACCTTAAGTTTACTATGTTAACTCAAATAAGCCAGTAACAATGTTAGATAGTGTATGATTACACTTAATATGCTGTATCTTTAGTCAAACTCATAGAAACAGAAAGTAGAATGAAGTTTGTCAAGGGCTGGAGAGAGGGTAAAATGGGCAGTTGTTACTTAATAGGTATTCAGTTTTAGTTTTGCAAGATGTAAATTTCTAGAGATCTTGTGCATAACAATGTAAATATACTTACTACTCCTAAAATGTACATGTAAATAAACTTAAGATGGTAAATTTTATGTTTTACCAATTAAAATTTTTTAAAAGAATAACCAAAATAGATGTCAAGCTTTTCAAAAATTACATTCAAACCACAAAAGTGCTTCTCTCACACCAAGCTAATATAGATTCATCAACACATATTGATACATGGTAAATTTAAGAATATTTCCATGACTACTCACCCAGTCAAGACAAAACAACCATTGAAAATCAGCCAGGATAGGTTTATCATGACAGTGAAGCAGCCCAGAGATGTGATGCAAGTGAAGACAGCCAGCTAGAAGCTTCTATCAGAGGCTCCTTGCAAGAGACACATTTTGATTCAATACAGACAAAACAGGGAAGCCACTCTGATGAAGAATCTGAATCTGAACTTTTTTCTGGCAGTGAGGAATTCATATCTGTTTGTGGCTCCAATGAAGAAGATAATGTAGAAAACCTCGCCAAGTCCAGAAAGTCTCCCCATAAAGATTTGGGGCAGAGAAAAGAGAACAGAAGGCCATTAACTCAGCCCCCTGGCAGAACTCAGCCAGGAACAGCCACAAACCACCAAGCATTATCAGTTGTGAATTCAGATATACTAGAGATGTCACCTGAAAAATCAGATGGAATGGAGTGGAAGGGGTAGATGTAAATGCACCAAAAGCACAGCTGATGTTGTGGTATCCAGATCAAAAAAGGGAAGACACCATTCATCCAGAGCAACCTAAACTGCTAGCTTTGGTGAAGCATGTCCAGTGTAAAGGATACCCGAATGAACATGTTGAACTTCTCACCAACTTCCCTCCAAGGAAACTATCTCATCTGAACTATGACATTATCTTACAAGAGGCAGACCTTTGTCCTTAAAAGACTGTCTTTGTACAGGAAAGAAATTAACACCATGGCCTGAATTCTTTCAGTTTACCCCTTTTTTCCCTTTTCCTGTGATACCATATCACCAAGTATGCATTTTGGCTCATAGGACCATGGAGCCAAAGTTGGGCAGACAAGTCACCTGCCTTCTTTTTTATTTCTTGTCCTCTCCTATGATCAGTCTGTTTCTACCTCTTTTTCTTTTCTATTCTCTTTTCTTCCCCCATCCGCAGCTTACTTTTTTCTTACCTAATACGGTGACCAAATAGAAGTGTAGAAGTGTAAGGATAAGATCTCTCCTAGAACTATCAGCAGGAAATGTGTGTTCCAATAAGTGGTCTCTTGCACAGCACTTCTTGTGGATCCAATGTTACTCTCCAGACTCCTTTGGCAAAGGAATGGCTAAATTCAGCATATGAACAAACTCCCTTTTTTGTAAGTTCCCATTTTCAGTAGGGAGAAGAAATTCTCTAACATATTTTGTTTTCTTTTGTTCTTCATGTAGGAAATATCATATAACAAAATATCTAGGCTTTGGTTTACATAGAAAAAGCATCCTTTATCAATATTAATCATATTTAAATTTTTTTAAAGGATTCCCATCTTCCCAGCTGTAAGAATTATTTCCATGGCATCTGTTATTGGCAGAATGAGTGTTAAATGTGGAGTGTGTAGCATGGGGTACCTTTCAGTGCTCTAACCTGAGACAGTTCTCTTTATTATTACTCTATTACCTATATTGACCCTGCTGGCCCTACAATGAACATCCAGTGAGCAAACTGTGGTGACCGGAAAAGGAAGGTGCTTGCTGTTCTGCCAGTACGACATATTAGCTCCTTTGACCCCTCCACTGTCTGGGTCCAGTGATCCATAGGAAGGCAGCTGGTCAATAATCATGCACAACAGTGGCTTATAATTGTAACCACTCTCATTATTGATTGTCCTGTGTTCTTTAAGGCACACTAGATATGCCCCTGGGGAAAAAGAAAATGTGCAGCTGAGAGTTGCTAACCAAGTGCCTTTGGTTAGAAATAATGATTCACTCTTTCCTCCTGGTTGAATAGTCTCTAAAAGTCCCTGTTGACTGAAAGAGCATAATTCCTGAAAAATGGTGTTTTTTTTTTTTTTTTAAAGGTATCAAAACTGAAAGCCTCTCTGAGGGCAAGATCTTTAAACTCAATTCATAAGAAAACATAATTAAGGGGGTTTGTGGAGATTACCAGTAATCTTCAGATGTTGTTGAGTTTCTTTTGCCAATAAAAGCCACATTCAAATTGTAGTTAGTGAAAGGTTTTTTCAGTATTTTTTAGAAGAGGCCATCTTGAATCTGTATAATACTATTTGCATACCAGTTTCACTCTATATATGCCCAGTTCTTATTTTGTGCTTAAAATAGAGTCCTCTGAAGGGGTAGTATAATTCTGGCGACAAAATCGGAACTTTAACTTGTTGTAAAATCATAATATGGAATGTACCTATTTTGTCAGTTGGGGCTTTAGATTGAATCTTCTACTTCAGGAACATAAATTGCGACTGCACAGAGACCTTTAAGTTCCCATCTAATTTAAGATTCCTCTCTTGGCAACTAGGGAATTGGGGTGGGGGAAGAGGCTACGTGTTGCTCGTACACAGTTACAGAATATGGTTTCTAATGGCTGGATTTTGAAGGATCCTCCCTAAAGAATGAGTTATTAATTTCTTTAAGAAGATCACAGAAAATTCTGTTTATTCTTCAGTGAGTCATTTTGATTTAATGTTCTTACATTTTTTCCCAAGTCTGTTTAAGTGCTTATGTGTAAGTATGTAACTGTATAAATATTATAAACATATTTACATAATTAGTTTCATTTATACCTTGAGTCAAAGTTCTCTCTTTAGATTGGTGACTGAGTAATACCACTTTGGTGTCTTTTCATAGGGTCTGGAGGCTTAATTAGCAGTTTCTGATTTATGAGGAAACATGGTTTTCATGTTAATTCCTCAATTGTATCTCTGAACTTGGATAACAGACTTGCTATTTGAGGAATAGAGCTATATGCTATCAAAGGTGCATTGGAGGGTAAAAAATTTGTTGGTAGTGGACACATCAGAAATCTAAAAATTAAGAGAGGCACATTGTGAAGAAGGTTATGCTCATTTTTCAGCTCTGATGGCATCCATCTCCACTCCCAGCAAAGTCACAGCTGAAGCCCAATAAAGAAAAAATGTGAAGTCAAAAATTTTTCCTGTAGTTCTCTATATTTCATTCTCTTGCCTACTAGCTTCTCTTGATAAAAACATATCAAGAAAACCTGAGACAACATGTTCATTAATCAGAATATAGTTCTTTTTGCTTTCCTCAGCACTTCCATATTCATTTATGAGAAACCAAAGTGACTTTTTCAACTTGAGTTACTGTGAGATGATTAAATATATATAAAGTGATTCAAGACACAACATGAGACATTCATCCAAGTTAGATACAACTGGGATGTTTAGGGTACAAAGGTAGAGGATTTCATTTTATTTTGAGGCAGTATAATTATTTTGAGGTTGACATAGAGGCCCATGGGGAGGAGTAATGGATTGTACATGGGAAGAGTAAATAAGGATTATTGACTTGATCCAGAAGTTAAACCACTTATGGAGTATACTTCTTCCAGTTTGCCTTATTTCTCCTGCAGGTTCCTTTGCTCTTTGGGAGAGAGGTTTTATTGAATAGATTAAACGAAATCAGTAAGGTTAGTTAAAAATCATTCCTTACAGGTGCTCTAAACACCTTGGAAGAGAGTTTAAAAGATAGGGAGGAAAAGAACAAGGTAGCCTTTGAGAGTGATGAGAAAACTACAAGGAGACAGAATGAAAACTAGTGGGGGAAAATGAGAGGTATACTTTTTTTGAATTTGATTTAGAAAGGAAGAAGAGAAGAGAAAGAACAGTGTCCAATGAGGGAAGAAGAGGGAACTAATTTTAAGTAACTTCCATGTGTTAGGTGATTTATGTGCATTTTCTCCTTTAATCTTTCTAAAAACCCTACAAAATGTATATTTTCCCCATTTTATAGATAAGGAATAAAACAAGTGTAGAGAACTGGTTGAGGATGTCACAGTTAGTAAGTGGCAAATCAGAATGGGAACCCAGAATCCATGCTATTTTTTATTTCCATAGTATGTTCTCCTACAATAGAAGAATCAATTTACCCAAACGATTGTTTTCCCATTGTTTTGCTTTGTAAATTATCATAAGTTTTGTTTTCTTAAATCTAAGGAGTGTAGTTGAAAGAAAGCTTGTGGGATTTGCACTATGACTATAAATTCTTATTTATGTCATTATTTTGAGAGGCCGATTACCAATTGCTTTTAAAAATGATGCACTCATGAAAATGTGAAAGAAAAATAACTCTGTGGCATTATTTGCCAAGAATAAATGGAAGGGATGAAAAAGAATTTTATCTTTAAACCATTTTTCAGAAAAGATAAAATGACCTTTTCTGTGAACATCTATACTTGATTATTGAACCCTATATAAGTATGTTTTACAATCTTTTATAAAAGTCTGCTTCCTTGACTTCATATACCAACAATTATCGCGTCCTTAATCAAAGTTGGAAATATTTTTAAATATAAGATCGGATTCTTGTTTTATCCAGTTACAAGACACACTATAGATGAGATAATCGGAGAACATGTAAATGTTCACCTCTCTGAGGTTGAACTGTACAGTCAGGAAAGTCTTCACAAAGACATAAGACTGAAAGGTGGCAAATATGGTAGTTTAAACTTTCTTTTGACTCACCTATATTCCCCAGCCATACCTTTTGTAACTACTAGATTTAGGGCATAAAGTTTGTCAATAATAAATAACAACTCTCAAAGTAGGAAAGGATTATTGATCCCCAGGACTAAAGATTATTATCTAGCAGAGAGCTCACTTATACACTTAGGAAAAATACCAGAGGGAGCCACTAGCAACTGAAAAATTAAGGAAAGTAGACGACAATTCTAAAGATTCCCTTTTGCCTACAGTAAACTTAAACTTTCAAGTGAATGTTTTAGTAAATATGGGACACCTACTAATTATCTAATTTACATCTTGCATGATGTGAAATTCTAGTATATTGTTCTGAATAATTGAATCTAAAATTACAAAAACTTTAATATAGAACAAAACAGAAAGTGAAAATACATGGAGAATGTGAAATTAGCAAGATGATGGAATATGAAGTCCCCTGCTTGTTTATATTCCCGCAGCAACAACATTTTGCAGCCATACATCGAAAAAAGTACCTTTATGACAGCCCAGCACAGTGGCTCATGCTGGTACTCTTAGCTACTAAAAGGCCGAGGTAAGAAGATCACTCCAGTCTAGCAGCTTAAAACTAGCCTGGGTGATATAGCGAGACCATATCTTTAAAAAAGTGCTTTTATGAGAGCTTTGGGATCCAGGGAGGAGGAGTCCAAAGCTACTAAAGCCATAGAACAAGGAAGGTAATTTTAAAAAGACAGGCCCTAATTCAGCTACCAAACTTGAGGACCTCTGTTCTTGGCTACAGACCAGGAAATGGCCCAGTCAACTTGGTCCCACTGAGAATTCTGAAGTGACCATGTAGGCGTCTCCAACTTCTCCCAGCCATGATCTGGTGGTACTCTTGCCTATCAAGAGAACTGGGAGAGATGCCCACTTGTGGTCATGGAGACAAGCCTGCACAACTTGGTACTCACTGTGGTCTCTGAAGCAGTTCTGTGACCCAGTTCCAGCCCTCTTAGACACAGTTATTGCCCAGTTCTGCCCACCCAAGGGCCTATGCAGTGAAATGGAGAAAACTTCTCAGTGGGAGCCACACTCGTCCATACGCCTGATGTCAGGTCCACCCTAGGCAGACCCAACTGCAAGTCCCTGCCCTAAAGATCAAAGTCATGAAGGCAATCCAGCCTGCTTATGAATAAGACAGAATTCTCAACTAGCCAAGCCCCTGGTAACAGGCCCACACTCAAGGCAGACCTAACTGCATACCCAGCGGCAGACTTGTAACCCAGTTACCACCCCTCTGATCTGACCCAGAGGAGACCCCATAAGCCTAGTACCCCAAAATGAAGATTTTTACCTGCTGCAACTGGCTTATAAAAACTAGAAGAGGTGTGTGTTCCTTCAAATGTTCAGATAACAAAGCAAGTTTATATTATACCCATTTTCAATGCCTCTATTTTAACACAATATTGGAAATCCCAGGCAGAAGTATTAGGAAAGAAAATGAAAAAAAAAAAAAAAAAAACAGCTGTCCAAATAAAGAAAGAAGTAAAATTGTCACTGTTTGTGGATGACAAGATCTTATATACAGAAAACTATAAATAGTACATGAAAAAACGGTTTAAACTAAAATATGCACTCAGATGAAGTGCAGGTGAGCAAAATATTAGATTAACATAAAAATATCAGTGAATCCATACATTAACAACAAATAAAAAAGGAAAACAATCTCGGGTATAATAATATCAAAATATTAATTTTTAGCAATAAATTTTACCAGGATGAAAAAGCTTTGCACTGAAAGAATACAAGATATTGATGAGAGAAATTGAAAAAGACACAAATAAATGTAAAAATATCCCATGTTTATGGATTGGAAGAATAAATACTTTTAAAATGCCATATAATCCAATGTGTTCTATAGATTCAATTAACTCCCTACCAAAATTTTAATGGCATTTTCTATAAATATAAAAAACGCCATGTTAGCACTTTTATGGAAGTACAATAGGCTTTGTTTTCTTTTCTTCTTCTTCTTTTTTTTTTCTAGAAACAGTCTTGCTCTGTTGCCCAGGCTAGAGTGCAGTGGTGTCAGCCTATCTCACAGCATCCTCAAACTCCTGGGCTCAAACAATCCTCCTGCCTCAGTCTCCTGAGTAGCTGCAACTATAGGCATGCACCACCATGCCTGGCTAATTTTTTCTATTAATATTTTCAGTCGTCCGGCTAATCTTTTCTGTTTTTAGTAGAGATAGGGTCTTACTCTTGCTCAGGCGCTCTGGAACTCCTGACCTCAAGCGATCTCTCACCTCAGCCTCCCAGAGTGCTAGGATTACAGCCATGAGCCACCATGCCTGGCCAAACTACAACAGACTTTGAATAGCTGAAGTAATCTTGAGGAAAAACAAAGCTGAAAGCATCATATTTTCTGATTTTGAACTATATTTCAAAACTATAGCAATAAAAACAGAATGGTATATATATTAAAAATGACACAGCACCAATGGAACAGAATAGAGAGCCCAGAAATCAACCAATGCTTACAAGGTCCACTCATCTTTGACAGACACAACAAGAATACACAATGCAAAAAGTATAGTCTCTCCAATAATGGGCAATAGAAAAACTGGATATCCACAGTCAAAAGAATAAAATTGGACCATTTATCTTACACCATGACTCCAAATTAACACAAAATAAAATAAAGACTTGTGTAAGATATGAATCCTTGAGAATCTGAAAAGAAAATGTATGAAAAAACCCCCTTTTTTTTTTTTTTTGACAGAGTCTCACTCTGTTGCCTGGGCTAGAGTGCCATGGGGTCAAGCTCACAGCAACCTCAAACTCCTGGGCTTAAGCGATCCTTCTGCCTCAGCCTCCCAAGTAGCTGGGACTACAGGCATGTGCCATCATGCCTGGCTAATTTTTAGCTGTCCATATAATTTCTTTCTATTTTTAGTAGAGACGGGGTCTTGCTCTTGCTGAGGCTGGTCTCGAACTCCTGAGCTCAAACAATCCGCCCACCTGGGCCTCCCAGAGTGTGAGGATTACAGGCATGAGCCATGGCGCCCGGCCAAAAAACCTTCTTGATATTGATATTGCTAATGGATTTTTTTTAAAAACAGCACCAAAAGTATAAAAATAAAAAGAAAGATAAACAAGTTGGACTCCATCAAATTAAAATGGTTTTGCACAGCAAATTATAAAATATTTATAGGATGGGAGAAAACATTTGTAAAGCATATGTCTGATAAGAAGTTAATATCCAAATTATGTAAGAAACATAAATCAAGGCAAAGACAATAACAATAATGACTGTAATAACTGGTGGAAAAATAGGCCTAAGACTGAACTGATATTTTCCCAACGAAGACATACAAGTGGCCCACAGGTATATGAAAAGGTGCTCAAGATCACCAGTTATCAGGGAATTACAAATCAAAATCATGATATTACTTCATTCATACTTGTTAGAACGGGTAATATAAAAAAGAACAAGTTTTGACAATGATGTGAAGAAAAAGAAATCACTGTTGGTGAGTTGTAAATTGGTATATTCATTTTTAAAGCAAGTGTGGAGGATCTTTAAAAAAAAAAATACAATTACCGTACAATTCAGCAATCCCACTTTTGTGTATATAATCAAAGGAAATAAAATCAGCATCTCAAATAAATACATGCACGCCCAAGTTCATTTGCAGAATTATTCAAAGTTGCCAATAAATGAAAACAACTTAAATGTTTGTGAATGCTGAATGGACAAAGAAAATGTGGTATATATACACAATAGAATATTATTTGGTTATAAAAATATTATTCAACCATTTCAACAACATAGACGGGCAGGGAGGACATTACACTAGCTGAAATAAGTCAGGTACAGAAAGACAAATATTGCATGATCTCCCTTATATGGGGAATCTAAAAAGGTTGTACTGGTAGAAGCAGAAGGTGAAAAGGTGGTTGCCAGGCCCTGAGGTGGGGAAATGAGGAGCTATTGTTTAAAAGATACAAACATTCATTTATATAATATGATGAATAAGTTTTATGGACCTAATGTATAGCATTGTGACTATAGCTAATAATAGTTTTTATCTTAAAAATCTGCTATGACAGTAGCCCTTAAGTGTTCTGACTACCAACAAAAGGTAACTGTGAAGTGCTAGATGTGTCCATTAACTTGAATGTACCAATCATTTCACAATGGACACACATATCAAGTCATTACATTGTATACAATAATTGTATAGTTATATAACTTTTATTTGTGAAGAAAGTCCATATCACAGACATATATACATAAATGTGTATACACATATATGAATGACACAGTCCCAGTAACCTTCATACTAAACAAGAGAAAATTATAAAATGATAGTTATTCAGAAATAAAGAAGATGGTAAAGATTATTTAAAATTGAAAAAAAAGTCTCTCTCTCTTTTTTTTTTTTTGGCTCTTCCTCTTGAGGGGTGGTTTCTGACTCTTTCTGCAGGAAAGACACTGGCTAGTGGGAGGGGGCAGTGCCCTTGCTGGCTCAGGGCCCCAGCTGCTGCAGCTCCCATGGGCAAAAGTCTGCCCCGCCCCAATGTCCCCAAGGTCCAGGCTCCACACTCTGGCACTCCACACTCTGGAAGCACTCAGTGTTCACACAAGTGTGGGACTCCTAGAGAGGGTCAACAGACTAGGGGAGGGAGCCGCCCAGGGAGCTGCCTGGCACCCTATGGCTCCGCACCCTATGGCTCCTCAGAGGCTAGGCTGTGGACCCCACGATGGCAATTGCCTGCCCGCAGATTGCCAGCGCTGGGGGTGAATGTTCAGGTTCTGGCAGGCACCAGAGCCAGGGGCCTGGCGAGCTCAGGAGCCCACACTAGCTCCCTGGCTAGAGGGCCGCCGAATAAAAGCTGTAATTCAGCATCTCCAAGCTGCCTTTCGCTGCCTTTCGCCTTAGCGCAGCTCCGTCCCTGCCCCGCCAAGTGCCCTCCTGGCAGAACACCTAGAGTCCAAGCTGTTTCCCCTTGATTTCTCCCGGAGTAATTACTCAGCTATAAGAAATAACAGTGATATAGAATCCCTTTTGTTCTCCTGGAGAGAGTTGGAACCCATTCTACTAAGTGAAGTATCCCAAGAATGGAAAAACAAGCACCACATGTACTCACCAGCAAACTGGTTTCCCTGATCATCACCTAAATGCACATTTGGGAACGACACCAATTGGGTATCAGACTGAGATGAGGGGTGGGGTGAGGGGATGGGTGTATACCTACATGATGAGTGCGTCGCGCACCGTCTGGGGAATGGTCATGCTTGAATGTTCTGACTCGGGGGGATGGGGGGTGAGGGAGGGGATGGGGGAATAACTACATGATGAGTGCGATGCGCACTGTCTGGGGAATGGACACGATTGAAGCTCTGACTCGGGGGGATGGGCGGTACATGGGCAATATATATAACCTGAACTTTTGTACCCCCATAATAAGCTGAAATTAAAAAACAAAAAAATTGAAAAAAGAAAAGGTAAAATGCAGAAGTTGAATATAGGCTGAGCAATATTCTAAGGTGCCCAATGACATAGAATATTTAAGAAATGTAGGGAGTAGATATATTGAACTACATTAAAGTTGAGGAATTGGGGTGTGTAGAGTTTATTATTAATCATAGTCCACATTAAAACAGAATTTAGAAGTAAAATAACATTAGATTTCATTTATGGAGATACTCAGTGTTCTGATAATATTACTGAGTATGAATTTCTATAGAATCACATTTAACACTTCCATAGGATATGAAACAATAAAGCAGAAAACACATTTGCTTGTGGTGTTATGGGATTTCTGAACCAAGTACCAATACCATCACTACATTAAGACATTTTCAGATATGATGCAAAAAGGGAAATTAAAAAATAGTTTGTCATAGAGTTCCTCAGAAATACACAGATATGCCCATCTCTTGAAAAGTAATGGAAGAGCAGTCACATCCTGTGGTCCCTTATTAGGGACCCTGACTCTGAAAAGGACTCTGACTCTCACTGTAAATGTGAAGGAAGATCACTAAGTCAAGTCCTTAGATAATAACAAAGGGCAGAGATGCCAATATCTGAGATTAAGAGAAAAAAACACAGACTTCTCAGAAACCATTTCCATTGGAGCAGAACTGCCTAAACCACAATTTAAAGTCTGGCTTTCTCCTTGACCTCTCACCTGTGTCATCTGCTTCATTCACCCCCACCTACCTGGGTGTTCTGCTACAGTTCCATGCCTCTTCACAGTCCAGAGCCCTTTCCTTTGCTCCAGACAGGCGATCAGGTGTGGCTTAAAGACAGCAAGACCTGTTTCATGAGAGAAAAAATGATATCACTCTTGCTAGGATTCTTCAATTACCAACCTAGTATTGTGCTCAGTAGAACAGAAAGAAGATTATATAAGATTTTAGAAAATTAATCAAAAACTACTATTCCCTGATGGAAACTTTAGAATACTTAGGAAATATTGAAAATTTGTGGGTCTTGACGAGGTGTGTTGGCTCATGCCTATAATCCTAGCACTGTGTGAGGCCAAGGTAAGACAATCACTTGAGGTCAGGAGTTTGAGACCAGCCTGAGCAAGAGCAAGACCCCACCCCTAGTAAAATTAAAAAAATTAGCCAGGCATGGTAGCACACACCTATAGTCCCAGCAACTAGTGAGGGTGAAGCACGGGGATCGCTTGATCCCAAGAGTTTGAGATTGCAGTAAGCTACGTTGACACCACTGCACTTTAGCCAGTGTGACAGAGGAAGACTCTGTCACAAAAGCAAAACTAAAATAAAAGAAAACAAAATGTGTGGGTTGTTATCTCTATTACCCAGCACTAGTGAATCAAAAACTGATGATGGAAATTCAATTTTAAGGTGTAGATAATATTTTATGCCACTAAATTTCTGAAATTACCACTCATCTAGAATGAAGGATACAGATCAGCTCAAGAATGGGTAAGATTAAAGTCAAGATAAAACATCTTGAAGATTTTTCCTGTACAACAAATCCCCGAGATTTCCTTGGAAACAAAGATCTAAAATTAATTCATATAAAGCAGAAACTCCCAGAAAACTTCCTACAAAGGAAGGATATGAAATCCTTAGTGTGGAATACAAATTGTGTATTGAAGTTATCCTCACCTAGGGAGACCAGGTTTCTGTAGTTCTCCAACATCACATCTCTATACAAATTCCGCTGAACAGTGCCCAGGCATGCCCACTCTTCTGGAGAAAATTCTATGGTCACATCCCTGAATGTCAACAGTCCCTGAAAGAAAAGCACATATTTGCAAAGTGGCTATGGGAAGAGTTCTTAATTTGGCTCCAGGTGAAATGAGAGAGGGAAGATAACAGTTTCTTAATTATATGAGTGACTGGAGTTGTTCAAAAAGACAATTTTAACACAAAAATATTCTGTAATGTATTCAGTAACTCTGAGGAATGAAACTGACATAAGATCAACAAATCCAGTGTAGATATTATAGTTTTCTGGATGATACAGTATAAAACTCAAGGCACCAAAACAGACATTTACATTTTTAAGTTCTACATTACATCATGCAGGATAAGTTGTGTATATATTTCAGATGGAAAAGTCATGCTGAGGTAAAAGGTACCTCTCAAACTTTAGTGTCTACGACAATGCAGATTTTGCTTCAAGAGATATGGAGTGAGACCTGAATTTCTGAATTTCTAACAAGCTCACTAGTGACGTCAATGCTTCTGGTCCAAGAGGAATGTCTTTCAAATATCCAGTAAGTGGCAGGGCCTGGCTTTACTCCAGTTCATCTGACTGGAAAATAAATATGAGTGCCTTCATTTTCCAAAGCAAGCTATGTGCAAAGAAAATCTAAACAGAAAGGGAGCTTCCAGATTAAATGTGATAGTTTATGCACATCAGTTGGTAAATCCTCACAAGTTACCTATTAATAGTTAAGAGAAAAATAATTAACTCTAAAGTGGAAAAATTTATCACAGAGAACCTTAATCAAGTGAATAAAATTAGCATGAACTATAATAGGACAAATTAACATTAGGAGCCAATGGATGCAGACACAACATCATTAAAAGCAAACTAAAATGAATGAAAACTATATATCATATCAATATAACCACAAAGAGAAAAGTTTAGTTGTCATGACTTTAAAGCACAGTACACTAGTAAGAGATCTTTAGTGGAGTATACATATTCTATTTGTACGAGACATTAAAATGATGTAATTTCCAAGTTCTAGAAACTGATGCTAAACATACAAGTATAGAAAGCTTTCAGTGTTTCTATGATGTAGCATATCAGACAAAAAAACGGAAAAGTCAGCACAATACAACTTGAAGTTAATCACAAATGTCAAAATAGGTACTGAATTTCTAATAAAATAAGATTAAATTTCATTAAAAACATAATACATATATGTATCATATTGAAATGCAAACATACTTGAAGATGTAAACTGTTGTTAAGTTAGTTTAGGAGATGAAAATAGTGATCATAGTTCATGACTGTGAAAAGAGCATTGTCTAAGCAGATACCTCTTTATATCTACATATGATCTGTTTATTTATTTTCTATCCATACATCCATAAGATGTATGAGAAAGAATCCACTTAAAGAAAATAGGAGTGTCTGATAAAAGATACATTTGAAATGTATGACAGAAGTTAGATTATTACACAGTGTCCAGAGACTTGTATATCAACTGAGAAAATATAAAATGAGATTATTTCCTCAAATCTTTCAGACAATTTAAGAGAATATGCAAAAAAAGCTATAGTTACGGTTATGACCTGATGATGTGGGAGAAAATGTTCATTTCCATGGCGAATAGAAGCCCATTTTAAACTAGATACAAAATATAAAACTATCATTGAAAAGGCTAATAAATTAGATGATCTCAAAAATAAATATCTCTGTGCTATTGTATAACTGGATCTATGAACAAATTTCAATGATCTCCATATGTTTTTATAGTCCTATTCTCTCGTTTTATAATAGATTCTCAGTCCAGTGGGGCCTGAAAAAGAGAACCCTGTAATTTTTAATTACTTAGCCTTTTTGAGTTGTTTCCCAGAAATGGCAGATTTTCCGCAAGACAAAGGAGTTGAGATTCCAAAGGCCCCTGTGCAGACTTTCTGATGCCAAGACTCACCATCCCTCACTAACCTGCTCCAATGCATGTAGCACCTCATCTATTTTAACACAACCTATATGCCCCAATGCACATAGCCTCTTGTTAAAAAACTTGCTCCATCTGTGAAGTAGGAAGTGGAAACAAACAAAAAAATCTCTCCTTTATGACTTGGAGAAAAACAAACATAAGAATCATTCTTTTCTAACAAAATATGGTACTCTCCACACTGTGGCCTTTTTGGGCCCGAAATCTATAGACATACCTGGTCCAATTTTTTCAAACCTAATTTTACTTATTTTTCATAATATCTTTTCAAGAAGCCCTACTGAGTAATTCTTGAAAATGTATATAATCTGGTTTACACTTTAAAAAGAATTTCCCCAGTCTGAATGATATGAATGGACATGTAATGCTTCCCCACTAATTGCAAAAACATAAGTCAGAAACCTGATTTCATGGTAATCATTCTCATTTGTTTGGTGTATTTTGCAATTATTTGTGAATACTCATGAAGCCTCTCAGATAAGAGCACATTAAGCCCACAAGAAGCTTACTATGATACTAAAGGTATTCCTACTTTTATGTAAACAAAAGTATTATTTATTTTGAAAAGTTCGATGGATTTTCCTAACATACAGTTTAAAATACAAACATAGGTAACTCTATAAACCAGTTTACAGACCAAAACACATGTAAGGAATAATTACACTACATATAAATTTCTCCTGCAAAAGAAAATACATCTCACACAGTTCCATTTCCCCCTTGGCAGAAGGGAGAATATAGGAAAGCTCAGTAAAAATAGTTAAAGGGAGTGGACACCAAATCAGAGAGTTTCAAGTTCATGACTACTAGAAGGACAGGGGAGTGGAAAGGCTCTCAGTGAAAAAGGAACAGGCCTGGAAAGGAAATGACTTGCTCAAGTTCATGCAGGTGCCGCTCCCCATCATTGGCATCACCACCTGAGTTCTGCCTCCTGTCAAATCACTCACTGTCTCCCATCACTCCTCCTCCACGGTCTAAAGTTCTACTGTCTTTTATGTTTAACTCCACATTCTCTTCTTTTATATGCATGCATGTGTACATATGTAAGTTATATATTGTGACTACATGTATCCATACATTTATACATGTGATTGTATATTGTCTACGTGGTACCCAATTAACCTAAAAATGAATGAGTGCTCATAATTAAATAAATAAGAACAAATATTTTCCAATTTCACAGGACTTGAATAAATATTTTGGTGAATATGACTATTTAATATGTTTAGTTTAATAAAAACAATCATGTCTTCTGATATATCAGCAAAATACTCATTTACTTAACTTTAAGATTATTGCTTTTATAATATTTGCCTAAGAGTAGTACAAAAATGGTTATAATAAAAAGTTTAACCTGAGATGATGGCTAGATTTTTTTTATGTCTCATGAATTTTTATAAACATAATTGTTAACAATGAATAAAGCAGACATAAATGGAATGGAAGTTAATAAATGAACCTATAATAATAATTATGCTTCATAATATGTTTATTTAAAAATGTTTTTCAAATATTTTTGGCAACTATACTCTTAGAGTTTTGCAATGGTAAATTAAATGATGAATATTCATTGAATATATTGATCATTTCCAAATAAGATATAATGCTAAGACATTAATTACTAAATATGAGTTTAAGCTTATACACTTTTGGTTTCTTATTTCACAGATAAAATATATTTAGATATGGTAGTAAATATGTTCTTTTCTACATTGAAAAATTATTCCATTACAAAGGCTATTCTTCTAAACATTATAAAATACATATTCATAAATTTTTAGCAGGTGAGCCACTGTTAAACTTCCCTACATCTTATGTTTTCACTATGAATTTAAGTTACTAAGACTTAAAATTCTTACTAACATATGGTAACTAAAACTAGAGAAAAGAGAAACAATTCTACATCGAGTGTGTATAAATAAAATAAGATATATGTTTTTGAGTGTGCAAAAGGTTACTGAAATATACATAAGTATGTGATTTCTGGTTTAAAAAAGTAACTTTGCCTGGTTTAGAAGTTATTTAAAGGTTGAATTCAATTGAAAGAATAAAACAAAAAAATGAAAGAGATAAACTCAGTGGGTATAGAAAGTTAGAGAAAAAAGAGAATGGAAACATAACATTATAAAAGGTGTATAGAGATCTTATCTTGTGTGGCCAAAACTGACTGAGATTGGATACATTTGTTTATAAGGTTTTATTAGAATTAGCTTTAATATTGATAATACAGAAATTCAAGGGAAAAATTTGGCTTTCTCATTTCAACAAGATTTTCATGAAGTATTAATTGGAGATAATAAAAGTATTTGCTTCAACTTTTCAGTAAACTGTAAAAAAAAAGAAAAAGAAAAGAAAAAAGGAAGAAAGAAAATGACCAAATTCCTTAGTTCAATTTTTGTTTAACTATGACCCTCTACTCTTTTCCTCTTCCTTCTTGGGGATTTCCTTCTGAGCTTCACAGAGACTGAGAAACTCCTTTCACTGGTCAAATAATTCAGTCTATTTGCAACATGTGACCAATTTCTCAGCATTTCTATTGGGGACACTACCCTCAGTCCTCCAGACCAATGGAATATATAAATGAGGTACTACCACATCAACTGACAAAGTTTACAGAAACTTTTAACCTTCTCTGGACTAATGCTCTCCTATTGGTATGTTTAATATATGTTCTAGGCCAGGCGTGGTGGCTAATGCCTATAATCCTACCACTCTCGAAGGCCGAGGCAGGAGGATCACTTGAGGTCAGGAGTTTGAGACCAGCCTGAGCCAAGAGTGAGACCCCGTTTCTACCAAAAATAGAAAAAATTACCCAGGCGTCGTGGTGCACACCTATAGTCCCAGCTACTCAGGATGCTGAGGTAGGAAGATTGCTTGAGCCCAGGAGTTTCAGTTTGCTGTGAACTAGGCTGACACCACGGCACTCTAGCCCAGGTGACAGAGCTAGACTCTGTCTCATTAAGAAAAAAAAAATGTTCTACCCCCTTTGGAAAACATTAGCTTTCTCCCTTCAAAATAACAACATAAAAGCCCATGCACCTTCATTAAGTAGCACATAAACAAGATCTCCTTAAAGGTGATAGTCTTCATTATCACAACTTCAACCTAGAAATTATGTTTATTGAAAATACCATCAAAAACACATTCCCTCTATCCCTGGTGGTAGAAACCATATCAGGTACTGCTGACCAATCTTTGTAATGCTAAATTAAAGGTCACTATTTCATAACATTTTGTCACCCCTCCATCTAAAAATGGCTCTGACAAAACCCAACACTGGACTATTTACCTCAAATTTTTCTCTAAGAATGACCACCTATCTATTATAGATGGAGATTCTATTTGGGGGAAAACTATCAATTGCCTGCCTGGCCATCAAGATAGCTGCATGCAATTTAGAGTGCTTTTGCCTTAACAAGGTGCCACTTCCCATGAACACATAAATAGACATTTTCCTGTAACCTTAGGAAAAATTGCTGGTAGGTCAAAGTGCTACCTCTATCACACATCAACAAAAAGCAACTGATTTGCTGGCAGAGGTTGTATTAGACATCATGTTGCTTTAGATTATATATTATCTGAGCAAGGAGACATATGTACCGTGGAAAATACCTCTCATGTATACATAAATAGTTCTCATGAAATAAAAACTAATCTAGGAAAAATCATAAAAGATGACACTTTTAGACACAAGTCTCTAAGAAAGAACCTAGATTTACTTTTCTTCCTGATGTTTTTAACTGGCTCACAATGGGATAGGTTTTTGTTGTTGTGCTGGCATACAAATCCTCTTTTGATTATCCTTATGAGCATTATGTTTCTACTATTCAAATTATTACTGCTATGGATCTCATGGTTTTACTTCTTCCAAGAAAATCAAAATCATGGTATTCCAAAGATTAGACATAATAAAACAAGCAACAGCAGCTATATAAACCAATGACTGGACTGAAGTCTCATTCTTGGCACTCTGTGATGCCATTTCAATTTTGCTTTTGGGTGCTCTTAAAATATCTCACTAAGCTACATCCTCTTCCTCCTTTCCCAGTGTGGGACAGGACTGTCTAAGAATGAGAATACCTGGTGATGAGGGACACCTAGACACTGACACTTTGAGCCACAGAGCTCCTGAAGTGAAATATTTTGATTAAAGGGGAGAAATATGAAAGAAAAGAAACTTTCTGTCTGAAAAATGCAAGCCTCCTCTAAATCATCAGGCTCAGAGAAGCACAGAAATGAGGCGGCAGTCATGTTCCACTCCCCACCTTGAGTATTAAGCTAATTAATCATCTCTGGAAACTGCTTGCTCTATGTGGCCTCTAGAATGACACAAGTATCTATAAATCAACCTAAAACGCCACATGCTGAACATCATTCACCGCATACTTCAACAACTTACAGCCAATCACTAATCAATGTTTGTGTAAATTAATAAGAATTCCTGACAAACAAGTTTGCGTTTGCCCTCTCCATATCCCCTCTTTTGCCTTTAAAAACCTGCTTATAACAAATACCAAAAGGATCTCATAGCCAAGGTTACTTCGGTCTGTACTTACTCTGGCTCTGGTAAACTCTTCAAAATTATATTTTGTGCCTCAGTTTCTTCTTTTAGGTTCAAAAATTTACAAAGTGTTAATGCCTGGGGGACAACACCAAAAATGGTCTTGTCTACAACATCAAAAACTGAACTTGAAACAAAGTCCCATTAACAGTGGAATGTGTGAGCAAACTGGGTGAGCCACAGCCTCAGACAGCAGTACAAGTGCCACAAACTGAGGCACAGAAGCCACAGAAAAACCTTTACAGCATAATATTAACAGAATATTAAAGGTAACATTAAATTATGAGAGCTCAAAGAGCAAAACTGAGCCATCCTCTGCTCATGATAGATATTTAAGCTACAAAGGGTCACAAAAACAATCAGGATGGCAGCGGCCTCTGGGTGCAGAAGGGAGGTGAGATCAGGGGGCACACCACAGCTGCCTGAGGCTGTTTATTTACCTGGATGTCCATATTCTTATTACTTAAATTCTGCATGAAACTATTTATTTTAAGAATACTCTTTACTTCTTCAGATCATATCACTCAATCCACTCTGATTTTCCGGCAAGAAAATAAGAATCTTACACTCAAATCATTGAATAAAATTCACAAATACTTGGGAAAACTGGAATTATATGGTAGGAAGATTTTATAAAGGAAGCAAAAGGGAAACAGCTCAGACAAGCAGCCTGTTGCATCCACAGTTCACAAGGACCCTATATTCAGTAGGTTGAACACATTTTCAAGCTTGGGGACCACTCCTACTGGGGAGATACAGTCTAGTGTGGCTCACTATTAGGTAGTGAGCAAGAGAAACCTGAGAAGCTGGGAAATTTAATTCTGGGAGCTCCACACATCCTACTGCCCCTCCTCACAGGATGGAAATGCTCCCTCTTCCATTTTCTCAATTTTCACCAGTGGTCACTCAGTAAATCAGTTTCTGATTTTGCTACACCATATTCTCCCTTCCCTCTCCCACCTGTCTTCCAAACTTATTTACTCCTGCCTGTGAAAGAAGCTTGTAGATCTTCTATTTGGTGCTTTTCTCATATTGCAATACTACTTTACAACATAGTCACTTCCCACCTAAATCTGAATTTGTTTCACTTGTCAATGTATAAAAACAGCCCCAAGACAATGAGTTGCAATCATAGATGGGGCATCACACACTCCTGCCATCCCAAACCCAACCAAACTTTCCTCTGGATCCCCAGATTTCCAGGGCTCTATAGCTTCTCAGGATAAAGGGCTCCTTCCATGACGTTTTGAGCAGGCAGGGACACCTCCCAGGGTGGCTCCCCAGGAGAAATAATTGGGCCTTCCAGACCTCCTCTTGCAAACTCAAGACTGGCTTTGGCTTCAAGTCACTGGGCTTATGTCTCTGCTTCTCAGTCAGGGTTATTCATTTAATTGCAAATGAGAAAATACAGAGTGTTTCAAGAATCCAGCAAAATCACTAAAACTCAGATTTTATGTTTATAAAAGGGAAGGAAATTCTGAAGGAAAAAATCTCAAACCACAAGTATTTTTTCTCTTCTCTCACACAACATCAATCAGCACAGAAGACTTCTCTGACAAAAAATGTACAATTTCACCCTACCACTACAGAAGCAATCAATTTTGCAGGAGATGCCAGCTAGATATCTTCAAATACAATTAAATTGTGACACTATCTACCTGGACATAGCATCAAATCACACAGAATGAGGACTCAGTCCTACAAAACTGTCCCCACTTCAGACACCAGTTGCAAATCCAGGCCTCCAAAACGTCTGAGTAACCAGCTTCAAATAACAGGTCTGAGGACTGAACTCTGATCTGTTCTTTTGCTCAAAATTCCTTCCTAAGGTGGCCTGATAAGTCATGCTCACAAATGGTAAAATCCCACTAGGCAGGTTTTGTGAACCAAATACAGTGTAGTTTATTTCCCAAACTGACTTTGGTATAGCATTAGCATCACCTAAAAGATAGAAAACCCCCCCATCTTAACTCAAGCATCCTAGAAGATCCTTATCTTGAAAGATTCTCCTGTCTGGACCTCCCAGAGTGTTCACACCTTTATCTTAAATTAAGCATTTCCTTTCTGGTCTTTTAGATAAAGCCTAACTCAGCCAAAGAATCTTTAAACCCACCCATAACCTGTAAGCACCCTCACTGCTTCGAGGTGTCCCACCTTTTTTGGGCCAAACCAATGTATGCCTCCCACATATTGACTTATGACTTTACCTGTAACCCCTGCCTCTCTGAAATGTATAAAACCAAACTATAACCCAACCACAGCGAGTCCACTTGCTCAAGGCTTCTTGAGCCTGGAGTGACTCCAGGCCGTGTCCTCAAATTTGGCTCTGAATAAACCTCTTTCAAACATTTTAGAGTTTGCGTTTTTCCATGCACAGTTCCATGACTCCCTTTGTAGATTTGACTCATTTGCTAGACCATCTGAAAGAACTCAGGGAAACACTTATATTTCCAGTTCATTATGAATGACATATTAAAAGATACACACAAACAGCCAGATGAAGAGATACATACAGCAAGGTATGGGGGAAGGGGTGCAGAGTTTTGAGTCCTTGCTAGGCTCACCACCTTCCAGAAACTACCATGCGTTCAGCTGTCTGGAAGCTGCCCAAACCCAGTTCTTTTTTTTAAATTGAAGTTTCATTTCATGGGCATAACTAATTTAACAATAGGCCATTTTCAATCAACTTAACCTTCAGCCCAAAGTTTGGGGGTGAGACTGAAAATTCCATCCCTCTAAGCACATGGCTGCTTCCCCTGTCAACAAGCCTCCCATCCAGTGGTTTGTTTCTAGGGGCTTTGCAAAACAAACCACACATGAACATAAGCTAAGGTGGGTTTGAAAGGCTTATTGTAAATAACAAAAGACTGCCTTTCACATTTACCATTCAGGAGCTCCTTCAGGAACCAAGAACAGAAGACCAAATATTTAATGAAAAGAAATTCTTATTGCTCTAGTCATTTAGCAAATAAAAAGGCTTATAGGAGCTGAGAGCCAGGAAACATGGACAAAAACAAAGGGTGTATGTATTATAATATCACAGAAATTGTAAGGCATTTAAATTTTATACCTCAACAGGAAAATCAAAAGTACCTAGCCATTTCAGAAAATAAACAGGTCATTTAATTGTTATCTTCATGGTAAAAATTATTTTGTAAACAATCATGTGTGAATACTTCTAGGATTTGCCAAATCCTATCTCCTAGGATTTATCATTGAACTCCAACACCCAGCTAACAGGATACAAAACAGAATTACCCACTGTCACAAGTTCTCCACCAAGCACAAGAGAGAAACTGATGTCTGGGTAAATCTTTGTAATTCACCAATTTTTCTACTGAGCTTTCTTGTGGAAATATATTAATTTTTCTGCAACAAAAATGGAAGAGATTTTTTCTATTTCCTTCCCTGAGTAGCATTCCCAAAACAAAGTCCTGAAATTCTATTGAAAATTACTGCCAAATAAGACAGATCTCTAAATAAGAGCCACCACAGTGAGGCCAGAGTGAGTGGTGGCTCGCACCTGTAATTCTAGCACTTTGGGAGCCCAAGGTGGGAGGATTGCTTTAGGCCAGGAGTTTGAGACCAGTCTGGGCAACATAGTGAGACCTGTCTCTACAAAAAATGTTTACAAATTATCCAGCATGATGCCACATACCTATAGTTCTACTATTAAGGAGGCCAACGCAAGAGGATTGTTTGAGCCTAGTCACTGAGGGCTGCAGTGAGCTACAATCAGCCACTGCCCTCTCTGGCCTGTGCAAAACATTGAAACTCTGCTAAAACAAATGAACAACAACAACAACAACAACAAACAACAACAAACCAAAATTGGACCTGAGAAACTTAACTACACTCACTCTAGGGAAGAAAATAAGTAAATAATAATTTTTAACAAATGGAATATATGAGTAGTATTTATTTTCTGAAACCCACCACTTTCATGCCGCTTTGAAAGTATTTTTTATCTTTCAAGCTGGACTGCCAAACTTGATTTTACTGTTAATGAAAAACCGAAGTTGCAATGAGGGAACAAATCTTTTCAAGGTGACACGCCCAGGGAAGAGCAGTGATGACAGAAACACAGTCATGTCTGACTCAAGTGACAAGTCAGGCCGTCCTATCACTTGGGACGCACTCCCACACCCAGCCTGCTCACCATACTGCTCAAAGACCACCCTCTCAGGAGCCACTGCACCATTCCTGCACCACACTGAGTGCCTGAAGTGCAAATTGCTTTGCAGGTTCTTGTACCAGCTCACTGGGGAGGGTTTTTCTTGTCCTTGGGGATAGTTTTATCCCTCACAAGTGTTAGAAAAATCCAAAGAACAGGAATCATTTTTGTCTTTTTCCCTTAAAACCAGCAACTGATTGGTTGGCCACCAACGTGTCTCCAAGAAATGAAAACTAGGGCTGGGAGAAGAAAATATTAAAATCTCAAGGGGTTAGCTTTTCAGGTGAAAGGTACACCAGAAGACTCTCTCAGTCCCAGGACATCCAGCAAGCTGGTCCCCATAGGCTCCAGCCCCATACCTAAGGCTGTCCTGTGCAAGGAGGTGACCCAGGGCTCATGATATTCACTAGACACTCCAGGACACATGGCTTCCGTGGGTGTCCTGGCTCATCCTCAGATAGCTGTGGAACCCATGACCAGAAAAAAACAGGACGGTGGCTTAGGACACATCACCCTGTAAAGTCTCCAGAGAAGAAACTCAACCTTGGCCGGGCGCGGTGGCTCACGCCTGTAATCCTAGCACTCTGGGAGGCCGAGGTGGGCGGATCGTTTGAGCTCAGGAGTTCGAGACCAGCCTCAGCAAGAGCGAGACCCCACCTCTACTAAAAATAGAAAGAAATTATATGGACAGCTAAAAATATATAGAAAAAATTAGCCGGGCATGGTGGCGCATGCCTGTAGTCCCAGCTACTCGGGAGGCTGAGACAGGAGGATCGCTTGAGCTCAGGAGTTTGAGGTTGCTGTGAGCTAGGTTGACGCCACGGCACTCACTCTAGCCTGGGCAACAGAGTGAGACTCTGTCTCAAAAAAAAAAAAAAAAAAAAAAAAGAAACTCAACCTAAAGACATGCTGGTAAGATGTCTGTGCCTAGGAAAGATAAAAGCAGGAGAGGCACAAAGAGGTTTTAAAAGGGGTGTCAAGTGAATATTTTCTGATTTCCTCTGATCTGAAATTTTCAGCAAGAGAAAACAAATGTTCTTAAAAGACAATTACTGTTTTGTGAAATAATATTAAACAATTAAAATACTCTTTCCCCTTGGACAACACAAGGAAAAAAATAAATAATTGATAATTTTTTGACTTCTGAGGGGAAGCTGGCATTTGGGAATCTGGGGAAAGAACTGGAAATTTAGGATTTCACTGTAAGCCCTAGAAGAGTTAACACTGGGGACATAGTGTTGGATTTGAGACCCTGCATGCCATACATCTGGAAAACATACGAAAACACCAGTCCCTCTGTGGAGTTTTAAAATAACTAAATAGGAGGCAATTAGACTGAAGTGACTCTAGTGCCCTGGGTTCCTACCTAATACAGAAATGTAACTCAAATGTATTTTTTTATAAATTATTACCTTAGTGCGAAGCAAAATTCAGGCTTAACCAACCACAAAGAACCAATTACATGTAACAGCACCTCTGATTACAAAACAAGAAAATAGCCACTGTCATAGTCCAAGAGAGGTGACTACAAAACTGTAACCAATTATTGAATTAGGTTTTCTTCTTCATGCACCTTATAAAAGCCTTCCCTTCAAGGCCCCCGATCACCCCAAAGCACAAACCATTGCTGGCTGATTCCGGATTCATAAAGTGCCGTTTGCCCTTATGAACTCTTTAATGTTTTAACAGAGCCTTAGTCTAATTTTCAATGCGAGGAGGACTGGGGACCCCAATGAGCATAGCTCCTCCCACACACGAGCCCCCGCACACCGAGCAGCATCCTCCCATGACGACCCTCCTGCGTCCTCACCGCACGCTGAGGAAGACGCGGAGCCGCGGGCGCAGACCGGCCCACACACGGCTCCTGCTGGGCCACATACGCCTCAGCGGATGGACAGGACGCTCGGGGTCCGGCTGCCGGCCCAGGCCCAGCGCCACCCTTTGGCTGAAGGGGACTGAGCACCGAGCTGTACCAGCAGGGACTCCGATCCGCAGACAACGCGGCTGACTGTGGGGAAGCCTAGGTCCACCACAGCCACTTCCAGTGGGTTCCAACTAGCCCTCGCCCCCCTCAGGACACCTGGCCTGCATACTCACCGGTTCCTGGATTCGGGGGTATCCCGCCATCCTCCACAGAGCCTTCCAGTAACCCCCAGAGGAGAAGCTGCAGCAGAGCCACCCCGACCTCCCAGAGCAACGGCGAAGGAGCAGTGAACAGGAGGAAGCTTAACGACCTGACGCAAGAGAAAAAGGCCCCGCCAAGATGGTGGAAGACCCCGCCTCTTCCGCTGCTCGCCGATTGGACAGTTCCCGCAGCGGTGCCCTCATTGAATAAGGCCCCAAGCCCACCCTTTTGGGCCCTGAGTGACAGGTGATGGGATCCCACACATTCATGGCTGTGACCAGAGCTTCCTGTCTCTGCTGGGACCTGCCCCTTCCTTGAAGATGTTTGCATTTAACCTTGTATATATGGTTACATCCATCTATGTATAACATATATGATGCTCAAAATTGGAAACAATATAATAAAATTATTTTTAAATTTCAGATTTTCTAACCTTCTTGGCCTCTGGTCTTTTGAAGACGCACTCTAAATTTTAAAGACGGATGTGATCCTCTCAGGTTGCAATGTTCAGTAGAAATAAAATATGAGCCACCTGTGTCATTTTAAACTTTCTACTGGCAACATAAAAGAAAAGGCAAAGAAACACGTGCATTTGATTGTGATAATATAACCCAATATATCTAAAATATTGTTTCTCTATGTAATCAATATAATATTATTAATGAAGTATTTTTTTGATTTTGGTATTAAATCTCTCAAAGTCTCTTTGTATTTTAAGCTTCCAGCCCAGCTGGATTCAGAAAGCACATTTGGATACACAGCTGGTTTTTCCAAATTTATTTATGTTAAGGTCGATCAATGAGTCTAAGTAATGTCAGATCTAGAGGAGGCTATGATCAGCTGAGTAACATGCAGCTGAGAAATGAAGGAAGATGAGGGCAGAGAACTCACCTATTTCCTCAGCTTTCCTGGAGACCCACAGAAAATTCCAGTCTGCTTTAGGCAGTGCTATCAAATACCGAATTCATCTAGTCATGGATTATGTAATCAACAAATATTTAGAGTACCCGTGATGTTCCAGAAACAATGCTTGCAACTGGTCCCTGCCCTCATGAAGTGTAAATTTAGTAGGGGGTGGAAAAAGCAAGTGGAAAAGCAACAAATTAAGTAATTACAGATTATTCAAAATTCCAGTAAAAAGATGCTTTCAGCCTGATTCAGAAGAGGACATTGAAGCTGAGCCCCGTAGGGTAGGAAGCGAAGACCAGATGGGGAAACCTTTAACATCAATAGCTGCAGGGAAGATAAAATCCCAAGATTCACGGAACCGGAAGGAGGCCCCAGTGACTGGAGCTTTAGAAGCCACGGGTGGGTGGATTGGATGGGGGAGCAGGCAAAATGGGGTTAGGATGGTAAGAAACAGCCCATGTGGAGTCATGGTGAGAGGTTTTGATTTTTATATATATAATAAAATGGAAAAAAAATGAAGTGTTTTAAGCAAGTGACTAACATGATTCAATTTACATTTAAAAAATATCAATCTAGACAATTTTGCTTTTGATATAGAGGAGTGAGCTCCTAACAAACCATCCTCCTGCAAAGAATAGTGTAAATTCTGGTCAAAATGGAAAAGGCGCTACCTGAGTCTCTGAAGACTGAACAAAGGCTGGCTGACTCTGGGCCCCATCACCTGTCTGACCTTATTTCATTTTTATTTTATTGCCCCGCCTTGCTCATTCTTCTCTGGCCACACCAAGCACACTCTAGATACTTCCTGCCCTGCCCACCCAGAGCCCTCTTCACCCGACACATGCTTGGGTAGCTCACGTCCTTTGCATACCTGCACAAAGACTTTTCCTGACCATCAGATATAAATAACAACTTCCACTCTTGCACCCTGCCCAGGATGGCCCACCCCTTTACTCTATTTTTCTCCATAGAACTTATCACCATCTGGACATACTATATATTTCTTTGTTTGTTTATTTTCCTTGTCTCCATGCACACCCACTGGAGCTTAAGCTGCATCAGAGCAGGGACATCCCCAACACCTAGAACAGCACCTGGAACAAAATGATGGAGAAAAGTACAGAGTAATGAATGATGTGCGGAAGTATTCTGAAAGGCAAGAGGGATCTCATCGGGTAATCTGGTAACAGAAGGGTTTTCTGGACATCGAGATGTCCATGGGCAAAGGGAGGCTGGCTGGTCAAGGACAGCGTGCATGTGGGATGCTCGGCCACTGGCCTCACTGGACATGCTGGAACGTGTGCGATGTTAGTGTGAACCATGGAACCCTGGGGGAACCAGCTGGCGGAAGTCTTGCGATTTTCTCATGCACATGCTCCAGAGGAGAGCATTAAGACAAAAACCTGCAAAAACTCATTGAATTCACATAGCAACTAGGTAAGAGAAGGAATTTTCTGATTCCTGGTCCAAATCTCTTCACATATACCCATATCCTCCAGCCTACCGGCTATGGGCTGAATAATATTCTCCCAAGATTTATATGTTGACACCCTGACTCCCAATGTGGCTGTATCTGGAAATGGGGCCTTTGAGAAGGTCGTTAAGGTTAAATGAGTAAGGGTAGGGCCCTGATACAATGATAGGACTGGTGTCCTCAGAAGAAGAGACCCCAGAAAGCACTTTCTCTCCTGCCATGTGAGGACACAGGGAGAAGCTGTCATCTATAGGCTGGGATAAGAAGCTTCCCCAGGAACCAAATCTGACTGTAACCTTGACCTTGGACTTCCTAGCCTCCAAAACTGTGAGATTTAAATGTCTGCTGCGTAAGCTGCCTAGCCCGTGGTCTGTTGTTACTTTATAGCAGCCCAGCCGACCCTCCCATCACACAGGCCCTTATAAACAGGAGTCAAACTGCTCATCTGCACAGCCAGGTGGATAAATCAATCTCTAAGAGGGAAATAAGGATAACTGGAAAATGGGCTATACATGATGTCTTTCCTGTGGCTAACCATCTTTAGTCAGCTAACCTTCTCAGACACAGCCTTCACAGATGACTTGGTCAACTAATTCAGTGGCTTAGATTTGACTTTTATAACAGCTATCAGGATCATATCTACGTGAACATTTCAGAAGAGATTTAAGCAGTATTCTGCTGTTGTATTGTGCTTTGGGCACAAGCTGGCTATGAAGGTGGTGGTGGCAGGCGCAGATGGAGAAAGATAGGCTGTTATTCTCATTTTCAGTCTCTCGGCTTTCCTGGGTAATTCTCCCAATATGAAAGCAATGAAGCATGGATTTCCCTTGTAATGCTACAGACCCAGGCATATTAACCCAATTATTTTATTTAATGAATTACAGAAAATTTCTCTTATCTAGTGCTCTAATATGACCTTTTTTCTTCCTGAAACTGAAAAAGAAAAAACTGGAGAAAGAATTCTTATTTTAGAAGAATCTCTGCCAGCAAAATATTGATATTTAAAGCCTGGATGTGGGGGTTGGGAGGTGGGGGAGAGTGCATTGGAATTCAATTCAATTCCACCAGTGTTTATAAAATGTAAATGATATTCAAAGCACTGGTTAGGCTGTGGGAAGTACAAGGAAACCTAAGCCTGGCTCTCTGCTCTCTACTTGGAGATATAAACAAGATGCACAGAAAATATTCCGAAACAATGTGCAGACCAGCCAAGACGATGGTGTGTGCGTGAACATTGCATTGCCCCTCCCCAATTCCTAATTAAATAACTACAAAGATTATGAAAAGAAGAAACAATCAATATCCAGTGTTGCAGTTCAAGGAAAGATCACACACACATTCCAGAAGCATCACTCATGAAATCATTTAGAAATAGTGAAGTGAGAGGGGATTGCATGAAAAGAAAGAAGGACCTACTACCGCGCTGTCTGCCCACAAGGTAAGTGCAAGGGAATCCAGCAAACCTACATTAAAATCCTGTAACATAGGGGAGGAAACATGTGGTGCTAACGAACCCTGGGGTACTTCGGAGGAACCTGGGTGTGGGTGGTGAAATATTTGCACTCTGCTGCACCTGTGGAAAGTTCTACCAAGCCGCAGCTGCATGGAAGGGGCACATCAGGGAAGAAACTGCCTCCTGGAGGGCTCGCTCCCTGCCCAGACGTCCTACAGCCCCAGCTCCAGCTTCCAGAGGCTGCACAGTGATCCGGAAGTCCAGCACTACAGTGAAGTAAACCACAGCAAAGCCCAGCTGCCCCATCTCCCTCCAACTGGACAACTGAAAGGTTCAGAAAGAGACTAGAACCATCCATTCTTAAACAAAACCCACACTAGAAAACCCCATTAAATCCTAACTCTATACACCAAGCCTAGACCTCCTTCCTTCAGGGGGAATAAACAGAAAGCCATTGAAACTACCACATTTAATAGCAAGAGGAGCAAATGTCACCTTCTGAAATCTACAGTTATTTTCAGAAACAGAGGCATTTTAAAAGAAATTGTGTAATCTTTTTTTCAGTTTTAAAAGGGCACTGCAGATATGAGATTATATCAGGTATATATAAAAAAATGAAATTATTTGAGACCAGAAAAGAAAATGGTGATGAAAACTATGACTTCTGAATTTGAAGATTAAATGTGGTATTGAATACTAAGTAGATACTACAGAAGATCTAATCAGTGAAGTAGAAGATAACTTGAGAATTTCTTTAAGTACACAGAACAAATGAGAAAAATGAATAGGATATAAGATATGAAACATGAAAAAAACAAGAACATACAAAATATATTTAATAGTAGTCCCTAGAGTAAAGAGTAGACTAGAACAATAATATGTTTTTTAAAACTATAGAAGAAAAATTTTCTAAAGCAAAGTAAGACATAAGACTGCAGATGAAACACGCCTACACACCACAAAGTCAAGGTCAAAGGCATTGTAGCAGAGTTTTTAAAAATTTAAGGCCAAATAAAATGTCCAAAAGTTATCCAGATGGAAAAAACAATGACCTTCAAAGGATTGATCAGAATGACATCGAACTTCCTTGCAACATTAAACACTGCAAGACAGTAGAACAATATCCACAGAGTTTTGAGATAAAACGTGGCTCCAGAATTCTGCACACATCTAAGTGTGTACGTAAGAATAGCAAGAAGACACTTAGATCGACAAAGGGTCAGAAAGGATGTCATCCACATACTAAAGTAGAAGAGGTTATTCTGAATTGTACTGCAGAAACTGGACTACATTAAATTCATAAATCGGAATAAAGTAGTATCAAAATATACAGGAAGGCATGAAGCCCATCATGTACAGATTAAGTTAAATTATAAAAATCACTACAGATATCAGAACATTTTTAAAGAGAAGATTTCTAATATAAAGGTAATAATATGGGTCTAAAAATACTATACTACATAAATCAAACTTGAGAAGGAGAATAAAGAATAGTATAGGTAGTAGTGACAAGTGACTTACCTCATGGTTTGTGTGTTGCAAAGTTAATCAATGCTGTTTCAATTTTCCTTTGAATTTAGGAAAACCAGATTCAATTTTTTAAAAAAAACATACAGGCAACCAATAGTAGAATTAAATATTATATAATTCTAAATCATGGCAAAACAATAAAGATAAAATACTCAAATTTATATAGAAAAAAAAAAGTGAAAAACACACAAAAGCATTAAAGTTGGTAAGCATAAACCAAGATGGCAATATCCAGAATGTACAGGTAACTCAAACATCTCACCAGTAAAAATGCAAATAATTCAATTTAAAAATGGGTGAATGATCTGAACAGACATTTCTCAAAAGAAGACATATAAATAGCCAGCAAACATTTTTAAAAATGCTCAATATCACTAATCATCAGGGAAATGCAAATCAAAACCACAAGGAGATATTATCTCACCCCAGTTAGAAGGGCTATTATCAAAAAGATTTAAAAAACAACACCACCACCACCAACAAATGCTAGCAAGAATGTAAAGAAAAGGAAACTCTTATATATTATTGGTGGGAATGTAAACTAGCAAGGACACTACGGAGAACAATATATGGAGTTTCCTAAGAAATCTACAAATAGAACTACCATACGATCCAGCGATCCCTCTACTGGGAATCTATTCAATGGGAAGAAAATCAGTATATAGAAGAGATATCTGCAAACTCATTTTTAAAGGAGTCAGCACTCCTTAGTCTGCAAGAAGATGGCTGATAAATATTAATAACTATACATCCAATTCCCTCTGCTGAGCCAGATGAGCACCAGGCCAGAGGTGAACCACACTTCTGGCGAGCACAGAAACCATCTGCAGAACGTAAAAGACCAGGTCAAGGAGCCAGCCAAACAGGAAGTGGGAACAAGGCGAGTCATCCGGGGGCAAGGAGGCAATGAGAATGAGACCAGTAATGAAAACTGGATGTGTGAAGCTACACACTGTATGATTCCAAGTACATGACATCCTGGAAAAGGCAAAACTATGGAGACAGTAACAAGATCGGTGGTTTCCAGGGGCCATGGAGGGACGGCAGAATAATGGAGCACAAGAGTTTTTTAGGGCAGTGAAACTATTCTGTATTATACTGTCATGGTGGATACATGTTATGACACACCTATCAAAACCCATAGAATGCACAACACCAACGGTGAACCCTAATGTAAACTGTGGACTTTAGTTAATAATGATGCGTCTATATTGGTCCAAATGGACCACGCTAGGGCAAGATATTAATAACAGGGGGAAACTGAGGGTCAGGGAGTGCTGAGGGGGTATATGGGAACTCTCTGTACTTTCCATTCAATTTTTCTGTAAACCTAAAATAGCTCTAATAAAAAAGTGGTCTATTAATTTTTAAAAAATGGATGAGTCAAGGAAGATACCATAGAGATAATGGGAGAATCTGAAGTTAGAGTCTAACAGGTTAGCTGACTAAGGTGAACCCAGACTCAAAGGGGAGGTTTCAGGGACAAAGAGCAGTTCATAAAGGGTGAAAAGTCTGGGAATTGAAGATCCTGATACTCACAGCAAGGCAGAGAGAGCCTTCCCACAGCACAGAGAAATTCCTCCCCGCGGCATCTACCTTCTACTTCAATTTCTTCTTTATGCAGAGGCTGTCAGTCATGAAATCTGGTTAGATGCTTGCATAATTTGCCTAAATGTGTTTGAAAAGTTAGCTTAGTTGTAGTGTAAATGTAAAACCTGCCTAAGCCTAGTTTCTTAAAAAACATGGAGGATTATTCTTCATCTGATAGAAGCTACAGATGCTGAAAATCAGAGTAAAACTCCAACAGTAAATCTATTATAAGTTTTGATCACTGGTCAAGATGCTAAAGGCAGGGATACAGGTGAAGTTCTTAAAGTTCTGATGTCCTCACCTGTGATGAATTGGGAAAAAAGATAAAAAGATTCTATTCAAACCTGCAAAAAACTAAAGTTCAATTGAAAATATTAAAAATGGCAAAAATAGTAAAGTACCCATCCTGCCCATGTGTTTGTGTTATTTAACTCTCCCTCTTTTGTTTGGATTGTGTTTTTAAACAGTGCCCATTTATTGGTCCATTGTTCCATTTCTAGGACTTTTACTTTATCCTAGAAAAACTATGTGAAAAATTATCTTAGAGTTTATAATGGGTTCAGCACTCTTAACAGCTTTCTCCCTACCCGTGGTGAAAGCACAAGTAGTATAGCACAGAGGTTTGGAATGGGCAAGTTGGGATTCAAATCTCAGATTCTCTTATTTATTATATGACTTTTAAGAAAGTTCCTCAGCCTTTTTGAGCCTTGGTTCCTCGTGTGTAAAACAGATGAAGACTGTGTAAGGATAAATGGGTCATTTATTCATGGCTCTTAGCACAGCACTTAACATGCAGGAAGTGCTACATAAATGCTGACAGCTACACACACGCATATTTCCTGCCCCTGTATCCCAGCACCGTAGGGAAAGTCTCCAGGATCTACCATCTCTCTCCCTGTACCTGCTTGGTTTTTGTCTTTCTCCATTTGCAGCCCCATGGCCATGGGTCTGGGTTTTCCTCTGCTCAGTCTATTTTGGGTGGTGCTTGAATGGGTAGCCCACTTGGTTCTTGACTCTTGTTCGCCTCTGGAAACCTCCTGACTCCATGGCCAGTGGCTGCAGACTCACTCTACACAAGTCCTCCTTTCTCCTCTGGCTCTTGACACCTGACCATTAGACCAGGAGAGAGTTCGGGCAGAAGATTTTGTACAAACTTTTAATGTACAACCTTCCTTTAATAGCAAAACATTAGAAAAATGTGAATGTCCAATAACTGGAGAATGCATAAATGAATCATGTGTTGCATTGCATTAATAGGATATTATGCAGCCTGTAAAAATACTTCTACAGAGTTTTGAACAAAATGAAAAAATGTTTTGGTATGGTCCGGGTACATCTGGGGGAGGGGATCACCAAGACCTGAGTGTAATTCTGACCCCACCATTCATTTACAATGTGACATATAGCAGGTTATTTAAATTCTCTGAGCCTCAGTTTCCTCCTCTGTTAAATGGAGATGGAAACATCTACCCCTTAGGGTTACTCAGATGATTAAATTAGATAACATATGTCAAAACTTTAGCAGTCTGAATATTCCAGTAAGAAACAACTCCAAATTCCCAGTGGCTTAAAACAGTGAAAGCTGATTTCTTACACTTCAAGTCCGTCAAGGATTGACTGAGGGCTGAGTTCCAGATAATCTTCCACGGACACTCGGGCTGATAAAGTCGCTATGTGGAGCTTCTCCTGCCACTGTGGCAGCGGGAAGGAACTTAGCAAGTCACATATCTGATCTTAAAGTTCCTGTCTGAAGTGTCTCATGGCTATGCCTAACTTCAAGGAACAGGAAAGTGCGATCATATCACATGTGTGAAAAAAGGGGAACCAGAAATGTAGGTAAATAGCTCAAGTGACTATCACAAATGCCAGTTACAGTGGCTGGCACCTAGAGGTTTTCCACAATAGATGTACGTATATCAGCACAAACATTTTTACATGTAAGATGCATTAAAATGAGAATGAAATGTTACCATCTTAATGGCAATGACTTTAGATGATCAGATTATCGATGGTCATTTTCTGCTTCTATATTTGTCCTGCCATCATCAGCTTTATATAATGGGGTTATGTTATTTTTCAAACAAGGATAAATGAATAAGTAATATTTGTTGCTGTTTATGTTTAGCCATTTTCATAAAGTTTTTAAAAGAATGATCGGATTTAAAAATCATTCTTCCCTCTCTGTTAACCACAACTATGGGTGATAAAGAAAAAGATATATAAATTGTTGAAGAACAAGAAGGATGTAAGCACGTGGCCTATGTATAGCTTGGCATTAAAGATTCAAATGCTCGATTGATAGCAAATGCCAAAATATGGGAGTCACAAACCATACTGCAAACATAACATTGTCATAAGACACCACCAATGAGAATCCTGTATAATGGGTAACCTCGTTCCAATTGTTTGATCAAAGTTTAATGTACCCCAAAAATCTCATCTTACTAGTGTTCAGTAAAATAAAAATCATTATAATCTTTGGTTAAAATATCCTCAAGAAGAATATTAAAAATTAGCATTTTTAAAGGGAAAAGGCAGCTGAATGTTTTTAAGAATTCCCCTAAAACTGAAGAGAATCTGAGCTTGTATCTAATCAAACAGAAACTCTGGCCAGGCGAGGTGGCTCACGCCTGTAATCCTAGCACTCCGGGAGGCCGAGGCAGGTGGATGGTTTGAGCTCAGGAGGGCATTAAAACTGCAATACCATTTAAAGGAGTTTCTTTTTTCTTTTCTTTTCTTTTTTTTTTTTTGACACAGAGTCTCACTCTGTTCCCCAGGCTAGAGTGCTGTGGTGTCAGCCTAGCTCACAGCAACCTCGAACTCCTGGGCTCGAGCAACCCTACTGCCTTAGCCTCCCGAGTAGCTGGGATTACAGGCATGCGCCACCATGCCCAGCTAATTTTTTCTATATATTTTTAGTTGTCCAGCTAATTTCTTTCTATTTTTGTTTTAGTAGAGATGGGGTCTCGCTCTTGCTCAGGCTGGTCTTGAACTCCTGAGCTCAAACGATCTGCCCATCTCGGCCTCCCAAGTGCTAGGATTACAGGCGTGAGCCACCGCACCCAGCCTCCCATCATGATTTTAACTAGCATTTTTCTAATGACTGATTATGTTGAACATCTTTGCATATGCTTATTTGCCATTCCTATGTCCTCTATAGTGAAGTATCTGTTTTAAGTATTTTGTCCACATTTTTTATTGAGTATTGATAGTTTTTTATATCGTGGATACAAATCCTTTGTAGATGTTTAATTTACAAATATTTCCTCCCAGTCTGTAACTTGTCTTTTAATTATCTTGGCAGTTCTTTGGCAGAGCAAGTTTTTAATTATGATAAGGTCTCATTTATAATATTTTTCCTTTATGAATTATGCTTTTGATGTCATTTCTAGGAACTCTTTGCTAATGAAGATTTTTACCTTTTGTTTTCTTCTTTTTTTTTTTTTTTTTTTTTTTGAGACAGAGTCTCGCTCTGTTGCCCAGGCTAGAGTGAGTGCCGTGGCGTCAGCCTAGCTCACAGCAACCTCAATCTCCTGAACTCAAGGGATCCTCCTGTCTCAGCCTCCCGAGTAGCTGGGACTACAGGCATGTGCCACCATGCCCGGCTAATTTTTTCTATATATATTTTTTTTAGCTGTCCATATAATTTCTTTCTATTTTTAGTAGAGATGGGGTCTCGCTCTTGCTCAGGCTGGTCTCGAAATCCTGAGCTCAAACGATCCGCCCACCTCGGCCTCCCAGAGTGCTAGGATTACAGGCGTGAGCCACCGCGCCCGGACCTTTTGTTTTCTTTTATAAAGATTTCCTGCTTTCATTTAGGTCTGTGACTTTTATTTAATATTAAAAATATTTTTTTTTGAGATGCCACTCTGTACTCCACTCTGATGCCCAGCCTGGAGTACAGTGGCACGATCATAGCTCACTGCAGCCTCAAATTCCTAGGCTCAAGCAATCCTCCTGCCTCAACCTCCTGAATAGCTGGGACTACAGGCATGCACCATTGTGCCCGACTAATTTTTCTTATTTTTTTGTAGAGATGGGGTCTTGCTATGTTGCTCAAGCTGGTCTCGAACTCCCAGCCTCAAGTGATCCTCCTGCCTCGGCCTCCAAAGTTGATGGGATTACCGGTGTGAGCTACTGTGCCCCACCTGTAACCCTTAAAAAAAACAGACTTTTTTTTTAGAGCAATTACAGGTTTATAGAAAAATTGAGTTGAAAGTACCGACAGTTCTCATACACCTTCTTATCTCCTCCCCCAGTTTCCCCTATTATTAATATCTTGAATTAGCTTGGTACATTAATTACAATCTGACTTCCAGTACTATGACGCATAGAAGTGTTAAAATCAGGCATCCTTGTCTTGTTCTTGATTTGATAGGAAAGGATTTCATTTTTTACCACTTTTTATGATTCTGGTTGTGGATTTTCCATACGTGTTCTTTCTTAAGTTGAGGTAGTTCTTGTCTACATCTAGTTGTTGCATGATTTTAACATGAAAGCATGTTGAATTTTGTCAAATCCTTTTTTCTATCTCAATTGAGATCATGATGTCTGTTTTTTTCTCTGTTCAGTTAATGTGGTACATTTCATTGATAGGTTTTCATATTTTCAACCAACTCTGCATTTCAGTATTAAACCCCATGTAGTCATAGTGTATAATCCTTTTCATATCCTGCAGATTTTGGCTTTCTAGCATGCTGTTCAGGGTTTATTTATCATTATTCATAAGGGACATTGGTCTGTGGTTTCTTTCCTTGTAGCGACTTTATCCAGCATTGGCATCAGAGCAATGCTGACCTTAAGAAAATGAGTTAGGATGTGTTCAGTTCTATTCAACTTTTTCAAAGATTTTAAGAAAGATTGTTGTTAATTCTTTAAATGTTGGTAAAATTCACCAGTAAAGCCATCTGGTCCTGTGTTTTCCTTTGTCAGAGAAATTGAGTAATGATTCAGTCTGCTTACTAGTTAGTTACAGCTCTATTCTAATGTTCTATTTCTCCATGATTGACACTGGGAAGGCTGTGTATTTCTAGAAATTTTCCATTTTATTGAGGTCATCGAGGTGATTGCTGTTCAATTGTTCATAGTACTCTCTTGCAGTCCTTTTTCTTACTGTAAAATTAGTAGTAATATATCTATTTTTATTCCTGGTTTTAGTTATGTGCATCCTCTCTCCTTTTTTTTTTGAATTCTACCACTTTTCATTTATTTTGACATTACTGATGATTCCATAAACTTGCAAGCGGAAGATAGCTGTTCAATAAAATACTTTTCATATATATGATATACAGAAATTATTTTAAAAATCTGTTCATATAATGGATTCTTTTGGTACTAATAAAAATTGAGATACAAATAATTGACTAGAAATGAAGCCATAGCTAAACCAAGATACACAGGACTTTCCTGCATTTCATTTCAGAAAAGAAACCAAATAATTCATACTATGCTAGAAGAATAATGTACATTTGACATAGTATACATTATTGTATTTTCTTAAAGCAGGGCCTATTTAAGGTTTTTAAGTTTTAAAATGTTCAGGCTTGCTTCTGTAAACAATCATATCACTAGTTATACACAGTTCCTTCATCTTGCAAAAAAACGCTTATTTAGTTGTCTAAAGTCTAATGATGTCAAAGAAACTAATAATAGCAACTTAATTAGCAAGCTATAAATCAGGTGTAGAAATTCAGCAGTTGAACTCTATTTTCTACCTACGGTACTGCTGCTACTCAATCTATTTTCTTCATGTATTAGAAGATCTAATAGGCATTTATGGTCAAAATAAGAATTTCACTACTGTAGCAAATGACAGAATATGTGAGAGGAAAAGAATTTCTAATGTCATGACACTCTTTATGATCTTTTAAAACATAAAGGATTATGTGTGTATGTGTGGAAAGGAGTAGGAAACAAGAGCAGAAGGTTAAGACAGGTGCTTAAAGGAAATGCTGGGGTAGCTACATTAGAATTATATTTATTAAAAATAAAACTGATCTGAAGTCTGCCCAGTGTACAAAAAAAAAAAGAAGAAGAAGAAGAAGAAAAAAAAAAAACCAGAGCAGATCTTGGTGTAAGTTTAACCTGATAATTTATTTGTGGACGAAAGCTAGTAGTGATGAGAAAAAGTTCAATACTTGTAAACAGAAAGAAACTCAACAGGAATTTTAAAGGTAGTAGTCCAGAAAATGCAACAGTTAACTCTTATAATCTTTTAAACTGAACAGACAAATCAAATTGAAGCCAACTATTAAAACACTTTTTGGTCTGAATATTTATCAGCTGATATATTCTGTTGTTCCAATTGGCTTTTTTTTTTTTTTTTTTTTTTGACAGAGTCTCACTCTGTTGCCGGGGTTAGAATGCCGTGGTGTCAGCCTAGCTCACAGCAACCTCAAACTCCTGGGCTCAAGCAATCCTTCTGCCTCAGCCTGCCAAGTAGCTGGGACTACAGGCATGTGCCACCATTTCTGACCAATTTTTTTCTATATATATTTTTAGCTGTCCAGATAGTTTCTTTCTATTTTTAGTAGAGATGGGGTCTTGCTCTTGGTCAGGCTTGTCTTGAACTCCTGACCTCGAGCGATCCTCATTCCTCGGCCTCCCAGGGTGCTAGGATTACAGGCATGAGCCACCGCACCTGGCCTCCGATTGGCTTTTGAGAAATAAAAAAAAAAAAAAAGAAACATTTTGTTAGAGCTACCACAATCAAAAGTGATGAAAATAAATTAGTTCACCCTACAAAGACATTCTTTAAGCTCTAAAGCATAAAAAGCTATATAATACCTTACACAAATTAACCAGTGTTCTTAGAAAAGTAATGCAGTTTTTGGACTGATGACATCACAGCTGTATTTGTGGTGAAGTACTAGACACAAGAATGTATGTATCAACTAGGCATTTTCAGGCTAGTCTGTAAGGTTATCATTTAACTCTTGTCACTATATAATAAGTGGTATGCAGTTGGGACTTAAGTCATGAACTGTGGAGAATAAGAAGCAGTGTATTATAGTAACAAGATTTGTATCTAACAAATAATTGCAGTATGGAACAAACCTCTTCTATGAACTTTGTGATTTGCTGTTGGTCACTTGTAGTAGATCCTTGATTTGATTCTTCCATATTCTGCACTAACATTTCTTCATCTTCCTCATCATCATGTAGGTCTTTTTAAATTAATTGTCTAGCTAGTTTAATATTCAGTCTTTCATTGTAGTGAATCTTTCTTTTCATTTCAAATTGTCGCTTTATTTCCTCGTTGTCCAGGTGAGAGGTCGCTGTTGTCCTCTCCCCTGCTTTCTTGTTCCGGAACCCGATGCTTTGGCTCCCAGCCTTCAGCAGCAGCGCAGTTCTCAGCTAAGACATCTGGAGTCCTGGCTTCAGCGGTTTCTGAATCACTGCGTGCACCTTCATCATCACCTCTCACACCATGGTAAGGAGTGCTTGGTTCATCTATCTTCACTAAACCACAGTGTGTTTGCTGGACGATTTGTCACCAGGATGTTCATTCCATCCCACTTCTGGGATTTTTTTACTCAGCTCTGGGTCTACACTCTCAGGCTGTTCTGCCAACGCCCTGGTAGAGACCATGGAGGTCTGTTCATACTCCCTGCTGGGCCGGCGCTGGGGTCTGCGAGGAGAAGCATCCAGGGCTCTCAAAGACCCGCCAGGCAGCCGTGGAGCAAGCGCGTGGACAAGACAGCGGCACCTGCTGGCTTGGAAAGGGCTCCTGCCTTGTCTTCACACCACCACCACCACCAGGACACCAGAGCCAGCGCCACGTGGGTGGCGGCCCTGCCCTCGCCCTTTGTCGCTGACACTTCATGGGCCTCCGGAGAGACACTTGCCTAGTGCCCTACCCACGCCTAGCCACCCTCTAACCTTTTTTTTTTTTTTTTTTTTTTTTTTTTTTTTTTTGTGACAGAGTCTCACTCTGTTGCCCAGGCTAGAGTGCAGAAGCGTCCACTGCAACCCCCTGGGCTCAAGCAATCCTTCTGCCTCAGCCTCCCCAATAGCTGGGACTACAGACATGTGTCAGCATGCCCAGCTAATTTTTTTTATATATATTTTTTTAGTTGTCCAGCTAATTTCTTTCTACTTTTAGTAGAGAGGGTGTCTCACTTGTGCTCAGGCTGGTCTGGAATTCCTGAGCTCAAAGGATCTGCCTGCCTTGGCCTCCCAGAGTGCTAGCCTTTTTCTTTTTCTTTTTGTTTTTTTCCTTTTTTTTTTTTTTTTTTGTGGAGGTGGGGGTCATTTAGCTAAAGGTTTGTGAATTTTGTTAATCTTTTTCACCAAGTGACTCTTGATTTTGTTGATTTACTTTATAATTTTGTGTTCTTTATTTTGGGCTCTAATATTTATTTTCTTTCTAACTCTAGCTTTGGGTTTAGTTCTTCTTAAAATACTTTCTTAAGGAGTAAAGGTATGCCATTGATTTCGGACTTTCCTTCTTTATAATGTAAGCATTTATAGGGATAAATTTCCCTTTTAGCATTGCTTTCACGGCATCCATAAATTTTGTTGTGTTTTGTTTTTATGTTCATTTGTATCAATACAATTTTGTAAATTTCCCTGTAATTTTTCTTTGACCAGGTGTTTGAGTGTGTTACATAATTTCCATATGTTTGTGAATTTCCCATTTCTCATACTTCTGTTTTCAAGTTTCCTACCATTGTGTCCAGAAAAGATACTTTATATGATTTCAATAATTGTTAATTTATTAAGACTCCTTTGTAGTCTAACATATGGTCTACCTTGAATAATGTTCTATGTACACTAGAAAGAGTATTATCCTGCTGTTGTTGGGTAGAGTATTCTGTATACAACTGTTTGTTCTAATTGCCCTATAGTGTATTGAAATCTTCTCTCTCTTTGCTGATTTTCTGTCTAGTTCTCATTATTGAAAGTGGGGTATCAAAGTTTCCTAGTATTATTGTAGAGCTGTCTATTTCTCCCTTCAATTCTGTAAATATTGGTTTCTTGTATTTTGTAGGTCTGATGTTCATTGTATTTGTGTTTATAATTATTGTATCTTCTTGGTGAATGGACCATTTTTTACCATTACGTAATATCCTTCTTTGTCTTTTAAAATAGTTTTGGCTGAAGCCTTCTTGTTCTGATGTTAGTATAGCCAGCCCATCTGTCTTCTGGGTACTGATTGTATGAAACATCTTTTTTCCAAACTTTCATTTTCAACCTATATGGGTCCTTGGATTTAAAGTGAGTCTGTTACAGACCTTATATAGTTTAAGTTTTTAATCTATTGGCTGGCCGCGGTGGCTCACGCCTGTAATCCTAGCACTCTGGGAGGCCGAGGTGGGCGGATCATTTGAGCTCAGGAGTTCGAGACCAGCCTGAGCAAGAGCGAGATCCCATCTCTACTAAAAATAGAAATAAATTATATGGACAGCTAAAAAATATATATAGAAAAAATTAGCCAGGCATGGTGGTGCATGCCTGTAGTCCCAGCTACTCGGGAAGCTGAGACAGGAGGATTGCTTGAGCTCAGGGGTTTGAGGTTGCTGTGAGCTAGGCTGACGCCACGGCACTCACTCTAGCCTGGGCAACAGAGTGAGACTCTGTCTCAACAAAAAAAAAAAAAAAAAAGTTTTTAATTTATTGTTCCAATTTTAATTTCTTTAATTTGTGAGTTTAATTCTTTTATATTTAAAGTAATTATGGATAGGAAAGGACTTACACTGTCATTTTTAATTTGTTTTCTGTATGTCTTACAGTTTTTTTGTCCCTTATTTACTCCATGTCTGCTTTCATGTCTTTGTATTTATTTTACTTGTTGTGACACATTTTGATTCTCTTTTCATTTCCATTTGTGTGTATTATATAGAATAATATTCTTTGTTATTACCACAGAAATTGCACACAACATTCTACAGTTATGAAAATCTATTTTAAATGTATGCCACCTTAAATTACGTACAAAATCTCTACTCCTTTAAAGCTCCACTTCCTGTCTATTTTATTGATGTCACAAATTACACCTTTGGGGTGGAAGTGGGGAGGAGGAAGCGGTTGGACGTGTTCGCTTGAGCTTCTGCTGCCGCCGCCTGGTAATCCCTGGGCATCGACCGCCACTGGAAATCTGACAGCGCTGGGGCGCATTAGGGGCTGCGTCCGGCTTCACACCCCACGGGGCTGCTGTCACTTCCGGAGGGAGCCGGTCTCTGCACAGGAGCGCCTCAGGCGCGGCGCAAAGCTCGGACGGACGGCGCGGGTGGGGGGGCGGTGGTCGGAGCCTCTCCCGGGGGAGCCGCGCCTGAGGAGGCGGAAGAGCCCCCTGACGCGGCGGGCTGGCGTGAGCTGCCGCCACCGCCCCTCCCGCTGTCGCCCCGGCCGGCCCTGGCCACTGCCCCTGCCGCGGAGGCAGCGGCGGCGCCGCTCTCCTTCCCTCAGCGGGCGCTCGGCGACCCGCCTGGCTCTCTGAGCCGGTCGCTTAGGCTCTCCTCGACTCTCTGCTCTTCGCCTCTCCCTCGCCCTCTTCCCGTCACCCTTCCCCGACCCCACCCGGGCCCGGGGCCTCGGCTGCCCCCCGGCCATAGCGTGCGGAGCCACTGTAAAAAGCACTCGGGATTCCGACCCGCTGTTGAGCCCGGCGTCCCCGAAGCGGAGGCGCCATTGTCGGAGCCCACCGCCGCCGCCTCCTTCTCGGCTGGCTGCGGCCGCCCAAAAGTATCTCCGAATGGAGCCGTCCCCCTTCGGCGACGTCTTTCTCCCGCCTCACCACAGGTGTGACTGGGCCCCGCGGCTTCCGGGGTGGGCGAGAGAATTGGGGTCCCTGGGCGTGGGATGCGGCAGCGGGGTGGGGGTGCCGGGCTGTGGTTCTCGTTCTTTGCAAAGTAACTGGGCTCCCACATTTCTTTGAATTAGCTCTTTGGGCTATGGAGACACAATAGAAATGGCCTGATGTCAAGGGGGGAGGGCGGTCTGGAGGTAAGGTGGGTAGGGGCGTATTGTGGGAAAGAGGAACATCCTTTCCTTTGGGCCCAGTGATCGGAATTGAGTATTTCCGTAGTCGGTAGAGCCCCAGCGGGAATGGTCAGAGAGGGCGATATTATTCATAAATTTAGGCGAGAGAAAGGTCACATTTCACCCGAATCTCGATGTCTGTTTGCCTTAATCGATTGGTTGCAGCTATTAACTCTGGGACTGGGTGGTTTGAGACGAGGTGACAGCCCTTCTTCCAGTTCAGACATGACTGATTTTAGTATAGAGGTTTGGGTGTGAGGATGGATGTCACTGGGTGAGAGGTGGCCTGTCATTAATCACCCACAGGAATGCCACTTTGGCTGAGTCAAGACCTGTTTCCCTAGCAGTGTCAACAACAAAGAAAATGCTCTTCTAGAGTACTGTAATATGATCACACTATATGTCTAGACCTACAGAAATCTTGAACTTTTAATGAAAATTGTATTGAAAATTGGGGCTGAGTAGTTACTTTTATTTGGAAATGCTTTCTTTCTGCCCAACAAAGTATGTTGGGAGAAAACAATCTAGCCTTGAGAACTAGAAATCAACCCAAGATTTCAAGTTGACTTCAGACTCTTGCTTTTCATCTTGAAACATTTCCTGAAAGACTCTATGGGGAATGTCTTTTGGCTGCTTTGTATAGCATGTCTATGCCCAGTTTTTTCAGAACTTTGAAATCCTTGTGTGCTCCTGGCTCAATCCTAGGATAGGCTTTTGTGGACTTGAAGTGTAAATCTGTTTCCTTTGTGTGTAGCATGCAAAGGTTTCTGTGTGAGTCTTTGGTAATACCACCCTTAGACAAAGCCTTTTTTTCATAGCTTGATTTAAATGTCTCAGTATCATTAGCTTAAAATTTTGGAAATATATACCACTGTATTTATTAACTTCCATTTGAAATTGACTTAGTGTTTTTTTTTTAATATAAGATTTTAAAATATCCTTTCCTCAATCCATGGGGAGAGATCCTAAAATACCCAGGCTACCATTTTTACTGCTAAATATTTGATCTGACTTACTGTCTTAGAGTTGTAGCAAGTTTTCACAGGACTTCTCAGATAATTTTGTTTAATATCATATCTAAACTGCCTTTAAATAACGGCATTTGTTGATTGATTGTTAGACTTTTTTTTTAAAAAAAGGAAGCAACCAATGTCAAGAATGAGCTACTGGTGGTTGACATTTTCAGAGTTTGTCCTTCAGTGAAATGGTATCATTAAAAACTGAAATGGTATCATAGAATCTGCGTTTAACTAATAAGGCTGTTTCAAAATAGCTGTAGCAATAAATTTCAGTCAAGGGAGTGAATTAATACAGTGTTAGGTTTGGGAATTAAAGTACTACATCTCATTGCTAAAATAGTCTTGAGCATGTATGTAAACCAGCATGGGACTATAACATGCTCCCCCACTTCAAAAGGAATTTATTCAGAAGGAATTGTTATCATCCCTTGTAAACTTGTCATTTCCTTTATACATTTGTAGCATGGGTTAAAGCAATTGGCTCCACATTATCCCAAGTTTCAATTAAGTGGACTATAATAGTAAAATGACTGGAATTACTAGAATTGTTTAAGCCAGCTGCTTCACATTCACATTTTCTGAAATATTGCTGTCTTCTGTTCTTCCAGGTGTTTTTTTAACTTTAGAACTTTGATCATATCCTGAACCCTAAAATCACACCCTAAGTGATTTTGAGTCTGCTAAACATTATTTCAACTAATTTGAATATTAACATAAAAAGTTGACTTGAAAACCAGCTGTAATTGCTGGTTTTGACTTGCTAAAATGTACATTTTTAACCTGTGATTTTGGATGATATCCTAAATGTAATTTAATTTGGCTTTGTGTTTATATGGCCAGTTTGGGGTGTGCTCCTGTATAGTTTTTGTAATAATATTGTCAAAATGGGAGCTGCAGTGTTGTGCAGGTAATCAAAGAGCTTCCCAGTTTTCACGTTAGCAGACTTGGAAATCATTTTCTCAAGCACCTAATTTTTAGATTCCTATTAATATTTTAATACTGGTGATTCTTAAACTTCACTGGAGTGAATACTCATATATGCTTAGCTGAAATAAGTAGCTAGGAGTGGAAGGGGACCATGGCTTACCAAATTGAGATTGACTAGAACTCTGTAGGAACCTCTATTTTCCTCTCACTTCCGTGAGTTCAAATATAATTTAAATACTTTAGAACTAGAGTACTGAAGTGATTTTTTTTCAGAGCATGTATACAATTATCTTTGTTCTCATAGTTTCTTCTGGTGATATAGCTGAAGTCATGTTGTGGCTTTATTAGTTTCAGGAATTTGGACATCTGTTTTAAACCCTAGCTATTATATTAGTCATCCCAGGAAGGTGATTCCAAAGTTTGACCTGATGACTATTCTTATTTAAGTCAATATTCTTCAAACTTTTGCAACTTAATAGTAGGAAAAAGGAAAGGGCTATCTGAGCTAAAGGAAGTAAAGCTTGCTTTCTCAAACCCAAGACTAAGAGCCTATATTATACTAAGTAGTACTGTGACTTTTTTAGGGGCACCTTAACACACAGCATATCCTACACCTGGTTTTGGGGGCACCTGGAATGTTACTAATTCAGAAATGCCGTCCAGGGTCTAGGGCAGGGTTGACATGCTACAGCCATAGTTTTGTATAGCCTGAGAGCTAAGAATGTTTTTTATATTTTTAAATGGTTGGAAAAGAATCAAAAGAATTAGTTCTTGACATACAAAAACTATATGAAATTCAAATTTCAGTGTCCATAAATAAAATTTTATTGGAAAAAAATTACACCTTTATATATTATATAGTCATTAACATAGATTTATGTCTATTTGTTATTTTTCTTTTAAAATACTTCAGGAAATAAAAATCAAGTTACCAACCAAAATGACTATAATAGTTTTTAAAATATTTACTCGTGTATTTAACTTTACTGTATAACTTTATTTTTTGTATGGCTTTGAGATACTTTTTGCCAGCCATTATTTCAACCTACACAACTCTCTTTAGCATTATTGTAGGGCAGGTCTAGGGGTAGGAAACAACCTCTCAACTTTTGTTTGTCTAGAAATGTCTTAATTTGCCCTCATTTTTGAAGGATAATTTCACAGATATAGAATTCTTGATTGATTGTTCTTTTTCTGTTGTTTTCTGTTCACATTTTGTTTGTTTGTTTCCCTTCATCCCTTTAGATATATCATTGCACTGCCTTCTGCCTGCAATATTTCTACTGAGAAATCTGTCAATCTTTTCTATGAATCCTTGCATGTTATGAATCACTTTTCTCTTGTTAGTTTTAATATTCTTTTTATATTTTCCTTTTAACTGTTTGATTTTTATGTGTCTTGGTGTGCATCTCAGGGTTTTCCTTATTGGTAATTATGAAACTTGTACTTGTTTATTCATGTTCTTCCTGAAATTTGAAAAGTTTTCATCCATTATTACTTTAAATCAATATTCTTCCCCTTTAAATCTCTCCTCGCATACTGGGACACCATAAAGCCTGTATTGGCCCATTGGATGATGTCCTTAAAGTCCCTTAGACTTTGTTCAATCTTTTCCTTTATTCTTTTTAAATCGTTTTATTCCTCAGATCCAATAATTTCAAATTATCTCTATTTCAGTTTTCTTTTTTAATTTTTTTTTTTTCTTTTTTTTGAGACAGAGTCTCACTCTGTTGCCCCAACTAGAGTGCTGTGGCGTCAGCCTAGCTGACAGCAACCTCAGACTCCTGGACTTAAACGATCCTCCTGCCTCAGCCTCCCGAGTAGCTGGGACTACAGGCATGTGCCACCATGCTCCGCTAATTTTTTTTCTATATATATTTTTAGCTATCCAGATCATTTCTTTCTATTTTTAGTAGAGATGGGGTCTTGCTCTTGTTCAGGCTGGTCTCGAACTCCTGACCTTGAGCAATCCTCCCGCCTCGGCCTCCCAGAGTGCTAGGATTACAGGCGTGAGCCACTGCACCCGGCCTATTTCAGTTTTCTGATTGTTTCTTCTACTTATTCAAGTCAACGGTTGCATACCTGTAGTAAATTTTTCAATTTATTTATTGCCTTTTCCAACTCCAGTATCTCTCCTTGTTTTTTAATAATTTCTATCCCTTTAATTGGTAATACTACATTTTACATATTTATATAAATACATATTTATATATATTTAATATGTTAATACAATACTATTTATGTAAGTATTGGTAGAGTATATTTTCCTACAAAATTTCTATCTTAACTGAGATTGAGCTTGTGCATGAGTCCAATAATTTCTAATGCATACTATTGACATTGTGTTTTTCCTTTTACTTGCAACTTTTGGAAAGTCCTTCTTAGAAATATAATTTAATATAATCCTCACTGATGGGATTGTTGATATTTATCCATGTGATGATAAACTCTGAGTGTTAAGGTGCTTGAAAACTGCAACTCTGGAATCTTTACACTAATCATAGACACGATTGTTAGAATTCCTATAGTTGCACCTGTATCACTTCCATGCTGCTGATAAAGAATAGTATAAATCCATAATAACTATTGGATTCTCTGTGCAGAATCAATGTATTTGAATGGCAATTGTTGGAATAGAATATTTTCTCAAGTTCTGGTGTACAAAGTGCTAGTAGATGGTACTTATATCTCCACTGAAAACATAGTGGCATGTCGATTATGGTGAGGCTATTTCCAGTCTTGAAGTTAGGGAGGCAGCATTGAAAGCAGAGGTAACTTTATAATAATGGGTTTCAGACAGCATTTTCTAGACTCAATGAATCAAGTGATTAATTGTCTATATTAAAAACTTCTAATATCAATTCCCAAATCTACCATGTCAATTTATAAAACACACGCGTTTCCATGGCTCACAGATTTCATTTTGCATATTTGTCTAATGTTAATATTGTTCACAAGCCTCACCTCTTTGCAAATTGTTTTACTTACGTATTAATCAAATGATGAGTATATAAACTTAAATGGTAATAATTTAGTTTCTACCCTACACTATTTTATCATGTACTAGTGTTTTATGTCCCATTGTTTAGGACATGATATGAGATTGTTTAATAGTTCTTATAGTAGTTGCTGTTGTCTTTTTGTTCCTGGCATAAGACAAAATGAGTTTTTCTGTGGCCATCCTAAAACAAAACCAATCTTGTAGTCTTTAAATCCAACTTAATCATGGTACAGGTTCTTGGGATATTATATTGCCATCAGTGTATCTACATTTTATCTAAAATTTTAAAGGTTTATTCATAATTAATATTTATCATTGGAATACTTTTTTACACATTCATAGAAACTTGGTCAACCCAGCAATATAAAATTAAATATCCTCAATGTGAGATATAATGACAAGGTGTAAAATCAAAACTAAATATGTATCTAGACAATTGAAAGGATTCAGGTAGCTAGCTTTGATAGTAGAGCATGGTGGGTAAAACCACTCCTTGAAATCAGCCCAGACGGGGTCAAGTTTCCACTTTACCCCTGTCCAGTGTCTGAATTTAGACAAAGCACTTGCCCTCTCTGTGCTTAAATCCTCCCCATCATTATGATGGCAGCACATGCATCATACATTAGTGAAAACTAACAAAGTTACTACATGCCTGCCCTTGACGGCAATGAAAGTGTACATCGCAAGTACCCTTTAAATGGTGCACACATACATATTGGAAACCTGTTAATACTAGAGAAAATTTAAGTAATATTTCTGAGTAGGCACTAATGGTCAGTGGAGAATGTTGCATGTTAGTTGATATTTTCAATGTAGCCCATGCCTCACGTTCCCCTGCAAGTCCTCTGGCTCCGAAGGCAAATACCAGGCTGTGGGACCTGAAGAATGGCTGTCAGGGATTTGGCTATGGGAATGACCATCCTAACACAGGCCATATTTTGAATCCTGGAAAATTTTTGTCTTTTTTACCATTTTTTTTTTTCACTTCACTCAGTAAAGGTTTACTTCACTCATTATGGTCCACAGAGTTGATTATTAAGCACCTTATTATTATAGCCAAATCCTTGTTCCCTGTCTCTGGAGGAGTTCTACTGACAATGGTAGCTTTGGGGTGGAAACATTCCCTCAGTGATTTTAGATAAAAGCTACTTTTCTATGTTCACAGAGTGGGCAGGGGTGTGTTCACTGGTACCACTTTCCTCTTGAGTGTCTTCCAAGGAGTCACAGTTAGTCTGAGGAATTCCAGGTGGGCAGAGCTTAAAGTGAAAACTACCAATTATATTGGCTCCTCCATATGCCTGTGATGGATCCTCCAAATTCTGGTAAACATTGTTTTTTCCATGTATGTGACTGACAAAGGAAGTAACAGAAAATCACAAAGACAGAAGATTTGGGATACTGTTCTATTGTTCATCCCGGCAAAGCTGGAGATACTGCATGCAGCATTGTTATCCTTCCCTGGTGCTTTATGTTTGGGGACTATGCCCTGGGTAAGTGGCTCCATGATTTTTATTCTGTACAGGCACAAGTAACAGGTCAAATTCATACATATGACTAATTTCTTCCCTAGATCCTTCTGTGAGTCCAGAGCTACTGAAACTTCTTCTGGTGAGCACTTTTGTATCATTTTACACTCTCTCCTTCATCTTTCAAGTTTGTTTGGCTTTTTGTAATAATCCTGGTCAGTTGATGGTGCACATCTCCCTGATAACCAGTGAAGGTTTCCCAACTGTCAGCCGTTTGTTCTCAGGAGCAGAGACTCCAATGTATCGAAGCTTTGCATTGCCTGGGTAAGTAATACAAATCCCTGATCTTCTCAGAAATATGTGAATTGTGTGTGTTTTTTCAACATTCAGTTGTTTATTGACTCATCTTCATAGAATTGTAAATACAACTATGAAATATTCTCATGTCAAGAAACTGACTGTACACACATAAATGCATTTGTGTTAGTGTAAATGTGTGTGTATATGAGTGTATGTATTTGCATGTGTTGGTGACAATCAGGTTATTCTTATCTATCAAGCAATAACATTGGAAATTACACACAAAGAATGTAAAAATAATACCAATTACAATAATGGCAAATGCTTTGCCATAAAGTCTGTTACATTTGATAGTTATATCACTGTGGTGATTGTTAATTTATCTTTAAATTATCCAACTGAATATAGCCAAAGTATGTTGTCTTTAATAGGAATTATTAGTTTGTGTTTTTTGTTAAATGTAATAATGGGCATATTTGGGGTGTGTTCTTCATGATAACCTGCTCTATTTTCTCATTTTTTATTATCTCTTAGTTTGAAACCTAGAAATTAAAGCTTTCTTTGAAACACTAATCACGGTGTCAAGTGACAATACCTATGCCCTGTGAAGAATATTACATTAATCTATTTACCTTTCTTCAACTTTTAAAAAATTCTCAAGTGTTTAAAATATTTAAAGGTAAATACACAGGTCATAAGTGCAAAGCACAATGAAATATTAAGCCATCTCTGGCATAATTATGTAAGAGGCTTTTTTTAAAAGGACATCTTAGCCACAGATATATTCTTATGATCTCCACCAGTGACTATACTCAACAATAAGCACTATAGTGACATCTAATGGCAGAGGTCACTTTTACCTCTTTTATACTTTATATAAATATTATGAAGCAGAAACTCTTTAATACGTGACTTTTTAAATTGCATAGGTTGTTTTAAGATTATCTGTATTTTTGCATGTTGTTATGGGTCATTTGTTAGCACTGAATTCTGTTGTGTAAATATCAGACAACTAACATAATTACTCCACTGCTGTGCACATGTGAGTGTGCTTTAGTTGGGGCTGTTAGGAGCAGTGCCAGTATATAAATTCTAGAAAAGGTATTGGTGACACATGTAAAAATTTCTGTTGGGAACATATGTAAAGTAAAATTTTTGCATCATATGTTTACATCTCCTTATCTGTAAATAATATGCCAAACAGTTTTCCAAAATGTTTGTACCACTTTTCACACCCACCAACAGTAATATAAGTTTCCTGGTGTATCTACATCCTTGTTAACATGGTATTTTCTGTTATTTGTGCTTTGTCTCCTGGTTGCTGTGTGATTATATCAGGCTTTATTTACATTTCTCTGATTACTAAAAAAGTTGAACATTTTTTTACATTTCTTTTTTTTTTTTATTTCATCTTATTATGGGGGATACAGAATTTCAGGTTACATACGTTGCCCATGTACCACCTGTCCCCACAAGTCAAAGCTCTAGGCGTGTCCGTTCCCCAAACAGTGCGCGTTGCATCCATCATGTAGGTATATATTCCTCCCCTCCCCACCCCCCCCTCCCCGAGTCAGCACCTTCAAGCGTGACCATTCCCCAAACGGTGCGCAATGCACTCATTATGTAGGCATACACCCATCCCCTCCCCCCACCCTCCACCTCAGTCTTATATCCGATTGGTGTCGTTCCCAGATGTGTATTTAGGTGATGTTCAGGGAAACCAATTTTCTGGTGAGTACATGTGATGCTTGTTTTTCCATTCTTGGGATACTTCACTTAATATAATGCGTTCCAACTCTCTCCAGGAGAACCATAGAGATGTCGCATCTTCGTTATTTCTTATAGCTGAGTAATATTCCATGGTATACATATACCACAGTTTACTAATCCAATCATGTATTGATGGGCATTTGGGTTGTTTCCACATCTTTGCAATTATGAATTGTGCTGCTATAAACATTCGGGTACAGGTGTCTTTGTTATAGAATGACCTTTTTTCCTTTGGGTAGGTGCCCAATAATGGGATTGCTGGATCCAATGGTAGGTCTACTTGAATCTGCTTAAGATATCTCCATAATGCTTTCCACAGGGGTTGCACTAGTTTGCAGTCCCACCAGCAGTGTATGAGTGTTCCTGTCTCTCTGCATTGACGCTAACGTGTTGTTTTGGGATTTTTTGATAAAGGCCATTCTCACTGGAGATTTTTTTACATTTCTTAAGATATTAAATTACCTCTTTTTGAAGGACTATGCTGTTTTGTTTTAACCATCCTCCATTGTTTTAGCCATAGTTTTTGTATGGGTTTGTAGGAGTTTTTTATATATGCTGGATAGGAGTCCTTTCTTTGCCCTCTCCCTTCTTTCTCTCTCTCCCTTTCTTTCTCTTTCAAGGGGAAATTCTAAAATTTATTAAAATCTCATTTCTTATTCACCCCAATATATTAAATATCTTTTCTTTCATTTAATGATTTTTTTTCCTAAGACCATAGAGATGTTCTTTTTTTATTTTTTATTTTATTTTTTTATTTTTTTTTATTTATTTTTTTTTTTTTGAGACAGAATGTCGCTTTGTTGCCCAGGCTAGAGTGAGTGCCGTGGCGTCAGCCTAGCTCACAGCAACCTCAGACTCCTGGGTTTAAGCAATCCTACTGCCTCAGCCTCCCGAGTAGCTGGGACTACAGGCATGCGCCACCATGCCCGGCTAATTTTTTCTATATATATTTTAGTTGGCCAGATAATTTCTTTCTATTTTTAGTAGAGACGGGGTCTCGCTCTTGCTCAGGCTGGTCTCGAACTCCTGACCTTGAGCGATCCACCCGCCTCGGCCTCCCAAAGTGCTAGGATTACAGGCGTGAGCCACCGCGCCCAGCCTGAGATGTTCTTTTTTTAAAAGACATTTTAAAATTTGCACAGATGTGGGGGGTGGGGATGGGTGTATACCTACATAATGAGTGCCATGTGCACTGTCTGGGGAACGGACACGCTTGAAGCTCTGACTCGGGGGGGTAGGGGGGCATGGGCAATATACATAACCTAAACTTTTGTACCCTCATAATATGCTGAAATAAAAAATAAATAAATAAATAAATAAAATATAAAATTTGCTTTCACAGTCCATTCAGAATTGATGTTGTGTGGCTAGTGATTTAATTTTTTTCCAGTAGGATAATAAAATTCAGTTTATTCTTCAAATGTTGTCTTATGGTTCTTTTTATTTGCTGTCACCTGTCATTGCCTCACCCAATTTAACCTCACCTCTCTCTTGGAGCTGGCTTTTCTATAACACTGATAGTATAACTTGTTGGCTTGCAAATAGGAAAAAATCTAAGAGCTTCACATTTTTGACAATTTTGGTGATGAGGGTGGATTTCTAAGATACTAAGGTTATAAAGTATGAAATGTCTGATTTCCTTAAGTAGTAAGTTTGATAGTTGACATCTCTGACATTTCACTTTGACACTCCTTGTTTTATTTTTATTATGAAGGTACATCTTCATTCTTTCAAAGGTACAGTTTGGCTTGTGATTTTCTTTGAAAAATTTTTGGAACAATTTTTGTGAAACCATGGATAAGTCAAAAATTTGTGTTATTTTTCACATATTGGTTCTGTTGTGGGACCAATGCAGTGCAGACAGCTCAAAATATTAACAAAGAGTTTGGGAAGGATGTGGCTAATGAACGCACAGTATGTTTATGGTTTGAGAAGTTCCATTCTGGTGACTTTAATCTTGAAAATGAGCCAAGTGGGTGACCTGAGACCAAGGCGGATAGGGATGAGCTGAAAGCTGTAGTGGAAGCGAATTCATCTCAACCCACATGTGAATTAGCAGCAAGGTTTGACATTACTATTCCAACAATATTGGACCATTTGAAACAAATCAGCAAGGTAAACATGATGGATAGATGGGTACCACATAAATTAAATGAATATCAGAAGAGCAATCATCTAAAAGCTTGCCTTTCTTTGCTGTCACAAGATAAAGGCAAACCATTTCTACACCATATTGTTATGTGTGATGAAAAATGGGTACTTTTTGACAATGACAAGCATTTGGCACAATGGTTGGATAAAGATGAAGTGCTAAAACACAGTCTAAAACCAAATATTCATTAAGAAAAAGCTAATAGTGTCTGTTTAGTGGCCCAGCACTGGTATAATCCACTACAGCTTCATGAAATCTGGTCAATCAATTACAGTGGATGTCTGCTGCAACCAACTGGATGAAATGATGAGGATGCTTGCAATTAAGCAGCTGAGATTGGTCAATAGATACAAGCCAATCCTCTTGCAAGACAATGCTTGAGCACATGTCACACAAACAATGCTGCTCAAACTCTCTGTCATCCACTGTATTCCCCAGACCTTGCACCAACTCACTACCACATCTTCCAGGCTTTGGACCACTTGTTGCAAGGAAAAATATTCAATTCTCAACAAGCTGTGGAAAACACCTTTCATGATTTCATCACCACTAGCTCTCCAGGCTTCTTTGCTGCTGGCATAAACAAGCGGTAAAACAGGATGGCAAAACTGTGTTGATAGTTTAGGTGCAGACTTTGATTAACTGTACTGTTTCTTGTGTGAGATATAGTAAACTAAACTTTTGAGTCAAAACTAGACATTTCCTATTTAATGTAATATAACGTTGTGTAAAAGGAAAGTGCAAAGATTCTTCAGAGGCATGCTTAGGGGAGATGAGAAAGCTCCCTGGAACAAGTAGCAAAGTCTCTCACCCAAGTGAAAGTGAAGTGAAAGTAACCCATCCACCCTTTGACCTGATATGAAGGCTGTGTGAGCGGGAGGATTGAAATGAGCCATCTGAGCATGCTTCATTTGTTGCTTATTCTCCTCCTGTCAGGAGGAGAAGAGGACAAAGAGTCCCCACAGCTGATATAGCACTTTGGGTAAATCAAAAATATTTTAAGTGTTGTGGCTTTGCTGACAGCAGCAAACTCTAAGGAAATGTGGCATTTGGTGTTTTGCCTACTAGCAGGGAGTCACTCTCTCCCTGTACCCACTGATCCTTCCCTCCACGCATGCTCCATTTTATCAGCTTTATGGAAAAAGTTGAATCTAATTGGGAGGTTTTTTTGGAGGGAGCTACTCAAAATTTTGTAGTTCTGTTTCATACAAGTGCCCAAGTCACTGTCTTCTATGGTGCCCTGGGCAGGAACAATAGGTAATAAAGGTGGGTGAAAATGCCAAGGACAGTGGGGTGAAGCATGGCTGCAAAGATAGAAGCTTCTGGTCCTGAATGCTCTCCAAATATAGGAAGGTACAAAGCTAAGAGGAAAGCTCAGACTTTAAGGTGACAATCTTAAAGAGAATAACACCTTCCCGTGTCCTGACCCTTTCCCTTACACACACCTATTGTACCCTCCTCTGGTCCCTTGCTTTCCCCTGTCTTAGAAATTGTGTAAACTCCTTATTCTGTGTCTCTGTAGAGAAGAAAATAAACAAAAGCAAGCACATAAATTAAAAAATCCAAAAGTCAACAGATCGGGTTTGGGTAGGATTCACAGTGAACCCAGAGAATTGAATGATGCCATCTAAATTGATATTGAAGTGACTGAGGATGATGGATTCAAGAATAAAACTTTGAGACAAGTGTGAAAGTTTTCACAGGAGAGCATCCAGGAACTCTGAAGGTGGCAGTGCCAGGGAAACGGTGGTGGGTAGCACGAACTTCTAAGCAGCAAGATATATTTTAATAGGAAGAGAGGAATAATGATCTTCAAGAAATCAGAAGGAGCAAGGAGAGTCTATAAACCACATTTCCACCTTAGTGCTTTAGAGTTTGAGAGAATGAGTTCTGTTTACTTGAGACACAAGGCAGCAATGTCCTCAAGGGAAATCCAGATTACACTTAAAACCAGTAGATGGAAGAAACTGTCAATAAAGAAGAAGTCTAACAAAATGGAGAAGTTTCCTAATCGTGTAGCTTGATTTCCAGAGACTACAACAGAAAGTTCTGTGTCATATGAGAGGAGAAGGATGTTAGGTTACGGGAGAAAAATCAGAATATTATAGTATTAATACAGGAGAGAATTTGGTACAAAAGGGGCTTATGATTTGGATTGTGATCAAAGAAACCAGGAGTGTTAAGCAGAAAGGGTTGCTACATGAGACAAAAGAAAAGAGGAGAATGCAGTAGCCGCCTTCATCTTCTGACATGAAGTTAGGTATCTCAGGTAGTGAGCAAGAAGTCCAAATCTAGTCATTAGACACTCAGGAGTGAGCATTCAGCTTTGGCCCTATGGTTTTGGTTCCAGTTCAAAGTAAAGCATCTACCAAAGACAACAGGGACCAAGAAGTAAGCTTCAAAAAGCTAAATTTTGCTCTGGAGAATCCCCTACAGGATCTTGCCTGGAGGGATCAGAGGAGGAAATGCTTGTGGTCAGCACGTTGTGCCATTTTGCTCTCCTTTCTATCTGCTCCCTCCTTTTGACCCAAGTTTTGATCCTACCTGCTATGTCACCCACTGCCTTGCCTATAATAGATCCTCCTTGGGTCTTCAGTGTTTTCGTTGGCAAAGTTGATATAACATCTCTTCCCTAATCATGCATATTTACACAGTGATAACATGATGTGAAGGGCTCTGAAAAAATGTAGTAAGTTGAAGAACTGGGCCACCTGCTTTCACTCATTTTTCCAATTGCTGCTTCAGAACCATTCCCTTAGGCACCAAGCCCCTAACTCTCTCCTAGCCCTTTGATCAACCTTTGCCTCATGAGGGGCAAAGCTACATTGCGGGGCGCATAAAATATCTCCCCGACTGAAACTCCACACAGGTACATACAGGCTCCCCGTTGCCAAGGGCAACGGGATTTGCATACTAACAGGCAGTTTGCTTTAGGGTCAAAGTCTCCTAAAAGGCTACTACAGATCCTTTAACTAACTCTAACTAGGGGAACAATGGGTTATAAAATCGTCTTGGGGCAAACTTCTAAGTTTTATGATAAGGCTATTACTTTAGCAACAAACAGAGACATCTTGGCTCTGGTGATTGTGTTCTTGGAGACAGAGATGATCCCAGAAGTCAACATGGGCTGTGCTTTGTATTAATTACTTTAACTGCATGGTTCCATCTGGGCCCCGCTTGGCCATTAGCATATCTATCTGATTAGCTCTCATCTCCGGGGGTCCACCTGTCAGCAGCACCATTGGTCCTTCGGGAGGCCTGCGTTGTCTTTCAAAACAGGTGAGAACCAAAGGCCCAGTTTACAGCTGTCTCCTTGAGATGCAGCTTCTACTGACCAGCAAGGCGCCCTCCTGAGAGGAGGCAGCTTTTGAACTAACACATTCATTTTTTCTTTAAGGCAAAGCCTTATTTGACTTCTGAAATCAAATCTTGTCTCCAGAAATACAGGGGGCATTTCTATAATTCAGTATTCTTAGGCTCAACACTACATGGTAGTTAAGGAAGAGAGAATAACATTATAGCCCCATTTCTTCTCATTGCTATTTACCATACTGCATTCTCTACATTTGTAACTGGCTTCTTGACAGAACTTAAACCTAGAAACTGGAACCATTTTCCTGGCTGTTGGGTCCTACTCACCAGACCTGAGGGAGGGAAACGTACATGTCATAATGAATGTTCAGTCATGGGATGACATGAGGGCCGGGTGTGAGAGAAATGCTGAAGTGTGAGCATATCCCACTACTCATTTTGACTGCTTTGAACAAGTGAGTAACTAGAGCTCATAGTGGAAAAAACAGCAAGAAAGCTACATTCTGCATCTCTTTCTCAACCCCAGCATCTGCCTTATTCTGTTTCTTTATGTTTTTATTACCCAGCCCTCCTTCCTCCCCTTTTATCTCAATCTTCTGGCCTTCAGTCTAGCCTCCATATTTGTCCAACTTCTTCTGTTTTCTACCCTACCTGTTTACCTTCTCTGTCCTTCCTTCCCACTACTCTACCTTGAAGATCCCCCTGCCCAGTTCTTCCTCTCTTCCTTCCAGATTATTGTCCATTTGATGCTGCCATGGTTTTCAGCCACCGCATTCCTCTTACTTCATTATTTATGCCTGTCCTTCTCCTCCCAGCCCTGCTTTCTAGTCCACTTATTCCAGTACCCACGCCCCAATGACACCTGATGATTCACAAATTGCATCCTGGAGAGATGGTTTCCCTACTAGAGGGACAGTTCTGATGCTGTTCATAACAGCCAGAACAGCGGATTCCCAGCAGCCTAATCTGGTGGACACAAGAAATGCAAGATGATGGCAAACTAACATTAAGCCTCAGTTAGCTAGAGAACCCCTTTTCCATGACCACATCCTGATTACCTTTCTACTATCTATATTTTGCCTTCACCCCATATTGTTCATCCCCTTTGGATGCTAGAGAAACTTTTAACAATTTACTTTTTCTAGATGGTCTGATCCTATCCTCTCATGTCTGATCAGCCAGCCTGCATCCTCTACATTTGTAACTGGCTTCTTGACAGAACTTGATCTGTAACCACAGAGAAAACTGCAGGACCAGTAACAGAGAAAGTACAAGAGAATGAGAAGTAGAAAGCATCTATTTTATTGTCAAAGAGGGTGAGTCCTTTTGATTTGCCCTACATTAAAGTGATTTCAAGAGAAGGTGACCCCTGAGAACTCAGACATGGGGCACAAGGTCCGTACTGTAGATATTTGCAGACTCAGGTTTGTTTTTGTTTGTGGGTTTTTGATGTGGTTCTTTGCAGACTTCTTTTTTAAATCCCAGGGTTCCACAAGAATGCCAGGGATTTTCCACTCTTGAGAGACGTTGCCCCCAAAAGGGGTGGGGTCCTCCTATTCTGCTGTCATTAAAGCTTTTAGGGTTGAGCCTAGTGAGCTGCTTTTACCCTAGAATAAAAAAGTTAGCAAAGTCTACAAGGCAAGAACATGTCCACATTCTACCAAGAAGATAGCATTTGATAAATATGTTTTTAAATGCTCTCGTCAAACTGTTGTCTAGATTGAAGAGATATCCATATTCAAGAGAGGACTTGCAAATGCAATGAATGTGGTAAAACTTTTAATCAGTCCCCAATACTTACTCAACGTCAGAGAATTCATATTGGAGAAAATTCATACAGATGTAATAAATGAAGAAAAATCTTTAATCAGTCATCACATCTACCTAGACATAAGAAATTCTATACTGGAGAGAACTCATTCAAATGTAGAGAATGTGGCAAAGCCTTTAACTAGTACCAAACCCTTATACATGTCATAAAATCCATACTGGTGAGAAGCCATACTAATGTAAAGAATGTGTGAAAGCCTTTCACTGGCACTCAAACCTTACACAACATAAGAGATTTGTTTTAAATTTCAAGAATATGGCAAAGGCTTTAGGCAGTGCACACACCTTAAACAACATCAGATAATCCATACTGGAGATAAACCATACAAGTGTAAAAAATGTGACAGAGCCTTAATTTTGGATCAGACCTTACTAAGCACAAGAGAATTCATACCACTTACAAACTCTGCAAGTATAAAGAAAATGTCAAAACCCTTAAATGGTGCTCATACCTTACTCAACATCAAAGAATTAATACCAGATAGGAGCCCTATACATGTAATAATTTATCTTTGTCCAAAATATATACCTTAGATAACACCACAGTATTTATACTGGAGGAAAAAAATTACAAATGTAAAGCAGATAGCAAATCTTTAACTCTTGCTCATACCTTACTTGACAGATGTGTCTGTAGAAGAGAACTCTTAAAAATGTTATAAATATGAGGCCAGGTGTGGTGGCTCACGCCTGTAATCCTAGCACTCTGGGAGGCCAAGGCAGGTCGATCGCTCGAGGTCAGGAGTTAGAGACCAGCCTGAGCAAGAGCGAGACCCCATCTCTACTAAAATTAGAAAGAAATTATCTGGCCAACCAAAAATATATATAGAAAAAATTAGCCGGGCATGGTGACGCATGCCTGTAGTCCCAGCTACTTGGGAGTCTGAGGCAGGAGGATCGCTTAAGCCCAGGAGTTTGAGGTTGCTGTGAGCTAGGCTGATGCCACGGCACTCACTCTAGCCTGGGCAATAGAGTGAGACTCTGTCTCAAAAAAAAAAAAAATGTTATAAATATGGAACAACCTTTGTACAAAATATACACCTTAGAAAACAGCAGAGACTTTATACTCAGAAGCAATTTTATAGGTGCAATATATGTGGGAACTTATTTAATAAAAAATTATGTCTAAATAAAAATCAGAGGAATCACCCTAGAAAGGACTAACACACTAACACTCTTACAAATTACTCTACATTGGAATGCTTAGTATAAAGAATAATCCAAAGTTAAAACAATTAGATTAAATTAGATTAAATTATACAATTAAATTACTGTATGTGTCAAAGGAACAAAAAGATTGATGTTTCAGTGGGTATAACTATATTCAATGTATATTTTTTGTAATGACAGTATTTGAGATTTGAACAAATACTATTGATGTAATTAAATTTGATGCCATTCTTTCATTTCTACTATTTATGTAAAGGCATGTGGTTGATTATTGATACCTCTGAGCTATGAGAGGTTATTCTATATTAGGTGGGCATCATTCACATCAACTCTCTCGTGGAAGATTAAGAGCACTGAAACATAGGGTGTAAGATGAAAATCTGAATAGAGAAGCTGCTCTTTTTCTTTGACTTCTAACATGTATAAGTCTTGACTTATAAGTCATGTATAAGTTAGGTGTTCAGGGTATCATTCTTCTTTACTGAAGTATCAGATAGGAACACTGAGTTTTAGAAATAAATGCTTTTACCAATTACTCATTTAGGAGAAGAGTCTAGCCATTGCTTTAATATATAGATATTAATATATATTCGTAGTAGCAATAATTAGAAGTAATAAGTATTTGTTCATATGGTAGCAATAAAGAAATCTTTACAAATATCAGAAATAGGTACAGAAAACTCCTCTGGTTGGACATGGCGTTATTGTGAATCCAATTTTCTAAATACTTCGCCTTAAAAAATAAAGGAAGCACACTTTTCACATATGTCATGGTATCAGAAGAACAAGAATGCTTCTTGAGTGTTTGTAATCTCTATACTAGCCATTGAAGATACAGTGCATTTTAAAATGCTTTCTTCAGTCTATGTGTGAACTGAGTTGTTATAATAAATAAAATTGAATGGTTTTTGATGTTTTAACACTGTTGTATGTAGAATAACATATTATCCTGCCCCAAATATTAGCCTGTTCCACCTTGCTCAAAGTTGTAGGTAGTATTATTATACGGCAATAATTACTATTGGGTAATACAGTCCAGTGATATTTCTAGCAATCCTTATTCCCAGTGGTATTAAACTCCAAATAATTTGGAGAACATTTATCTCATAAGTTTTTAAAATTCTTTTACCTTTTTTGTAACTTGTGTGGCATAATGATGGTTATAACACAAATTTTATGAGTGCAGTAATAATTGGTATCTTTATTAATCAGGTATGACTACTTACAACATTTTATCCCATAATTTCCTTTTTGCATGCCAACACTCTGGGCCTACAAAACACACACAGACTTTTGGTTTTGATTTATACTAAAAAAATACACATATATCAATCTAGAGATAAATTTTAGGAGTACAAGAACTATGGAGAAAGTTATTTGTATGTGTGAATGTGTGTGAGAGAGAGAAAGAGAGAAAGAAAAAGAGGGAGAGAGAAATGGAGAGGAGGAGGGAGAAAAAGGGAGGAAAATGAAAATATTGAAACAAAACATATAATTTTAAAACGGTTGATGGTATACTAGCAAACTAGAAACTAGAAACCTCACAGATCCTGAAAGAAAATATATTTTCTCTATACTAAATTCATTTCTCAAAAATATCATGGCTCCTTGTCCAGAATTTCCTACTGCAAATACTGTGTGTGTGTTTTTTGCCTGTTACTCATTGCAACAACTGTCATGATTTACTTGTTCCAGCATTCAGAAAGTATTGTTTCTATAACCTGCTCATGGATTTTAATAATGCTTTTATAAAATTTAATGATATTCAGATATTTAAAGATGTAATTCCACAAATTTTTATTTATTTCAGCTTGTCATGGGGGTACAAAAGTTCAGGTTATATATATTGTCCGTGTCCCGCCCATCCCCCCGAGTCAGAGCTTCAAGCGTGTCCATTCCCCAGACAGTGCTCAATGCACTCATCATGTAGGTATACACCTATCCCCTCCTCCCCGCCCCCCACATCTGCCCGACACCCAATTAGTGTTATTCCCAAATGTGCACTTAGGTGATGATCATGGAAACCAATTTGCTGGTGAGTACATGTGGTGCTTATTTTTCCATTCTTGAGATACTTCACTTAATAGAATGGGTTCCAACTCTCTCCAGGAGAACAAAGAGGATTCTATATCACCATTATTTCTTATAGCTGAGTAATACTCCATGGTATACATATATCACATTTTACTAATCCACTCATGAATTGATGGGCATTTGGGTTGTTTCCACATCTTTGCAATTGTGAATTATGCTGCTATAAACATTTGGGTACAGGTGTCTTTTTTATAGAATGACTTTTGTTCTTTTGGGTAGATGCCCAATAATGGGATTGCTGGATCGAATGGTAGGTCTACTTGAATCTGTTTAAGGTATCTCCATAATGCTGTCCATAGGGGCTGTGCTAGTTTGCAGTCCCACCAGCAGTGTATGAGTGTTCCTGTCTCTCCACATCCACACCAACATGAGTTGTTTTGGGACTTTTTGATAAAGGACATTCTCACTGGAGTTAAGTGATATCTCACTGTGGTTTTGATTTGCATTTCCCTTATGATTAGAGATGTTGAGCATTTTTTCATACGTTTGTTAGCCATTCTTCTATCTTCTTTTGAAAAATTTCTATTCATGTCCTTTGCCCACTTTTTGATAGGGTTGTTCGATTTTTTCTTACTGATTTTCCTGAGTTCTAAAAGATTCTTGTTATCGGCCGGGCGCGGTGGCTCACGCCTGTAATCCTAGCACTCTGGGAGGCCGAGGTGGGCGGATCGTTTGAGCTCAGGAGTTCGAGACCAGCCTGAGCAAGAGCGAGACCCCATCTCTACTAAAAATAGAAAGAAATTATATGGACAGCTAAAAATATATATAGAAAAAATTAGCCGGGCATGGTGGTGCATGCCTGTAGTCCCAGCTACTTGGGAGGCTGAGACAGGAGGATCCCTTGAGCTCAGGAGTTTGAGGTTGCTGTGAGCTAGGCTGACGCCACGGCACTCACTCTAGCCTGGGCAACAGAGTGAGACTCTGTCTCAAAAAAAAAAAAAAAAAAAAAAAAAAGATTCTTGTTATCAGTCCTTTCGTTTTAAATACAAAAGTCTGACCACTTAATTCAGACAAGAGGAAAGTAGTCCCATGGTCCAGACCATTAAGCCAGGCAGTCAGCATGGTGGCAGATGTGGAGACAGATAAGACATGATGGTGGGATCTTTCTTAGGTTGATGGGACCTGCTGAAAGAAAATATGGAAAACAGTTTTGAAATGTGGTGAGAGTATTGGAAATACGCCCACTTTAATGACTCTGAGGCCTTAGAGTAGCTACAGGTGGTGTCACTTTATAGACAAATATGATGGAGATGAGATGGGGACTTGGGGAATGCAGTCTGAGCATCAGGGAAGGGGATGCTGTTTCTACAATATAGAGGAATTACTGGGCCATGGTGCAGAGCAGCTACTGTGGGGAGACAGAGATTGTTGTACTTTTTGAGGCCTAGGTTACCGGCAGTGGGCAGGAGATGAGGTTAAATGTCAGGTTGTCAGTCTAGATGTTTGAGATGAAGATGCCTTTGGGAGAGTGTACTAGGCAGAATCAGGGTGTGTGCTGTGGTTACCCACAGCCCCAGTATCTCAGGGAGCAAACAAAAGCATAACCCCAATTTAGGTTACATCAACTGTAGATGGGTGTCCTTCCATGGAAGCTGAATCACATGTGGCTGGGACCACCTTCACTTCCGCTCAGCCCATTGGTCAGTCTTGTCATGTGGTTCTGGCTCTGTGAGAGGCACTGGGAAAGGTGAGCCAGCAGTTTGCCAGTCAGAGGCAGTGAGCATTTCAGCCTCAAAATTTACACCCGGCTGTTAGTCTAGAAGTCTCTAAGTTCTTTCACAGCCCATGCTTTCTTTCTACCCAATCTGTGCAGAGTGAAAATTGGAGTGTCAATTGTGAAAATAAATACAATGAAGTTGGGTATTAGATTATGCTCACACATTTAACATTGGTGCTATTGAAATATAATATTGCATCCCATTCTGCAGCTATTAGTTTGCATTCAGGTATACTAAGAAAAGACCGCTGTATAGTATCTATAGTATCAGAAGATAATGTATGTATTTTGTGTCATGAACATGATGGATACGTAGAAGCACAAAAGTGATGAAATTATGCAGTGATCTTATGAGGTACTAGTTTGTTTCTATTTACTCTCTCTGATATCATCTATACTTAGGCACTTTGCTCATCTTTACTCCTTGTGGGCCACAAGCTGGCTGCCCCACCTCCAGGCATCAATCCACAATCCAAACAGTAACAAGGAGAAAATGTGAATCTGATAGGACACTGGGAATTAGATTGGAAGCCATTGATTTTTACTTCAAAGAAGGCCATTCTCCCAGGCACTTCTAAGTCACATTGATCAGAATTCTATCCTACGGCCACCCTATGCAAAAACATATATCTGAAGCATAGAAGAACACATGAGAACATGATTGGTGATGGCTGTTGTTACCTGAATTGTTTTATAAGATCTGACACTTGTAACACCTTGTCCACTTGCTATTACCTTGTGCACTTGAATGTGGATTTATTAAAAAAAAACCCCAAAGCCAGTTGTGGTGGTACATGACTGTAATCCCAGCTGCTCAGGAGGCTGAGATGGGAGGACTATTTGAATTCAGGAATTAGAGGGTGATGTGCACTGTGACTGTGCCTAATTGTGAATAGTCACTGCGCTCCAGCCAGGGACACATAATGAGGCCCCATTCCAAAAAAATAAATAAATACCCCTGAAATTTAGAATACACCCATACCTGATGCACAAGAATTTAATTGTGTATGCAAATGGAATGCTTATTCTTTGGAAGGGTGCATAAAGGGCTGTTTAATCATTTGCTTGTTAGTTATAACTCTATGGTGAAATTTATCAAACACATATGATAGTGAGAATGTTATATTATTTTGTAAAGGGATAATTCATTTTAAGTAATTCTCCAACAGAGAAAAACTCATGAAAACTCAAATTAGTTGAAATAAAAACAAATATTGACTAAAACTAAAAATGTGAAACCCATTAATAATTTCAAAAGTGTGATCAGATACAAGTTTACGTGTGTATTTACTGAATTTTACCCAATCAATAGGCAGTAAAAATTTTCATAACATATTTGTGAGGGTGTCAATTGAAAGAATTTTAAAGCTATAAAAAATGGCAAAAATCTCCTGAATAAGATTCTGCTATTTAGAGAAACTGGAATCTGAGAAAGCTCACTTGTAAGGATCAGAGTCAAGAGAAATGAGGACCGTCTTGCACATCTGGGTGTGACTCCATCCCCTAAGTCTCCAGTGGTGTTACCACCATCTTCCCCACAACTTCTCCCTGTACTCCAATGGCAGCAGGAGGAATTCTGATTAACTACTCCCTCAAGGACCTTATTATTAAATTCTCTTTTCTCTTGGACTCCCAGTGGTTCATCCAGGTGTGTTCACACATACCAGACCACGAGGCCCTGACACTTCACAGTTTAGATCCCAGCCCAGGCTACACATTATTATCCTGAGTACATATTGAACATATTTCTGTAGACAAGCGAAACTATTCAGGCTTCCAAGGTAAAATGAAAGGAGAAATCCAACCAATATGTGAAGCAACTTTGACATCGCGATAACCAATACTAGAGTCCACATAAAACCATTCAAAATTATCTGTATATCTAACAGCACCCCCTGGGACCAAGGAACTTACGAGAGAAAGCAATATGAAATATGCAACAAGACATTAATTCTCGAAGGGTTCTCCTACAAAACCAACATTAGAAGCACGAGAATGGGGGAACTGTGACCTGGAGCCTTCCCTCGGGCCTAAGGTAACTCCTTGTGCCCCACAGGCCCAGTCCACGCTCACCACATTTCATCGCCGCCGAGGTGGCAGCCACGCCTGTCCCCAGTGGGCAGCCACGCCTGTCCCCAGTGGGTCTCATGCCAGCTCAGATCCCAGGAGGAGGGATCGCAATATTCGCCTCTCACCCTGAGGCCGGCCCTCCACTGGGAGCTGGGATCCCAACCAGAGCTCTGCGCAAAGGGGTCCTGAGAAGAGGACGGGGAGGCGGTGCCCCCCGCCCCCATCGTGGTCCCTGTCCGGTCCGGGTCTCGTTCCCTCCCAGCCTCCTGCCGCCCTCCCAGACACCCTAGGCAGCACCGTCTCGCCCTCCGCCTCCGCTGCAGGTGGACACCCCCGTCGCCATCGCCGGATCGCGAGGCCAAAGCCGCCATGGCCTGCAGACAGCCTTGGCCAGCGCGGGAGCCGGCCTTACAACCGCGCATGCGCAAGTGGCTGTCATTATGCCAGCGGCCATTGCCAAGGGCGCGTCCCTATGGCGGGAGCCCTCTGCGGCCAGGCCGGGCGCGTCCTTGTCAGGCTCTGGCCTGTCCTCTCCAGGATGCCTGCCAGGGGATCGTCCGCGCTTCCAAGGAGAAGAAAGAGGTGGGCTCAGCGGGCTGAAGGAGACTCTGTCGTCGCAGCCTGCAGGAAGGAGCAGCGAGATCCATAGACCGGTCTCCCGTCGCCACCTCACAGCCGCCTGCTGGCTGTGTATGTGAGTCTTCCCGAGAGTCCAGAGTCTTCACGCCCGTGACTCGGAAGGCTGGACTACCCGTATGCCCGTGTGTCCCTCTGTCCTCAGGGGTCCTCCTTCGCCGGCCGCAGAGCCTGGCCCTGTCGGGACCTGCCTGAGTGCCTGTGGCTTCTGAGAGAGAGAGGGACAGAGAGAGAGAGAGAGAAAGAGAGAGAGAGAGACAGAGACAGAGAGGGAGGGAGATTATATGTATGTGTGTTGGCAAGTGGGAGTAAACGGTCTGTCGTGTTCGTCGTTTGCCTCGGGGCTCCTTGAAGTCACCTTTCTTTGTGGTGAGCCCCTTGGTGCAGTTCCGTTCGGGCCAGGGAGCCGGGTGCCATTCGTTTTCCGTGGGGTTCCTGCTTGGGAGTGGGATGGTCTGGTTCCGTCGTGGTAGGGGGGCGGGGGGGTGGGGGGGGGACGCTTCCTGAAACCCGCAAGAGCAGGAACATCCTCGCCGCCAGGAGGTGAGCCAGCTTTCCCATCCGAAGAAGACGACAGCCAAGCCGACGACCACCACCACCACCTCACCAGGAACTCTGGATGCCAGGGAGAGGTGTGCAGGGAAGGCCAGGAAGGAGATTCTGCCACCCTTGGGCCTCATGCCCTACCTAGGCTCACGCCTACCTTCTCTGACGGAGGCCGGAGGGCAGAGAAGCAGAGACTATGGAGGGAGCACATCTGTCCCTCCACAGGGGCCTCTCTGGCTAGCTGAGCCATCCAAGGCGGCATCCCCGTGGTGCTTGACAGCGCTTTCTCCTGCCGGGGTGCCAGCTTGTACCCGGACACCATGCCCCCACGTCTTTCCTCTTCCTCCATGGTCTCCGAGGGCCTGGACCCTTCTTCTTCTGGATGAACCGCCTGTGCCAGAAAACATTCTCACTCCATCAAGGTCAGCACTGGGGGCATCCACTGCGTGAGGCTTTCCTTCTCCACAGTGCCTTCTTAGTGACTGGGTAGGCCTGACGTCCGTGCCCATCCGCCCAGCCATTTGTTCTGCCAGCAAGGGAGTCAAGTCTTGGTGTCAGTGCGCCATCGGTCGTTCCCCATGATTCACATGGGCTGAGCGGCAGCACCCCTTGCCTGGCCTTTGCCTTCTGAGGAAGAGGCTGTTTCCCTTGGCATCCGCTCTCCGTTCGTTCCTTTCCTGGAGGGAGATCGATGCTTGGCTTGTTCCTGGGGAAGTGTGGGCAGAGGTGGGCAATAGCTGGCAGGGGCCATTGCGGGCCACTGTTTGCCCTGAGGGGGTGAGACAGGAGGAGGAGGGACTGCGTTTTGTGTGGCTGTAGGGTGGTGGTAGCCCTGTTCCCCTTCGCAGAAGTTGGGGGGCTGAGTTCCCTGCTTGGGTAACCGTTTTCTCTTGGGGCGAGAATGCCCAGTCTTGCCCAGGCCGGCGGAAGCGGGCCTGTGCATGTGGTCCTAGGTAGGCTCTGCTTTCCCCGAGCTCTCTCGGTGCCCTCTGGGCCCCTCGAAAGGGTGCCTTCTCCCCAAGGTCGGTCTTGGAGCGGGCCGGTCCTGCTGGCGAAACAGCCCCTCCCTCTTTGCGCCCTGCTGGGATGTCATGTCTTAGCCAGGCACCCCTCTCTGGTCACACTTGATGTCCCTGGGACGTGCCTGGCTGCGCCTTTCTTCCTACGCTGCAGAGCAGAGGGGACAGGCCGCAGCCCCTGGCAATGAAGACTGGGCCTCGCGGGCTGAAGAAGGCTCTGTGCAGGCTTCCAGGAAGCAACAGCAGCATCCACGGATCGGTCCAGCATCGCCACCTCACACCCGCCTGCTGGCTGCGTACGTGAGTCTCCCCGAGACTCTAAAGTCATCGCGCCCCTGACTCGGGAGGCTGGACTGCCCGATGGCCGTGTGCCCCTCTGTACTCACGGGTCCTTCTTCGCCCACCGTGGAGCCTGGCCCTCTCAGCAACTGCCTGAGTGCCTTTGACCCCGGGGGGAGAGAGAGAGAGAGAGAGAGAGAGAGAGAGAGAAAGGATATGTATGTGTGTGGGCAGGTGGGAGCAACTGGTTTGCCTCGGGGCTCCTTGAAGTCACCTTTCCTCGTGGTGAGCACCTTGGTGCAGTTCCGCTGGGCTAGGGAGCCCGGTGCCATTCGTTTTCCGTGGGGTTCCTGCTTGGGAGTGGGATGGTCTGGTTCCGTCGTGGTCGGGGGGCGGGCGGGTTGGGGGGGACGACTCCTGAAACCGACAAGAGCAGGAACATCCTCGCCGCCAAGAGGTGAGCCAGCTTTCCCATCCGAAGAAGACGACAGCCAAGCCGACGACCACCACCACCACCTCACCAGGAACTCTGGATGCCAGGGAGAGGTGTGCAGGGAAGGCCAGGAAGGAGATTCTGCCACCCTTGGGCCTCATGCCCTACCTAGGCTCACGCCTACCTTCTCTGACGGAGGCCGGAGGGCAGAGAAGCAGAGACTATGGAGGGAGCACATCTGTCCCTCCACAGGGGCCTCTCTGGCTAGCTGAGCCATCCAAGGCGGCATCCCCGTGGTGCTTGACAGCGCTTTCTCCTGCCGGGGTGCCAGCTTGTACCCCGACACCATGCCCCCACATCTTTCCTCTTCCTCCATGGTCTCCGAGGGCCTGGACCCTTCTTCTTCTGGATGAACCGCCTGTGCCAGAAAACATTCTCACTCCATCAAGGTCAGCACTGGGGGCATCCACTGCGTGAGGCTTTCCTTCTCCACAGTGCCTTCTTAGTGACTGGGTAGGCCTGACGTCCGTGCCCATCCGCCCAGCCATTTGTTCTGCCAGCAAGGGAGTCAAGTCTTGGTGTCAGTGCGCCATCGGTCGTTCCCCATGATTCACATGGGCTGAGCGGCAGCACCCCTTGCCTGGCCTTTGCCTGCTGAGGAAGAGGCTGTTTCCCTTGGCGTCCGCTCTCCATCCCTTCCTTTCTTGCAGGGAGATCTATGCTTGGCTTGTTCCTGGGGAAGTGTGGGCAGGGGTGGGCAATGGCTGGCAGGGGCCATTGCGGGCCACTGTTTGCCCTGAGGGGGTGAGGCAAGAGGAGGAGGGACTGCGTTTTGTGTGGCTGCAGGGTGGTGGTGGTCCTGTTCCCCTTCGCTGAGGTTGGGGGGCTGAGTGCACTGCCTGGGTAACCGTTTTCTCTTGGGGCGTGAATGCCCAGTCTTGCCCAGGCCTGCAGAAGCGGTCCTGTGCATGTGGTCCTAGGTAGGCTCTGCTTTCCCCGAGCTCTCTTGAGGCCCTCTGGGCCCCTGGAAAGGGTGCCTTCTCCCCTAGGACGGTCTTGGAGCCGGCCGGTCCTGCGCGGGAATCACCGCCGCCTGCGTCCTTGCGCCCTGCTGGGCTGTCAGGTCTTAGCCAGGCACCGCTCAGGTCACACTTGCTTTCCCTGCGTCTTGTCTGGCTGCGCCTTTCCCCCTACCCTGAAGAGCAGTGGGGGCAGGCAGGAGCCCACGGCGATTAAGACCGGGCCAGTACCTGGTGGGCCCTCGGGGCCCTTGGAGGCACAGGACACCTAAGTTGGCGAACTGTTACCTGGAGCCTTCCCTCGGGCCTCAGGTAACTAACTCCTTGTGCCCCACAGGCCCCGTCCCCGCTCACCACAGTTCATCGCCGCCGACGTGGGCAGCCACGCCTGTCCCCAGTGGGTCTCATGCCAGCTCAGATCCCAGGAGGAGGGATCGCAATATTCGCCTCTCACCCTGAGGCCGGCCCTCCACTGGGAGCTGGGATCCCAACCAGAGCTCTGCGCAAAGGGGTCCTGAGAAGAGGACGGGGAGGCGGTGCCCCCCGCCCCCATCGTGGTCCCTGTCCGGTCCGGGTCTCGTTCCCTCCCAGCCTCCTGCCGCCCTCCCAGACACCCTAGGCAGCACCGTCTCGCCCTCCGCCGCCGCCGCAGGTGGACACCCCCGTCGCCATCGCCGGATCGCGAGGCCAAAGCCGCCATGGCCTGCAGACAGCCTTGGCCGGCGCGGGGAGCCGGCCTTACAACCGCGCATGCGCAAGTGGCTGTCATTATGCCAGCGGCCATTGCCAAGGGCGCGTCCCTATGGCGGGAGCCCTCTGCGGCCAGGCCGGGCGCGTCCTTGTCAGGCTCTGGCCTGTCCTCTCCAGGATGCCTGCCAGGGGATCGTCCGCGCTTCCAAGGAGAAGGAAGAGGTGGGCTCAGCGGGCTGAAGGAGGCTCTGTCGTCGCAGCCTGCAGGAAGCAGCAGCGGGATCCATGGACCGGTCTCCCATCGCCACCTCACGGCCGCCTGCTGGCTGTGTATGTGAGTCTTCCCGAGAGTCCAGAGTCTTCACGCCCGTGACTCGGAAGGCTGGACTACCCGTATGGCCGTGTGTCCCTCTGTCCTCAGGGGTCCTCCTTCGCCGGCCGCAGAGCCTGGCCCTGTCGGGACCTGCCTGAGTGCCTGTGGCTTCTGAGAGATGGACAGAGAGAGAGAGGGAGGGAGATTATATGTATGTGTGTTGGCAAGTGGGAGTAAACGGTCTGTCGTGTTCGCCGTTTGCCTCGGGGCTCCTTGAAGTCACCTTTCCTCGTGGTGAGCCCCTTGGTGCAGTTCCGCTCGGGCCAGGGAGCCGGGTGCCATTCGTTTTCCGTGGGGTTCCTGCTTGGGAGTGGGATGGTCTGGTTCCGTCGTGGTCGGGGGGCGGGGGGTGGTGGGGGGGAACGCCTCCTGAAACCGGCAAGAGCAGGAACATCCTCGCCGCCAGGAGGTGAGCCAGCTTTCCCATCCGATGAAGACGACAGCCAAGCCGACGACCACCACCACCACCTCACCAGGAACTCTGGATGCCAGGGAGAGGTGTGCAGGGAAGGCCAGGAAGGAGATTCTGCCACCCTTGGGCCTCATGCCCTACCTAGGCTCACGCCTACCTTCTCTGACGGAGGCCGGAGGGCAGAGAAGCAGAGACTATGGAGGGAGCACATCTGTCCCTCCACAGGGGCCTCTCTGGCTAGCTGAGCCATCCAAGGCGGCATCCCCGTGGTGCTTGACAGCGCTTTCTCCTGCCGGGGTGCCAGCTTGTACCCCGACACCATGCCCCCACATCTTTCCTCTTCCTCCATGGTCTCCGAGGGCCTGGACCCTTCTTCTTCTGGATGAACCGCCTGTGCCAGAAAACATTCTCACTCCATCAAGGTCAGCACTGGGGGCATCCACTGCGTGAGGCTTTCCTTCTCCACAGTGCCTTCTTAGTGACTGGGTAGGCCTGACGTCCGTGCCCATCCGCCCAGCCATTTGTTCTGCCAGCAAGGGAGTCAAGTCTTGGTGTCAGTGCGCCATCGGTCGTTCCCCATGATTCACATGGGCTGAGCGGCAGCACCCCTTGCCTGGCCTTTGCCTGCTGAGGAAGAGGCTGTTTCCCTTGGCGTCCGCTCTCCATCCCTTCCTTTCTTGCAGGGAGATCTATGCTTGGCTTGTTCCTGGGGAAGTGTGGGCAGGGGTGGGCAATGGCTGGCAGGGGCCATTGCGGGCTACTGTTTGCCCTGAGGGGGTGAGGCAAGAGGAGGAGGGACTGCGTTTTGTGTGGCTGCAGGGTGGTGGTGGTCCTGTTCCCCTTCGCTGAGGTTGGGGGGCTGAGTGCACTGCCTGGGTAACCGTTTTCTCTTGGGGCGTGAATGCCCAGTCTTGCCCAGGCCTGCAGAAGCGGTCCTGTGCATGTGGTCCTAGGTAGGCTCTGCTTTCCCCGAGCTCTCTTGAGGCCCTCTGGGCCCCTGGAAAGGGTGCCTTCTCCCCTAGGACGGTCTTGGAGCTGGCCGGTCCTGCGCGGGAATCACCGCCGCCTGCGTCCTTGCGCCCTGCTGGGCTGTCAGGTCTTAGCCAGGCACCGCTCAGGTCACACTTGCTTTCCCTGCGTCTTGTCTGGCTGCGCCTTTCCCCCTACCCTGAAGAGCAGTGGGGGCAGGCAGGAGCCCACGGCGATTAAGACCGGGCCAGTACCTGGTGGGCCCTCGGGGCCCTTGGAGGCACAGGACACCTAAGTTGGCGAACTGTTACCTGGAGCCTTCCCTCGGGCCTCAGGTAACTAACTCCTTGTGCCCCACAGGCCCCGTCCCCGCTCACCACAGTTCATCGCCGCCGACGTGGGCAGCCACGCCTGTCCCCAGTGGGTCTCATGCCAGCTCAGATCCCAGGAGGAGGGATCGCAATATTCGCCTCTCACCCTGAGGCCGGCCCTCCACTGGGAGCTGGGATCCCAACCAGAGCTCTGCGCAAAGGGGTCCTGAGAAGAGGACGGGGAGGCGGTGCCCCCCGCCCCCATCGTGGTCCCTGTCCGGTCCGGGTCTCGTTCCCTCCCAGCCTCCTTCCGCCCTCCCAGACACCCTAGGCAGCACCGTCTCGCCCTCCGCCGCCGCCGCAGGTGGACACCCCCGTCGCCATCGCCGGATCGCGAGGCCAAAGCCGCCATGGCCTGCAGACAGCCTTGGCCGGCGCGGGCAGCCGGCCTTACAACCGCGCATGCGCAAGTGGCTGTCATTATGCCAGCGGCCGTTGCCAAGGGCGGGTCCCTATGGCGGGAGCCCTCTGCGGCCAGGCCGGGCGCGTCCTTGTCAGGCTCTGGCCTGTCCTCTCCAGGATGCCTGCCAGGGGATCGTCCGCGCTTCCAAGGAGAAGGAAGAGGTGGGCTCAGCGGGCTGAAGGAGGCTCTGTCGTCGCAGCCTGCAGGAAGCAGCAGCGGGATCCATGGACCGGTCTCCCATCGCCACCTCACGGCCGCCTGCTGGCTGTGTATGTGAGTCTTCCCGAGAGTCCAGAGTCTTCACGCCCGTGACTCGGAAGGCTGGACTACCCGTATGGCCGTGTGTCCCTCTGTCCTCAGGGGTCCTCCTTCGCCGGCCGCAGAGCCTGGCCCTGTCGGGACCTGCCTGAGTGCCTGTGGCTTCTGAGAGATGGACAGAGAGAGAGAGGGAGGGAGATTATATGTATGTGTGTTGGCAAGTGGGAGTAAACGGTCTGTCGTGTTCGCCGTTTGCCTCGGGGCTCCTTGAAGTCACCTTTCCTCGTGGTGAGCCCCTTGGTGCAGTTCCGCTCGGGCCAGGGAGCCGGGTGCCATTCGTTTTCCGTGGGGTTCCTGCTTGGGAGTGGGATGGTCTGGTTCCGTCGTGGTCGGGGGGCGGGGGGTGGTGGGGGGGAACGCCTCCTGAAACCGGCAAGAGCAGGAACATCCTCGCCGCCAGGAGGTGAGCCAGCTTTCCCATCCGATGAAGACGACAGCCAAGCCGACGACCACCACCACCACCTCACCAGGAACTCTGGATGCCAGGGAGAGGTGTGCAGGGAAGGCCAGGAAGGAGATTCTGCCACCCTTGGGCCTCATGCCCTACCTAGGCTCACGCCTACCTTCTCTGACGGAGGCCGGAGGGCAGAGAAGCAGAGACTATGGAGGGAGCACATCTGTCCCTCCACAGGGGCCTCTCTGGCTAGCTGAGCCATCCAAGGCGGCATCCCCGTGGTGCTTGACAGCGCTTTCTCCTGCCGGGGTGCCAGCTTGTACCCCGACACCATGCCCCCACATCTTTCCTCTTCCTCCATGGTCTCCGAGGGCCTGGACCCTTCTTCTTCTGGATGAACCGCCTGTGCCAGAAAACATTCTCACTCCATCAAGGTCAGCACTGGGGGCATCCACTGCGTGAGGCTTTCCTTCTCCACAGTGCCTTCTTAGTGACTGGGTAGGCCTGACGTCCGTGCCCATCCGCCCAGCCATTTGTTCTGCCAGCAAGGGAGTCAAGTCTTGGTGTCAGTGCGCCATCGGTCGTTCCCCATGATTCACATGGGCTGAGCGGCAGCACCCCTTGCCTGGCCTTTGCCTGCTGAGGAAGAGGCTGTTTCCCTTGGCGTCCGCTCTCCATCCCTTCCTTTCTTGCAGGGAGATCTATGCTTGGCTTGTTCCTGGGGAAGTGTGGGCAGGGGTGGGCAATGGCTGGCAGGGGCCATTGCGGGCCACTGTTTGCCCTGAGGGGGTGAGGCAAGAGGAGGAGGGACTGCGTTTTGTGTGGCTGCAGGGTGGTGGTGGTCCTGTTCCCCTTCGCTGAGGTTGGGGGGCTGAGTGCACTGCCTGGGTAACCGTTTTCTCTTGGGGCGTGAATGCCCAGTCTTGCCCAGGCCTGCAGAAGCGGTCCTGTGCATGTGGTCCTAGGTAGGCTCTGCTTTCCCCGAGCTCTCTTGAGGCCCTCTGGGCCCCTGGAAAGGGTGCCTTCTCCCCTAGGACGGTCTTGGAGCCGGCCGGTCCTGCGCGGGAATCACCGCCGCCTGCGTCCTTGCGCCCTGCTGGGCTGTCAGGTCTTAGCCAGGCACCGCTCAGGTCACACTTGCTTTCCCTGCGTCTTGTCTGGCTGCGCCTTTCCCCCTACCCTGAAGAGCAGTGGGGGCAGGCAGGAGCCCACGGCGATTAAGACCGGGCCAGTACCTGGTGGGCCCTCGGGGCCCTTGGAGGCACAGGACACCTAAGTTGGCGAACTGTTACCTGGAGCCTTCCCTCGGGCCTCAGGTAACTAACTCCTTGTGCCCCACAGGCCCCGTCCCCGCTCACCACAGTTCATCGCCGCCGACGTGGGCAGCCACGCCTGTCCCCAGTGGGTCTCATGCCAGCTCAGATCCCAGGAGGAGGGATCGCAATATTCGCCTCTCACCCTGAGGCCGGCCCTCCACTGGGAGCTGGGATCCCAACCAGAGCTCTGCGCAAAGGGGTCCTGAGAAGAGGACGGGGAGGCGGTGCCCCCCGCCCCCATCGTGGTCCCTGTCCGGTCCGGGTCTCGTTCCCTCCCAGCCTCCTGCCGCCCTCCCAGACACCCTAGGCAGCACCGTCTCGCCCTCCGCCGCCGCCGCAGGTGGACACCCCCGTCGCCATCGCCGGATCGCGAGGCCAAAGCCGCCATGGCCTGCAGACAGCCTTGGCCGGCGCGGGGAGCCGGCCTTACAACCGCGCATGCGCAAGTGGCTGTCATTATGCCAGCGGCCATTGCCAAGGGCGCGTCCCTATGGCGGGAGCCCTCTGCGGCCAGGCCGGGCGCGTCCTTGTCAGGCTCTGGCCTGTCCTCTCCAGGATGCCTGCCAGGGGATCGTCCGCGCTTCCAAGGAGAAGGAAGAGGTGGGCTCAGCGGGCTGAAGGAGGCTCTGTCGTCGCAGCCTGCAGGAAGCAGCAGCGGGATCCATGGACCGGTCTCCCATCGCCACCTCACGGCCGCCTGCTGGCTGTGTATGTGAGTCTTCCCGAGAGTCCAGAGTCTTCACGCCCGTGACTCGGAAGGCTGGACTACCCGTATGGCCGTGTGTCCCTCTGTCCTCAGGGGTCCTCCTTCGCCGGCCGCAGAGCCTGGCCCTGTCGGGACCTGCCTGAGTGCCTGTGGCTTCTGAGAGATGGACAGAGAGAGAGAGGGAGGGAGATTATATGTATGTGTGTTGGCAAGTGGGAGTAAACGGTCTGTCGTGTTCGCCGTTTGCCTCGGGGCTCCTTGAAGTCACCTTTCCTCGTGGTGAGCCCCTTGGTGCAGTTCCGCTCGGGCCAGGGAGCCGGGTGCCATTCGTTTTCCGTGGGGTTCCTGCTTGGGAGTGGGATGGTCTGGTTCCGTCGTGGTCGGGGGGCGGGGGGTGGTGGGGGGGAACGCCTCCTGAAACCGGCAAGAGCAGGAACATCCTCGCCGCCAGGAGGTGAGCCAGCTTTCCCATCCGATGAAGACGACAGCCAAGCCGACGACCACCACCACCACCTCACCAGGAACTCTGGATGCCAGGGAGAGGTGTGCAGGGAAGGCCAGGAAGGAGATTCTGCCACCCTTGGGCCTCATGCCCTACCTAGGCTCACGCCTACCTTCTCTGACGGAGGCCGGAGGGCAGAGAAGCAGAGACTATGGAGGGAGCACATCTGTCCCTCCACAGGGGCCTCTCTGGCTAGCTGAGCCATCCAAGGCGGCATCCCCGTGGTGCTTGACAGCGCTTTCTCCTGCCGGGGTGCCAGCTTGTACCCCGACACCATGCCCCCACATCTTTCCTCTTCCTCCATGGTCTCCGAGGGCCTGGACCCTTCTTCTTCTGGATGAACCGCCTGTGCCAGAAAACATTCTCACTCCATCAAGGTCAGCACTGGGGGCATCCACTGCGTGAGGCTTTCCTTCTCCACAGTGCCTTCTTAGTGACTGGGTAGGCCTGACGTCCGTGCCCATCCGCCCAGCCATTTGTTCTGCCAGCAAGGGAGTCAAGTCTTGGTGTCAGTGCGCCATCGGTCGTTCCCCATGATTCACATGGGCTGAGCGGCAGCACCCCTTGCCTGGCCTTTGCCTGCTGAGGAAGAGGCTGTTTCCCTTGGCGTCCGCTCTCCATCCCTTCCTTTCTTGCAGGGAGATCTATGCTTGGCTTGTTCCTGGGGAAGTGTGGGCAGGGGTGGGCAATGGCTGGCAGGGGCCATTGCGGGCTACTGTTTGCCCTGAGGGGGTGAGGCAAGAGGAGGAGGGACTGCGTTTTGTGTGGCTGCAGGGTGGTGGTGGTCCTGTTCCCCTTCGCTGAGGTTGGGGGGCTGAGTGCACTGCCTGGGTAACCGTTTTCTCTTGGGGCGTGAATGCCCAGTCTTGCCCAGGCCTGCAGAAGCGGTCCTGTGCATGTGGTCCTAGGTAGGCTCTGCTTTCCCCGAGCTCTCTTGAGGCCCTCTGGGCCCCTGGAAAGGGTGCCTTCTCCCCTAGGACGGTCTTGGAGCTGGCCGGTCCTGCGCGGGAATCACCGCCGCCTGCGTCCTTGCGCCCTGCTGGGCTGTCAGGTCTTAGCCAGGCACCGCTCAGGTCACACTTGCTTTCCCTGCGTCTTGTCTGGCTGCGCCTTTCCCCCTACCCTGAAGAGCAGTGGGGGCAGGCAGGAGCCCACGGCGATTAAGACCGGGCCAGTACCTGGTGGGCCCTCGGGGCCCTTGGAGGCACAGGACACCTAAGTTGGCGAACTGTTACCTGGAGCCTTCCCTCGGGCCTCAGGTAACTAACTCCTTGTGCCCCACAGGCCCCGTCCCCGCTCACCACAGTTCATCGCCGCCGACGTGGGCAGCCACGCCTGTCCCCAGTGGGTCTCATGCCAGCTCAGATCCCAGGAGGAGGGATCGCAATATTCGCCTCTCACCCTGAGGCCGGCCCTCCACTGGGAGCTGGGATCCCAACCAGAGCTCTGCGCAAAGGGGTCCTGAGAAGAGGACGGGGAGGCGGTGCCCCCCGCCCCCATCGTGGTCCCTGTCCGGTCCGGGTCTCGTTCCCTCCCAGCCTCCTGCCGCCCTCCCAGACACCCTAGGCAGCACCGTCTCGCCCTCCGCCGCCGCCGCAGGTGGACACCCCCGTCGCCATCGCCGGATCGCGAGGCCAAAGCCGCCATGGCCTGCAGACAGCCTTGGCCGGCGCGGGCAGCCGGCCTTACAACCGCGCATGCGCAAGTGGCTGTCATTATGCCAGCGGCCGTTGCCAAGGGCGCGTCCCTATGGCGGGAGCCCTCTGCGGCCAGGCCGGGCGCGTCCTTGTCAGGCTCTGGCCTGTCCTCTCCAGGATGCCTGCCAGGGGATCGTCCGCGCTTCCAAGGAGAAGGAAGAGGTGGGCTCAGCGGGCTGAAGGAGGCTCTGTCGTCGCAGCCTGCAGGAAGCAGCAGCGGGATCCATGGACCGGTCTCCCATCGCCACCTCACGGCCGCCTGCTGGCTGTGTATGTGAGTCTTCCCGAGAGTCCAGAGTCTTCACGCCCGTGACTCGGAAGGCTGGACTACCCGTATGGCCGTGTGTCCCTCTGTCCTCAGGGGTCCTCCTTCGCCGGCCGCAGAGCCTGGCCCTGTCGGGACCTGCCTGAGTGCCTGTGGCTTCTGAGAGATGGACAGAGAGAGAGAGGGAGGGAGATTATATGTATGTGTGTTGGCAAGTGGGAGTAAACGGTCTGTCGTGTTCGCCGTTTGCCTCGGGGCTCCTTGAAGTCACCTTTCCTCGTGGTGAGCCCCTTGGTGCAGTTCCGCTCGGGCCAGGGAGCCGGGTGCCATTCGTTTTCCGTGGGGTTCCTGCTTGGGAGTGGGATGGTCTGGTTCCGTCGTGGTCGGGGGGCGGGGGGTGGTGGGGGGGAACGCCTCCTGAAACCGGCAAGAGCAGGAACATCCTCGCCGCCAGGAGGTGAGCCAGCTTTCCCATCCGATGAAGACGACAGCCAAGCCGACGACCACCACCACCACCTCACCAGGAACTCTGGATGCCAGGGAGAGGTGTGCAGGGAAGGCCAGGAAGGAGATTCTGCCACCCTTGGGCCTCATGCCCTACCTAGGCTCACGCCTACCTTCTCTGACGGAGGCCGGAGGGCAGAGAAGCAGAGACTATGGAGGGAGCACATCTGTCCCTCCACAGGGGCCTCTCTGGCTAGCTGAGCCATCCAAGGCGGCATCCCCGTGGTGCTTGACAGCGCTTTCTCCTGCCGGGGTGCCAGCTTGTACCCCGACACCATGCCCCCACATCTTTCCTCTTCCTCCATGGTCTCCGAGGGCCTGGACCCTTCTTCTTCTGGATGAACCGCCTGTGCCAGAAAACATTCTCACTCCATCAAGGTCAGCACTGGGGGCATCCACTGCGTGAGGCTTTCCTTCTCCACAGTGCCTTCTTAGTGACTGGGTAGGCCTGACGTCCGTGCCCATCCGCCCAGCCATTTGTTCTGCCAGCAAGGGAGTCAAGTCTTGGTGTCAGTGCGCCATCGGTCGTTCCCCATGATTCACATGGGCTGAGCGGCAGCACCCCTTGCCTGGCCTTTGCCTGCTGAGGAAGAGGCTGTTTCCCTTGGCGTCCGCTCTCCGTTCGTTCCTTTCCTGCAGGGAGATCTATGCTTGGCTTGTTCCTGGGGAAGTGTGGGCAGGGGTGGGCAATGGCTGGCAGGGGCCATTGCGGGCCACTGTTTGCCCTGAGGGGGTGAGATAGGAGGAGGAGGGACTGCGTTTTGTGTGGCTGTAGGGTGGTGGTAGCCCTGTTCCCCTTCGCAGAAGTTGGGGGGCTGAGTTCCCTGCTTGGGTAACCGTTTTCTCTTGGGGCGAGAATGCCCAGTCTTGCCCAGGCCGGCGGAAGCGGGCCTGTGCATGTGGTCCTAGGTAGGCTGTGCTTTCCCCGAGCTCTCTCGGTGCCCTCTGGGCCCCTCGAAAGGGTGCCTTCTCCCCAAGGTCGGTCTTGGAGCGGGCCGGTCCTGCTGGCAAAACAGCCCCTCCCTCTTTGCGCCCTGCTGGGATGTCATGTCTTAGCCAGGCACCCCTCTCTGGTCATACTTGATGTCCCTGGGACGTGCCTGGCTGCGCCTCTCTTCCTACGCTGCAGAGCAGAGGGGACAGGCCGCAGCCCCTGGCAATGAAGACTGGGCCTCGCGGGCTGAAGAAGGCTCTGTGCAGGCTTCCAGGAAGCAACAGCAGCATCCACGGATCGGTCCAGCATCGCCACCTCACACCCGCCTGCTGGCTGCGTACGTGAGTCTCCCCGAGACTCTAAAGTCATCACGCCCCTGACTCGGGAGGCTGGACTGCCCGATGGCCGTGTGCCCCTCTGTACTCACGGGTCCTTCTTCGCCCACCGTGGAGCCTGGCCCTCTCAGCAACTGCCTGAGTGCCTTTGACCCCGGGGAGAGAGAGAGAGAGAGAGAGAGAGAGAGAAAGGATATGTATGTGTGTGGGCAGGTGGGAGCAACTGGTTTGCCTCGGGGCTCCTTGAAGTCACCTTTCCTCGTGGTGAGCACCTTGGTGCAGTTCCGCTGGGCTAGGGAGCCCGGTGCCATTCGTTTTCCGTGGGGTTCCTGCTTGGGAGTGGGATGGTCTGGTTCCGTCGTGGTCGGGGGGCGGGCGGGTTGGGGGGGACGACTCCTGAAACCGACAAGAGCAGGAACATCCTCGCCGCCAAGAGGTGAGCCAGCTTTCCCATCCGAAGAAGACGACAGCCAAGCCGACGACCACCACCACCACCTCACCAGGAACTCTGGATGCCAGGGAGAGGTGTGCAGGGAAGGCCAGGAAGGAGATTCTGCCACCCTTGGGCCTCATGCCCTACCTAGGCTCACGCCTACCTTCTCTGACGGAGGCCGGAGGGCAGAGAAGCAGAGACTATGGAGGGAGCACATCTGTCCCTCCACAGGGGCCTCTCTGGCTAGCTGAGCCATCCAAGGCGGCATCCCCGTGGTGCTTGACAGCGCTTTCTCCTGCCGGGGTGCCAGCTTGTACCCCGACACCATGCCCCCACATCTTTCCTCTTCCTCCATGGTCTCCGAGGGCCTGGACCCTTCTTCTTCTGGATGAACCGCCTGTGCCAGAAAACATTCTCACTCCATCAAGGTCAGCACTGGGGGCATCCACTGCGTGAGGCTTTCCTTCTCCACAGTGCCTTCTTAGTGACTGGGTAGGCCTGACGTCCGTGCCCATCCGCCCAGCCATTTGTTCTGCCAGCAAGGGAGTCAAGTCTTGGTGTCAGTGCGCCATCGGTCGTTCCCCATGATTCACATGGGCTGAGCGGCAGCACCCCTTGCCTGGCCTTTGCCTGCTGAGGAAGAGGCTGTTTCCCTTGGCGTCCGCTCTCCATCCCTTCCTTTCTTGCAGGGAGATCTATGCTTGGCTTGTTCCTGGGGAAGTGTGGGCAGGGGTGGGCAATGGCTGGCAGGGGCCATTGCGGGCCACTGTTTGCCCTGAGGGGGTGAGGCAAGAGGAGGAGGGACTGCGTTTTGTGTGGCTGCAGGGTGGTAGTGGTCTTGTTCCCCTTCGCTGAGGTTGGGGGGCTGAGTGCACTGCCTGGGTAACCGTTTTCTCTTGGGGCGTGAATGCCCAGTCTTGCCCAGGCCTGCAGAAGCGGTCCTGTGCATGTGGTCCTAGGTAGGCTCTGCTTTCCCCGAGCTCTCTTGAGGCCCTCTGGGCCCCTGGAAAGGGTGCCTTCTCCCCTAGGACGGTCTTGGAGCCGGCCGGTCCTGCGCGGGAATCACCGCCGCCTGCGTCCTTGCGCCCTGCTGGGCTGTCAGGTCTTAGCCAGGCACCGCTCAGGTCACACTTGCTTTCCCTGCGTCTTGTCTGGCTGCGCCTTTCCCCCTACCCTGAAGAGCAGTGGGGGCAGGCAGGAGCCCACGGCGATTAAGACCGGGCCAGTACCTGGTGGGCCCTCGGGGCCCTTGGAGGCACAGGACACCTAAGTTGGCGAACTGTTACCTGGAGCCTTCCCTCGGGCCTCAGGTAACTAACTCCTTGTGCCCCACAGGCCCCGTCCCCGCTCACCACAGTTCATCGCCGCCGACGTGGGCAGCCACGCCTGTCCCCAGTGGGTCTCATGCCAGCTCAGATCCCAGGAGGAGGGATCGCAATATTCGCCTCTCACCCTGAGGCCGGCCCTCCACTGGGAGCTGGGATCCCAACCAGAGCTCTGCGCAAAGGGGTCCTGAGAAGAGGACGGGGAGGCGGTGCCCCCCGCCCCCATCGTGGTCCCTGTCCGGTCCGGGTCTCGTTCCCTCCCAGCCTCCTTCCGCCCTCCCAGACACCCTAGGCAGCACCGTCTCGCCCTCCGCCGCCGCCGCAGGTGGACACCCCCGTCGCCATCGCCGGATCGCGAGGCCAAAGCCGCCATGGCCTGCAGACAGCCTTGGCCGGCGCGGGGAGCCGGCCTTACAACCGCGCATGCGCAAGTGGCTGTCATTATGCCAGCGGCCGTTGCCAAGGGCGCGTCCCTATGGCGGGAGCCCTCTGCGGCCAGGCCGGGCGCGTCCTTGTCAGGCTCTGGCCTGTCCTCTCCAGGATGCCTGCCAGGGGATCGTCCGCGCTTCCAAGGAGAAGGAAGAGGTGGGCTCAGCGGGCTGAAGGAGGCTCTGTCGTCGCAGCCTGCAGGAAGCAGCAGCGGGATCCATGGACCGGTCTCCCATCGCCACCTCACGGCCGCCTGCTGGCTGTGTATGTGAGTCTTCCCGAGAGTCCAGAGTCTTCACGCCCGTGACTCGGAAGGCTGGACTACCCGTATGGCCGTGTGTCCCTCTGTCCTCAGGGGTCCTCCTTCGCCGGCCGCAGAGCCTGGCCCTGTCGGGACCTGCCTGAGTGCCTGTGGCTTCTGAGAGATGGACAGAGAGAGAGAGGGAGGGAGATTATATGTATGTGTGTTGGCAAGTGGGAGTAAACGGTCTGTCGTGTTCGCCGTTTGCCTCGGGGCTCCTTGAAGTCACCTTTCCTCGTGGTGAGCCCCTTGGTGCAGTTCCGCTCGGGCCAGGGAGCCGGGTGCCATTCGTTTTCCGTGGGGTTCCTGCTTGGGAGTGGGATGGTCTGGTTCCGTCGTGGTCGGGGGGCGGGGGGTGGTGGGGGGGAACGCCTCCTGAAACCGGCAAGAGCAGGAACATCCTCGCCGCCAGGAGGTGAGCCAGCTTTCCCATCCGATGAAGACGACAGCCAAGCCGACGACCACCACCACCACCTCACCAGGAACTCTGGATGCCAGGGAGAGGTGTGCAGGGAAGGCCAGGAAGGAGATTCTGCCACCCTTGGGCCTCATGCCCTACCTAGGCTCACGCCTACCTTCTCTGACGGAGGCCGGAGGGCAGAGAAGCAGAGACTATGGAGGGAGCACATCTGTCCCTCCACAGGGGCCTCTCTGGCTAGCTGAGCCATCCAAGGCGGCATCCCCGTGGTGCTTGACAGCGCTTTCTCCTGCCGGGGTGCCAGCTTGTACCCCGACACCATGCCCCCACATCTTTCCTCTTCCTCCATGGTCTCCGAGGGCCTGGACCCTTCTTCTTCTGGATGAACCGCCTGTGCCAGAAAACATTCTCACTCCATCAAGGTCAGCACTGGGGGCATCCACTGCGTGAGGCTTTCCTTCTCCACAGTGCCTTCTTAGTGACTGGGTAGGCCTGACGTCCGTGCCCATCCGCCCAGCCATTTGTTCTGCCAGCAAGGGAGTCAAGTCTTGGTGTCAGTGCGCCATCGGTCGTTCCCCATGATTCACATGGGCTGAGCGGCAGCACCCCTTGCCTGGCCTTTGCCTGCTGAGGAAGAGGCTGTTTCCCTTGGCGTCCGCTCTCCATCCCTTCCTTTCTTGCAGGGAGATCTATGCTTGGCTTGTTCCTGGGGAAGTGTGGGCAGGGGTGGGCAATGGCTGGCAGGGGCCATTGCGGGCCACTGTTTGCCCTGAGGGGGTGAGGCAAGAGGAGGAGGGACTGCGTTTTGTGTGGCTGCAGGGTGGTGGTGGTCCTGTTCCCCTTCGCTGAGGTTGGGGGGCTGAGTGCACTGCCTGGGTAACCGTTTTCTCTTGGGGCGTGAATGCCCAGTCTTGCCCAGGCCTGCAGAAGCGGTCCTGTGCATGTGGTCCTAGGTAGGCTCTGCTTTCCCCGAGCTCTCTTGAGGCCCTCTGGGCCCCTGGAAAGGGTGCCTTCTCCCCTAGGACGGTCTTGGAGCCGGCCGGTCCTGCGCGGGAATCACCGCCGCCTGCGTCCTTGCGCCCTGCTGGGCTGTCAGGTCTTAGCCAGGCACCGCTCAGGTCACACTTGCTTTCCCTGCGTCTTGTCTGGCTGCGCCTTTCCCCCTACCCTGAAGAGCAGTGGGGGCAGGCAGGAGCCCACGGCGATTAAGACCGGGCCAGTACCTGGTGGGCCCTCGGGGCCCTTGGAGGCACAGGACACCTAAGTTGGCGAACTGTTACCTGGAGCCTTCCCTCGGGCCTCAGGTAACTAACTCCTTGTGCCCCACAGGCCCCGTCCCCGCTCACCACAGTTCATCGCCGCCGACGTGGGCAGCCACGCCTGTCCCCAGTGGGTCTCATGCCAGCTCAGATCCCAGGAGGAGGGATCGCAATATTCGCCTCTCACCCTGAGGCCGGCCCTCCACTGGGAGCTGGGATCCCAACCAGAGCTCTGCGCAAAGGGGTCCTGAGAAGAGGACGGGGAGGCGGTGCTCCCCGCCCCCATCGTGGTCCCTGTCCGGTCCGGGTCTCGTTCCCTCCCAGCCTCCTGCCGCCCTCCCAGACACCCTAGGCAGCACCGTCTCGCCCTCCGCCGCCGCCGCAGGTGGACACCCCCGTCGCCATCGCCGGATCGCGAGGCCAAAGCCGCCATGGCCTGCAGACAGCCTTGGCCGGCGCGGGGAGCCGGCCTTACAACCGCGCATGCGCAAGTGGCTGTCATTATGCCAGCGGCCGTTGCCAAGGGCGCGTCCCTATGGCGGGAGCCCTCTGCGGCCAGGCCGGGCGCGTCCTTGTCAGGCTCTGGCCTGTCCTCTCCAGGATGCCTGCCAGGGGATCGTCCGCGCTTCCAAGGAGAAGGAAGAGGTGGGCTCAGCGGGCTGAAGGAGGCTCTGTCGTCGCAGCCTGCAGGAAGCAGCAGCGGGATCCATGGACCGGTCTCCCATCGCCACCTCACGGCCGCCTGCTGGCTGTGTATGTGAGTCTTCCCGAGAGTCCAGAGTCTTCACGCCCGTGACTCGGAAGGCTGGACTACCCGTATGGCCGTGTGTCCCTCTGTCCTCAGGGGTCCTCCTTCGCCGGCCGCAGAGCCTGGCCCTGTCGGGACCTGCCTGAGTGCCTGTGGCTTCTGAGAGATGGACAGAGAGAGAGAGGGAGGGAGATTATATGTATGTGTGTTGGCAAGTGGGAGTAAACGGTCTGTCGTGTTCGCCGTTTGCCTCGGGGCTCCTTGAAGTCACCTTTCCTCGTGGTGAGCCCCTTGGTGCAGTTCCGCTCGGGCCAGGGAGCCGGGTGCCATTCGTTTTCCGTGGGGTTCCTGCTTGGGAGTGGGATGGTCTGGTTCCGTCGTGGTCGGGGGGCGGGGGGTGGTGGTGGGGAACGCCTCCTGAAACCGGCAAGAGCAGGAACATCCTCGCCGCCAGGAGGTGAGCCAGCTTTCCCACCCGAAGAAGACGACAGCCAAGCCGACGACCACCACCACCACCTCACCAGGAACTCTGGATGCCAGGGAGAGGTGTGCAGGGAAGGCCAGGAAGGAGATTCTGCCACCCTTGGGCCTCATGCCCTACCTAGGCTCACGCCTACCTTCTCTGACGGAGGCCGGAGGGCAGAGAAGCAGAGACTATGGAGGGAGCACATCTGTCCCTCCACAGGGGCCTCTCTGGCTAGCTGAGCCATCCAAGGCGGCATCCCCGTGGTGCTTGACAGCGCTTTCTCCTGCCGGGGTGCCAGCTTGTACCCCGACACCATGCCCCCACATCTTTCCTCTTCCTCCATGGTCTCCGAGGGCCTGGACCCTTCTTCTTCTGGATGAACCGCCTGTGCCAGAAAACATTCTCACTCCATCAAGGTCAGCACTGGGGGCATCCACTGCGTGAGGCTTTCCTTCTCCACAGTGCCTTCTTAGTGACTGGGTAGGCCTGACGTCCGTGCCCATCCGCCCAGCCATTTGTTCTGCCAGCAAGGGAGTCAAGTCTTGGTGTCAGTGCGCCATCGGTCGTTCCCCATGATTCACATGGGCTGAGCGGCAGCACCCCTTGCCTGGCCTTTGCCTGCTGAGGAAGAGGCTGTTTCCCTTGGCGTCCGCTCTCCATCCCTTCCTTTCTTGCAGGGAGATCTATGCTTGGCTTGTTCCTGGGGAAGTGTGGGCAGGGGTGGGCAATGGCTGGCAGGGGCCATTGCGGGCCACTGTTTGCCCTGAGGGGGTGAGGCAAGAGGAGGAGGGACTGCGTTTTGTGTGGCTGCAGGGTGGTGGTGGTCCTGTTCCCCTTCGCTGAGGTTGGGGGGCTGAGTGCACTGCCTGGGTAACCGTTTTCTCTTGGGGCGTGAATGCCCAGTCTTGCCCAGGCCTGCAGAAGCGGTCCTGTGCATGTGGTCCTAGGTAGGCTCTGCTTTCCCCGAGCTCTCTTGAGGCCCTCTGGGCCCCTGGAAAGGGTGCCTTCTCCCCTAGGACGGTCTTGGAGCCGGCCGGTCCTGCGCGGGAATCACCGCCGCCTGCGTCCTTGCGCCCTGCTGGGCTGTCAGGTCTTAGCCAGGCACCGCTCAGGTCACACTTGCTTTCCCTGCGTCTTGTCTGGCTGCGCCTTTCCCCCTACCCTGAAGAGCAGTGGGGGCAGGCAGGAGCCCACGGCGATTAAGACCGGGCCAGTACCTGGTGGGCCCTCGGGGCCCTTGGAGGCACAGGACACCTAAGTTGGCGAACTGTTACCTGGAGCCTTCCCTCGGGCCTCAGGTAACTAACTCCTTGTGCCCCACAGGCCCCGTCCCCGCTCACCACAGTTCATCGCCGCCGACGTGGGCAGCCACGCCTGTCCCCAGTGGGTCTCATGCCAGCTCAGATCCCAGGAGGAGGGATCGCAATATTCGCCTCTCACCCTGAGGCCGGCCCTCCACTGGGAGCTGGGATCCCAACCAGAGCTCTGCGCAAAGGGGTCCTGAGAAGAGGACGGGGAGGCGGTGCCCCCCGCCCCCATCGTGGTCCCTGTCCGGTCCGGGTCTCGTTCCCTCCCAGCCTCCTGCCGCCCTCCCAGACACCCTAGGCAGCACCGTCTCGCCCTCCGCCGCCGCCGCAGGTGGACACCCCCGTCGCCATCGCCGGATCGCGAGGCCAAAGCCGCCATGGCCTGCAGACAGCCTTGGCCGGCGCGGGCAGCCGGCCTTACAACCGCGCATGCGCAAGTGGCTGTCATTATGCCAGCGGCCGTTGCCAAGGGCGCGTCCCTATGGCGGGAGCCCTCTGCGGCCAGGCCGGGCGCGTCCTTGTCAGGCTCTGGCCTGTCCTCTCCAGGATGCCTGCCAGGGGATCGTCCGCGCTTCCAAGGAGAAGGAAGAGGTGGGCTCAGCGGGCTGAAGGAGGCTCTGTCGTCGCAGCCTGCAGGAAGCAGCAGCGGGATCCATGGACCGGTCTCCCATCGCCACCTCACGGCCGCCTGCTGGCTGTGTATGTGAGTCTTCCCGAGAGTCCAGAGTCTTCACGCCCGTGACTCGGAAGGCTGGACTACCCGTATGGCCGTGTGTCCCTCTGTCCTCAGGGGTCCTCCTTCGCCGGCCGCAGAGCCTGGCCCTGTCGGGACCTGCCTGAGTGCCTGTGGCTTCTGAGAGATGGACAGAGAGAGAGAGGGAGGGAGATTATATGTATGTGTGTTGGCAAGTGGGAGTAAACGGTCTGTCGTGTTCGCCGTTTGCCTCGGGGCTCCTTGAAGTCACCTTTCCTCGTGGTGAGCCCCTTGGTGCAGTTCCGCTCGGGCCAGGGAGCCGGGTGCCATTCGTTTTCCGTGGGGTTCCTGCTTGGGAGTGGGATGGTCTGGTTCCGTCGTGGTCGGGGGGCGGGGGGTGGTGGGGGGGAACGCCTCCTGAAACCGGCAAGAGCAGGAACATCCTCGCCGCCAGGAGGTGAGCCAGCTTTCCCACCCGAAGAAGACGACAGCCAAGCCGACGACCACCACCACCACCTCACCAGGAACTCTGGATGCCAGGGAGAGGTGTGCAGGGAAGGCCAGGAAGGAGATTCTGCCACCCTTGGGCCTCATGCCCTACCTAGGCTCACGCCTACCTTCTCTGACGGAGGCCGGAGGGCAGAGAAGCAGAGACTATGGAGGGAGCACATCTGTCCCTCCACAGGGGCCTCTCTGGCTAGCTGAGCCATCCAAGGCGGCATCCCCGTGGTGCTTGACAGCGCTTTCTCCTGCCGGGGTGCCAGCTTGTACCCCGACACCATGCCCCCACATCTTTCCTCTTCCTCCATGGTCTCCGAGGGCCTGGACCCTTCTTCTTCTGGATGAACCGCCTGTGCCAGAAAACATTCTCACTCCATCAAGGTCAGCACTGGGGGCATCCACTGCGTGAGGCTTTCCTTCTCCACAGTGCCTTCTTAGTGACTGGGTAGGCCTGACGTCCGTGCCCATCCGCCCAGCCATTTGTTCTGCCAGCAAGGGAGTCAAGTCTTGGTGTCAGTGCGCCATCGGTCGTTCCCCATGATTCACATGGGCTGAGCGGCAGCACCCCTTGCCTGGCCTTTGCCTGCTGAGGAAGAGGCTGTTTCCCTTGGCGTCCGCTCTCCATCCCTTCCTTTCTTGCAGGGAGATCTATGCTTGGCTTGTTCCTGGGGAAGTGTGGGCAGGGGTGGGCAATGGCTGGCAGGGGCCATTGCGGGCCACTGTTTGCCCTGAGGGGGTGAGGCAAGAGGAGGAGGGACTGCGTTTTGTGTGGCTGCAGGGTGGTGGTGGTCCTGTTCCCCTTCGCTGAGGTTGGGGGGCTGAGTGCACTGCCTGGGTAACCGTTTTCTCTTGGGGCGTGAATGCCCAGTCTTGCCCAGGCCTGCAGAAGCGGTCCTGTGCATGTGGTCCTAGGTAGGCTCTGCTTTCCCCGAGCTCTCTTGAGGCCCTCTGGGCCCCTGGAAAGGGTGATTTCTCCTTAAAGTCGGTCTTGGAGGTGTTCACGAAATAACCCTTTCCCTCCCTGCGCCCGCTATCATGTCAGATCTTACCCAGGCACCCACTGTTCCAATTGGCTGTCCCTGGGATTTCCGTGGCTCCGCCTTTTGGTCTACTCGGAAGAGCAGTGGGGACACAGGCAGCAACCCCTTGCGATTCAGACCGGAGCAGTACCTGTTGGGTCCGGGTCCATGGAGGCACATGACACCTAAGTTCGTCAACTGTCCCCTGGCCGCTTCCCTCTTGTCCTGAGGTCACCCCCGGTGCCCCGCAGGCCACCAACACTCACCAGATTTCATCCCCCCCGCCAGGGCGGCCACTCCTCTCCCCTGTGTTTCATGCCAGCTCAGATCCCAGGGGAGGGATCTAAATTTTCCCCTGTAGCCCTAAGGCCGGCCCTCCATTGGGAGCTGGGATCCCACCCAGCCCTAGGTTCAAAGGTGTCCTGAGTACAGGACGGGGAGGCTGTGCCCCTAGGACCGGGTCCCAGTGCCGGTCGTGGTCCGGTTCCAGGTCCCGTGCAGCCTCCTTCTGCACTCCGGGACACCCTATGCAGCCCAGGCTCGCCCTTTCTCACTTTTGCCTCCACCGCCGCCACCGAAGCATGATCCCGACCTCCAGGATCGCCAGATGGCGCCGCCACAGGCCCCAGAGCCAGCAAGGCGGCAGCCTTTCCGCTTTGCCAGGAGCGCGGGCCGAGCTTACAATTGCGCATGCGCAGGTCGCTGTCACCATGACAGCCACCATTGCCTAGCGGGGCGTCCCCGTGGCAGGAGCCCTCTGTGCCCAGGTCAGCTGCGTCCGTGTCAGGCTCTTGTCAGGCTCTAGCGTCTCCTCTCTAGGGTGCCAGCCAAGGGGAGCATCCGCAGTTCCTCGGGACGGAGGACCAGGGCCCAGAGGGCTGAAGAACCCTCCATCGCAGCGTCCAGGAAGCAGCGCTGGATCCATGGACAGGTCACCGGTCGCCGCCTCATGCCTGCCTGATGGCTGCGTCCGTGAGTCTCCCCGAGGGTCCTGAGTCGCCTGCCTGCGACCCGCAAGGCTGGACTGCCCCTGTGCCCATGTGCTCCTCTTTACCAAGGGATCGTTCCTCGCCAGCTGCCGAGCCCCGCAGTATGAGGACGTGCCTGTGTGTCCGTGGCTTGTGAGAGAGAGAGAGAGAGAGACAGACAGAGAGCGTGTATGTATGTGTGTTGCCTGTTTTGAGCAACTCGTCTGCCCCGTGGGTCTCGGGGCCCCTTGAAGTCACTTTTCCTGGTGCCGAGCCCCTCGGTGCAGTTCCGCTGGGGCTGTGGGGCCGGGTGCCTTTCGTTTTCCGTAGGGTGAGTGCTTGGGGGTGGCACGGTCTGTTTCCGTCGAGGGGGAGCGGGTGTCCAGCTGAGACGGACAAGTGTGGGAACGACCTCGCGGACAGGAGGTGAGTCACCCTTCCCTTTGGAAAAGGACGACACCCAAACCGGCGGCCACCACCACCTCACTGGGAAGTCTGGATGCCAGGGAGACGGAGGCAGAGAAGCCCAGGAAGCAGAGTCTACCACCTTTCGGACTCCTGCCCTACCCACGGTCATGCCTGCCTTCTCTGACTGAGGCCGGATGGCGGGGAAGCAGAGGCTATGGTGGCAGACCATCTTGCCCTCCGCAGGGGCCTTTCTGGCCAGCTCAGCCATCCAAAGTAGCACCCCCTTGGCGGTTGGCAGTGGCTTTGTCCTGGCTGGGTGCCAGCTTGTAGACGGACACCTTGCCCCTGAACCCCCCATCTCTTCTCATCCTCCACGGTTTCCGAGGGCCTGGATCTTTCTTCTTCTGGATGAACCTTCTGGGCCAGGAAACTTTCCCACTCCATCAAGGACAGCATTGTGGGGCATCCACTGCATGAGGCTTTCCTTCTCCACAGTGCCTTCTTAGTGACTGGCTAGGCCTGACGTCCGTGCCCATCCTCCCAGCCATTTCGTCTGCCAGCAAGACGACCAAGCCTCGGTGTCAGTGCCCCATCGGTCGTTCCCCATGATTCCCATGGGCTGAGCGGTAGCACACCTTGCCTGGCCTTTGCCTTCTAAGGAAGAAGACGCTGTTTCACTTGGCATCCACTTTCCTTCCGTGTGGTTCTTGGGGGTGGTTGAGGGGGATACCCGTTTGGCCTGTTCCTGGAGAAGTGTGGGACAGGGGCAAGCCTGGCAGGAGCCATTGCCTGCCACTGTTTACACTCAGGGTGTAGGGGAGGAGGAGGAGGGACTGGGGTTTGTGTGGGTGCAGAGGGGGTGTTGGCAGTGTTCTGCTTGGCCGAGGATGGGGTGGGGGTGAGTGCACTTGCTGGGGTAACCCTGTTCTGCTCTGGAAAGAATAACCAGGCTTGCCCAGGCCTCCAGAAGAGGGCCTGTGCTTGTGGTCCTAGGTAGGCTCTGCTTTGTCCCGGCTGTCTTGGGGTCCTCAGGATCCCTGGGAAGAGTGCCTTCTCCTCAGGGTCGGTCTTGGAGGGGATCACGAAATAACCCTCTCCCTCACAGCACCCTACTGGCATGTCAGGTCTTAGCCAGACACCCACTGTTCAAATTGGCTCTCCCTGGGATTTCCGTGGCTCTGTCTTTGGGCCTACCCGGAAGAGCAGTGGGGACACAGGCAGCAGCCCCTGGCGATTAAGACTGGAGCAGTACCTGGTGGGCACGGGTCCATGGAGGCACAGGACACCTAAGTCGGTGAACTGTCACCTGGCACCTTCCCTCGGGGCCTCAGGTAACTCCCTGTGCCCCGCAGGCCCCATCGCCACTCACTAGACTTCATTCCCCCCCCCCCCCCCCCCCCCCCCCCGCCAAGGCCTCCACGCCTCTCCCCGGTATTTCATGCCAGCTCAGATCCCACGGGAGGGATCACAATGTTCGCCTCTCGCCCTGAGGCCGGCCCTCCCCCGGGAGCTGGGATCCCACCCTGCCCTCTGCTCAAAGGGGTCCTGAGAACAGGACGGGTAGGCTGTGCCCCCATGTCATGTTCCCAGTCCAGGTCTGGGTCCGGGTCGTGCTGCGTTCTTCCGCCGTCCCAGACGCCTCAGCCAGTGCAGTCTCACCCTTCATGCAAGCTACCGCTGTCCAGGCATGACCCTGACCTCCCTGATTGGCAGATTGCGGACCAAAGCTGTCCTAGGCTCCAAAGCAGCAGCCTGACAGAATTGCCAGGAGCGAGGGCCGACCTTACAACTGCGCATGCGCCTGTCTCTGTCAGGGTGACAGCGACCTTTGCCTATTTGGGGTGTCCCTAAGGCGGGAGCTGTGTCTGTCAGGGGCTTCCCTGTCAGGCTCTGGCCCGTCCTCTGCAGGATCCCAGCCAGGAGGTAGTCCTCGGTTCGCAGGACAAGGAGGAGGAGGGCCCAGCGGGCTGAAGAAGGCTGCGTTGCGGCGCTGGGAAGCACCGTGTCATCTAGGAATGGATGGTAGATCTCTGCCTGAGGCCCTCCTTCTGGCTTTGTAGGTGAGTCTCCTGTGTAGCGCAAAGTCATCTTGCTCTTCAGTGGCAAGGCTGGACCTCCCGTGTGCCCCTCTGTACCCACGGGTCTCTCCTGGCGTGTTCCCGTTCCCTGCTGTATCAGGAAGTGTCTGGGTGCCTGTGTGTTCGTGTGTGTGTCTGTGTGTGTGTGTGTTCGTGTAGATTTGTGGTTTGTTTGTGGTTGTTTTATAGACTTTTTTCCTTACCTGTTTTAGTTATTTTCTGAGGAGCATATTTCATTTGACTCATCTGTTTTTTCATAATATTCATTAGTGTGTTTATTGTAATATGTTAACTGTCACATATAATACCTTGGACATCACATGTTTTACACCACTCTGCTTAGGTAAACCAGGATTGTGTTATTGTCTATTTATCCTAGGTGTAACCTATGTTAATTCTCATTTTATTAGGACTGTTGGAAAAAAGTTAGTATTAATGATGTCACTTACTGTGGATTTTGCTACAGACCTTTGTAATATATAATCTTTTGGATGCCTCAATACTTGTTTTATGTTTATTTTAAAATATATTTGTATAATTTTGAAATAGTTTTAAATATAATATTTTTAGGTCCATGTTAAGTGTGAGAAAGGACCAGTAGTGTGTTTTTCACCGTTGTATCTACAATGTATGGCATATAATTAATGCAATACTATTATCAAATGCAATTAAACTCTATCCATATTTTGATTAAATTAACAAGACATTGTCAAGATTTGGTTAGCTCTATGGCATTCTCTTCCTGGGGGTGGGAGGAACTAAACTTTAGCTCATTTCGGTCAGCAATAACTTTGTGGCTCCATCCAAGTGTTACACATTAATTTTCATCTTACCACGTAACTTTCAGTAGCTATAGAAACTCCTCCATGGTTTAAATCAACACTGATGTCCCCATTTCTCTTTAGCCCCCTTTCCCCTTCCTTTTAGTCCCTTTAGTGGGTTCAAATCCGAAATCTTAAATGACCCTATGTTGAGACTTGGTGTCTGTTCCTGACCTTACCCCTGCCCAGAGTTTCAGGTTTCTCCTGGGTTTTCTCCTGTCTTCGTCCAGAACTTGTCCTACAACTCCCGAGATTCTCTTCTCAGCTGGTTATATTAAACTTATCTGCTGAAAACTATAATGCTGCCTTCCTCAACAAAAATAAGACCAAACAAAAATTCTAACAACAAAAACCGACAAGAAAAATAATGTCTCCTGATGTTCTGTATCAGTAAAATATTCCACTAACTGCTCATAGACAAACTGACATGTGATTCTTTTGTTTTTTCACTTTCATGAGTCTCAATTCCATTACCTTTTCTCCACCTTTTCTTATGATGACTTTTAACAGCTTTGGACACTAAACAAACACAGTGAAATGGTAGTAGGAAGTTAAACTGTACATGCTTTTTTGTAAAATATTTTAGTATTTTGTACCAAGCATCTTTTTTACCCAGGCATCTACCTTTGGGGATCAGTGCCATGGGAAAACTTAGAGGTAGATGGAGAGTTACACATAGACAGGTTCATTTTGTCAATAATAGTGACTTAGTAAACAGTATAAATCTCAAAATATAAAAGTGGGCAAGTAAACTATGAATTTCAGTTCAAAGTGGCGAATATTAATATTTGAGAACTTAGTATTCTTCTAGTGAGAGAACAGATGTGTTGTCAAGTAAATCCCTGCATGAAATAGTGCTATTTTTAAAACATTTAAATTATGTGAGAAAATGTTCATATGTATAATGTTAAGTTTCAAATATGTGTATTAAATGATGCACATTTATATATATGTATACATGTATATACATACAGACATACACATGCAGTGTTATCTTAACTTTGTAAAAGCTATATATCGACTAATTCAACAAATACTTACTGAGTTCTTAACATTTGGGTGACACTTCTCACCCCAATGAAGAACATTGCTTTATTTTGTCTCATGGTGACTCTGTAGTCGCTGACATATTAGTGTCATAGAGAGAGACAGTTTGTTTAATGAGACCTGTCTTCAGAGAAATGTGGCCCTCTGCTCTGCAGGTCCAAAATCTAGGTGATTACTAGGGAATCTAAGGTTATTGAGATTCTTAGAGGTAACTTCTAAGTGCTAAAAATATGACAAGTGCTAATGGTTGCTACACTTTTCCAGCGAAATACTTCATGGGATCTATTGTGGTCCCAGTGTTTATGGTTTAGGGCAACAGATCACCCTGATTGGGAGACAGAGAACTGCATGTTCATCGTGGAGTTGGAGCCAAGGCCCGAGAGAGTCTCGCGAGAACAGCCCCTGCTGCCCAGCAGAAGCCACACCACTCGTGATAAGACTGCTCCTGCTGAGCTCCACTGTCCTTTCTGTCATAGGTAAGGCCTCACAGATTCTGTTTTTGGGGTGACGGCTTAGTTTGTTTTTTGGCATTTTGTTTTCCTGTGTTTTGCTTTGTTTTCTGATTTGGGTATATGCTGTCTCAAGCTGGTTAATATATTTTTTCCCTAAATTTTACAATTGATTTTTTCATATCCACAGGACTATCAGCATAATTTATGAGGCCCAGTACAAAATGAATATACAGAACATATTTACAAATTATAAAGCATTTAATTATGGAAATACTGGGAATCTAGATTGAGCTTAGCTGAGAAACCCCCATGGTCTCTGCCACGATGCCACTGTGAATGCACATAGATATAACCGCCAAACACAATACCCACACCCAACCTTCCCCAGAGGTGAGGAAGGGAAAAGGAAGGCCTTTTAGAGCCAGGTCACAGAGGAGCCGGTGGCCGGGACCCATACCAGGGAGGCAGTGAGAGATCAAACTGCATGAGCCCTGGCTCCAAGTCCTAGAACCTGCTAAATTGTCTCTTCGGACTTCACTTACCAAATGCAAACCCAAGTTAAATTTAATAAGAATTTTAAGAAAACAGCCACAGAACATTAAGCCCCAAGTATGAGGCTCCTGTTCTTAGCATGGGGCCCAGTAAAATTATGCTGGCCACACACCCATGAACCTGGCCCTACATCTTCATTTCAATAGATTGGTCAGGTTAATTTACAACCACCTATCATATAAGAATTCCTACATGAACACACCACGGATCTTTGAAAAATAAGAACTAGTTCAACTCCCTGTTGGGAAAAATGGTATTTTATTTCAATTTAAGTGTTCATTTTTCTTGTTCTTGTTACCTGCACATCCTTTTATAAATTAAGGGGATACTTCCTATGTTTTTGGATTTTCATTTTGGGGGAGATTCTAATTCACTGCATGGATATTATCTTCTTAGCTCTTGCATATTCACTCCATAGGCTGCCATCTATCTTTTAACTTTTTGAAATACAAAATATTTCAAATACATGAATGTAGTCAAATACATGAATGTTTTAAAAATTATTTTTGTTCCATGAAAGTTTTCCAATCCTCAGGAAATAAGTCTAGTTTCATAGATTTATTTTTAACATAACATATTTTTGCTTATTTTATTTTTCATGCTTTTGGCAGTATAACTGACAAAATTGTATATATTCAAGGTGTACAACTTAATGTTTTAATACACTTACATACTATGAAACAATTAGTACAATCAAGCTGATTAACATATCCGTCATCTCACGTAGTTAGTTTTGTGTGTGTGAGTGGTGAGAATACTTGAGATCTACTCTCTTAACAAATTGCAAATATACAATACAGTATTGGTAACTATAGTCACCATGCTGTATATCCATTTTCAGAACTTAATTTATGTGATAACTGCAAGTTTGTACTGTTTGACCAACATCTCATTTTCGTTATCCCCAGCCTCTGGCAAGCACCATTCTACACTCTACTTATATGAGTTTGGCTTTTAAAAAAATTCTGCATATAATTGAGATCATATGGTATTTATCTTTCTGTGTCGGGTTTATTTGACTTAGCATAATGTTTTCCAGGTCTATCCTTTTAGATCCATGTTATCACAAATGGCAGGATATCCTTTTTAGAGGCTGAGTTGTATTAACATTGTGCGTGTGTATCGCATTTTCCTTATCCATCAGCCAACATACATACACTTGTTTCCAAACTTTCTATTTTTGAAAATGATCATGGGAATGCAGATATCTCTTTCAGATGATAGTAATTTTATTTCCTTTGGATATATATTCACAAGGGGGATTTCTGGATCATATGGTACTTCTATTTTTAATTTTAGTTGAGGAACATCCATACTGTTTTCATTAATGCCTCTGCCAATGTAAATATCTCACCAACAGTGTATAAGTGCCCCCTTTTCCTCGCATCCTAGCCAACACTTATTTTTTCATTTTGGTTTTTTGAGAATAGCCACCTTAACAGTTGTGAAATGATATCTCATTGTGATTTTGATTTACATTTCTCTGATGATTAGTGAGGTTGAGTACATTTTCAATTTCCTGTTGGCAACTAGTATTTTTTGTTTGTTTGTTTTTGAAAAACTGTTTAAATCTTTTGTCCTTTTTTAAATGGTATTATTTGCTTTTTTCCAGTTGAGTTGTATGAGTTCCCTATGTATTTTGGATATTGCTCCCATATGGGATATATGGCTTGCAAATATTGTCTTCCATCCCTTTAGTTTCCTTTTCATTCTGTTAATTATTACCTTTGCTGTGCAGAAACTTTCTCATTTGATGTAGTTCTGCTTGTTTATTTTTGCTTTCATTGTCTGTTTTGATGTCATATCCAAAAAATGATTAAGACCAATATCATGGAAGTTTTCCCCTATGCTTTCTTTTGGAATTTTATGTCTTCAGGTCATATGTGTAAACCGTTAGTTCATTTTGGGTTGATTGGTATTTATTTATTTTAGAGACAGGGTATTTCTTTCTTTCTTTCTTTCTTTAGAGACAGGGTCTTACTCTGTTGCCAGGCTTGAATGCAGTGGCTTACTGCAGGATTGTAGCTCACTGCAGTGCAGACTACTCCTGGGCTCAAGGAACTTGTCTGCCTCAGGCTCCAGAGTAGCTAGGACTATGAGGGGTGTGTTACCATGCCTGGCTAATTTAAAAAAAAAAAAAACAAATTGTTTGTAGAGATAGGTCTCACTGTGTTGCCCAGGCTACTTTCCAACTCTGGCTTCAAGCGATCCTCCTGACTCCGCCTCCCTAATTGGTGGAATCACAGCTCTGAGCTACCTTGCCCAGCCATTGAGTTGATTTTTATGTATGGTGTAAGGTGAGGGTCCAATTTTAATTTTTTGCATGTGGATGTTCAGTTTCCTACCGCAGCCAAGGGAGGAGGCACTGACTGAGAGCGAGCGAGCCAGCGAGGTTGGCAGCCCCAGAAGCATCAGGCCGCACTCTGTCATCTGCTGGACCCGGAGCCCCGGTGCTGCAGTCCTGTTCTGGTGCCAGGCAGAGGCAGGCAGAGGCAGGCAGAGTCCCGCCAGGCTCTCCCCTGCAGCCACTTATCAGCTCCATGGCCCTGGTGGCCCAGCCAGACCCGCCCCTCTCCACTGCTCCGCCCAGGCCTCCGGGGAAGAGGAGCTGGCGCTGCGCCCTCCCACACCCTTGGAGCCTCAGGCCTGCTGGCAGGCAGAAGGACAAGAGATGCAAATGGTGTTGGACAGCGTGATGGCCGCCTGAGATATATTCATGAAACTTCAAGTACCTCCCAGAAGCCAGGTTTGTGGGAAGTGCTGGGAGTCCAGGCTGAGAGGTCCATGCAGGCAGCAGCTGATGCTCCATGGTCGCCTGGGATGTATTTCTCAGGCTTCAGGCACCTCTCAGAAGCCTGGATGATCTGGAGCCCCTGCCTGCTGAGCCACAGTAATGTAATCCCTTGTGAGTGTGCGTTCCATGCTTGCTAGTCTATTTGCAGAGGTGTGGAGCCATCATCCCATTCTAATTTAAGCACATTTCCATTAACCCCACCCCAAAATTTCATACAGTTTGCAGTCACTCCCCATTCCCCTCCAGCGCTGGACTACTGTTAGTCTCCATCCTGTCCCTAGAGATTCATTTTTTCTGGACATGTCTTGTAATCAAAATCATATAGAATGTGGTCTCTTGTGTGTGGTTTCTTTCTGTCAGCTTAATGTTTTTGAGCCCCATTCCTGTTGTAGCACGTATCATTTTATTCGTTTTGATTGCTGAAAGGTGTTCTATTATAAAGGTATACCACATGTTGTTTTTCCTTTTACTCATTGAATGGTATTTGATTTGTTGCGCCTTTGTGTGGACGTAGGTTTTCATAACTTTTAAGCACATAACTGGCAGTGGAGCTGCTGGGTCAATATGGTAATTCCGTATAAAACATTGTGAGAAACTCAAATTGTTATTCAAAGTGGCTGCGCCATTTTATACTCCCAGTATCCATGTGTGGGAGTTCTGTATTCTCCACATCATTGCCCTTTTTTGTCCGTTGTTATATTAGAATTATTCTCCTGTGTATGAAGTGGTATTTCATTGTAGTTTTGATTTTCATTTCCCTAATGACTAATATTAACATTATTTTTACATATTGTCAATCTGTATGTCTTTTTGGTAAAATGTCTACCAAAATCATGACTTTGTTTTTAAACTTTATTTTTAAATTGTACTTTGTAGTTTTTACTATAAAATCAGTGCACTTTTTTCTTAAATTTCTTTCTGTGTTTTCATTCTTTTTGATGTAATTTTGATTGCTATTGTTTTCTTAATTACATTCTCAGAACATTCCTTGCTATTGTATAGAAACAATTGATTTTTATATCTCAGTGGCATATTCTGGAACATTTCTGAATTTGTTTATTACTTTGAGTGCGTTTTTAGTGGATTCCTTAAGATTTCTCTTACATACAGTAGTATGTCAGGGACATTAAAAGGCAATGTTACTCTTTCCTTTGCAATCTAGAGTCCTTTGCCTCAAATTTCTTCTTTGATTTTTTAAGTAAATACTCTAGTACAATATTGAATAGAAGTGGTAAAAGTGAATATCCATGTCCTGTTCCAAGTCTTATAAGGAAAACATTCTGCTTTCACCATTGAGTATGATATTTACTGTAGGTTTTTATTATGCATTATTTATCAGGTTGCAGAAGTTCCCTTCAATTCCTAGTTTGCTTAGGATTTTATTTATTTTTTATTTTATTTTTTGAGACAGAGTCACACTCTGTTGCCCAGGCTAGAGTGCCGTGGTGTCAGCCTAGCTCACAGCAACCTCAAACTCCTGGGCTCAGGCGATCCTCCTGCCTCAGCCTCCCAAGTAGCTGGAACTACAGGCATGTGCCACCATGCTGGTTAGGATTTTAATCATAAGTGGGTGATGGATTTAGTCAAATTTTTTTCTGTGTCAATTGAGAGTATCACATATTGATTTCCTTTTATAAATATGTATTTAACAATTTTACATTAATGTGTTTAATAATTTTATTTATTTATTTAATTATTTTTATTTCAGCTTATTATGGGGGTACAAAAGTTCAGGTTAGATATATTGCCCATGCCCCCCCATCCCCCTGAGTCAGAGTTTCAAACGTGTCCATTCCCCAGACAGTGCACATCACACTAATCATATAGGTATACACCCATCCCCTCTGTATAATTGATATACAAAAACCCCACTAATGTTTAATGCATACAGTTTAAGTTTGGATTTGTGCATATATCTATTATAACCTCACCACAATCAAGATAAACACATCCATGTTAAATGTTCTTACCACAAGTAACACACACACACACATACACACACACACGGAAGGACATGAGGAAACTTTTAGAAGTTTCCTAGATATTATGTAGAATGAATATGTATATATTTATATACACACACAAGATTATTTGAAATTTATATTTAAGAGACTTTCTTGTACTTTTTCTGTTGATCTCATTCAAACAGATTCATCTGCCTCCCCAGTTTGAGCTCAGCACCAACGCCCTCCACAGTCTTCCTGGAGGAGGTCACGTGACCAAGCAGATACACTTTTTCTTGTGGTATGTGAGAGTCATTTACAGAGTGAGGGCATGAATTAGAGGTTGTGGTGAGCTGAATATTCCTTGGCATGAGAAAAGAAACTAATAAAATTCTTATCTCTGTTACTTTTCCCAATATTTTTCTTAACTCTTTTTGGTATATGGCTTGCAATATATGCAGGACAATAATAAATTGATTCAAGTATGTAGTTATAAATAATTCCACATACATTGGTAATTCATGCCCAAATAGTTTAACTTGTACTGGATCGTGAGCCTTAAGATGTGGAGACCGGGCCAGGCGCGGTGGCTCACGCCTGTAATCCTAGCACTCTGGGAGGCCGAGGTGGGCGGATCGTTTGAGCTCAGGAGTTCGAGATCAGCCTGAGCAAGAGCGAGACCCCATCTCTACTAAAAATAGAAAGAAATTATATGGACAGCTAAAAATATATATAGAAAAAATTAGACGGGCATGGTGGTGCATGCCTGTAGTCCCAGCTACTCGGGAGGCTGAGACAGGAGGATCGCTTGAGCTCAGGAGTTTGAGGTTGCTGTGAGCTAGGCTGACGCCATGGCACTCACTCTAGCCTGGGCAACAGAGTGAGACTCTGTCTCAAAAAAAAAAAAAAAAGAGATGTGGAGACCGTTGAGCCTTGAAGTCAATATCCTCCTGGTGCTTCTCCTGAGGGCAACATGGGAACAGATTCCAGCCAAGGTGAGGCTGCAGATGTATGTTATTGGGAACTATTCAGTTTCTTAATTCTAACAATTGAGATAAATATGTCCATTTACTAGTTTAAGAACTTGGGCTGGGCGTGGTGGCTCACGCCTGTAATCCTAGCACTCTGGGAGGCTGAGGCAGGAGGATTGTTTGAACTTACGAGTTCGAAACCAGCCTGAGCAAGCGCGAGACCCCGTCTCTACTAAAAAAAATAGAAAGAAATTAGCTGGACAACTAAAAACATATAGAAAAAATTAGCCAGGCATGGTGGCACATGCCTGTAGTCCCAGCTACTCGGGAGGCTGAGGCAGTAGGATTGCTTGAGCCCAGGAGTTTGAGGTTGCTGTGAGCTAGTCTGATGCCATGGCACTCTAGCCAGGGTGACAGAGGACTCTGACAAAAAAAAAAATAGTACAGTTCATGGTGGCTCACGCCTGTAATCCTAGCACTCTGGGAGGCCGAGATGGGCTGATCGTTTGAGCTCAGGAGTTCTAGATCAGTCTGAGTAACAGTGAGACCCCGTCTCTACTAAAAATAGAAAGAAACTATATGGACAGCTAAAAATATATATAGAAAAATTAGCCAGGCATGGTGGCACACGCCTGTAGTCCCAGCTACTTGGGAGGCTGAGGCAGAAGGATTGCTTGAGCCCAGGAATTTGAAGTTGCTGTGAGCTAGGCTGACACCACGGCACTCTAGCCTGGGCAACAAAGTGACACTGTCTCAAAAAAAAAAAAAAAAAAAAAAATTAAATTAAAAAAGAAAAAAAGAACTTGGAGAAAGAGTAAGAAAAACATATGTAATGAACCGTGTAATTTTTCTTATAAAGTCATACATGTCAGGTGATTCTAGAGCAATGTTCTACCTCAGCCATGATTGTCTGAGTATGAGCCAACAACACTGTCATGTTATCTGCATTGTTTTACAGATTTATACTTATGGGCCAGTGTAATTTTGTTTTTGTTTTTGCTTTTTTTTTTTTTTTTTTTGGGACAGAGTCTTGCTTTGTTGCCCGGGCTAGAGTGAGTGCTGTGGCATCAGACTAGCTCACAGCAACCTCAAACTCCTGGACTTAAGCGATCCTACCGCCTCAGCCTCCCGAGTAGCTGGGTCTACAGGCATGCGCCACTATGCCCGGCTAATTTTTTCTATATATATTTTAGTTGGCCAGATAATTTCTTTCTATTTTTAGTAGAGACGGGATACCACTCTTGCTCAGGCTGGTCTCGAACTCCTGACCTTGAGCGATCCACCTGCCTCGGCCTCCCAGAGTGCTAGGATTACAGGCGTGAGCCACCACACCCGGCCTTAGTGTAGCTTTAAGTAACCTTGAAAACAATCGAAACTTTTTCCATGTCACAAGAGAAATAGAGTGAGTTTAGGGGAATTTCTTTTTTCAGCATCATACAGCTGCATTGCTCTAAGCCCAGTATTGAACTGATTCGATTAAAAAAGATGCCTGTATTTGGAACTAATATCATGAGAACATAGTTTCTAAATTATTCAGTGAGATTTCACAAAAGATTCCAATACAGAGATCTGTTGTGGCCCGATTACAGAACAGGGGATGAACACATAAACATACATACAGACACATGGAAAAAACACACGGACACACAGAGATGGTAAAGACTGCAGTATGGAAAGCAGCAGTTGCTTTATTTTTATACTCCTTTTGTCCAGTAACTACTTCCTGGTACGTGACTATCTTTAGAGCCCTGAGGCGACATGTTCCATTTCTTATGGAAATTGCTCAAGGGAAGGCAAATGTTTGCATCTTAACCTTTGGACCTCATTACCCCTGTGCAGGACAATGAGATACACCTTGGCTATTTGCCATAGGAAACAGTTTGTCTATTTCAATAGGCCATTGACCTTCAGCTCCAAGAAGCACTCAGCAGTCAATGGGCCTTGTCCGGACCCATTGACTTCTAGCCTCAAGGAGCGGTCTGGACCCATTGACCTTTGGACCCAAGAAGCTCGTCCAGCTTGGCTGACTCTGAGCTCAATCCAATTCTTGCTCAGGGATGATCCCTACAGAGATCTCCTGATTTAGACACTTGGGGAGCCATCTTTACTAATGGAGACCTAAGTGCTTTTAAAGGCAAAGGGGGCATGCATGAGTTCATTGAAGTATCAAGAAAAGGTTTACATGTGAGCATTTTGATGCAACCTCATGGATATCATAATATTGGGAAACATGTCATTTGGTTATTTTGGGGTTTTTTTTTTTTTTTTAAATTGAGGGCAGAGTCTTACCAATTCCTTCCTGAGATAAAGAGAGTTTATATACAGGGTTTATCACATGGAAACTAAGCTCAGAGAGAGACAGGAACATTTTGAAGAGATACAGTTAATCGTAAAAATGTGTACATTTTAATTCCCTGGCCCTGGGACTACATTAGGTAATACAATCTAAGAGAATTAAGGTGCAGATGCCATCAACATTAATAAGTAGCTGACTTTATGACAGAATGATCATCCTACACTGCCAGGGTAGGCCCCAGGCAATTACAAGGGTACATACATGTAGAAGAGGGAGGAAGGAGAAAAAATGTCAGTGGTGTGCTGTGAGGTCAAATCAATGGAACATTATTTTTCAAGATGTTTTTGGTACTTCTTTTCCATTTGCATAATTTTTTTTCAGCTCAATTGTACAAACACCCATGATTTATTTTTATACCACATTACTGACCTGGATGCTGCAAACTAAATACAGAAATGTAGAAAGTAAAGAAATACTTTCTAAATGGCCCCAGGTACCGTAGGAGTCTAGCTAATGTGCACCGTATGCAGGTGTGACAGTGAATGTGTGAGTGTTTGATATATTAAATCAATAATTTTGTGTATAAAGTTCAGGCTGTATTTTTAAGAATTTTTGTGAGAAAGGGTTAATCAAGACTAATGAGTGGAATTAAAATGACTGTTGTGATATTAATAATTTTGACTATGAAACAATGTGGATGATGGAAAATCTATTGCTTTTTTTCCCCAGATACATAATACACATTTCCTTTTTGCCATTAAGATGAACACATTTCCCAATTATGAGGTCATTAAGGAGCACATTTCTTTTCCAAGCTGGTACTGGAATCTCAGCCAACACCTTCCTCCTTTTCTTCTGCATCTTCACAGTCCTTCTGGATCACAGGCCTAAGCACACTGACATGACCACCAGTCACTTGGCTCTTGTCCACATCATGTTGCTTCTTACTGTAGTGTTCTTGGTGTCACCAAACCTCTTTGAATCACTGAATTTTCAAGATGGCTTCAAGTGTAAGGTGCTTTTCTACATGAACAGGGTGATGAGGGGCCTCTCCATCCGCACCACCTCCCTCCTGAGTGTGCTCCAAGCCATCACCATCAGCCCCAGCACCTCCTGCTTGGCAAGATTTAAACATAAGTTTACGAATTATACTTTCCATATTGTTGCCTCGTTATGGTCCCTCAGTTTGTCCTGCAATGGTTATGTAATCTTCTACACTATGGCTTCCTCCAATGTGACGCAGACTGATATGCTGCTGTTCAATAAACGCTGCTTAATTTCCCCAGTGAAGTCCATCATTAGGGGCCTTATATTCACCCTCATGTTATCCAGGCATGTCTTCCTTGTGGGAATCATGCTGCTCTCAAGTGCATACATGGTGCTTCTCTTATTCAGGCATAAAAGAAGGTCCCAGCACCTTCACAGCACCAGCCTCTCTCCAAGAGCCTCCCCAGAGCAAAGGGCCACCCAGACCATCCTGCTGCTGGTGAGCTGCTTTGTGGTCATGTACTGGGTGGACTTCAGCATCTCATCCTCCTTAGTCCTATCCTGGGTGCATGACTCAGTAATCCGTGGTGTCCACGGTCTTTTGGGCAATGTCTATGCCATTGTCAGTCCTTTGGTACTAGTCAGTTCTGATAAAAGGATTATCAATATTCTGCAAAATACGCGACAGAAGTGTCATAGATTTTTAACAAGTGAACCATGAATATAATTATCCGAAAATAAATTATTCTGACATCAGTTCAATTATTTAAATAGCAGATAATATATTTGTTTAATTAAATTATGTAGAATTGCATTGTTATTATATCTAAATGCTTTGGAAATTGATGCTAAGGACTCAGTGGAATCTTTAGTCCAGTTGAAGAAGAACAGGAATTGATAGTAGGAAAATGTGTGCTCTCTTTGATTCTAACTGATGCTATTCGCTTCTGTGACTATGCTTGCTTTTAGTTGTTTGATAAATATAGTTAATCAGAATGAAAAACAGGGATAAGAGCAAAGGTAACTCCATGATAGGCTAGGCTTCCTGGATGTGAGAAGCCTAGTTCTGCTTCTGTATATATGGCTTGCTGGCTTGGTGCTTAGCATATGGCAGGCTTCACTAAAGTAAAGGAAAGCAAAGCCCCAGGGAGGTAACGGCAAGTTACTTCCTGATAAAGGGCTGGAGAATCCAGGTGTCCTCCAACCAACTTAGTAGATAAGAAGAGCAAGACATGATCAGCGCATGAACGGCTTGTGCAGGGCGTGTGTTCCCAGTATCGCTTGTAACCAAAAACTAGAAGGTATGCAACAACAGCCCCCCCCTCCCCCGTTGGAGACCCTCCTCTTCCCCTGGATGACGTTAACTACAACTGGCGCCAGCGCGAAAAGCCCTAAGCTTAGAGTCAACAAACCAGAAGCCAACGCGATCAGCCACTTCTAAAAAAAGAACAAATAAACTGAAGGGGGATAAAGTGCAGACTAGTGTGTTGTGTTCAGACTAGTGTGTCATGTACAGACTAATGTGTCGTGTGCAGACTAACGTGTCGTGTGAAAACTAGCATACAGAAAAGTATAAAAGCTTAACCTTTACCCCAGGGCGGGGTCCTAGTTCGTGGAGAGGCCACTGTGTTGGTGCTCTGGAATTTGGACCCTAGCTCAAACTAGCCAAAAAACTCCTTTGCCTTTGTGCAGCCTCGGTGACTCTGCCTCTCTGTTCCTGGGGCCGAGGGGAACCGGATCTAACACCTGAATGAGGCCTTTCCTATATTTAGGGCTACATCTCTCTATATTTATCCATTCTGACTGAGACCTGTCCCACCCTGTAGTCTTTCAGCTTTTTCTGCCAGACTGTAAATTTTATGGGGGTGGAAGTGTGTCTGTTTCATTACTACTGTTTCTTTATTATCTAGGAGACTACTTTTCATTTGTTACATGCTCGATAAATATTTTAAATGAATCTATGATCATTTAACATTGAAGTGAAATTGGAATCACAGAGATACCAGCGATACAAGTATTGGAATAATACAATGAAAATAAGGGTGAAAATTTAGAAATCTGCTTGGAACACCATATTTTTTTAGTCATAATATAAAATGAAGTTCAGACTGTAACAGAACACCCATCAGAGATTCTACACTCTACTATGCTGACATGTAAAAATGAAAGTCTCTATGCTGTACATAGCCGTTATAAGAGAATTTACAAAAATATATTCAAATAAAATTGAATCTTTAAATGTAAGTAATTATGTGGATTTTCCTGCAGTTTGCAAACTACAGTTATTTTTGGATGCTTTGCTTCAAACGAAACTAGTTTCTGATTTTTTTTTCTTCTTTCACATGTCTCTGGTATCCAGTTATAATGCACTATATTAAGTAGGATTTTTAACTATGCATATAGCATTGTTTCTTTCTGGCCTGCTAAAGGTTGTCTTCATTGTTCTTTCTTATGATCATATAGAAAGTGAAGTTTCAATGCTAGAGTTCTTACATTATTCAATCCAAAATGTTTATTTATCTACCATGTGCTAGGAAGTAGTAGCTTCTCCTTAGGAATTGAATGATGGCCCACTTCTCTTGCTATCTTATTTTAACCTTAGTTCCTGTGTAACGCTGGTGTAATTGTTTTAGAATGTGACTGTAATGAACTTGATGTTAAGCCTAACAACAGATAAAAGTCTGGGTCCCAGGAATATTTCATCGTTGTTGCTCATAGTCTGTAGCATAATTCTTCATCAGACCCCCCCAAGAAGAGATGCTGGCCCTCTTAAGCTTATATTATTGATGACTTTTTTCCTAGATGTTAAAATCAATACAGAATATTGTGTTTGTTCTACTAATTTATTTTAGTTTTTCATTAATTATGGAGATCATATGCAGAGAAGATACTTTCACATATAGTTTTTTCTTCTTTTATTTTTTTATTTATTTTTTATTTTTTTGTTGTTGAGACAGAGTCTCACTCTGTTTCCCGGGCTAGAGTGTCGTGGCGTCAGCCTAGCTCACAGCAACCTCAAACTCCTGGGCTTAAGGGATTCTCCTGCCTCAGTCTCCCGAGTAGCTGGGACTACAGGCATGCGCCACCATGCCCGGCTAATTTTTTCTATATCTATTTTTAGTTGTCCAGAAAATTTCTTTCTATTTTTAGTAGAGACGGGGTCTTGCTCTTGCTCAGGCTGGTCTCGAACTCCTGAGCTCAAACAATCCGCCTGCCTCGGCCTCCCAGAGTGCTAGGATTACAGGCGTGAGCCACTTTTCCTGGCCTTCTTTTGTTTTTTTTGTTCTACTTTAGAGTGCCGGTTTTCTTCATTTTTACTATGGTATAATTGACATACAATCAACTGTACACATTTAAAACGTATAATTTGATAAGCTTGACAAAATTTGATACGTAGACACCTGTAAAACCATAACTACAATTACGATGGTGACTATATCCATCCTCCCAAAATTTTCTAACGTCCCTCATGATTCCAGCCTCCCAGCTCTCCACTTACTGCCCTGCCCAGTCACTGACCTGCTTGCCATTGTTATAGATTAGTTTTTTTTTTAGAAGGATTTTACAAAATGGAAGTATTATATAGTAAGTACTCTTTTTGGTCTAATTTCTTTCACTCAACAGTATTTTGAGATTAATCTGTGTTTTTCCATGCGTTAATAATTAATTTCTTTTTATTGCTGAGTGGTATTACAATGTGTATTGTATTACACTATACATTGAAATATAATACATTTTATCCACTCATCTGTTAATGGACATTTGGGTTGTGTCTAGTTTGAGGCTATTAAAAATAACTACTTTCTTGATATTTTACACTTTTAGGCTCCAAATTTATGTCTGATTCATTTTGATTTAATTTCTCTATGTGGTGTGAGGTATGGATCCAAGTTCACTTTTTGGAACGCTGTTATCCAGTTGTTTTAGTATCATGTATTGAAAAGCCTATTCTTCTTCAACTATTTGCCTTTGCACCTTTGTCAAAAATCAGGGGCCCATATATGTGAGAGTTTGTTTCTGGATTCTATATCAGATTCTATTGGTTGATTTGCTTATCTTTATACCAATATCATACTATCTTGATTACTTTAGCTTCATATTGAATGTTGAATATACATAGGCTTAGCTTTATGTATTAGGCTGCAAGGGCTTCCATTAAAAAATACCTCCTTCTGAACAACAGTTTTATGAAAAAATACCATAGACTGGATGGCCTAAACAAAAGAAACATTTCTCAAAGTTCTGGAAGCTGAAAGTCTACCATGAAGTGTCTGCAGGTTTGGTTTCTCCTCAGGTCTCTCCCCTTGGCTGCAGATGGCCCCTCTTGCTGCCTCTTCACATGACATTTATCTGTGCACACATGTGTCTGTGTCTCTTCCCCTTCTTATAAGGACTGGTCCTATTGGATTAGGGCCCCATCATTATGACCTCATTTAATTTTAATTACACCTTAAGAATACTGAAACTTTCAAATCAACATTCCCTCCTTTACAACATGAAAATCAAAGCTTTTTAATATTAGCAATGCCTAAATGTTTATCTAGAGCAGACCAACAAGTTCATGTTTTTTTTTTTTTTTTCCTTTTTGAGACAGAGTCTCGCTCTGTTGCCCGGGCTAGAGTGAGTGCCGTGGCGTCAGCCTAGCTCACAGCAACCTCAAACTCCTGGGCTTAAGCAATCCTACTGCCTCAGCCTCCCGAGTAGCTGGGACTACAGGCACATGCCACCATGCCCGGCTAATTTTTTTCTATAGATATTATTTAGCTGTCCATATAATTTCTTTCTATTTTCAGTAGAGATGGGGTCTCACTCTTGCTCAGCTGGTCTCAAACTCTTGACCTCGAGTGATCCTCCCACCTTGGCCTCCCAGAGTGCTAGGATTACAGGTGTGAGCCACTGCGCCCCTCCAAGTTCACGTTTTTATTAGCACAGACCAAATGACTTGATTAATCCTGGACTATTATCTTTATCTCACATTCTACAACCCACCTAGTAGCAAGTACTTCAGCATATACACAACATGTGACCACTTCTCACTATTACCACTGGGTCCACGCTGGTCTGGGCCACAATGGCTCTCACAGTGGTGCCTTCATCAGTCTCCTGACTGGGCTCCTGCTGGTTTCTCTTCTCTAAATTTATTATTTTTCCTACTTATTAATGCCATTAGCCCAAGCATGAAGAACATTCACATTTTAATTGAGTAAACATGTTAGCCTAACGGTATGAGAGAGAATGAGATCATAACTCTACAGCCCATGAGAAGGGGAAACACAGTTACGTGGCCATGTGTAAGCCAGCTTGCCCAGGTGAGCCTGTGCACTGTTTCAATCCCACAGTTCCTGGGGATTAGTGTGACATGATTGGCCATCTTCACCTGAAGGCTTGACCCCATGACAAGATTTAGCTATAACATTAAGTAATCTTTGCACATTCTGTTATGAGATCTGATCCAAATAAAAAGTCACCATTTTTTCTAACACTTTGTTTCCTTCATTTTCTCCATTAGGTAGTGTCTTCTCTTTCTCATCAACCTAAGTGTTCTCTGTTATATGGTAAGAGGACATTGGCCACCAATTCCTAGAATACCACATTCTGCTTCTTCCTAACATTTTAAAATTTGAGGCTGTTCTCTCTGAAACAATCTCACTCTATCACTGGCACTCTCTCTCTCTCTTTTCCTCTCTCCATGTCCAGTGGAACCAACATTTTGGTCAGACACTGCGTTCTCTTCCTCTTCCTCTGAAAACTGAGCAAAATTTTCATCTTTCTTTATATACATTATTTTCAAGGGTATATATCTTTTTTTCTGTCTTGTAGCTGTTTTCAGAATAAAGTGCTTTGGAATACTTGTCCATTCAATTGACAATTTTGTCAGTAATCATGGTCTATCTGTGGCCTTTTATCTCCAATACATATATTCAATTTTGTCACTTGAGTCTTTAGGCTAAATATAGTTTGTATGAAGAGCCTTAAGGTGTATCATGCAAAGTCTATGGTGGTTGTAGACCCCTAGAATGTCAATCATAAAAATTACTGAAACCAAGTTTTTATTTAATATCAAGAAATTATTTTTAGGCCGGGCGTGGTGGCTCACGCCTGTAATCCTAGCACTCTGGGAGGCCGAGGTGGGCGGATCGTTTGAGCTCAGGAGTTCGAGATCAGCCTGAGCAAGAGCGAGACCCCATCTCTACTAAAAATAGAAAGAAATTATATGGACAGCTAAAAATATATATAGAAAAAATTAGCCGGGCATGGTGGTGCATGCCTGTAGTCCCAGCTACTCGGGAGGCTGAGACAGGAGGATTGCTTGAGCTCAGGAGTTTGAGGTTGCTGTGAGCTAGGCTGACGCCACGGCACTCACTCTAGCCTGGGCAACAGAGTGAGACTCTGTCTCAAAAAAAAAAAAAAAAAAAAAAAAAAAGAAATTATTTTTAATTTTTAGGTAGGATAGCAGTATTTGCATTAGATTTTCCTGATTCATTAGATATGGTTACGGAAATTACTATAAACTAAATAATTTGGCCTGTTATATTTACTTTATTTATTTATTTATTTATTTTTGAGACAGAGTCTCACATTGTTGCCCAGGCTAGAGGGAGTGCCGTGGTGTCAGCCTAGCTCACAGCAACCTCAAACTCCTGGGCTCAAGCAATCCTCCTGCCTCAGCCTCCCGAGTAGCTGGGACTACAGGCATGTGCCACCATGCCCGGCTAATTTTTCTATATATATTTTTAGTTGTCCATATAATTTCTTTCTATTTTTAGTAGAGATGGGGGGTCTCGCTCTTGCTCAGGCTGGTCTCGAACTCCTGAGCTCAAACGATCCGCCCACCTCGGCCTCCCAGAGTGCTAGGATTACAGGCGTGAGCCACTGCGCCCGGCCTATATTTACTTTAAAATGCCACTAGGTTGGAATGCTGGCATTCTTAACAAAAATAAAAATAAAAAATAAAATAAAAAATAAAATAAAATGCCACTAGGATGACTGATACTGGTCCTTGAAAATGATGGCAAAATAATAAAAATTTTGGAAGCTTCTTGATTGGTACTACTTGTGAGGGGTTTTATTATACAATTATCTCTACTATTGTGCAAGACGTTTACATTTCTATTGTAATATTTAGAAAAAGTACATACATCTTTTTATAAAAATATCTAAGATACAGCACATCAGCCCAATTCCATAAAAAAAAAAAAAAAGACAAACATCTTCCTGCACATTGTAGTGATGGATTCTGAGTTCCATCATCAGATGGGGGTGTGACAATTGCAGGTGAATGTGTAGAAGACAGTGCAGCACTACAGTTTGAAAGAGAGCGCTCTATCTATCCCTCCGAGTACAGACAATGGTGCTACCACAATCTTTGTGCAAGATTATGTCTGTGGGTGTTACTGAGAACTGTCATTCTTACCTCGATTACATGTTCCTAACAATCTGTGAGTTAGAGCAGTGTGTCTTCTATAAGTTAAAGTAGAAATGTCCCAAGCCTGAGAGCATGTGCTCTGTGGCGACAAGACCATCAGGTTTTCCCCTGTGTGATGTGCCAGGCCCACACTTAGGTGCTGAAGTCCTGCTCAAGTGAAGGGCAGATGCTGGCCAGGCCCTTACCTGCTGCTGCTCCTGGGCTCCACAGCCCTGCTTCCCAGCCCAGCCCTGAGCTCCCTGCTGCTTTGTGCAGGCCACAGGAAGAGGAGGAACTAGTTTTGTTGCCGCTGCCAGTGCCCTTGTTGGAGACTCAAGGCCCGGTCCTCAGATCAGTATGTGGGGTCCACTAATCCCTGGACGCCCTGAATACACTTATCAGACTTCAGACACCTCTCAAAAGCTTGAGTTTCACAATCAACCTGCCCAGTCACAGTAATCACATGCTTTAAGTATATATTTCACACTTTGTAGTGTATTTGCAGTTATGTAACCACAATTTTAGGGTTCTCTCCTCCTGGGGCCCCCTTATTTTTTGTTCAGTGTATGATTTCTGGAAGAGGGATGGGCCCCCACCAAGCAGCAGGTGCAAGTGGTGGTCTACCTGTCGACACTTCCTGCTTGCAGACCCCGCTCTCTTGGTGCACAGTCTCTCCCACCCGTGGGCCTGAGGAGAGTTGATGGTAGAGAGAGGGCGTTCCCTTGCCTTTCGCAAAAAAGCATGGTTCAGGCCCTTCACCGCTCTGAGGTCAGGGGAATCAGAGCCCTCAGAGCTGAACTTCAATTTGGCAGCCACTGGTCACAGGAGGCTACTGAGTCCCTGGAATTTGGCAGGTCTGAACAGAGATGTGCTGCACACTTAAAACATACACTGAGTTTCCAAGATACAGTACCAAAAAAAAAAAAACCAAAACAAAACTTCATTAATAATTTTTTTATTTACCAAATATAAAAACAGTAACATTTTGGTTATTTTGGGTTAAACTATTGCAATCAATTTTACTTGTTTCTTTTTCTTTTATGTGGCTACTAGAGAATTTTAAGTGAAAAATGTAGCTCACATTTTATTCAATTTAATATTGCTGCCTTAGAGGAGTGCCTCTATTTTCAATGCTCAGGCTGTCTGCTCAAAAAACTAGAGGCCAAGAAGCTTGCAAAATCTCAACCTTTAAAATAATTTTCATTATGAGGTTTCCATTTGTGAATAACATATATTTACTATATATATATATATTTCATAAATGGATACAATTTACATTCAAGGTTAAATACAAATGAGCCCCAGGCAGGGTGAGGTCCCAGAGCAGGGAGAAAGCCCTGCCTAAAAAGAGCTCCAACCAAGAATCTGTTGCTCTGGCCTCGTGCAGCCCTTTGTCTGATCGCATCTCCTGTCGCTCATGGCTAGAGGGGTGGGGCCTTGGGCCCTATCCAATCAGAGACGCTGCATTGAGAACTGCCCAATCAGATGCTCGGCCAGAAAGAAGAAGGCGGCTTCCAGGATCTGGTTCGGCCTTTGTCTGTTGCTCCGGGAACCCACCTGGGGTTTTCTTTCCACTGTTGCGTCTCCAGGAGCTCCCAGGTGTCTCTTCCGCAACCTCTGTCATCCTATGACTTGCAGATACTGGGAGATCCATAGGGAGAACACCAGGACACCCCAGAAGCTTGAAAATGGTGAGTGTGGGGGCTGGGTGGCTGTGGGGGCTGAGAGGGGTCTAGTTGGAGCTGGTCTGAAGTGGCTGTGGTGGGACCCGATCCTCCCTGTCTCAGCTCTGGAGCCTTAAGACGGAATTTCACCACTGGCACACCATCATCCTCATTCCCTCTGGCCACAGGGTGGGGTTGGGCGGGCAGCTGGGACCCGGGCGTACTGGATCATCTCTGAGCGGTTACTTTGCCCTGCCTGGAGCCCTGTCTGGGCAGATCTGCGCCCACAGCCCCGCGTCTCTCCCTCACTGTGAGATGATGATGGGAGGGTCATCAGAGGAGGATCCTGATTTGGGGGGGGAGGGTCGTGCGTGGAAGGAGCTGTGATCCGTGGGGTCCCCATCCCTCCTTTCTCTTGTTAAAAACAAAGTAAGGCATCATTGAAGTGGAAAAGAGTTTATTTTAATTGAGCAAATAGCAATTCATGAATCGTAAGTCCCCCAGCCAGTTTGTACTTTTAGGATCCCCTGGGGTTGAGGGCTTGAAGGAAAGGCTCTTACAAGGTGCATGAGGAAGCAAACCAAATTCTGTAACTGATTGCTTACAGTTATGTATTTACCTTATTTGGACTATCCAGGTGGAAATTTCCTGTTTTTGTAATCAGGATAATTGCCTGTTTGTGGTTGGTTAAGCCTAAATTTTTGTCAACGGAAAAAAAGCCAGACTGTGTAAAATAATTTTAAAGAGACTTATTCTGAGCCAAATTTGAGGACCATGACCTGGAGCCACGCCCAAGAGGCCTTGAGCAAGTGGACTCGCTGTGGCTGGGTTACAGTTTGGTTTTATACATTTCAGGGAGACAGGGGTTACAGGTAAAATCATAAATCAATACGTGGGAGGCATACATCGGTTTAGGTGGGCCATCTTGAAGCGGGGGCTTATAGGTTATTGGTGGGTTTGGACATTCTTTGGCTTGTAATTGTTTAAGGACTTGAAGCTTTGCCTAAAGGCTTGGAATGTTTTAACATGGTTGCTGTTTATCAGAGATAAGCCACAGAACATATATTTGTTGTGCAAATTGAGGACCTGTAGATTTGCCTTGCATACCCTTAGGCCTGTTAATGGGTTACAAAGGATGTCCCCAAGAAGGGAGGGGGACATCTGATCTCCTTCCTCCTGGAAGGCAATTTAGCTTTAGGATATTCCTTTGGCCATGAGGGGGTCCATTTAATCAGCCCGTCGGGGGGACGAGCCTTAAAATTTTATTTTAGCTCACATTTTTTTTCTCTCTAAGTTAATGTTGGGGTACAGCAAATAATTCTTCAGAAAAAAATGTAGCTTAGGCATTCAAAAGCTGAGTGCTTTTTAACATTAGAAAGCTTCAGAAATAAGCCTGAAAATTAAGATTCTTCTAACTTTGTTTTTTTACCCCTACCCCAAGAGCAGAGATGGACTCTGAAATTTCTTTATCTAACAAACAAAACTTCTTGCCAGAATAAACACAGTTGCCTTCTGTTGCCTTCCTGTTACCTCATTATCTAGTACAGATAGATAATACTACCACTCCTGAATAGTTTTTTTTCTCAACATAATGCCTGCTACTCGGGGTTCATTCAAATTCCAGAAATAATCATTTACAAGTGAATTTCTTTTCCCTGGTCTGTTCACTCTCCCTAATAATCATTTTGCTTCTCAAAGGATGGCCTACATTCCCCATCTCCTCCCTCTTTCATAAAAAATGATATTTAAGGGTACCACAGTGGGAGGTTGAGGTAATCCCTTTGTGATTTCCCCACACATCTTAATAAATTTGTATACCTTTTCTCTTATTAATCTGCCTTTTGTCAGTTGGTATTCAGGGAACCTTCAAAGAATGAAGGGAAAGCTTTTTTTCTTGGCCCCTACATTGGTAATGTATAAGAAATAAATTTGAGTTAGATTTTGGTTTCCTTAGGAAGGAATGCAGGGCACTAGAACCATTTCAGCCTGATTGCCTTCTACTTACATTAACACTCCACAGTGGCACTGGTTTTCCCTGCACTTTCTAATGTATGGCAAGCTGGGTCTGAATCTACCACCTAGTTCCCTCAGCCTAACTCTTAGGTCAAGCAGTAAAATCCCAAATTTTCTGTTTCTTTCCCACATTTCCAAATGCCAAGTTCTCATGCAATTCACATTGACTGTTTTTCCTTTATGGCCTGTTTCAAACAGATGCAGTATTTAGTTGTTTGTCATTTCTTTACATAACAGTGGGTGATTGTTTTAAAAATATTTGTTTGCTGTTTCTGAACATTTCACATGAAAAGAAAGCAGATGATAATCTCATGACACTGTGCTGTAAAAAGTCTTTTTGCCTCTCCTCCTTTTATCATCCTTAGGCGTACACATCTTGCCAGGCTGTCTTCGTGTTGAGGTTTCCCCTTTGGAAACTTTACAGGATGATGTGTTCTTGGCCACTCTCCTATCTTTTCCTGGTCCTGGGCTTCACACTTGTCTGGGGATCACCCAAGATTCCCATAGCAGCCATATTTTTTGGAATGTCCAGTGAATATCTGTCTCTGGGTAATCTCTTCCAAGAGGACAGACAGCCAGAGATATGGAGGTGGAGACTTTCAGGGAAAGAGTTGAATGCCCTTGAATTTGAGAGGAGTCTCCTGGTATACACTTCACCTAAAAAGCTAACCCATTGGTACTTTAAGATTTTATTGTCCCAGCTTCAGTTTTCATTTCTTGGAGACACATTGCTTGTCAGCCCATCAGATGCTGGTATTCAAGGGAAAATGCACAAATCATTCTCTCCTTCTGGCTTCTCTCAGACATGTGAAGGGAGAAAAGCTTTCCCAAATGATGAGGATAATGCACCCCAGCAAGCTGGTACAAAAACCTGCAAAGCAATACACACTTCATGCCCACTGGAAGGCACAGTGCAGTTTCTGTGGGGAGGGTGGTCATTGAGCACTTCAGTGAGAAGGGTGGGGTGGGAGTCCCAAGGGATAGGATGACCTTTGACACTTGAGTCAGACATGTCCGTGTGTTCTAGTCAGCAGTGCCACTCCCTGAATTTGTTGCCTTGAAAAGCTTTGTTGCTCAATTTCAGCTCCAGTTTTACATTACCTGTAAAATGCAATTCTTCCATACAGCTTGAAAAATTTAAAAAAATTCTCAAAAGGCAAGGCAGAAGTGGAATTCAGAAAAGGGAATTAAATATGTAGTCATATATTCCATTTCAGAAAAAAATCTTATTTACCTTCCCCCCCACCCCAGAATGAGTGTAATAAATTTCTGAGATCTGTTCTTTTTTGGGGGTGATTTCTTTTCTTTTCTTTTTTTTTTTTTTTTTTTTTTTGTTTTGAGACAGAGTCTCACTCTGTTGCCCAGGCTAGAGTGCCATGGCGCCAGCCTAGCTTACAGCAACTTCAAACTCCTGGGCTCAAGCAATCCTACTGCCTCAGCCTCCTGAGTAGCTGGGACTACAGGCATGTGCCACCATGCCTGGCTAATTTTTCTTATATATTTTTACTTGTCCAGCTAATTTCTTTCTATTTTTTTTTTTTTTTTTTTTTCAGTAGAGACAAGGTCTTGCTCTTGCTCAGGCTGATGGGGGTGATTTCAAATGGAATCCTGGAGCTTAGCTTTGGAATGCTAAAAAAAAAAAAAAAGACAAAGTTCATTTTACATTGTGGCTGCATAAAGATGAATAGATTTCCACAAGAAAGTGTGGTACATAAATTGGTGAATTAAACAGATTCATGAAAACATCATTTCCTCTTTTTTGCAGAATGGAGGATTTGTGACAGTGGTTAACTCTATTCTGTTTTTTATTATCTGAAAGTTAGAGTTTAATGCTCAATCCTGTGAGATGGCACTTGAAAACTCCTAGAAATGTTCACATATGATTGTTTACTAAATGATTTATTTTCATGGAAGTAATCACTAAATTACATGTTTGTTGTTTGATAAGGATAGAAAATTTTGCTTTTCATGTTGAAGTATGAAATGTCAGTGCTTTATAATTTTCTTCCATCATATAAGCCTCAACACTGAGTTTGCAGGATTTTGCTGAATTTTTCAAGCACTGGATATTTTCTCATCCAAAACTAAGTGAATAACCTTGACTGGGAACCAGAGGTCTGAACCCAGTGACTAAGCTGAGGTCAATCTTGATTCTCAAAAAGGGGGTCATGGAGGGCCCAGGGAGCCTCCTTGTAGGTGTCCCAGCCTCGTCACACCAGCCATGAGAGAAGCTCACATGGGAGGAGCCCTTTATCCTGAGAGAAGCTAGAGAGCCCTGGAAGGCTGGGAACCCACAGGCAGATGTGGTTGCGGTTGGGAAGAAAGTGGGGTTGGTGATGAGATCCCCTTTCTAAGGGGGTAATTGTTATGGTCCTGAGGCTGTTTCTAGACATTGTCCAATAAAATAAATTTAAAGTTACAACTTCCTGCCCAATAAAATAAATTTTTAGTTGTTCTAAAGAAGTATTACATTAGGGGAAATCACCAAGTATAAGATCTGAATTCATCACAAATTTAGACAAGGGCCTTCCTTCATAGGCAGAAGCAAACAGGATTAGAAAAAGGTGGGAGGGGGAGGGTAGAAAAAAGTAATATTCTAGGTCAGAGAATGTTTCACCCTGAAGTCAGCTTGTTCTTAGGAGGGGCATAAAGAGGGGTTGTACGTTGGGTCAAACTTAGGATGTGTCAAAGGTCAAGGGCCTGGGGAAAGGAGAGAAACTTAAGCAAAATTGGGTCAAGAAATATTTTGTTCTGACCACTGAAGACAAGACTGTTCAGCTAATTGTTTATGAGCAATAAATGTGAATTTGCAGAGTCTATGTCTAGCTTTCTGATTGGTAAAAAAAAAAAAAAAAAAGTATCACCTAAGTCATAATGGGAAGGGTCTTTTTGCAGAGAGCTGCTGTTGAGAACACAGAGGATGGGAAATTTCTTTAATCACAGCTGCTCACAAGGATTAACTACCCACCCCATCTGCTCCCACCACTTTCCCTTGCCCTGTACATCTCTTCTATCTGTCTGTTCTTGAGTGGTGTCCCTTAAAATTAACTGGTGAATGAAGTAGTGTGGTTTGCTGAGTTCTGTGAGTAATTTTATCAAATTATTAAGATCGTGGAGGGGGTTACGGGGGGCCCTGATTTACAGGCAGTTGCTCAGATATACAGATGTGCCCTTGGGGCTGCTGCTGGCATCTGCAGTGAGGGCAGGGTGGTGGGGCTGAGCCCTGGACTCGTGATGTCTGTGCTCACTGGGTCAGAACTGAGTTTTGCAAGAACAGTTGGTATTGGTTAGTGTTCAGCAAACTCCACACGTTTGGTGTCAGTAGTGCTGTCAAGAAAACAAAGACATCACAGGGGCCTGGGCTGCAGGGAGAATGCAGTTGTCTCAGGGAAGGGAGGGTCTGTTCTCCTGCATATATGCTGTCATACGACAAATTTTCCTATGGTTCCACATCTCCTTCTGGTTTCAGAGGAGACCGAGTGAGGTCTTAGAGGGCAGGAGTTCTGTGGTCAGATTCCCTCTCCCCACCCTGCTGCCACTATGTGATTTTGACTGATTCGTGCACATGCTCGGTCTGCAATGATGTGGCCACACCCCTCCCGGGTAAGGCTCTACCCTGTGGAATGCAGCTCTCAGCTCCTTTGCTCCTAGAGTTTCCCCAAAAAACCCACACAAGTGCCTAGAAGTTCCTGCCTTATCTCTACCCCAAGACTATGAATCTGTAGCAGCAACCTGGTCCTCCATCAATCCACACTTCTAGACCACCCAGTGATAACCTCATCTGCCTGTGTGGCACAGGAGTGAACCAGAGCATATCCCAGTCTGGGCTAGCATCTCTCGCACTGGCAAGCCAAAATAAGTAACTGAGACAAAGATATAAATCAATGGAAGTTTCTTAAGCCAAAGCTTGAGGACATGCCTGGAAAAAACACAAACCACAGATGCATCTTTGACTTTTTCTGAAGGGGCATTTGAGAACTTCAGTATTTAAAGGTGACAAACCATAGAGAAGAAAAACAGAGGAGGAGCATGGGCAGTGAGACAAAATGATTACATTCTTCTGAGGCCCAGGAAATTTTACATTTTAGATAGGATAATGTGAATGTTTGAAGAGGGAAAAAAAAGTGTGAAGGAAGAATCAATTATGTAGGTGTCCCTTGGTGGGTGAAAAAAAAAATATATCTATATATATATATATTTTAGACTTCACAATGCCTTTACTGGGTAAATATTAAAATGCCCCAATTTCACACTGATGGTCCTAAAAGTTTTTATGCAAGAAAACTTGAAAATCTCCACATACACATACATTTCACACCCCCTTTTTTAAGTTTGAGATAGGATTGAATACAACCACATTTTAAAATGCTCATTAATGTATATTTTACTAGTAAAAGTAAAATTAGTAAGGGCAATTTTTCTATCTTCCTTTGTTACACGTAACCCCCCTAGTGGCTGTAGATGTAGAAATGTAATTTTTATCTACCCATAAAAGCAAGTTTGCTTTTAATACAAAAAATTCCTCAATAATATTTATTTAGTCATACTTTGCTACTTTCCACTAAATGTTCCATTGCTACTTACTGGAGAAGCCACTTAAAGCATGAGCCATGCTATGTGAGAAGGTTTCACCATAGAGTTATGGGGGCTCTGGTGCATTGGGTGGATTTGGTCAGAGAGTATTTGATTTTGTCTCTGTCCTACACCTGGGAAGATAAGCTTGTAATCAACATTATTAGTGTGGAATTGAACAGACTTCAGTTTTAGGAACTAGACTAGTCTGCAGAACAAGTTACAATATACCTGTTTGCTTATGGGAGGCCAGCAAGAAATTTCATTATGAATGATCTATGGGAGCAGTCCTTGTAGATGCCTGAGACCTTTTACCTTTCCATGGGGTTCTGGCTGATGCATATTGTTAGAAATAGCTATTCGTCTGGGACAGGGTATTGCATGACTCAGCCTTCAGGCTTCGCCGTAACTTTTCCATAAGGAGTTGGGGGGACGGTCCTGAGATTTTCAGTTTCTTTCACAGTCCCAACCAATCCTTTCACCAACTCTACACTGTGCCCCACCCATGGGTCCTTGATAGCACCTGTCTCTCTTCTAATTTTTTCTTCCCCACAAACCCTCTTTCACGTGCACAATGTAGCTGAGGCTACTCCTCTGGTGCATGAATCTAGTACCTCCTGGAATTATCTCCATGAATTCAAGGCCGTGGCCCTAGACCTGGCTGTTGTTAGAGCAAATACAAATTAGAAATACCAGACCGAATCCTTCAACTTGAAAATATGGGAAGAGATTTTGCTCTTTTCCTTTTTCTTAAAGCTCTTAATTTAGAAAATTTTATATGTAAATGTTTTCTGTGTCTCTTTGAAATATATACACATCATTGTACCAGCTAAATGAGCTTTTTGTCATTTTTTAAAACCCAGGGTTTTCTTTTTCTAGGACCTAGGAATAATTGCTTTCGAATGTAAACAGTCAAGAAGATAGTATCGTATTCCACAGTTTCTGTTGTAGTATAGGTGCCTCCCTTTGGTAGGCACCTGGCTCCAAGTTTCAAAACTATCTTTTATCATGAAGATATGAAGTTCTTTTTCTTTTGAATATAGCCAATTAACAAACAGAGGTGGCCTTTCCAATTACCAGGTGAACTTAGGATGAACTGTATGTCACAAATGGCGCTGTCAAGTCTTCTATTTGAGGACTAATTATGGTGACTTTTTTTTTTATCTTGGCAATCTCTTAGCAGATTATCTGAGATAGACATCACATTCTGGTTTAATTGTGTAATATAAGTGTTTTTCTGTTTTTCCATCATAGAGAGTTATTTTGGGGTTGAAAATGATTATGTTTTTAGTTATATTTCCCACATACCATCCAGAATTACAAGATATAATATTAATATACAAGATGTCCCCCGTGTCTCACTCTAGAGGGCCCTTTCCCTCTCTGTCTTCCAGTCACAACCCACAATTGTTCAGCAAAGTATATGCTGTCCCCAGTATCTGAAGCTAGAATGGTGTCTCTGCCTATTTGCAATCTCTCTTCTAGAGCAGCTAGATTTCTACAAGAATGATTTCACGGGGCAGCAGTCAGCCATTCGAGCTCTGTGTTTCAATTACCCGGGTATCTTCAGACCTGAAACTGATCCAGAGACCAGGTGGCCCAGAAACCCAACCAGGCTCACACATGTGCATTGAGCAGTCCTGAGAATCTCACCTTTCCTCTCCTCTTTCCCAAATGCCCACGAATGTGCACAGGACACCGGCTGCATCCCCACCCCCGCCCCCAAGACCTAAATCTGAAGCTCCAAATTTTGAATCCAGGTCATGGGGTTCTTCAGGGATGTGACAGAGCAGCTTTCATGGGGGGATCTCTCCTCTAGTTTTCCTCCCCTTGCTGTAAGACCCAAGAATATAAAGCCAGGTTGATTCCACCTAGAATTGTCACATAAGGGATGGCCTTCACTTGGGATTCACAAGATCAGGACAGCCTTTGGACTGAGGTACAAAAACACAAGGGAGTAATTTTCTGCATTGTGAGAGGTCCACACAGACTTTGTAAGTCTCCCTTTTGGAATGGGGGCCCTTCACATTTTCCAGATCTTGTCCAGTGAGCTGCTGTGTGAAGAATTCCCGGTCTAAATAGAATTTGGTGGCAGAATCTATGAGTGTAAACAAACACCTCAGCAGTTGGAGAATAGGGCCACAAAATATTCAGAGCCATGACCACAACTACAGGCTACCTTTATACTGTGTTAATGGAGTAGGGTAGTGTTTTTCTTCCTGATTCCCAAGTTAGCTGATCAAGGAGAGATAATATTACACCTCGATCTGGGGTCAGCTGTCCCACCAGGAGCTTTTTTATTCTGGCTCCACAGAACCACCCTGAGTCTCTGCTATCTCATTCTTCATGGGGATATCACCTCAGGCTCACTGGGGACCCTCTCATCAGTACCTGAGAGGCTTGAGACATTTGGGGATGTCCTGTGCAGACTGGGGTCAGGCTGAGAACAGAATCTAAACTTCCATCTCAGGGGAAGAAGAATGGTCATCCAGGGTTTGTTCCTTTTCTCATAGAAAGAATCTCCTTTGTTGGTGCCCAGACTGGGGTTGCTCCAGTTTCCTGGGACCTCAGTGAAGAACAAGGAGGAGGTCTGGAGACACAAACTGATGGATAAATCAATTGTTTACATTTCAAATGGACATTAGAGAAATAAATGAAGCAGTCTTGGGCCCTACTGTCCAGGAACTTGCAGTCTAGAACAAATGGACAAATGGCTGAATTCAGCATCGTGTGGCGAATATAAAGAAGGGAGGTGTGCAGGGGACTTTGGCTTCATGTGGGTCACTTCCCTTATGTTGTGAGTTCTGATGTCACTGTGTGAAGGGCTATTCATAGACATTTTTATTATTATTTTTATTTTTATTATTATTACTAAAAATAAATATTTATCTTCTAATATTATTGTCCTAGAAAACATTAAGAGTTTTGATTAAACTGCTTGTTATTGTATATTATAAAATAGAAAAAGAAGGTTGGGGGTTGGGGGCAGTGGCTCAGCCATGTAATTCTAGCACATTGGGAGACTGAGGTGGGAGGATTGCTTGATGCCAGCAGTTTGAGACCAGCCTGGGCAACATTGTGAGATCTCGATCTCTACAAAGAATTTTAAAAAATTAGCCATGTATGATGACACATGCCTGTACTGCTAGCTACTCAGAAGGCTGAGGCAAGACGATACTTGAGCCCAGGAGTTGAAAGTTGCAGTGAGCTATAATCACACCACTGCACTCAAACCTGGGTAACAAAGCAAGACCCTGTCTCTCAACAAGAAGAACAAAAGAAAGAGAAAGAGAGAGAGAGAAAGAGGAGAGAGAGACAGAGAGAGAGACAAGTAATTGGCTTAGACATATTAAAATTATACAAACTCTAGGAGTTATTTCTTTTGGGCAGGCTTAGGAAAGACAGAACTGGAAATATTTCAGTGGCATAGAGACAGGAAGCCTAGGAACCACTCCCTGCCCCACCCCTGCCCCGATCCACCATTTTCTGAGCCTTGTCCAGGTCTGTCCCTACCCTGTAATCTCCCCTCACAGAACTGATGAGAGGAGATCGGGGTTTTGGGCGGCTGCTCCTGTCCTCTGTCCAGAGCTGGTGCTCACAATTTTTTGAAACATAAAAGCAGATACATGGAAGCAAAGGTCTACATATTTTGATACATTATTTATTTATAATTAAAATTAAATTTTAAATTATTAAAAATTTTTATTGAAATCCACGCCTTTAGAGATATGCTACCCAACATGTTTTCATTCTTGGAGATTCAGTAGTTGCTCCATGAATCACAATTAAATGTAAATGTAAAATGAAAAATCCCTCTGAACTATAGTTCACCTCTCATTTCCATCCCTGCCATCTGTCTATATTTAGCTTTTATCCTATACATATTCTTAAAAAGCAATGATCGAGAAATGGAAGAAGTAATTGAAAGCCTGGGCTCTTGATCTAAATCCTGGGAATTAGGCAACGCTTAGTACCCAATTCCTAGGGTTTTAGGAGGATTAATTCACATAATGTGATGTTTCTTGCACAGTGCTCTGTAACGTACTTGTGACCACATAGTACATGCTCAATAAACATTGCATTAATGATAAGTACATGTTATTTTCCAAATGCAGACTTAAACATTGCTGCCTTCTCTAGCCTCTGGAAACTTTGAAGGGCCAGCAGACAATGCCATGTTTCAAGATGGTGATGGGTGGTCTTCACTTGGACCAAAGTGTCTGTGTTGTTTAAAAAAGTGTTGGACATAAGTGACTCTGTGCTGTGCCTGCTTCCTCAAGCCGAGTACTACTATAGCGTAGGAGGAATAACACCAGCATTAACAGGGAAATTGTTAAGCCAATTCGTAGAGTCCCTCCAAACCTGCAAAATTTTAAAGGGGAAGGGAGTTTGGGAAACTACGCGCAGGAGCTGGCTATGTGCAGGTCACCATGTCTTGTTCCAATGGTTATCTTGAGGACTGCGCCATCTGGCGGTCTGGCTGATGTCAGCTAGACTGCAACAGAATTGAAGGTTAACTCCTCAGCATTTTCCCCCAGGGGGAGTTTGGCAATCTTAGTTCTATAGTTAACACCTCAAGATTGGTTCCTGAAATTCTTAAGCAAGCACATAAATAGGCATTGTAAAAACATAGCGGTTATTTGCTTCAAGATGGAGTGACTGCCACTGTTAGAGAATCTCATTAGAGAGGCCCTGAAGACCAAATGATTTCTGTGCGCAAACTTGAGAGGCAACGTTTAGCCAAGTGGTTCTCAGCACAAGCTTCCCATTAGAATCACATGGCCAGTCTGAAGAACCACCATCACCTGTGCCATCCTCACAGCTTCTGTCTATTGGTCTGGGTGGGAGCATCCATGTGGTTTCAGTTAAGTGCCCCGGGTGATGCTAAGGTGAGACCAGAGTTAAGCATAAGGCCTCTCGGATACATTCATGAAGGCTGAGTTCAGCCGTTGTCCAGAGGGAAGTAACAGGGCCCGCTCTGCAGGGGTTTGGTGGGGGCAGGTCAGCACAGCCCATATTCCTATTGCTGTAGCAGAAACTGCTGCTGTCTGTGGCAGGGGAGCGCACCTGAGGGCAGGACAAGAGAAACTCACACTTTTGTTCCCTATGTAGAAGCTCCTTCCTGACTCTTGCCTGTGATGAGGGCCTGGGAGGGGTAGATTTTTTTCTGCATGTCAAGGTCCCTCTGCCTGTGGCTGTGGTGGTAGCAGGTGAAGGGGCTGTGCTGATGCCTTTAAAGAAATATTATCAAGATGCAGGTGTAATATGTCCAGATAATCTCACCTGAGAAGAAAATCAAGAGGAGGAGGAGGAGGAAGAGGAAAAAATGGCTGGTTCTCAGGTAAATGTGTCCCAGTTCAGAGGCTGTGTTCAGTTTTTCTCCTGGAATGCCATGTGCTTAGAACTTGCAAACCTTGACTTCTCTACTTGTGATGTTCCTGACTAATGAGTTTGTTTCAACTACTCTTGTCCTTTTCTTCTGGTAATAGCCAAGAGACTCTGAAAAATCTTTCTCCCCTATATAGCAGAGTCTTATCTCCATTCTCTCCATCCAGGCTTCTATTTATTTATTTATTTATTTTGTTTTGTTTTTCAGCTCATTATGGGGGTACAAAAGTTCAGGTTATATATATTGCCCATGCCTCCTCATCCCCCCGAGTCTGAGCTTCAATTGTGTCCATTCCCTAGACAGTGCACATTGCACCCATCATGTAGGTATGCACCCATCCCATCCCCCCCAGTCAGAACTTCAAGCAAGCGTGTCCATTCCCCAGGCAGTATGCATCACACTCATCAAGTAGGTATACACCCATTCCTTCCACCCAGCCCCGACCTCTGTCCGATACCCAATTGGTGCTATTCCCAAATGTGCACTCAGGGAAACCAGTTTGCTGGTGAGTACATGTGGTGCTTATTTTTCCATTCTTGGGATACTTCACTTAATAGGATGGGTTCCAGCTCTCTCCAGGAGAACCAAAGAGATGCCATATCGCCATTATTTCTAATAGCTGAGTAATATTCCATGGTATACATATACCACATTTTGCTAATCCATTCATGAATTGATGGGCATTTGGGTTGTTTCCACATCTTTGCGATTGTGAATTGGGCTGCTATAAACATTCGGGTGCAGGTGTCTTTTTTATAGAATGACTTTTGTTTTTTTGGGTAGATGCCCAATAATGGGATTGCTGGATCGAATGGTAGGTCTACTTGAATCTGTTTAAGGTATCTCCACATTGCTTTCCACAGGGGTTGCACTAGTTTACAGTCCCACCAACAGTGTATGAGTGTACCTGTCTCTCCACATCCACACCAACATGTATAGTTTTGGGACTTTTTGATAAAGGCCATTCTCACTGGAGTTAAGTGATATCTCACTGTGGTTTTGATTTGCATTTCCCTGTTGATTAGAGATGTTGAACGCTTTTTCATATGTTTGTTAGCCATTTTTATATCTTCTTTTGAAAAATTTCTATTCATGTCCTTTACCCACTTTTTGATAGGGTTGTTTGATTTTTTCTTTACTGATTTTCCTGAGTTCTAAATAGATCTTTTATCTGATGTGTAGTATGCGAAAATTTTTTCCCATTCTATAGGTTGTCTGTTTACTCTCGTGACTGTTTCTTTGGCTGTGCAGAAGCTTTTTAATTTGATCAGGTCCCATTTATTTATTTTTGTTGTTGCTGTGATTGCCTTAGGGGTCTTGTTCCTAAATTATTTTGCCTAGGCCAATGTCTGTAAGAGTCTTTCCTACATTTTCTTCTAGAATTCTAATAGTTTCCGACCTAAGGTTTAAGTCTGTTAACCACCGTGATTTGATTTTTGTGAGAGGTAAGAGCTGTGTGTCCTGTTTTAGTCTTCTACATGTGGATATCCAGTTTTCCCAGCACCATTTATTAAATAAGGAATCTTTTCCCCAGAGTATGTTTTTGTCTGCTTTGTCAAAGATTAGATGGCTATATGAGGATGGTTTTATATTTGGATTTTCTGTTCTGTTCCACTTGTGCCAATACCAGGCAGTTTTAAGAACCACAGCCTTGTAGTATAGTTTGAAGTCTGGCAAATTAATACTTCCCATTTTGTTTTTGTCACTTAAGATTGCTTTTGCTAAACGGGGTCTTCTCTGGTTCCATACAAAGCGTAAAATTATTTTTTCTATATCTGTGAAAAATGATGTTGGTAATTTAATAGGGATTGCATCGAATCTGTAGATAACTTTGGGCAGTATAGACATTTTAACAATGTTGATTCTACCGATCCATGAGCATGTTATGGTTTTCCACCTATTTACATGTTCTGCGATTTCCTTCCTCAGTGTTTCATAGTTCTCCCTATAGAGGTCCTTTACCTCCTTTTTTTTTTTTTTTTTTTTTTTTTTTTGAGACAGAGTCTCACTCTGTTGCCCAGGCTAGAGTGAGTGCCGTGGCGTCAGCCTAGCTCACAGCAACCTCAAACTCCTGGGCTCAAGCGATCCTCCTGTCTCAGCCTCCCGAGTAGCTGGGACTACAGGCATGTACCACCATGCCCGGCTAATTTTTTCTATATATATTTTTAGCTGTCCATATAATTTCTTTCTATTTTTAGTAGAGATGGGGTCTCACTCTTGCTCAGGCTGGTCTCAAACTCCTGAGCTCAAACGATCCGCCCACCTCGGCCTCCCAGAGAGCTAGGATTACAGGCGTGAGCCACCGCGCCCGGCCCCCTTTACCTCCTTAGTTAAATATATTCCTAGGTATTTTATTTTCTTTGTTGCTATTTTGAAGGGTATTGAGTCCTTAATTTGGTTCTCTGTTTGACTGTTATTGGCATATATGAATGCCTCTGATTTGTGTGTATTGATTTTGTATCCTGAGACTTTACTGAATTCATTGATCAATTCCAGGAGTCTCTTGGTTGAAACCTTGGGGTTTTCTAGATATAACATCATATAATCAGCAAAGAGTGAGAGTTTGATCTCTTCTGTCCCTATTTGGACTCCCTTGATTCTGCTCTCTTGCCTGATAGCTCTTGCAAGGACTTCCAATACTATGTTGAAAAGTAATGGGGACAGTGGGCAGCCCTGTCTGGTTCCAGTTTGAAGTGAGAATGCTTTCAGATTTTCCCCATTCAGTATGATGTTGGCTGTGGGTTTGTCATATATATCTTGTATCATTTTTAGATAGGCCCCGTCTATGCCTATTTTGTTAAGCGTTCTTATCATAAAAGGGTGTTGAATTTTGTCAAATGCTTTTTCTGCATCTATTGAGAGGATCATATGATCTTTATTTTTGCTTCTATTTATGTGGTGAATTACATTTATAGATTTGCGTAAATGTTAAACCATCCCTGCATCTCTGGGATGAAGCCCACTTGGTCGTGATGGATTATTTTTTTGATAAGCACTTGGATTCGATTTGCTAGAATTTTATTGAGAATTTTTGCATCTATATTCATAAGAGAAATTGGTCTGTAGTTCTCTGTTTTAGTTGCATCCTTTCCTGGTTTTGGTATCAGGATTATGTTGGCTTGGTAAAAAGTGTTGGGGAGAATCCCATCCTTCTCTGTATTGGAGAATAGTTTATGTAGGATGGGCACCAGTTCTTCTTTGTAGGTATGGTAAAATTCAGGTGTGAACCCATCTGGACCAGGGCTTTTCTTTTTGGGAAGGTTTTTTATTGCTGTTTCGATTTCAGATCTAGATTTCGGTCTATTCAGGAATTCTATTTCTTCTGGTTGAGCCTGGGAAGGCTGTGTGTTTTTAAGAATTTGTCCATTTCCTCCAGGTTTTCTAATTTGTGTGCATAAAGATTTTTTGTAGAATTCATAGATGATATCATGTATCTCTGTGGCATAAGTCGTGATTTCTCCTTTCATGTTCCTGATGGAGGTTATAAGAGTTTTTTCTTTTCTGCTCTTGGTTAGTCTAGCCAGAGGTGTGTCAATTTTGTTTATTTTTTCAAAGAACCAACTTTTTGTTTTATTAATCTCCCTTATGGTTTTATTGTTGTCCTTTTCATTTAGTTCTGATTTAATCTTAATAATTTCTCTCCTTCTGGTGGGTTTGGGGTCGGTCCTGTTCTTCCTTTTCCAGCTCTTTGAGTCTATTCATTAGATTGTCTATTTGTAAGTTTTCTGTCTTTTTGGTATAGGCATTTATGGAAATAAATTTTCCTCTCAGGACTGCTTTAGCTGTGTCCCACAGATTTTTTTTTTTTTTTTTTGTCCCACAGATTTTGATAAGTTGTATCTCTTTTGTCGTTTAATTCAAAGAATCTTTTGATTTCCAACTTGATTTCTTCATTTATAAAATGATTGTTCAGGAGAAGGTTATTTAGCTTCCATGACTTTGAGTAGAAATGAGGATTTCTGTTAGGGTTCATTGTTACTTTTATTCCACTGTGATCTGAGAAGATGCATGGTATAATTTTTATATTTTTTAATTTTTTAAGACATACTTTATGTCCTAGGATATGGTCAATCTTGGAGAATGTCCCATGAGCTGATGAGAAGAAAGTATATTCAGTGGTTTTTGGGTAGAATGTCCTGCAGATGTCAGTCAGGCCCATTTGTTCTAGCATTCTATTTAAGTCCATTATTTCTTTGTTTATTTTTTGTTTGGAGGATCTGTCCTGTACTGTCAGCAGCATGTTAAAATCTCCGGCTACTAAAGTGTTGTTATCTATCATTTGGTTCAGATCAAGTAGGGTTTGCTTTATGAATCTGGGTGCACCTAGGTTGGGTGCATATATATTAAGTATAGTTATGTCTTCTTGTTGAATTGTACCCTTCACCAGTATATAGTAACCATCTTTGTCTTTCATTACTTTTGTTGATTTAAAAACTAAGTTATCGGAGATTAAAACCGCCACGCTAGCTTTCTTTTGGGTTCAGTCTAAATACATCCTTGCAGGTTAGATGAGTTTCCTGAAGACAGCAGATACTTGGCTTTTATTTTTTTATCCATTGGGCCAGTCTATGTCTCTTGAGTGGGGAATTCAATCCATTCACATTTAATGAGAGAACTGATAAGTGAGACAGATTGCTGTTCCTCATGTTGGGTTGAATTTCATTGATCTGTTTTCTCTCTTGAGCCATTATGATAACTGGGTTTTTATCTTTATCTCTTGATTAGTTTTACATTCGTGGGTCCTTGTGCTGGACCATGTGTAACTCTGTTTTGAGTACTTCTTGGAGAGCTGGTCTTGTCTTGGTGAATTCTCTGAGTTTTTGTTTATCTGAGAATGTCTTAATTTCACCTTCATATATAAAACTGAGTTTAGCTGGGTACAGGATTCTAGGCTGGGCATTATTCTGTTTCAGAAGAGTGAGAATGGGGCCCCAATCTCTTCTTGCTTGTAAGGTTTCAGTTGAGAAATCTGGCGTGATTCAGATGGACTTTCCTTTGTATGTTACTTGTTTCTTTCTCCTTACAGCTCGAAGAAGGGCCTCTTTAGTGGATATTTTGGTCAGTCTGATAACTACATGACGTGGTGTCTTCCTATTTGGTATGAATCTCCCAGGGGTTCTTTGAGCTTCTTGAACCTGTATTTCTAGAGATTTGGCAAGGCCTGGGAAATTTTCCTCAATTATATCTTCAAATAGTTTATCCAACCCTTGCTTATTGTCTTCTTCACCCTCAGGAATGCTGATAACTCTCACGTTAGGCTTCTTCACATAATCCGACATTTCTTGTAGACTCTGGTCTTTTCTCTTGTTTCTTTGCTCTATCTCTGTGACTGACTTATTTAATTGGAAAGTGTTATCTTCGATCTCTGAGATTCTTCCGTTTGATCTACCTGCTCTTGAGACTGCCCACTGTGTTTTGTAGCTCCCTGAATAAATTCTTCATTTCCAGGAGTTAAGTTTGATTTTTCTTCAATATTTCAATTTCTTTGGTGAATTTTTCTTCCAAGTCCTGGATCTTTTTTGTGGTTTCTTTGTGTTGGTTATCCATTTTTTCTTGCATAATGTTCAGCTTATTTATGATCCATGTTTGAAATTCTTCCTGTGACATGTTGCTATTTAGAATCTGGTTTGTGTCAATTGGTGGAGAACTAGTAATCCTCTTTGAGGGCAAGGTTTCAGCTTGATTCTTTATACTCCCAGAGTTCTTTCGCTGAGCCCTTCCCATCTGGATGAATTCTTAAGATCCCTTCTTTCAGCTTTAGTCTGGATAGGGGCAGGCGTGCGTGCCAGGTAAGCTGCCTCCTCTGTGGCTAGGAGGAGCTCTTCGCGAGTTGTTCAGGATTTTGCTGCCTCTGCTCGGTGAAGGGGGCTGCCAGGGGTCTGCTCCTCTTCCTCTCCCCAGGTGGTTTCTGTCTCTCTCTGCGAGAAAGACAGTGGATAGGGGGAGGGGGGCAGCGCCCTCGTTCACCCAGCGCCCCAGCCACTGCAGTTCCCGCGGGGGATGGTCCGTCCCGGCCCAATGTCTGCAAGGTCCCCACTCCACTCTCTGGTGACTGGGGAAGCACTCAGTGTTCACACAAAGGCAGAGCTCCTAGTGGGGGTCCCTGGACTAGGGGAGGGAGCCGCCAAGGGAGCCACCAGGTACCCAATCGCTCCGCAGGGTTTAGGCTGTGGACCCCGACAATGGCGGCCACCTGTCTGCTGATCACCGTCGCTGGGGCCCAACCCCCAGGGTCCGGCAGAGGCCGGAGAAGCCGGGGACCGAGAGAATCCAGCCGCCCGCCTATACGAGACAGAGACAGTTCGGCGTGTGCTAGAGCCGGGACCAAGGCAGCCCAGCCGCCCGCGTATAGGAGACAGTTCGGCGTGTGCTAGGCGCCTGTCTCTGTAGTCTTTCGTGGGCCGCGCACCCAGGCTTCTTTTATGCTGCGAAAAATTCTCATCATAAATTTACGATCTGCAATATTTAAAATGTTCCCTTTGTAGCTGTTGAACATGGGAAAGTGTGGATGCCCAAGATTCCTATTGGGGATGAGGTCAGGTCCTTGGATTTCAGTGAAGAGGAATATGCACTGTTCAGGTTCCATCTGGATGCCCGATCAGCTCTATGTAGAACAAGATGAAATATATGCACTCTTACAGAAGATGGCATTAATTGCCTGGGATAACCCAATGTTCTGAAAAAGAGAATAATTAGAAGAGACTTGCTTTCTAGGATGCTTAAAAAAACTATTTAAATACACCATAGAGATTACAGGACATGGGAGATATCTGAAGCTTGAACTTTGCTTAGAACTGGCCTTTCTTCATGACTAGATTCAGATTACAATTTATTTATTTTTGGAGGGGCCGCTACTATCATAACAGTGATGTGTCCACCTTTGTGGATCAGCACCTGATACTCATTTGTCCTATTAAAATTGATATTAATTTTATTCACTCAGTTAAGGTGCTCCTTGACATATTTTCCTCTATAGAGTTAATTATTTTTCTCTATTATTGATACATACTTTGGGTGAGATTTACCAACTGATGTGCATAAGCCATCACATTTAATGGGGACGCTCCCCTTCCTTAGATTCTCTTTCATATAGCTTGCTTTGGAAATTAAAGGCTCTCATCTTTGTTTATTGGTATAATACAATGGGATAAACTCAGCCTCTACCATTTACTGGATGTTTGACAAAATATTCTCATGGACCAAAAAGCATTGGCATCCCTGATGAGATTGTTGGAAATTCATAAATTCAGGGTTTACCCCATATCTTCCAAATAAAAATCTGCATTTTGACAAGATCGCTAGTTCATTGTAGTACATGTTAAAATTTGAGAGATGTCTTCTAACCCTCCATGACTTTTCCATCCAGGAAATATGTACAACTTACCCTGTATGCTGTAAACAAAGCAGTCAAAAATGTACGTGCCTGTATTGGTAGCCCTATTTGTATACTGTGACATCCAAAAAAGTAGACTACCCTGGTTTTGTATATGTTGTGACATCCTTTTTCCTCTGTGTTATAGACTATATTAGGAGACATTTCTGTGTTGAAAATTACCTTATTGGGTAATTCCAGTCACTCATATAAGTCAGAACCAGTTCTCTTCACTTTCATTTCACCAGAACTGAAATTAACTCTCCCCATGGCAGCTTAATAAATATGTATTTTTTCAGGGACTGCTGACCTTCACAGATGTGGCCATAGAATTCTCTCTGAAGGAGTGGGAATGCCTGGACCCTGCTCAGAGGAATTTGTATCGAGATGTGATGTTAGAGAACTACAGGAACCTGGTCTCCCTGGGTGAGGATAACTTCAGTAAACAATTCCTATTCCACACTAAGGATTTCCTATTCTTTCTTTGTAGAATGCTTTCAGGGAGTTTCTGATTTTCATCAGTGAGTTTTTGATGCTTGTTTCCAAGGGAAACTTAGGGATTAGTTGGTATAGATAATAAAATATTCAAGATGTTTTATCTTGACATTTATCTTTCCTTTTCTTGAGCTGATTTGTATCCTTCACTTTAGATTAGTGGTAATTAGAGAAATTAAGTGGCATAAAATAATGTTGCCACAGCTTAAAATCCAACTTCTACCACCAATTTTTGATTCAGTAATACTGGGTACTGGAACTAAGAACCCACAAATGTTAAATACTTCCTGAATATCCTAAAATTTCTCTAACAAAACAGTTTTTTAGGGAGTAATTTTTTCATAATCTTCTAAAATGTTATTTTTTTTCTAGTGAGAACAATACTAGATTGGTAATTGGAGAATCTCAAAAAAATTCATATTACTTTTTTTCTAATAAAACAGGTCTTGCTGTCGCTAAGCCAGACCTTGTCACCTGTCTGGAACAAAGAAAAGAACCGTGGAAAGTGAAGGCACGCAAGACAGTAGCCAAACACCGAGGTAGGTGGGAGTGAATAAAGGAGATAATACAGGTGAGAGGTTCAAGTTTAAAGTGGAAGCCAGACCTTAAAATGTGGCTTGCAACAGCTCTGCTCCAATGGAAATCGTTTCTGAGAAGCCTGGGTTTCTTTCTCTTGTTCTCACATAAGGGCATCTCTGTTCTTTTTTTTTTCTTTTTTTTTCTTTTTTTCTTTTTTTGAGACAGAGTCTCACTCTGTTGCCCAGGCTAGAGTGCCATGGTGCCAGCCTAGCTCACAGCAACCTCAAACTCCTGGGCTCAAGCGATCCTCCTGCCTCAGCCTCCTGAGTAGCTGGGACTACAGCCATGTGCCACCATGCCTGGCTAATTTTTTCTATATATATTTTTAGTTGTCCATATCATTTCTTTCTATTTTTAGTAGAGATGGGGTCTCGCTCTGGCTCAGGCTGGTCTCGAACTCCTGAGCTCAAATGATCCACCCGCCTGGGCCTCCCAGAATGCTAGGATTACAGGTGTGAGCCACCATGCCCGGCCATCTCTGTTCTTATTTTTAAATTCTCTAAGGATCCTCTTCAGTGATCTTCCCTTAAGGTTACAGTGGGAACCAAAGTGCTGTTGACGGCTTACAAGAGACTGCAGGATCTGACTGCTCTCCCATTGCTTTTAAGGACATGGGAATATCTGTATATTTCTGAGGACCTCTCTGTGAAACAATTTTTAAATTTCCCTGTAGCATCATATATGAAATGTCAGAGTGAAGTGATGATGTTGGTATTTGGTTCAGAAATCCCAGGAATATCACAAATAGATGTGGTATGTTTTCTGCTTTATAGATTTCTATACTATGGGGGTTTCACATGTCATTCTACAGAAATTCATACTCCGTAATTTTATCAGAACAGCAAGTATCTCCCTAAATATAATTAAATGTGATGTTTTACTTCAAAATTCTGGGTATTCTTTGTGTCAACTATGATAAATACTTTAAACTCTATATGTCCTAGTTTCCTAACTTTAATATAGTTTCGGGTATTTACTCCCTACCTTTCTTAAATATACTATGTCATTAGCCCAGCTATATTGCTGAGCATATATTGAACTCCCACTTTGTACTTATTTTATAATAACTGTAGTTTTATAATTTTCTCTTGCTTAGGATAAACCTTACCAGGACTGTGGCATTCCTGTGTGCGTGTGTGCATACTTATATACATATATGTACATGTATATACACATGTGTGTATGTATGTGTATATGACATGTTTTTTCACAAGAAAAATCTGTATAAGTGTATAATTATGTATAATATAATTTTATATGCATATACATTATGAAATGATCAATAAAATCAAGTTAATGAATATATTTTTCCCTTCATATTTTTTTTAGTATTAAGAAGACTTAAGGTCTACTGTCTTAGCAAATTTTATGATACAAAATGTGATTATTAACTATAGTCACAGTGCTGTATATTAGGTCTCCAAAACTTATTCATCTTATAACTGAAAGTTTGCAACCTTTCAATAACATCTCCCCATTTTCCCTACCTCAGGCCCTAGCAACCACCTTTGTACTCTCTTTTCTGAGTTCAACTTTTTTTGATTTCCCATTTAAGTGAGATTGTACAGTATTTGTCTTTCTTTGACCAGCTTTTTTCACTTAGTGTAATGGCCTCCATGTCCATCTATGTTGTTGAAATAATATTTTCATGGCTGAACAAAATTCTGTTGTGTATATATACACCGTATTTTCTTCATACATTGATTATTCATAAACATTTAGGTTGTTTTCATATTTTGGCAATTGTGAATAGTGCTGCAATGAGCATGAGGGTGTGGATATTTCTTTGACATACTGATTTTTTTTTCTTTTGTTATATATACAGAATTGGGACTACTGAATTGTATGGTTGTTCTTTTTTATTCTTTTTAAAAATATTTTCCATACTGGTTTTCATAATGAATCTACATGTACAACACACCAACAGTGTACAGGATTTCTTCTTCACATCTTTGTCAAAACTTGTTATCTCTTCCTTTTGATGTTAGCTAGCCTAACAGGTATAAAGTGGTATCTCATCATGATTTTGATTTCCAATTGCCTAATGATTGGTGATGTTGAGTACCTTTTCATATAACTGTTGGTCATTTGTATGTCTTCATTGGGAAACTATCTTTTCAGTCTTTTGCCTATTTTTTAATTGGGTTATTGTTATTGTTTTTACCTTTGAGTTTTATGAATTTTTAAACATATTTTGAATATTAATCTCTCATCAGATATATGGTTTACAAATGTTTTCTCCCATCCTGTAAATTTTCGTTTTTTGTTGTACAAAAGTTTTCAGTTTGGTGCAGTCCAATTTCTTTATATTTGCTTTTATTGCTATACATTTGGTGTTGTATCCAAATAATCCATTGCCAAGATTAATATCAAGGTTTTTCATATGTTTTCTTTTGCAGTTTTAAGTATTTGTATCTTACAGAAGTTTGTTATTTAATTTAATTTTGGGGTATGATGTAAAAAATGGTCTGATTTTATTCTCTTGCTTGTGGGTGTCCTGTTTTCCTACCACCAATTATTGTAGAGGCTGTACATTTTGCATTGCACATTCTTGGTGCTCTTGTCAAAGATTATTTGACCTTGTATGCATGGGTTTGCTTCTGGGCTCTCTATTCTGTTCCACTGATTTTTTTGTGTCATTTTTATGCACATATCATCCTGCTTTCATTACTAAACTTTGGAAATATATTTTGAAATCAGGAAGTATGATACCCCAGCTTTGTTCATCTTTGTCAACATTACCTAGGCTATTGAAAGTCTATTGTAGGCCGGGCGCGGTGGCTCACGCCTGTAATCCTAGCACTCTGGGAGGCCGAGGTGGGCGGATCGTTTGAGCTCAGGAGTTCAAGACCAGCCTGAGCAAGATCGAGACCCCATCTCTACTAAAAATAGAAAGAAATTATATAGACAGCTAAATATATATATAGAAAAAATTAGCCGGGCATGGTGGCACATGCCTGTAGTCCCAGCTACTCGGGAGGCTGAGGCAGGAGGATTGCTTGAGCCCAGGAGTTTGAGGTTGCTGTGAGCTAGGCTGACGCCACGGCACTCACTCTAGCCCGGGCAACAGAGCGAGACTCTGTCTCAAAAAAAAAAAAGAAAGTCTATTGTAGTTCCATAAAAATTTTAGGACTGTGATTTTTTTATTACTGTGAAAAAATGCCATTGGAATTTTGAAAGGGAGTTCCTTGGATCTATATACCACTCTGGATAATATAGCACTTCACCAGTATGTTTTACAATCTATAGACATGGGAAATCTTTGCATTTATTTGTGCCTACTTCAACTTCTTTCATCAATATCTTATTTTTTTAGTGTAAAGCTCTTTCATCTTAGTTCACAATCTCCTTGGTACAATTTGTTACTAAAAATATATTATTTTTGATGCTGTTGTAAATGAGATTGTCTTTTCCTTTATTACTGGATAGTTAGTGTATGAAAATACAACTAATATTCATATGCTAATTTAATATTCTGGTAATTTACTGAGTGAATTTTTTAGTATAAACAGTTTTTTATTGTATTCTTTATTGTTTTCTACATATAATGTGTCATCTACGAACAGTGGCGTTTTCACTTTTTTTCTATTTGAATGGCTTCTTCAAAATTTTCTTGCCTAGTATTTATGCCTAGGACTTCCAATAGTATGATAAAATAGAAGCATTGAAAATAAGCACAATGTAGTCTTACATTTGTATCTGTGCATCTGAAGGAGCAAATACATCTTCGAGTTTTTATAAAACAGTTTTAACTGTTAAAGTTCTTTTCCTCTTGGGCTCACAGACTGATGGGATGTCCTCTGGATTCGCAGAGAAGAGTAGTAATAGCTGGCTTGAAACACTGCTTCTTGGTCTGCCGTGAGATCTCCCTTTAGTGGACCTGTTACTAGGGGCTTTGATGGTTGTCAATTGTGTCTTATTCCTGGGCAGACTGGATTGCCTTTAGAACTTTGATCTGTAAGGCACAGAATTGCAGCTGGGTCTTCATATGGGGGGCCTGATGCCAAGTGTATGTATGAGTGTGGCTCCCACTGAATATATAAAAGGATTTCCCCAGGTCACTGTATCAGTCACTAGGTAGGCTGAATTATTGGTGTGTTGTGATTAAGAAGACTGGAAATGAGTCACAGAACTGCTTCAGAGACCACAGTGAGTGACAAAGTCTGCAGGCCTGCATCCATGACTGCAAATGGGCATCTCTTCCCAGGTATGTGGATAGGCAGGACTACTCCTGTACCATGGCTTGGACAAGTTGAAGATGCTTACACAGTCACTTAAGAATTATCAGTAGTACAAAGTTGATCAGGTCATTTTCTGGTCTGTAGACAAGACCAGATTTCCTCATGTGTACCACCAGAATGAGGGCTGCCTTCTCCAATATAACCCTCTTTGGTCTTGGGCGTTAGCAGGGTTTTAACAACCCTCTTCCTTGCTTATCCCCTCTCCCCACCCAAAATTCTCATAAAGGGATGGACTTATTTTTGAGATGTAGGTCTCACTCTATCACCTGGGCTTGTCTCAAACTGCTGGATGGAAGTGATCCTCCTTCCTTAGCTTCCAAGTAGCTGGGATTACAGGTTTCAGACACTATGCCTGGCTCTCATAAGGGCACTTTTCGTCCATGGATGGCTTCTAAATTTTTGCTGCTGTGGGGGAGTATACAAGCAGGAGATTACCTATTCCTCCATCATGCTTATGTCACTGTCTCTATACATTTTCACTTTCTATTTTGTTCTCTATCAGATTTTGCACTTGAGATTTTATCTAAATATTTTTCTTCTTCTTTTGCAATTCCATATTACTGGGTTTCCTTTTTTTTTTTTTTTTTTTTGGTATGTCCTTTGACATCAGTTTATTGTGTGTTTTGTTTTACCTATGTATTCTAATTTTGGATGAAATAGCAACTCTATGTATACATTTTAAGTCCATATTGTAAGGCTGGTGGCAGGCACCCGGGAGGTGGTGGGCGCCAAGGGCGTCTTACAGGTGCATGTTCCCTTCTCCCTTTCTGACCATTCCCATATTAAAAAACGCCTGGGTTTATTTTCTTTTTTTTTCTTTTTTTATTTTTTAAGGAAGTCACTGTTTTGTTTTTGTGTTTTTTTTTGTTTTTTTTTTTTTTTTGAGACAGAGTCTCACTCTGTTGCCCAGGCTAGAGTGAGTGCCGTGGCGTCAGCCTCGCTCACAGCAACCTCAAACTCCTGGGCTCAAGGGATCCTCCTGTCTCAGCCTCCCGAGTAGCTAGGACTACAGGCATGTGCCACCATGCCCGGCTAATTTTTTCTATGTATATTTTTAGCTGTCCATATAATTTCTTTCTATTTTTAGTAGAGATGCGGTCTTGCTCTTGCTCAGGCTGATCTCGAACTCCTGAGCTCAAACGATCCGCCCACCTCGGCCTCCCAGAGTGCTAGGATTACAGGTGTGAGCCACTGCGCCCGGCCCTGGGTTTATTTTCTAATGACCCTACAGCCTACACCAAAAAGTTCCACTACTTAACACAGGAAAGGCAGGAAACGGCGGGACTACATGTTACAGTGTGTCCTTGCCGGCCTCCAGGCTGCTGCCCACCATGCTGTAAATTATGATAAACTCAAAGAAATCACTCAAAGGGAGGGGTGCCTGCCACCAGCCTTACACATATGAGGTTTAATTAAAATATGAATCAGCTATTTATCTATTCCAAATTATATATGTGTGTATTTGTTTTTATAAGGATGACCCAAACTTTGATTATGGCTTATCGTGTATATTTCTTTACCTGGCTGACTTTCAATTGTTTTTTAATCCTGTCTAGGTGAGTAGTCTTGGAAATTGTCTTAAATTTACCACTTATTTATCGATGAGTCTATTTTGTGTGTGTGTATGTGAGAGAGAAAAATACCTTTGTGATTAGAAGGTAATTTTTGGAAAGCTTTATAATTATCTATCTTAGTTATTTTTCACAACATTTAATTGTATATGGTTAAAAATATATAACACATAATTTATTTTCTTAAATCTTTTTAAGTGTGCATTTAAGTATTGCTAATTATATTTAAATTACTATGAATGAATCCTCTAGAACTTTTACATCTTACAAAACTAAAACTCAATATCCATTAAGTAAACAACTGCCAATTTTACCCTCTCTCCAACCCTTGACAAACTCCATTCTACTTTGTTTCTATGAGTTTGGCCACTTAAGGATTCTCATATGAGTAGAATCATACACAATTTATCAGTTTCTTCCTAGGTTGTTTCAGTTAACATAATATTTTCAAGGTTTGTTCTTATAATAGAATTTGGAAAGATTTTCTTTTTTAAGGGTGAATAATATTCCATTGTCTGTATATGCTACATTTTCTTATCTGTTCATTAGTTGAGTGACATCTTTTCTTATGCCTTTTAGCTTTTGTGAATAATCCTGCAGTGAACATCAGTGCATAAGTATCTCTTCTAGATTCTACATTTCATAATATATTAACTAAATCATATTTCCAGTGAATGAGCACTTATATTATTATTTAATGTCCTTTATCTCTTGTGATGATAGTTTTGACTTATATTATGTAAAATAGGATAGTTTTTCACTCCAAATATATTTTACTTAATATAATTGTGACCTCTCCTTCTCTTATTTGTTTAACATTTGCATGAAATGTCTTTCTCCATCCTGTCATTTTCAGTCCATGTCTGTCATTAGCTCTAATGTCGGTCTCCTATAGGCAGAATATAGTTGGATCTTGGTTTTTTTTAATTATCTTAAATCCCTTTATTCAATTTATGTCTTTTGATTGGGAAGTTTAGTCCATGAATATTTAAACAATTTTTGAATGAGAAGTACTTACTATTGTCATTTTATTTTGTTTTTTATTCTTATAGTTATTTTTTTCCTCTTTTTCTGTCTTTCTTTGCATCTCATTGATTTTTATGACATCCTTTGAATCCTTATTTTTTTTTTTTTTTTTACTGTATCTCTATTGGCATTTTCAATGTTGTTACCATGAGGGTTACATAAAACCTCTCATAGTTACAACAGTATATTTTAAACTTGTAAGTAACAATTTATTTTTAATTGTATATAAAAATTCTTCCTCATTATATCTGCCCTCAGCTTTAGGTTATTCATGTCTCTAATTATATCTTGTTATACTGTACATCCATTAACAGATATTTATGATTATTTTATGCTTTCGTCTTTTAAATTTTAGGGTATGATTAAAATTGTTTTCTGCACCATCATTTTAATACTACAGAATTTTATTTAGGTGTACTTCCATATCTTTATCAGAGAGTTATTTATTTTTATGTAATTTTGTGTTGTTATCTAGACTCATTTTATTTTAAATGAAAGGGGCTCCCTTTGGCATTTCTTGGAGGGCAGGTCTAGCGGTGGCAGACATTTTTAGCATCTGGTTATATTGGTAAGTTTTTTTTCTTCATTTAGAAAGCCAGTTTTGCTAGATATAGTATTTCTGCTTTGACGTTTTTGTTTCTTTCAGCACTTTGACTATATCAGCAAACTCTTTTCTGACATGTAAGGGTTCAGTTGATAAATCCACTGAGAGTCTCATAGGAGCATATTTATAGATGACACATCACATCACTTGTCGCTTTCTAGGAGCTCTTCTTGTCAGTGACTTTCAAAACATTGCTTATAGTCGGTCTTGTTATAGAATTTTTTGCTTATCCTAGGTGATATGTATTGAGATTTTTGATTTTTTTAAATCTTTTTTCTTACATTTGAAAATTTCTTGGGTCATTTTATTTTGTATTCTTCAGCTCCACAATTTGTTTCCTTTTATGCTATTAAACTTTTGTTGATGTTCTCATTTTCCTGATTTTATTTAGTTGTCTGTGTTTTTATTTCACTCATTGAGCATCATTCAGACATAATTTTCAAATTTTGTAGGTAATTTATATATCTCTACTTCTTCAGAGTTGATTTCTAATTATTTATTTATTTTGTTTCTTTTATTGGGCTAGGTTACCCTGATTCTTCATTGTATTGTGGTATGTAATCTTTGGTTGATATTTGGGGATTAAAAAAAAGCCACCTATCACAGTCTTTATAAAGTGGCTTTGTCTTGGGGGATTCCGACACCAATTTGCTGTGCTAGAGATTCTGGGAGCCTTCACGTCTGTTCTCAGGATATTTCTTCTTTGGAATTGTATGTTTATTTTCCAGTTGAAGAGATTTTACCATATTTTTTCTTTGGAGCCTGTAATCACTTACTACACGTGCCTGTCTATGGTACTGAACTCTCTTTGCTGCTGCAACAGTTATTTGTCTTTGGTTTCATAAAACCCAGTCTGTCTTCTAAAGTATAGCACCATTCCTTTCAAAACTCTGTGTCATGGGAGAAAGAAACTAGTCTTTGAAAAGGACCCAAAAAGCCAGAAGCATGGGCATATTTGCCTCTACTTTCTTTTTTTTTTTTTTTTGAGACAGAGTCTCACTCTGTTGCCCAGGCTAGAGTGAGTGCCGTGGCATCAGCCTAGCTCACAGCAACCTCAAACTCCTGAGCTCAAGCGATCCTCCTGTCTCAGCCTCCCGAGTAGCTGGGACTACAGGCATGCACCACCATGCCCGGCTAATTTTTTTTCTATATATATTTTTAGCTGTCCATATAATTTCTTTCTATTTTTAGTAGAGACGGGGTCTCGCTCTTGCTCAGGCTGGTCTCAAACTTCTGAGCTCAAACGATCCGCCCACCTCGGCCTCCCAGAGTGCTAGGATTACAGGCGTGAGCCACCACGCCCGGCCACCTCTACTTTCTTTCTCTTGTTAGAATCCAAGAGTTTGTAATTTAATCCAATATGTACCATGCTGTATTAAGGAGGAGGAGGGTCTGTGGTGGATGGATACATGTAATAAAATTTCTTTCTTTCCAGTTTGCCTCTGGGAATTGTGCTCTCCTGAGGTTCTGCAAACATTTAACTAGTTTTCAGAATTCTCACAAAGGCAGTTTTTTCCATACATTTTTATTAAGTTTATGTGTTTATGAAGGAATTAAAACAAGTGGCACTTTATGAAGCCGTCTTGCTAATGTGCTTGGTATAATATCATATATTAGATTTATAATGTATATTCATCAGAGTCTGAAAAAAAAACCCCAAATAATTGGGATAATCTGTTGTTTTTCTTTTTTTCAGCTATGTCTTCTTATTACATTCAAGACCATTTGCCAGAACAGAGCACAAAAGATTCATTCCAAGAAGTGATGCTGAGAAGTTATGGACGATGTGGTCTTGAGAATTTAAATTTGCTGAAGGAACGGCAAAGTGTGGGTGAATGTAAGGAGAATATATGTTATTACAATGGATTTAACCAATGTTCAAAAACTACCCATTGCCAAATCTTCCAATATAATAAATGTTTGAAAGTCCTTAGAAAATTGTCAAATATAGATAGACATAAGATAAGACATGTTGTAGAAAAACTTTTGAAATATAAGGAATGTGGAAAAGGCTTTAACCAAAGCTCACACTTTACTGAACCCAAAAGAATTCCTACTGAAGAGAAATATGACAAATGTAAAGAATGTGGCAAAGCATTTAACCAAAGCTCAAACCTTTCCAAACACAAGATTATTCTTACCAGAGAAAACCACTACAAATGTGAAGAATGTTGCAACTGGTCCCCAGACCTTACTAAACATAAGATAACTCTTACAGGAGAGAAACGCCACAAATGTGAAGAATGTGGCAAAATTTTTAAATGGCACTCACTCCTCGCTGAACATAAGAGAGTTCATACTGGAGAGAAACCCCACAAATGTGAACAATGTGGCAAAGCCTTTAACTGGTATTCTTACTTTATTAAACATAAGAGAATTCATACAGGAGAGAAACCCTACAAATGTGAGGAATGTGGCAAAGCTTTTAATGGGGGCCAAGACCTCAGTAGACATAAGAGAATTCATACAAGAGAGAGACCCTACAAATGTGAAGAATGTGGCAAAACCTTTAGACTGCGCTTACACCTCACTGAACATAAGAGAGTACATAGTGAAGAGAAACCCTACAAATGTAAAGAATGTGGGAAAGCTTTTAAGCATCACACAGACTTTTCTAGACATAAGAGAAATCATACAGGAGAGAGACCCTACAAATGTGAAGGATGTGGCAAAACCTTTAAACGGCACTCACACCTCACTGAACATAAGAGAGTGCATAGTGAAGAGAAACCCTACAAATGTGGGAAATGTGGGAAAGCTTTTAAGTATCACAGAAGCCTCGCTAGGCATAAGATAATTCATACAGAAGAGAAACCCTACAAATGTGATGAATGTGGGAAAGCTTTTAATCGGTGCTCATATCTTACTAAACATAAGAGAATTCATACAGGAAAGAAACCCTACAAATGTGAAGAATGTGGCAAAGCCTTTAATCATTGCTCATACCTTTCTGTACATAAAAGAATTCATAGTAGAGGGAAAACCTACAAATGTGAGAAATGTAACAAAGCTTTTAATGGGTGTGGAGACCTTACTAGACATAAGAGAATTCATACTGGAGAGAAGCCCTATAAAATATGAGGAATGTGGCAAAGCTTTTAATGGGTATGGACACCTTTCTAGACATAGGAGAATTCATAGTGGAGAGAAACCCTACAAATGTGAGAAATGTAACAAAGCTTTTAATGGGTGTGGAGACCTTACAAGACTTAAGAGAATTCATACTGGAGAGAAACCCTACAAATACGAAGAATGCGGCAAAGACTTTACCAGGTGCTCTTAACTTACATTACATGAAAAAAAAATATATAAATGTAAAGAATGTGGAAATGCCTTTAACAACTGCTCACATATTACTTGACCTTGGAGAGTTCATACTGTACAAAAGTGATATAAATGTAATTACTGCTGTAATGCCTTTCACAAAATAAATGCCTTACAATGCTTCAGGTTATTACTACACAAGAAATATCCAGTACAAATATAAAGAGTATTGTAATACCTTTACTTACAACAGAGATCTTATGGTACACAGAAGAATTCAGGTAACCTAATAGCTGGTCAAACTTTATTCAACTCCAGCGAATTCAGAGTGTGGAGAGAAACCCTACACATGTAATGAATGCAGAACATTTGTTCAAAAAAATGTGCCTTAGGGCCAGGCACAGTGTCTCATGCCTGTAATCCTAGCACTCGGGAAGGCTGAGGCAGAAGGATCACTTGAGCACAGGAGTTCAAGACCAGCCTGAGCAAGAGTAAGACCGTGTGTCTACTAAAAATAGAGAAAATTAGTCAGGCGTGGTGGCATGCGCCTGTAGTCCCAGCTCGTTGGGAAGCTGAGGCAGGAGGATTGCTTAAGCTCAGGAGTTTGAGGTTGCTGTGAGCTAGGCTGATGCAACAGCACTCTAGCCCGGGCAACAGAGTGAGACTTCATCTCAAAGAAAAAAAAAATGCACCTTAGGAAACACCAGAATTCACACTAAAAGATATTTTACAGATGCAGTAAATGCAAAAAAATAAAAACTTAACAAAAACTCAAGTCTAAATAAGCATTAGATAATTCATAGTAGAAAGCACTAATGAATTAACACTTTCAGATGTTACTCTAAAGCAGAGGGTTGATTATAGAGAAAAATCCAAAGTTAAAATAGTTATATGATTTGTTTGTATGTAGGTTTAAAAAAGCAGACTGATTTTGTGGATAGTAATAATTACATTCAAAATACATTTTTTGGATTGAAATAATTTCAAATATTTTGAAAATTAAATATTGACATAATTCAACCTTCTAAGTAGTTGATGCTATGCTTTCTTTACTAGTGTTTCTTGGATAGAATGTGGTCAATTGTTGCCACATCAAAGATATGAAAAGTTCTTCTAAATTGGATGGGCATCATTTATGTACTCTTCCATGGGAAATTAAGTACAGTAAAAATATAAGATACAGAACAAAAATCTAGGTGAAGAGGCTCTTTGTGAGTGAATTATAACAATTTTGTAAGTAAGGTGTGAGATGAGTGTTCAGAGTAATATGAGAGATGTTTTGAATTTTATAAACTTTTTTTTACAAGTTGAATATTAAGATAATAAAATACAGTGGATTTTGAAATGCTTTTTTAAGACTTCATGTGAACTAAATTTGTGTTAATAAAACAAAGTTTTTTAATGTGTTCTGTGTTGTGCACTGAATGAAGTGTTACTGTGCCACCAACGTTAACTTATTCCACCTTATTCAAGGTTGTAGATAGCAGATGGTAACAATACACTGTGGGGTAACATAATGGAACATAACATCACTAGTGAGCTTTTATCCAAGAGGCTTTAAAATTCAATTAATTCAAAGATTTTTTTTTTCCATAGGTTACACTTTCATTCTTTTTTCTGCAATTAAGGAGTCATTATAATGTTTATAATGAAGACTACATAGGAGTATAATCAAAAGCTACACCTTTCTGAATAATAAATGGCTATGTACAAATTTTCATTCTATATTTTCCTCTAAACATGCAACCTCTCTGACATGCAATACACATTCAGACTTTCAGTTTTGACTTGCATGGGTTTAAATATATGTTTATCATTCTAATGATACGCATTAGGCATAAGAGAATTATGGAGGACATAATTGTGTTTGTAAGTGTGAACCTGTTTTGAGAAGAAAAGAAAAATATTGGAAAAGTATTGGAACACACCAGGTAATTTTTAAAGTGCTGTTAAATTACTAGCAAACTAGAAAACTCAAAGATTCTTAAAGTGAATGTACTTTATCTGTTTTGTATTAAACCTAAAATCTTATGACTCTTGGTTCTGAAATTTCCCATATAAATCTTCTCATTTTAATAGCCTTTCTCATGCTAGACCTAATAAATAATTTTCCTTTTCCAAAGGTTATAAAGTATTCTTTATATGACCTGCTCAGGGATTTAAGTATAATTTTTATAAAATTTAATGGTGCTTCCAAAATAATTTGAAGATATAATTCCATAATGAATGTATTAGGTTAAATTGTGTTAATTACTACATTCCACTTTTGACTCAATTGAATAGCACTATTTAAACCAATTTTTAAAATTATTCACTTCAATTTTTATAATTGACATAGTTGGTTGACTTTATTAGGCCAATTTAGATACATACTGGGGAGGCTTCGAAAGATAGCAGGTTTTTTTTTTCATTTATATAAAGTAAAAAGACACAGGTCATCACTTGGTGTGTAATAGATGCTCCATAATTAGCAGTAAAATTCCTGTTGGTGTGAGCTTGTGGCTCCAGGTAAGAAATTTAAAATAGTCTGGTGAAGAAATGACGTTGGTGCTGTATGTGGTAAGAGATCACCTGTTCCCAGGCTGCACAATTGACTCTGAATTTAGAAATAGGATGCCTGCTTCTTTGATTTCCTAATTATCTCCAGTTCCTTGCTGTGTTTTCATGTTCGTTACCAGCTACGCATGCATAACAGCCCTTCTCTTTTGTTCTCTGTGTTATGGCTACAATTCTCTCACTGTTCTCCCCACCTCGTCATTTCACTCAGTACAGTTTAGATTCTGATGGGAAGTTTGAAATTTTTTAATGTGAATTTTTTTAATGTGGAGAATCCGAGATCATTTAAAGGTTATAAATGCAATAATCTGATCACTTCATAGACATAAAGTGGATGCAGTGTTCATGGACCAGAGGATTAAACCAGGCAGTTAGCAATTTTTGTCTTTGTCGTAAAAGGAAAATGTTCTTAGATCTTAACACAAAGTGTGGTAAATGTGAAATTAGTTAGATTAAGTAAAGCATTTATAACAGTGGGCCGTATATTGTAAATGCTATGTAAGGGAAACATCAGAACTTGGAAATCTTTTAAGAGAAAACATCTTAGAAATAAATTCTTAATAAGAGATAATGGTAAGTGATGAATTTTGAACTTAGTTGTTTTTTATGAACCATTTTAGCACAATTTATCTTTCTATGAAGAATCTTCTATTTTTGAGTGTGTTAAGTGTTGGACAATAAAAAATAACCCCTGTGGATTTAAAATTTGGAATGATCTTTGTTTTTCAGATTAATGTTGCAATCTTGGGGGTTTTCTCGCTCATACTATATCTTCCTTTTTTTAATGGAATCAGTTCCCAGTCCCCTGTTTTCATTCTTAGTCACCCATCAGTAGCCAACTCCTTGGTCAGTCTCTCTAGTTTAAATCTGAAAGATCATCACAGGTTTTGGATTGAGACATTTTCTCAGTGATTTTGAATGTAAACTTGTTTTTTACATTTACAGAGTGGCCAGAGATAGAAATGTTAGCACGATCTGTCTCTTGAGTGTCTTCCATACCATGACTATCAGCACCAGGAACCTTGTGTGCCCTGAATTTACGGTAAAAGCCCTAAAGCACATTGGGCACTGCCATGTTCTGTGCTAGGTCCTGCACATGCTGGTAAATATCAGAATTCCTATACTTATGACTGACAAATGGAATGACAAAAACATCACAAAATGACAGATATTTGATGCAGCTTAGCTAAGCTTATAATAAAAACACAGACTCGGCCGGGCGCGGTGGCTCACGCCTGTAATCCTAGCACTCTGGGAGGCCGAGGTGGGCGGATCGTTTGAGCTCAGGAGTTCGAGACCAGCCTGAGCAAGAGCGAGACCCCATCTCTACTAAAAATAGAAAGAAATTATCTGGGCCGGGCGCGGTGGCTCACGCCTGTAATCCTAGCACTCTGGGAGGCCGAGGTGGGCGGATCGTTTGAGCTCAGGAGTTCGAGACCAGCCTGAGCAAGAGCGAGACCCCACCTCTACTAAAAATAGAAAGAAATTATATGGACAGCTAAAAATATATATAGAAAAAATTAGCCGGGCATGGTGGCGCATGCCTGTAGTCCCAGCTACTCGGGAGGCTGAGACAGGAGGATCGCTTGAGCTCAGGAGTTTGAGGTTGCTGTGAGCTAGGCTGATGCCACGGCACTCACTCTAGCCTGGGCAACAGAGTGAGACTCTGTCTCAAAAAAATAAAAAATAAAAAAAAAAAATAAAAACACAGACTCAATATTGGGAATATTGCTATCATTTCACGATATTTTAAAAGTATTTTTAATTCATGTATGTATCATGGAAAACATGTTTTGAAGTATATATACATTATCAAATGCTTGATTCTAGCTAGCTGACTAATGCTTTACCTCTCATAGTCATTACTTTTGTGGTGAGAACATTTAACATAGACTGTCTTAGCATTTTTCAAAAATACAGTATATCAAAATTAACCATAGTTGCCATGCTATACAACAGATTTTGTGAACCAATTTCTCCTATCTGTAATTATGTATCTTTTAACAGTTATCTCCTCAAACCTCCCTCCTTCCTAAAAACCACACTCTCTGGTAATGCCATTCTAATCTCTACTTCAATGAAATCAGTTTGTTTAGATTCCACATGTGCATGAGATCATAGGGTGTTTGTATTTCTGTGCCTGATTCATTTCAAGTAACATAATGTCCTCCAGGTTCATGTGATAGAAAATGACAGGATGGCCGGGCGTGGTGGCTCACGCCTGTAATCCTAGCACTCTGGGAGGCCGAGGTGGGCGGATCGTTTGAGCTCAGGAGTTCGAGACCAGTCTGAGCAAGAGCGAGACCCCATCTCTACCAAAAATAGAAAGAAATTATCTGGACAGCTAAAAATATATATAGAAAAATTAGCTGGGCATGGTGGCACATCCCTGTAGTCCCAGCTACTCGGGAGGCTGAGACAGGAGGATCGCTTGAGCTCAGGAGTTTGAGGTTGCTGTGAGCTAGGCTGACGCCACGGCACTCACTAGCCTGGGCAACAGAGAGAGACTCTGTCTCAAAAAAAAAAAAAAAAAAAAAAAAAAAATGACAGAATTTTCTTTTTATGGCTAAGTAGTATTCCATTCTATATATACGTCACATTTTCTTTATCCATTAATTCAATGATGGACACTTAGGTTGATTCCATATCTTGGCTATTGTAAATAGGGCTATGATAAACATGGGCATGCAGATAACCTTTCAATGTACTGATTTCATATTTTTTAATATATACTCAATAGTGCAATTCCTGTATCCTATGGGAGTTTTATTTTTAATTTTTTGAGAATTTTTGATAGTATTTTCCATAATGTCTGTACTTATTTACATTCATGCCAACAGAATGCAAGTGTTTGCTTTTCTCTACATCTTTGCCAAAACTTATTTTTTTTTCTTTTTCATTAGTCATTCTAATGAATGAGTTGATATAGTGGGTTAGATTTGCCTTTCCTTGAGGATTATTGACATTGAGAAATTTTTATTATATCTATGGGCCATTTGTTTGTCTTCTTTTGAGAACTGTATACTTAGGTCTTTTGCCCATTTAGAAATAGTTGCTCATTTTTGTTGTTTATTTCAGTTTCTCATATATTTAGTATGTTAACCCCTTCTCAGGTGTATACTTTACAAATATTTTCTCCCATTCAAAAGTTGTTTAATCATTTTGTTGATTGTATCTGGTGTGTAGAAATGTTTTAGTTTGAAATAATCTCATTTGATAATTTTCCTCTATCTGCAATTTTGAGGTAAAATCCAAAAAAAAGCATTGTCCAGCAATGTCCCAAAGTTATCACTGTACATTTTCTTGTAGTAGGTTCAGAGTTTCAGGTCTTACATTTAAGTCTTTAATGAATTTTGAGTTAATTTTTTGTATATGGTGTGAGATGAGGTTCTTTTCATTCTGAATATGGATATCCAGTTTTTCCAACACAACTTATTAAAGAGACTGTACCTTCCCCATGTGTTTTCTTGTCAACTGTGTATAAAATCAGTAAGCTGTAAATGCATCATTTGTGAGGTCTCTATTCTACCCCAATACCTGTGTCTGATGTTATGCTAGTACCATACTGTTTGAGTTACTATACCTTTGTAGTATATTTCTATCAAGTAGTGTGAAGCCTCTAGCTTTGTTTGTCTTGCTCCATTGCTTATGCAATCCAGGGTCTTTGTGATATCATATAAATTTTAAGATATCTTATACTCCTGTGAACAATGACTTTGATATTTTGATAGGAATTGTATTGAATTTCTAGATCATTTTATGTAGTATGGACATTTTAACAAAATTAATTCTGCCAATCCATGACCAAGGGATCTCTTTCCATTTGTTTGTGTTTTCTTCAATTTCTTACCTCAATGTTATTTATTTTTTATTTCAAAATATTAAGAGGATACAAATGTTTTTGTTACATACATAGCTTTTATAATGCTTAAGCCAGAGCTATTAGTGTGCCAATCACCCAAATAGTATTCATTGTACCTGTTAGGTAAGTTTTTACCTCTCCACTCCTTCCCCTCGCCTTCTTGATTTCCAATGACTTTTACTTCTCTCTGTGCCCATGTATGCCCATCTATTAGTTCCAAATTATTAGAGAGTACATGTGCTGTTTTTTCATTCTTGAGATACTTCACTTAGGATAATGGTCCCCAGTTCCAACAAAATTGCTGCAAAAGACATTAATTTATTTCATTTTATGGCTCAGTAGTACCCCATGGTAAATATATACCACATTTTTGTCAATCCACTCATGAATTGATGGGCACTTACGTTAATTCTACATCTTTGCAATTTTGAATCTTGCTGCAGTGACATTTGAGTGCAGTTATGTTTTTGATAAAATGACTTTTTTTCCTTTAGGCAGGTACACAGCAGTGGAATTGCTGGGTTGAATGGTGGGTCTACTTTTATTTAGTTCTTTGAGGACTCTTCCCTAACATTTTTCATAGAGATTGTAATAATTTGCAGTCCCTTCAAAAGTGTGTAAGTATTTCTTTCTGCACCCACACCAGCATCTATTTTTTGATTTTTAATAATAGCTATTCTGACAATGGTAAGGTGGTTTCTCATTGTGATTTTAATTTGCATTTCCCTGATGATTAATGATGTTGAACATTTTTTCACATTTGTTGTCCTTTTGTGTATCTTATTTTAAGAAGCTTCTCCTCCTGGATTTCGCCCACTTTTCAGTGTTTTTTTCTCCTTTTTTTCTGATTTGTTTGAGTTTTTATAGATTCTGGATAGTATTAGTAGTACTTTATGAGATGTATAGTTTGTGAATATTTTCTCCCATTCTGTAGGTGATGTATTTACTCTGTTTATTGTTTCCTTTGCTGTGCACAAGCTTTTTAATTTATTCAAGTCCCATTCATTTAGTTTTGTTTTTGCTTTAATCGCCTTTGAGTTCATAGTCATGAATTCTTTGGCTAGGTCAATGTCTAAAAGAGTTTTTCCTACATTTTATTCTATGATTTTTATGGTTTCATGCCTCACATTTCAATCTTTTACCCATCTTCAATAAATCTTTGTGAGTGGAAAGAGATAGGGGTTCTTCTGCATGTGGCTATCCAATTTTCCCAGCACCAATTGTTTAAATAGGGCTTCTTTTCCCCAGTGTATGTTTCTGTTTGCTTTGTTGAAGATCAGTTGTTTGTGGTAGATGGTTTTATATCTGGGTTCTCTGTTCTGTTCCATTGGCCTATGTCTCCATTTTTGTACGAATACCATGCTGTTTTGGTTACTATAGCCTTGTAATATAATTTCAAGTCTGGTAATGTGATGCCTCCAGATTTGTTCTTTTTGCTTAGGATTGCTTTGGCTATTTGGGCTCTTTTATTGATTCCAAACAAAGCATGGAATTATTTTTCTAGATCTGTGAAATGTGACAGTATTTTGATGGGGATTACATTGAATCTGTTAAAATATATGGAGATTTTAACAATGTTGATTCTACCAATCCATAAGCATGATATGTTTTTTTCATTTGTTTCTATCATCTGCAATTTCTTTCCTCAGTGTTTCATAGTTCTCCTTGCAGAGATCTTTCATATCCTTGGTTAAGCATATGCCTAAATATTTTATTTTCTTTGAAGCTATTGTGAATGGTATTGAGTCTTTGCCTTAACTCTCAGCTTGACTATTATTGGTGTATAGAAATACCACGGATTTGTGTACATTAAATTTGTAACATAAGACTGTTAAATTTATTTATGAATTCCAAGAGTGTATTGGTGGAGTCTTTGGGATTTTCTAGATATAAGATCATATCATCAGCAAAAGTGATACTTGGACCTCCTCTTTCCTGATTAGGATACATTTTATTTCTTTCTCTTTTCTGATTGCTCTGGCTAGGACTTCTAGTATTATGTTGAATAGAAGTGGTGATAGTGGTCACCCTTTTCTTGTTCTGGTTCCTAGGGAGAATACTTTCAACATTTTCTCATTCAGTATGATGTTGGCTGTGGGTTTGTCATTTATTCCTTTCATAACTTTGAGATATATTCCTTCTATGCCTAGTTTGTTGAGGGTTTTTATCATGAAAGTGTGCTGAATTTTGTTGACTGATGTTTCTGCATCTATTGAGATGATCATATGGTCTTTTATTTTTTTGCTTCCATTTATGTGGTATATCATATTCATTGAATTACCTATGTTGAACCATCCTTGCTTTCCTGGGATGAAGCCCCCTTGATCATGTTGGATTATTTTTTTGATGTGCTGTTGAATTCAGTTTGCTAGAATTATATTGAGAATTTTTGCGTCGATATTCATAAGGAACATTATTCTGTAGTTTTTTTAATTCTTGTTGTTGTGTCATATTCTGGCTTTGGTGTCAAGGTGATACTGCCTTCATAGAATGAGTTGGGGACAATTCTTTGCTCTTTGTTATTACGGATTTTTGCAGTATGGGTACCATCTCTTCTTTTTAGGTCTGGGAGAATTCAGCAGTGAATCCATATGGTTTAGGGATTTTTTTGTTGGGAGATTTTTTATTACTGTTTTGACCTTGATGCTCATTATTGGTCTTTTCAGATGTTCCATTTCCATAGTATTCACAGATGATATTTTGTATTTCTGTGGTATCAGTTTTAATATTTCCTTTTTCCTTTCTGATTGAGTTTATGTGAGTCCTTTTGTAAACAAACCCACAAGGGAGGGTCAATGTTGCCCACCACACAGAAAGCCAACTACTGAGACAGTGATGATTGTCAAGGAAGAAACGATTTATGTCCATGGATGCATCAACAGGGAGGGGGAGGCATAAACTACCTCAAATCCACCTCTCTGACCAACAGGGTCAAAGGGTCTTCTGCAGGCAAAATGAATAATGCATGAGGGGTACATCGTTGTGTGTTTGGGGTGGAGTACAGGGCATGCAAGCACAGTGAGAAATCATGCTGGTACATATGTCCCATGATCAAAGTATGGCAGATAAGTCCCTCCCAGGGCAGAGATTTTAGTATTATAATGAGCTAGGTGTTAATATTGGTCATTCTTTCAGCCTTGTGTGCAGACTCAATGGGTCTTTGGGCATGGTAGATGGTGGAGTATCACTTATCTTGTCTTCTCTGGACAAGCAGGTCGTGTGAGGCTTTGTAGAAGATTCTGCTGTTCTTGGGAAAGAAACTAAAAAGAGAATGCGTCAGTACAACAGAAAGTTACAAAGTTCTGGTCAGCAAATTTTGCTAAAGAATTCTCTATTTTCTGCCTAATTGAGACTGCAGCTGCTAAGTTACCAAGGCTGAGATAAATCTTACTGTCAAGGCCATTTAGAGCTGTCAGCTTTAGCCATAATGTGAACACTGAAAACTCTTTTGAAATATGAAGGAACCAAAAGCATTGAGAAAACATTTTTTGTTTATAGAACCATTTACAATTTCTCTTCTATTACTGGTTAATCTAGCAAGAGGTCCATCAATTCTTTCAAAGATTCTTTTCAAAGAATCAACTTTTTATTTTGTTGAACCTTTATATTTTTTATTTGTTTTCCATTTTGTTTAGTTCTGCTCTGACTTTTGTTATTCTTTTTCCTTCGGTTGGCTTTGGATTTGGTTTTCTCTTCCATTTCTAGTTCACTGAGATGTGACATTAGGTTGTTAATTTGTGATCTTTCTGTCTTTTTGATGTAGGAACTTAAGGCTATAAATTTCCCCCTTATCACTGTTTTTGTTGGATCCCATAGATTTTGTTAGTTTGTTTCCTTTTTGTTGTGCAGTTCAGGGAATGCTTTGGTTTCCATCTTAATTTTATTATTTACCAAGTAATTAGCCTCAGGTTGTTTAATTTTCATGACTTTATGTAAATTTGAGTGTTTCTCTTAGAATTGATTTCTAGTTTTATTCCACTGTGGTCTGAGGAGCTATATGGTATGATTCCAATTTTTTTGAATTTTCTGAGACATGTTTTGTGGTCTAAGGTATCATCAACCTTGGAGAATATCCCATGTGCTGATTAGAAGAATGTACATTCAGTAGTTTTTTTCTATAATATTCTATAAATGTCTGTTAGTTCCATTTGTTCTAGAGTACGATTTAAGTCCAGTGTTTATTTTCTGCTTTGATGATCTGTCCATCTTTGTTAGTGGGGTGTTGAATTAGGATGCTAATTAATCATAATTCCCAGCAATTATGATGCTACTAATTGTCTCTTTGCCTAGATCTATAGAATTTCCTTTATGAATCTGGGAGTTTCTGTGTTAGGTGCATATATATGTAGGATTGTTATGGCTTCTTGTTGAATTCCTCCCTTTACCATTATATGACAATCGTCTTTCTTTGCCGTTGTTGATTTAAAGTCAATTTTACCTGATGAAAATGGCTAAACCTGCTCTCTTTTGGTTTTCATTCATGTGGAATATTGTTTTCCATCCCTTCACCTTGAGTCAGAAAGAGTCCCTGTGGGTTACATGTGTTTCCTGGAGACAGCAGATATTTGGGTTGTGGTTTTTTCCTCCAACTCAGCCAGCCTGTGTCTTTTGAGTGGGGCATTCAAACCATTAACACTGAGTGATAGCATTGATATATGTGATGTTGTTCTGTTCATCATGCTAAGTAGTACCTTATTGTTCTGTTTCCCCTATTGTGCTATTGTTTTATTCAAATTGTGAGCTTCAGATTTTGGGTGATTTTACATTGGTATGTATCTATTGTGCTGGTCTATGTATGATGCAGTCCAGTCCTGCAGGGCAGGTCTGGTCATGAAAAATTCCGTCAGTGTTTGGTTGCCTAGAAAGTCTTTATTTCTCCTTCACATATGAAACAGTTTTGCAAGATACAAAATTCTAGGCTGGAAGTTGTTCTGTTTAAGAATATTGAAGATGGGGGCCCAATGACTTGTGGCTCCTAAAGTCTCTGCTGAGAAGTCTGCAATTAGCCTGATGGGTTTTCCTTTATAAATTACTTCATGTTTTCAACTCACAGCTCACATGAGTTCCTTCTTTATGATGACTTTGGCCATGAGGTTCTTCTATCTGTATATCTAAATCTCTAGCAAGACCAGGGAAGTGTTCCTCAATTATTCCCTCAAAAAACTTTTTCAGACCTTGTACTTTTTCTTCTTCACCCTCAGAGATGCCCATGATTCTTATATTTGGCCATTTTACATAATCTCATATTTCTCATTACTGGGTTTATTTGAAAGAGTTGTCTACAATCTCTGAAATTCTTTCTTTTGATTGGTCTAATCTATTCTTAAAATTTTCCATTATATTTTGTATTTCCTTAAATTAATTTCACATTTCCAGATATTATGTTTTTTTATGTCTATGTCTTTAGAGCCAGTTGCAGTATTTTTGGAGACCTGTGACCAGCTCTAGTTCCTGGTGGGAAGCACTTGAATGCCCCAGTTAGTGGTCAGGGCCTTGGAGCTCTTAGGGGACTCCTTATTGTCCTCAGTAGCAGAAGTGAGTGGTGTAGTGAGGCTGGATGTAGCTGGATTGGGTGATCCTGTCTTCAGGCTCCACAAAGGCAGACACAAGTGCTGTCTCAGGAGGGCTCACGTTTCTGCTCCTAGGCAGCTAGAGAAAGCAATGAAGGAATGCTGAACTGGCCTCACCAAGCCAGAAAGTCTGCTCATGCAAGAGCCACTATCTGGGATTTACAGGCTGGCTGTTTGGAGTCAGTTTTGCTCTTCTCCCTCCTCCCCTGTCCCAAAGTCTCTACCTGGTATCTGGCCACAAGCAGAAGCTCAGATTAGCTGAGCTAACCAGCAGTGGCATTATGGACTGGAAGCTTCCCTGCCCAAGATTCCTCCTTGGACCAAAAACATGGCTTTCCTACGGGGGACAGGTGCTCCAGCAGTATATTGCTGTTTAGACCCACACTGCACTCTCCTTTCAGTTCTGCCCCTGGGGGCTCCCTCACCTCCCAAGATTAATTCACAAATCTCCACTCTGTGCCCCTGAGCAACTTGAGTCCCAGAGTTTTGGGGTCTGGCCTGTGGGCCTGTTCCCTGGTCCCCCAAGTTCAGTTCCTGACCATGCCAGGGATAACCATGCTGGTCCTGAGTTGCCCATGGAGTGTTCAAGCAGATTTAATGTCCCTCCAGTTCATGGTATGCCCTGCTCTGCTGGAGCAGTCAGGCAGGTAGCACTGGGGAGGGCTGGTGGGCATGGAGCTCACAGTGCAAGCACCCTTGGTCCACCCTTGGTCCACAGTGCAAGCACCGTTGGTCCACTGCAGAGGAAGGATGGGAGCCCTACCCTCTGTGGGAGCCTCAATGTAGAGGGTGCACCAAGAGAGGGGAAGCAGCTGCTACTGAAAGTCTCAGCTCATTCATCCCCTTACGCACCCTTGCCACTCTGCAGCAGTGGGTCGGGGAGGGGTGAGGGAGGAAAAGAGGCTAAATGGAGGAGAGCAGGAACTCTGGTAATCTTTGTTCCTCTGTCCAGAAAGCGGTCTTCCCAGAATGTTCAAGGTCTAAGATTACACAGATCCCCTGAGACCCACCAGCTGATAGGTTTGCAGGGTATTTGTTCTTTCCTGGGAAATCTCCTGCTTAGTGAGAAGAAGGAGTGGTCCCTAGGTGGCACTTTTGTGTTCTACTCTGGAATGTTAACCTGGTGAGGGACGGGTGGGCACACTGAGAGCCTGCAGTGCAGCTGTTTTGTCTTGTTCTGTGATTGTCACACTTCAAGCTCATGCTGAGTGATCTTTTTTTTTTTTTTTTTTTTTGAGACAGAGTCTCACTCTGTTGCCCAGGCTAGAGTGAATGCCGTGGCGTCAGCCTAGCTCACAGCAACCTCAAACTCCTGGGCTCAAGGGATCCTCCTGTCTCAGCCTCCCGAGTAGCTGGGACTACAGGCATGCGCCACCATGCCCGGCTAATTTTTTCTATATATATTTTTAGCTGTCCATATAATTTCTTTCTATTTTTAGTAGAGATGGGGTCTCGCTCTTGCTCAGGGTGGTCTCGAACACCTGAACTCAAACAATCCGCCCACCTCGGCCTCCCAGAGAGCTAGGATTACAGGCGTGAGCCACCGCGCCCGGCCTGCTGAGTGATCTTTATGCAGAGTGGTAGGTTTTTCCCCAGATCATTGTTGGAAATTCAAGTTAAGAGCTGTGTGAGACTCCTTCTAAGAGGCTGCTGGAGATTGCTCTTCCAGGGTTCTCCCCATGAAGGTGACAGTGGCAATGGGGTGAGATATCTAGGCAGTGGTCGTGGGTTTCTAGGTTGTAGCACTCTGGTAATCTTTGTCCCTCTCTCCAGAAAGTAGTCTTCCCAGAATGTTCAAGGTATAAGATCACACAGATCCCCACCCTGAGGCTGAGGGGATCCCTGGTGGAGCATTTGACTTCAGGAAGCTTCTGTAGTCCCAGTGGCAGTGGTGGAGACTCATATGTGGGGTCCTGGGGTCCAGGTACTACACCGGAATCTTGCGTGGTGTTGTGGGCCTGGTAGGAGTTCTGGAACAACTGGAGTGTACCACAAGAGCCTCAGAGCCAGAACTGAGGAATGCAAAGGCAGGGACATCCCTTTGGGGAGCTGTTCTTCTAGTGTGGGTATGGCAGGTGCCTAGTTGCATGGGTGGGGGTCAGTTCTAGTGGCCCAGGGACCACAGAGATGGACAGTGCCACTGGATGGCCTGGGTTCTCTGCCTGCTTAGGTCCCACTGAGGCAGTTGCCCAAGGCTTCCCAGGTGGTGCCTGTGGTTCCCAAGGTACCTTCTCTGTTCACATACCATGCTGGAGGGAACGGACACTCGGCTCCCAGTCAGAGGACACGGCACTCCGGGTGGGGTTTGTCTGCTTTGCCTGTTACTCCCTGGCATATCGGGTGCAATGCAAAGTCTGCTGCTTCAAAGTCAGTGCAGACCTGGCAACACACATCCGAGAGCTCACAATGGTATCAGCCACAAAACCCAAGATCAGCAGCCACCAGGTGCCTGGTGTGCCTCTCTCTGCTACAATGTCTGTACCTACCTTCTGATCTTGCTGAGCAGATCACACCACCTCTTTCTCCCCCACTTTGGATGTCCCCAGTCACTTCTTTGATGATTTACAATGCTCTGAGATGGTCCATCCACAGGTGTACCTCTACTCACTACCTTTAATCTTCTTGAGAGTGGTGAGTACAGGCTGCTTCTAGTCCACCAAATTGGCCCCCGTTCAATATTCTTTAGTTTCCAGTGTACAGATGTTAATCTTTCTGGTTAAAATTATTTCTAAGTAATTTTTTGCACCCATTGTAAGTAGTATTTTTGTCTCTCTTTTTTTTTTTTTTTTTTCCGGTAGTTCATTTTTAGTGTATACAAGTGATAGTCACTTTTTTTTTTAGACAGAGTCACTCTGTTGCCCGGGCTAGAGTGCCATGGCGTCAGCCTACCTCACAGCAACCTCAAACTCCTGGGTTCAAGCAATCCTCCTGCCTCAGCCTCCCGAGTAGCTGGGACTACAGGCATGTGCCACCATGCCCAGCTGTTTTTTTCTATATATATTTTTAGCTGTCCAGATCATTTCTTTCTATTTTTAGTAGAGATGGGGTCTTGCTCTTGCTCAGGCTGGTCTCGAACTCCTGACCTCGAGTGATCCACCCACCTCGGCCTCCCAGAGTGCTAGGATTACAGGCGTGAGCCACCACGCCCAGCTGTGATAGTCACTTTTGCATGTTGATTTTGTATCCTGCAAGTTTATTGAATTTGTTTATTTGTTCAAATGGCTTTTGGTAGGGTCTTTAAGGTTTTCTTGTCTTTTTTTTTTTTTTTTTTTTTTTTTTTTAGCTCACAGCAACCTCAAACTCCTGGGCTCAAGCAATCCTCCTGCCTCAGCATCTCGAGTAGCTGGGACTACAGGCATGCACCACCATGCCCGACTAATTTTTCTATGTATATTTTTAGCTGTGCATATAATTTATTTCTATTTTTAGTAAAGATGGGGTCTCACTCTTGCTCAGGCTGGTCTAAAACTCCTGAGCTCAAACAATCCGCCCGCCTCGGCCTCCCAGAGTGCTGGGATTACAGGCATGAGCTACCGCGCCTGGCCAAGATTTTCTATATATGATTATGTCATCTAGAAACACGGACAATTTAACTTCTTCCTTTTCTATCTGTATGCTTTTTATTTTGTTTTCTAATTTTCCTTTCTTGGGCATCCATTACTATGTTGACTAGAAATGGCAAGTGTGGAAATCCTTGACTTCTTTAAGCTTTTAGTGGAAATGCTTATTCCTCATTTGCTATTAAGCTAGCTGTGCATTTGTCATACATGGCCTTTATTAGATTGAGGTGTATTTGTTCTATACCTACTTTGGTGAAAGTTTTTATCATAGGGGCATGTTGAATTTTTGCAAATCCTTTTTCTGCATCTATTAAAATATTATAGTTGGTCCTGGGGACTTTTCCTCATTGCCAGAATCTGGGAGATGCATCCATACCGAGAGGAGGTCTTGAGGGCATCACATCTCACATTCTGTGGACTTGACCTCCTTATGATGTCTACTGTAACTGTCTAACTCCCCAAATAAAACTGAGGCTCAGGGATTTTTCATCTTCTTTGCTTAATGAATTATTCCAAGGATCTAGAAAAGTGACTGTGCAAATTAAGTGCTTAATATGTATGTGTTAAATGAAAGAACCCCAACCAGATCCTTCCCATATATCAGCATGGACCTGAGTTTCCTCTTCTAACACCCAGAGACTCCTGTTTTTTGTGTCAAGTACAAAGACCATCCAGAATGCATCTCAAACCTCCTTTACAAATTCAAAAACAGGTTTGCTTTCTATGCGCTTTTCCAAATGTACAGCGACATAGGCCACTGAGACATCAGGTAGAGAACTGCTTCTGTGAGGGGGAGAGAAAAATAATGAAATGAACAACCACAGCACACCAGCAGCCTTTCCACAGAATCAGGCACCAGAAGCATGTTTACCATGTCTTAGGTCATTCAGTTCCTACAAGCACCCTGTGAGGTTCATCTTCTGACCACTCCACTTTTCAGAGGAACAAACTGAAGCTCGAGCTGCAGTGACAGCCTCAAGATGCAGGTATGGCAGAGCCACAACTCTGCCTTAGAGGGGAAGATGCTCACCTGCTGCTCCAGGAACTGTGGGATGATGGTGAACTCCTGGTAGGAGACCAGGAAAGTGATGAAGGGGGAGATGGTTTGACCCTGGAAGGCTGAAACCAGGGACTCCATCAACATCTCCCTTGTGCCTAGCTGGAGGGTCTGCATTATACCTGTCTCCTCTAGGTTCAGAGTAGACTTATTTTCTTGCCAGGGTGGACAAGGAGGGACATGTAGTCAGTGACAGCACCATGAACAACCAGATGATTGGGGTATGGTTATCAGACCAGGAACAACCCTTTAGGCCCCGAAGTTTAGGGACTTGTGCATATGGGGGACATGTGTATCTATGGTGGATAATGTTGTAGGTTTTCAAAGTAAAATTTCGTGTGAGGGTGGAGAATGATTAACCTATTAATACATTTGAGGCATTTTCATAGTATTTTGTCAGCTGTGGAGCAAGAGCACCCACCTGTATTAATAGCCTGTTTGGAGAGTATTACCCCACTATGTCTCAAAAAACCCTTAATTTAGAGATTAGAAAACACAAGCTTTGGGAGGTGATCCCATCTCACATTCTGTGGACATGACCTCCTTATGGTGTGTTTTAATAGTCAGTCAAGTGGCCACTCACCAGCACACGGATTAGAATAGAGAAACTTCCACAGGGAGGGGTGCATGAAATTCTCCCTAAGCTGCCTGAGGCTCTACCTGCTCTTGACATGGAGGGGAAAGGCCCGAGGAAGCCTCATTTTCTTCACATTGTAGATACAGTGCACAGGGCAAGACGATCTAGAAGAACTCTTTTGACTTAAAGTAACGTAGTTGTTTTCCTTTCTTTTACATTAAAGGGGTCTTGAGATACAGCTACAGCAATCCCAGACCTGGCAATGGGAAAAATGGTGGGAGATTCTAAGGTGGGGGAAAGGCCAGCAAAGGGCCAAGGATCTGAACAGATGACTAAGGGAAGACAAAACCCAAGTAGGTATTAATCAGCCAGGAGATGACTGACAAGGATCATTTGGGAAACCAGAAATGAAATCAACACTATAACTTTATTTGCCACACAGATTCCAGATTGACAAAAAATTAAAAGAATATTAACACCCAAGGGAGGCTTATGCAGAGAAGCAGCTACATGCAGAGACTGTTGGCTACAATGCACCTGCCACGGCGTTTTCAAAAAGTGACCTGCTCTAGCTATTATAATTTGACACAGGCATATACTTTCACCAAATAATTCTTTTCCTGGAAGTCTGTCTTCTACATGGGATTAGTATATGTTACGGGCTGAATTCTGTCTCTTCTCCAAAATTCATATGTCCATGTTCCATTCCCCTGTGCCCTAGAATGTGACTGCATTTGGACACATGACTCTTAAAGAGGTAATTAAGGTTAAGTGAGTTAATTGAGGTGGGCCCTAACCAAATATGACTAGAGTCCTTATAGGGAGAGGTGGTAATGACACAGACAAGCACAAGACAAGACCCTGTGAACACAGAAATAGAAGAAAGCCATCTATAAGCCAAAGAAAGAGACTTCAGAGAAACCATCCCAGCCAACAGCTTGACGTCAAATTTCTAGTCTCCAGAACTGCAAGAAACTGAATTTCTGTTGTTAAAGTTCTTCAGCCTGTGGTCCTGTGTTATGGCAGCCCTAGCAACCAGTTGCAGCCTGTTAGGACACATTTGGGATGTTGTCTGAGGCACAGCTGTCATGGAAATAGAATTTTATTATGTCAGGCTGCACCAGCATTGAAGGGTTAAAGCACACAGGGAAACAGCCTGCCTTGTGGAATATGATGACACGGGGGGCACAGCTCCTGCCCTGATGTGGCTACAGGGATGAGTTCTGTGAGATGACACATTGCAGACAAGTGCATGGAGCAGCTTAACCAACTTTTTGTGTAAAAGCCTCCCTAGTAAGAGTGTTGGTTTTAAGTCTTGAAGAAGTTCTGCTAGGGTAGGTGAGCTGCCTACTTCCGGGGATCCCTGGAGCAGGTAGTTAAAGCAATAAAAGTAGTAGCATCATGCAAAGATTATCATGGCCTAGTGTAAAGTGAAAATAACACAACAGCATTTTCTCTGATCTTCCTAAAAGTATGTAAACAGGGACTTTAAACATAACCAAGCAGCCACTGGGGACTAATGGATGCCAGATTACTTTGGGAAGGGATTGCAGGTCACTCAAGAGGGAAAGCCTTAGAACAGAGCCCAGAGAGTCCCATATTTGGGTCTGGGTCCTGGGCCTGCCCTTGTCTTCTTGGGTCTCTGCCTGTGGAGATCCCTCTGTGCCCACTCTCACCACAGTCCAGTGCTGGCCCTGGTCAGTGGCATGGTGCACCAGCCCTTTGTCAAAAAAGGTAAGTGAGTTGTACCCAGATAAGTGAGTTGTGCCCATCAAACAGCTTCTCGTTGATCTGCATGGAGCTCTGCAAAGAGAGTGCCCACCAGCTGGGTCAAGAGGTGTCATTTGCCTGCATGAATGTCCACAGAGAGGGACACTCCCATTAGAAATTCTGCTCCCCAGATCAGGCACAAGGGAGCAGCATAGACCTCCAGCCAGAGAGAAAACCAGATGACAGATTGAAGTCTTGGAGTTAACATCTCAGTAGACAAACTTGGTCCCTAATTCTCACCTTTCTATCTTCCCAACCATGACCTGCTTATGAATCTCACAGACTCACCAGGCTTCCAATGCTTGACAACCTGGTCTTGTCTAGGAAGAGTCCCCTCATCTCCTTCCATCCCCACACATATGGTGATAGGCAGGGGTGTTGGGCTGCCCAGAGGAGATCACAAGTGAAGACTGACCTAGATGGTTTTGTTCTGGGCTTCCCTGTGTTATCTGCAGGTGTCGTCTGCTAAATTCCTGGAAGTGTTAGAGGTAAGGGATGAACCACCATCTGCAGTATCAAAAAAGTCTCTCACTTTGAGCCTTCCTGAGGTGAAAGCCTCAGAATGTTAGAACACTGCAGGAGAACATCTTGATCTCTTGAGTGTCTCCCATCAAGTGAGCTGGATATGGGGCTGTCTTTAGAATGTAAATATCTGGTTGCCAGAGTTCTAATTTCTGTTGGGGTCTGTCACCAAGGAAGTGAGGAATCTTGTTCAAGGTCCCATCACCTGTGCCCCTCCTTTCAATAGGACTTACCCAAAGGTCCCACTGGGCTGCTGACTGCCCATTCTCCTTCCCCATATCACCTCCTCACCTGTACACAATTAGGCAAACACACCCCTCCTCAGTTCCCTGGGAAAACCTGAATGCAGCCAGTGACCCAGGTTTGTGGAGACAGAACTGGGTCAGAGACTCCTTTTCCTTACCATTTCTGTGACCCTAGACAATTATTTTGTGTTTCAGGGCCTCCCCAGCTTCCTGACATGCACAGTGCTGATCATGCTTATCAATTAGCACAAATATGTAGCTCTTTAAATCATATTTAATATCCAAATAAATATAATAGCAAGGTCACAATTATGCTTAACATGACAGAACTCTACTTCTCATACTTAAAACTCACTGAGTTCTTCCTCAGAAGAGGCGAAAATGTCCTTGAATAATGTTTACTAATGTATCCAGTAACATAAATACTATTACATAAAATTAATGATACTAACAGAAAGTCAATATGCTGTATGATATGATAAAGGAATAAGAAAGTAAATAAAATGAAGAACATACACACACAGAGAGACACACGCACACATAATAAAATAAGGATAAAATACTCCTGACGATTGTGGCTCTCATTTTTATAACTGTTTACATGGTTGAAACTGGTGTTGATAACTATATTCTACTACCTATCCCGTAGTTCCCTTGCCTTCAGAAAGAAGCTCAGCCATACTTGACTCTTTACCTAGCAAGGTGGCCCAACTTTTATTCTTGACCAAACTGGGCCAGTTTTAGTCCCACCTTAAGACTGGGTTTTCTTATTTTCCATTGACCTTAATCTCAGGGCATGGTAATACTAAGAGATGCCATAAGAGATCTCCTGTATTCCAGGCATACTCTTCCTTGTCCACATTATGTAGTATGAGTGCAATTTCTCCTTGCTTGTTTGGATCAATCCCCTCAGCCAACACCATAATTTCCTTCCTGGCTTATTGACTCAGAGGCATCAGAAGCCCAAAGAAGCCAGCAGCAGCCTGAAGTACCAGTTTAATGGAATCATTTTTGTGTCTCCTGGTAGAATCATTCCTCTCTCTGTTACCAAGACCTCTAGGTCAGCAGACCATAAAGTTGTTAGAACAGGGGGCAAAAATTTTCCTGATGTTTCACAAGAAGTAAGAGTGACTGGTGCCACTCCTGTTTCTATCCTCTGACCCTTCAACTTGTGAATCCTGACTATAAGAGACAGTGCAATATATTGGTTGCTGATTCAGAGCATAGACGACTTTGTGGAGAACCTTGCTCCAGCTCTGCAGTTATTGCTACATGCCCGGTGCTATAACTGAGTCTCTAAAAGACCACTCCACTTTTGTATCTATCAAGCTAGCCACTTCGTGGTAGTGAGAAATATAGTAGGATCATAAATTCCATCAGGATGGGCCCATTGTCACACTTCCTTGGTTCTGAAGTGAGTTCATTGACAAGAAGCAATGCTGTTTGGAATAACAATTGTAAATAAGGTATTCAATTGGCCCAGAGATGGCAGTTGTGGCAGAAGTATTGCATGCAGGGAAGGCCAATCCATATCTAGAGTTAGTGTCTATTTCTGTCCAAACAATACACTGCCCTTCCATAATGGAAGTCATCCAATGGAATTATCCTGCCACGAGGTAGATGCCTGATCACCCAAGGGAATAGTGCCATTGAGAACTCAGTGTTTATTTCTTCTGCTGTCAGATTGGGCATTCAGCTGTGGCATGACCAGGCTGGCCTTGGTAAGTGGAAGTCTATGTTGCTGAACCCATGCATAGCTCCATCCCTGTTACCATGGCCACTTTGTTCATGACAGAGGTAGCTGGGGAATGAGCATGACTGCTGTCCATAGAAAAATGATTATTAAAACCCTCCTCTGCAGAGATTACCATTTTGTGAGCATGTACATGGGACCAATGGGTGAGGTGGCAAGATGGCAGACTAGAAGCAGCTCGTGTACACTGCTCTCAAGGAGAAGATCAAAGTTGCAGATGGATGCCCACCTATGGATGAGCCTTCTTGGAAAGAGCATTGTGAATCCTCAAAGAAGTGACTAGGGGACATTCAGAGTGAAAGAGAAGGTGATGGGGTGATCTATTCAGCAAGATCAAAAGGCACCTGGGGAGGCCAGGCGCGGTGGCTCACGCCTGTAATCCTAGCACTCTGGGAGGCCGAGGCGGGTGGATCGTTTGAGCTCAGGAGTTCGAGACCAGCCTGAGCAAGAACGAGAGCCCATCTCTACTAAAAATAGAAAGAAATTATATGGACAGCTAAAAATATATATAGAAAAATTAGCCAGGCATAGTGGTGCATGCCTGTAGCCCAAGCTACTTGGGAGGCTGAGGCAGGAGGATTGCTTGAGCCCAGGAGTTTGAGGTTGCTGTGAGCTAGGCTGATGCCACAGCACTCTAGCCCAGGCAACAGAGTGAGACTCTGTCTCAAAAAAAAAGAAGAAGAAGAAAAGAAAAGAAAAGAAAAGAAAAAATTAAAAGGCACCTGGGGGAGGCATCAACATGTGGGGAAGGATGGGAGGAGAGAGCCCTGGGGCTCCACACTCTCCTGCAGACACTGTGGCTCAAGCTGTGAGGGGGCTCCCCACCACTCCAGGCCTCCAGGCTGATCAGGGAGCTGCTTGAAGTCATTGCAGTGACACTGTACTTGAGAACAGAGAGCAAGAACAGCAGAGGCCTAGTGGCTTTTGTTCCCAGGTTGCTAAAGCTGATTCTATTCTGAGGTTTCAGGTCCAGAGTATCAGGTGTACACAAAGATTGGCTGTGCTGTAGCTGCCTCTGCATTGCCCTGTCTAGGCTGGGGAGGGAGCAGGGAGAACAGATGATCTTTTGTACCGCATGAGTGAGAGCCAAACACCCTTCGCCCCATAGGGGATTTGAGTAGAATGGGCACCACAGATGCCACCTAAAAACCCCTTTGTCTGCTTCCACGGCACTTAGGCAAGGAGAGAGCCACAGCTAGCTACCCCATGGCCAATGGATCCACCCCCAAGAGTCTCACACTGCCACCCAGCTCCATGGTTCTTCCTCTATGGTTTCCTCATTGCTATCTCACCCTGTGGATCCATCCCTGAGGCTCAAGTACTTTTACCAGTCAGCTCTGAGTCTTCCCTGCTACTTCCAGGCCCCAAGGCTCTGCCCCTAGGCTCCCACAGGACACCTGAAAAAAAATTGCCCCTTTGGTCCAATGCTCTTCCTGTGACCCACTAGCATTGAGCCACCATTGCACCTGGACCTAGTTGGAGTGAACACCTACAACACTGCCACCCATGATCACTGCCTAGATAGCCTCACCCAGCTGCCACTGGCACCACCACAGGGAGACTCAGACAGCAATCTCCTGCAATGTCAGCCTCAGACTTGCCCAACCACCAACCTGAGGTTCCAACAGCAGCCTGCCTGGGGAAAACAACCCACCACCCTGAACAAATATTATCCAGCACCAGCTTAGACTGTGACAATCACAGGGGAATGGGACGACACAGAACAGCTGCATTACAGGTCTCAGCACATCCACCCCTCCCCTGCTAGGTCCATCTTCCACAGTAATTCACAAAAGAACCATCTAGGGTCCTCTCCTTCTTCTCACATGGTAGGAGAGTTCTCCTCAAAGGAAAACAGGTGTGCTGCAAGCCTATCTGCCCTGGGATGAATGAAAATGTTTCAGATGAGAAACCAGCAAAGGAACTCTGACAACATAAAAAATAAGCTAGTTTCACACCTCCAAGTGATCATAATGGAATCACAGCAATGGACCCCAACCAAAAGAAAATTTTTGAAATTTCAGAAATGAAATTCAGAATATGGCTGGCAAATAAAATGAATTGGATTGAAGACAAGGTTGAAAACCAACACATGGGCCCAATGAATTGGTATATAATTGCACATTTGGCCATTTCTTCTTCCATGCAAAATAAACAACCAGATGTACTTTTGGAATACATCTGGAAGATTGGACGTCACCACTATACTTCAGGGTTACCCAGAAAGCGGCTATAGTTCTAAGTTGTCCACTTTTGTGTGGTGTCTGCATATCTTACAGAACCATATCTAAACAAGTCCTGAGTCTTTCTTTAGTAACTAGTCATAGGGAACTTTCCATGAGGACATAGGCACAGGCTTGGGAGAGAGAAGACAATGTAGGAGTGGGGACCATGGGCATTTTGTTCCACTTATTTATGTATTAATAACTTCCTTATACCTTCAGGGAGTGCTCAGGCTCAATTAAGTACGCATCACTTCAGTGTGAGGCTGGAGTGCTATAGTGCACACCTACCTTTATGGCTTTGTGAGTTAGATAACACCTAGTTCATAATGGATGGCTCAGGTCACAGATAAACTTGCTGGCACATATTTAAGTATTCAGTCTCTACTAAGGCTCAGTAGTAGGCCAACATTTGTATCTCAAAAGGGAAATCATTATTCACAGAAGATGGGCTTTTCTTCAGGGGCACTGTGATTCACCTGGAGGGGCCTTCTAGAGTCCCCTAATAGCATAAATATCTGATACTGGCACCATTGAATCTACTGGATTATATGGCCTAATTGGCAAAGCAGCTTGCATGGCAAACTGGAGTTATTACAGAGCCATCTCTTGTTCTTGGGCCCACTCAAAACTAGCAGCCTTTTGGGTCACTTTGTAAGTAGGCCAGAGTAACACATCCAAATGAGAAACATGTTGATCCCAAATTTAAAGAACTCCACTAGGCATTGTAACTCTTTGCTAGTTGCAGAAGAAGACAGATGTAACTACTTATTCTTCACCTTAAAAGGGCTGTCTTGACACACTCCACATCTCTGGATGCCTAGAAATTATTCAGGTAGAAGATCATGAATTCTTGTTGGGAATTATTTTCCAATCTATGACATGTGAATGTCTTACTAATAAGTCTAGAGTAGTTGCTAATTTTTGCTTACTATGTCCAATCAGCATAATGTCATCAATGAAATGAACCACTGCCATATCTTGTGGAAGGGAAAGGCAACCAAGTTCCCTGTGAACTAAATCATGGCATAAGCCTAGAGTTGATATATCCCTGAGGTAAGACCATGAGTTTATGGCTGGCCTTGCCAGCCAGAGCAAGCTTCCGGTGGGCCTTATGGATGGATACGGAGCAAAAAAATTGCTGATCAACAGCTGAATGCCAGGTACCAGGGAATGTGTTAGTTTACTCAAGCAATGAAACCACATCTGGTAAAGCACCTATAATTGGAGTCACTATCTGGTTAAGCTTATTGTAATCCACTGCCATTTTCTAAGATCTGACAGTCATCAGCATAGTCCAAATAAGCAAGCTGAATATAGATGTGGTGGGAATCCCAACCCTGCATCCTTCCAGTCATTGATGGTGGCACTAATTTCTCAAATCTCTCCAAGGATGTGGTATTTCTTTTGTTTTACTATAATAAAGAAAAAAGCCTCTCTAGAACGTAATACAGTAAAATTTATAGTCACTTTCATGATCCTTTCACAATTATATTGCTGAGTAGGTCATGAATTCTAAACAATTTCTGGAACCCAAAATTAAGTATAAATTCTGTTGCTTTGAACCACCACTCAGTTGCCATTGCAGCCATATATTACTTATTCCAGATCCTCAAATGCATCTCATTCATTCCTATGCTTCTCTTGTACCTAGATCTCCCTCTTCCTTTGCTGATAAAATGTACCCATATTCAGGTCTTAGTTTGAAGAAACAGTTCTTGAAAGAGGTCTTTCCTATCTTTAGGGCTATATCTCTCTATATTTACCCTCTTTATTTATTTATTTATTTTTTTGAGACAGAGTCTTGCTTTGTTGCCCGGGCTAGAGTGAGTGCCGTGGCGTCAGCCTAGCTCACAGCAACCTCAAACTCCTGGGCTTAAGTGATCCTACTGCCTCAGCTTCCCGAGTAGCTGGGACTACAGGCATGCACCACCATGCCCGGCTAATTTTTTATATATATATATATATATATATTTTAGTTGGCCAGATAATTTCTTTCTATTTTTTAGTAGAGATGAGGTCTCACTCGTGCTCAGACTGGTCTTGAACTCCTGACCTCAAGTGATCCACCCACCTCGGCCTCTCAGGGTGCTAGGATTATAGGCATGAGCCACCGCGCCCAGCCCTATTTACCCTCTTTAATTGACACCCAGTACCACCCTGTAGTGTTTCAGCTTTTCCTGCCAGACTCTAAATTCTGTGGGGGTGGAAGTGTGTCTGTTTGTTACTACTGTGTCTTTGTGATCTAGAACAGTACTTGTCAGTGTTATGTGCTCGATAAATATTTTAAATAAATCAGTGATCATTGAACATTAAAGTTCAACTTGAATCATACTGGTACCAAGGATTAGAGTATTATAATAATAGAATAAAAATAACAGTGAAAATTTAGAAATCTGCTTTGAACACCATCTTTTTTATAATTATAATCTAAAATGAAGACTACATAACAGAACATTCACCAGTGTTCCTACACTTTACTTATATTAACATGTAAAAATCAGAGCCTCTATCTTGTCCATAGTAGTTACAAGGATATTTACAAAAATTTATTCAAATAAAGTCAAATCCTTCAGAGCCAGTTACTATGTAGGTTTGGCTGCAATTCACAAACTAAATTTATTTTTGAATGCTTTTCTCAAAATGACACAACTAGTTCTGATTTTTTTTTCTTGTTTAACATGTCTCTTGTATCCAATTATAATGTACTACGTTAAACAGAATTTTAAATATATGTATAGTATTGTTTTTTTCTGGCCTACTAAAAGTTGTCTTTATTATTCTTCTTTCTGGTCATAAAAAGTTAAAGCTAATTCACAATTGCAAAGATGTGGAATCAACCTAAGAGCTCATCAATTCATGAGTGGATAAAAAAATGTGATATACATACACATGCACATACACACATACACATATACATAGCATGGAGCTCTACTCAGCCATGAAAAGGAGTAAAATAACATCTTTTACAGCAAGTGATGGAACTGGAAACCATTATGCTAAGCAAAATATTTCAGGAATGGAAAAACCAACACCACATGTATGTGGGAGCTAAACGATGGGCAGATTCAGGCACAAAGAGATGTAAAGGACATTGGAAACCAAGAAGAGGGGAGGGTTAGAGGGGAGTGAGGGAGAAAAACTTATCTATTGGGTACAATGAACGCTGTCTTGAAGCCAGGCTCACTGAAAGACCTGACCAGCATTATAGAGTGCATCCATGTAACAAAAACTTTTGTACCCCCTTATTTTAAAATAAAAAAACCCCAAAGCTTCAATGCAAGAATTTTTACTTCATTTATTCTAAAATATGTATTAAATATCCACCATGTGCTAGGAAGTAGAAGCTCCTTCTCAGGAACTGAATGATGTTCTGCTTCTCTTACTGTCTTATTTACACAGTGACTCCTATGCGATGCTGATGCAATCATTTTGAACGTGACTCTGATGTTGATGTTAATTAAGCCTAACAACAGGTAGCAGTCTAGGTCTCAGGACTACTTACTTCATAGCTGTTGGACACAGTCTGTAGCATAAATTTTTGTCAGAGCCAAAGAGGACATGTTGGGAATCTTAAGTTCATATTATTTGATGAACTATTATTTTTTCTAGCTTTTAGAATCAATACAGAACATTGTGCTTGTTGTAACAATTAGTTTCAGGTTTTTTATTAATTATGGACATTATATGCAGAGAAGATACATCCACATATGGTTTTTCTTCCATTTTTTATTGTGGTATAGTTGACATACAGTCAACTGTACAAATTTAAAATGTACAATTTAATAAGTTTGACACAATTTGATATGCAAACACCTATGAAACCAACCATCACTACGATCAAGACAATAACTATATCTATCACCTTCCAGAGTTTTCTAATGTCCCTCATAATCTCCACCTCTCAGTCCTCCCTCACTGCCCTGCCCTGACAATCACTGACCTGCTTTCTATAGTTACAGATTAGTTTGTCTTTTAAAATAATTTTATAAAATAGAAGTAGTATATCGTATACACTCTGTTTGGTCTTGTTTATTTCACTTATCAATAGTATTTTGAGATTAATATGTGTTTTTTATGTTTTAATAGTTGATTTCTTTTTATTGCTGAGTTGTATTAATTACACAAACAATATATTTTATCCATTTACCTGTTAATGGATGTTTGGGCTGTGACTAATTTGAAGATATTAAAAATATCTACCTTGTAGATGTTTTATATTTTTAGGTTGTACATTTACATCTAATGCATTTTGAGTTAATTTCTCTGTGTGGTATGTGGTATGGATTCAAGTTCATTTTATTTAGAAATGATTATCTAGTTATTCCAGTACCATGTGTTGAAAAGCCTGCCCTTCCTCAGCTTATTTGCTTTTGTACCTTTATCAAAAATCAGGTGCCCATATATGTACAGGTTTATTTCTGGATTCTCTATTAGGTTTCATTTGCCATTTTTCTTATCTTTATACCAATAGCACACCATTTTGGTTAATTTAGATTTATATTAAATCTTGAAAACACGTAGGCTTAGCCTTTTGTATCGTGTCTACTAAGGCTTCTATAAAACACTACCATAAACTGGGGTGGCCTGAACACCAGAAATTTATTTTCTCAAAGTTCTGGAACCAGGAAGTCCAAGATGAAATGTCTGCAGGTTTGGTTCTCCTGAGTCCTCTCTCCTTGGCCTTTAGATGGCCCCTTCTTGCTGCCTCTTTACATGGCCTTTATCTGTGTGCATAAGTCTGTATCTCTTCCCCTCCTTATAAGAACTGGTCCTATTGGATTAGGGCCCTAACTTTATGACCTCGTTTAACGTTAATTACATTTTACAAATATTGAGTCTTCCGGTCCAACATCTGTTTCTTATACAAACTGACAATCAAAGCTATTTAATATTAGTGATGCCTAAATCTTCCTCTAGCCCAGACTAACTAGTTCACACTTTTACTTGCAGAGACCAAAAAAGTTGACTAATCTTGGACTATTATGTTAATCTCACATTCTATAAGCAATCTAACAGCAAGTACTCCAGATATACACAGAATGTGACCACTTCTCACTACTTCCACTGGGTCCACCCTGGTCTGGGCCACCCTATCCTCCACGGTGATGCCTGTATCAGCCTCCTCACTGGGCTTCTGCTGGTTTCTCTTCTCTAAACGTACTTTACTTCCTGCTTATTAATGCCATTAGCCCAAGTCTGAGAAACACGTTCATCAGTTTAATTGAGGTAAACTTGGTGTCCCAACAATATGAGACAGAGAAAGAGACCATAACTCCACTTCCCATGAGAGAGTCAAGTGGTCATATTTAGGCCAGCTGTCCCAAGTGACCACTGTGCCCAGTTTCAATCCCACAGTTCCCAGGGTTCAGTATGACATAATTGGCCACCTTCACCTGAAGGCTCAGGCTCATGACAAGGTCTAGGTGTTAAATATTCTTTGTACTTTCTGTTCTGAGATCTGATCAAAATGAAGAGTCACTTTTTTTTCCTAACATGTTCTTTTCATCATTTCCTCCATCAAGTAGTGTCTTCTCTTTCTCATCAAATCATAAAGAAAAATAAAAATTTTAGGACCATCTCCCCAACTCCTTATGCAAAAGAGAAGGTAAAGGCCTCAGGCCCCTGTAAAGGACTTACTCCACACATCATCCATAAGGAAATTCCCTGCTGGCCTCTCATAAGCAAGGACATGCACGTTGCAACTTTAGGTCTGAAAGCTAAGTCTAGCTCCTAAAACTAACGTCTATTCAATTCCACATTAATAATGTGGAATTTCTTCCCAGGTGAAGAACAGAGACAAGACAAGTTCATTCTTCCACCTACCCATGGACATCTACATAATTGATGATTCCTTCGCTCCCCTTTTTCTTTCTAACACTCAGCCTTATCTTATGTAAAATGTAGATGTTTCCTGGCCTCACAAGAATGTGACCATCTTGGCTCACTGCCCACCCCCCCATATTTTTTTTCTTTCTGTATGCCTTATTCCCCTTAAATACTGAAGCTCCCAAATTCCCCATCAGAAAAACAGCCACAGATTTTTCTGTGGCTTGTGTTTTTCTTGGGCACATTCTCAAACTTTGGCTTAATAAAATTCCATTGTTTGAGACCTTCACCTTAGTCACTTATTTTAAATTGTCAAACCTAAGTGTCCTTTATCTTATGGGAAGAAGACATTGGCCATCAATTCCTGGAACATAATATTCTGCTTCTTCCTAACATTTTCAAATTTGAATTTGTTCTCTCTGAAGCGGTATCACTCCCTAAGTTGCTTTCTCTCTTTCTCTCCTTTTTTCATTTGTACTCAAATATCACGTCAAATGGAGCCAAAATTTTTGTTAGACACTGAATTCTCTTCCTCTTCCTCAGAAAACTGAGCAGAATTTGTATCTCTTCTTTATATATATTATTTGCAGCACTGTATCTTTTTTCTATGTTGTGGTTGTTTTCAGAATAAAGTGCTTTGGAATATCTGTCCATTCATTTGACATTTTAATTAGTAATCAGATTCTATGGCATTTTATTTCCAATTAATATATGCAATTTTGTCACTTGAAGTCCCTAGGTTAAATATTGTATGTAAAGCATTAAGGTGAATCATACAAAATCTTTGGTGATTATAGGAACTTAGAATCTAAATCACAAACATTACTAAAATGGAGTTTTTATTTGATATGAAGAAAATATTTATATTTAGTTAGGTATGATAGCAATATTTGCATTAGATTTTTTTGATTCATTAGAAATAGGTATTGAAATATCTACAAAATAATGTGGTCTGTTATAGTTGCATTAAAATGCCACTAGGATAGCTAGCATTGGTCACTGAAAATGATGGCAAAATAATGAAAATTTTTGAAGCTTTTTCATTGTTACTCTTCTTGATGGGTTTTTTAATTATATAATTATTTTTACTATTGTGTAAGATGTGTGCATTTATATAATAATATTTAAATAAAGCACATAAACATTCTAATAAAAATGCCTAATATACGGAACATCAGCACCATTCCACACAGAAAAAAGGCAATCATCTTCCTGCACACTGTGGTGATGGATTTTGATGATCATCCTCAGATCTGGGTATGACAATTGGTGATGCCTGAGTAGAGGACAGTGCAGCCTTAGAATTAGGAAGAGAGCACTCTAAATGTCTCTCCAAGTATGGACAGTGGTGTTACCAAAAATGTTTGTGCAAGATTTTCTCTGTGGGTGTTACTGAGAAATGTCATTTTTGCCTAATTATACCATTACATTTTCCTAACAATCTGTGAGTTAGAGCAGTGTGTCTTCTATATGTAATATAGAATGGCCCCTGGCCTGAGAGCACGTGCTCTGCAGCCACCAGATCAACATGTTGTCCCCTGTGTGATGTGCCAGGCCTGTGCCAACATGCTGAAGTGCTGCTAAGGCACAGAGCAGAGACCAGTCGGACCCTTACCAGCTGCTGCTCATGGGCTCCATGTCCCTTTTTCCCCAGGCCAGCCCTGATCTTTCCACTGCTGTGTGCAGGCCACAGGAGGAGGAGGAGCTGGTGCTGTGCCCACCAATATCCTTGCTGGATGCTCAAGACCTGGCCATTGGGTCACTACATGGTGGCCACTAATCCCTCAAGGCCCTGGATGCACTTATCAGATTTTAGGAACCTCTCAGAAGTCTAGATCTCACACCCCACCTACCCAGTCACAGAAATCACATGTTTTAAGTGTATATTCCATGCTTTGTAGTGTATTTGCAGAGTTATGTAACCACTTCTCTGTTCAGTGTATAATTTCTGGAAGGGGGTGGGTCCTCCCCCAAACAGCAGGTGAAAGTAGTGGTCTACCTGTGGACACTTTCTGCTTACAGCCCACTGTTTTCTCTTGGGGCACCATCTCTCCCACCCTTGGGCCTCAGGACAGATGATGATAGGTAGGGGGTATTACCTTGCCCCTGAAAAAAGCATGGTTCAGGCCTGTCACCTCTCTGAGGTCAGGGAAGTCACAGCTCTCAGTGCTGCACTTCAGTGTGGCAGCCACTGGCCATGTGGAGCTACTGAGCACCTGGAATGTGGCTGGTCTGAACTGTGATGTTCTACAGGCTTAAAACATAGAATGAGTTTGAAGGATACAGTACCAAAAAATACTTCATTAATAATTTTATATTGATCAAATATAAAAACAATAATATTTTGGATATATCTGATTAAATTATTACAATCAATTTTACTTGTTTCTTTTTCTTTAAGTGGCTATTAGAAGATTTTAAATGACAAATGTGTCTCACATTTTATTTCTATTGGACATTGCTGCCTCAGAAGTGCCTCCATTTTCAAAGCTCAGGCTGCCTCCTCAAAATATTAGAAGCCAGGATGGTTACAAAATCTCAAACTTTAAATTAATTGTCATTGTGTAATTTCCATTTAATAACATATATTTATGTATGTGTATATACATTTATATACAAAATTTATTAAAGGATATAATTTATATTCAGGGTTAAATATAAATGTGTTCCATGCAGGGCCAGGTCCCAGAGCAGGGGCAAAGCCCCTTTTAAAAAGAACTACGGCCAAAACCTTTTTTACTCTGGCCTCATTCAGCCCCTAGTCTGATCTTGTCACCTGTCACTCATGGCCAGAGGGGTGGGGCCTAGAGCCTTATCCAATCAGGGGCGCTGAGATGAGGCCTGTCCAATCAGGTACTCAGTCAGAAAGAAGGGGGCGGCTTCCGGGATCTGGCTCGGCCTTTGCCTCCTGCGCTAGGCAGGGAGCCGGTGTTCTCTCTCCACTGTTCCATTTTCAAGAAGGCGTAGGTGTCCTTGTGGCAGCCTCTGTCACTCTGTGACTTGCACATACTGGGATATTCATAGGGAGGACATCGGGACACCCCTGAAACTGGGAAATGGTGAGTGTGCAGGTCAAGGATCCTCTGTGGGGGCAAGGGGCTGGTCAGAGCCCCCGGAAGCGGCTGTGGCGGACCCGGCTTCCTCGCATCAGCTCTGAAGTCTTGGAGACTGAAGTTCGCCACTGGCACACCTAAGTCCTCAGTTCCCTCGCGCCACGGGTTGGGCTGGGTGGGCAGTTGGGACCCTGGGCATTCTCTATTGTCCCTGAATGGGAGCTCTCTCTGTGCAGCTTTGCGCAAACAGCCTGGCTTCTCCTCCAGATTGTGTGGGGAGATGGGAGGGTCCTCAGTGGAGAATATACCACTCCATGTGCGGGGTTTATGCATGAGAGGAGCTGGAATTCATGAGGTCCCCATACTTAAAGAGGTTTACTCTGAGCTAAATTTGAGGACCATGGCCTGGAGCTGCCCAAGAATCCTTAAGCAAGTGGACTTGCTGTGATTGGGTTACAGCTTGGTTTTATACATTTCAGGGAGGCAGGAATTACAGGTAAAGTCATAAATTAATACATGGAAGGCCTACATTGGTTTGGCCCCAAAAGATGGAACATCTAAAAGCTGGCTCATGGGTTACAGGTGGAGGTAAAGACTTTTTGACTTGTAACTGGTTAAAGAAAGGAAGCTTTGTCTAAAGGCTTGGAATGTTTTAAGTTTAGTTAAAGTCTGTTAATGAGAGCTAAGCTACTGGCCATGTATTTGTTATATAAATTGAGGGCCTGTAGATTTATCTTGCATATCCTTAGGACTGTTAATGAGTTATGAAGTATGTCTTCCAGAAGAGAGGGGGCATGATGAGGCATGTCCGACCTCCCTTTTCGTGGCTAGTAACTCAGGTTTGGGGTAGTCTCTTGGCCAAGACAGGGTGCATTTAGTCAGCCAGTGGGGGTGATCCTTAAGATTTTATTTTAGTTCACACCTACTTTCACCTATTAAAAATTAAACTAAGGAAGTGTGAATGCTTAAAAGAGTTTATTTGAGCAAATAGTAATTTGTGAATCTAGAAGCCTACAAACATGGTTTGTGGTCTGGGGGCCACTGGAAGGGCGTGAAGGAAAGGCTTTTATCAGCTGCAAGAGGAAGCAAACTACATTCATTAGTTGACTGGGTACAGTTATGTAGTGGCCTGATTTGGAGTATCCACATGGTTACTTTCTGGTTATGTAATCAGAGCTTTATTGGCAGTTTGTGGTTGTTTGCTTAAGTTTTTTTCCAAGTTGTAATTTATAGGAAATGCGTTTGAGTTAGAATTAGGTGTCTGTACATAGGAACCCAGAACATTACAGACACTTCAGTCTAATTGCCCCTGTTTAACTATTTTAATGCTTTCTAGGGGTACTGATTTTCCTTGCATTTTCCAAAAGTATGGCAAGCAGTGTCTCAGATCCAAGACTCAAATCCAGTTTGCCCAGCCTGACTGTTCTAAGGCCTGTTGGATATCGCAAATTTTCAGTTTCTTCCCCACGTTCTCAACTGCCTACTGCTGCTCTCCAACTCATAACATTATCATCTATTTGCTCTTTATTTATTTTTCAAACAGATACAGTATTTTAATTTTTTTTCCACAGTGCTGAGGGTATCTCTTTTTAAAAAACGTGTTTTCTGTTTCTGAACATTTCAAATGAAAGGAAAGCAGAGAATAATCACCTGACACTCTCCCATAAAATATCTTTGTGATTCTCTTCCTTTTACCTTCCCTAGGCACACACACCTTACCAGACTATCTTTACATTTTGGTTATCCTTTGGAAACTTTACAGGGTAAAGCGTCCTCAGCCATCCTCCTGTCTTTTCCTGATCCTTCTTTCACAACTGTTTGGGGATGGCCCAAGATGCCCCCAGCAGCCATGTATCCTGGAGTGTCTAGTGAATGTCAGCCGTGTGTCACTTCCTCCCAGAGGACAGCCTAAGGATTGGGGTAACAGCTGCCTGCCCCGGTGCTGAGAGGAGTCTCTTGTACCCTTCACCTAGAAAGCTAATCCCTTGGGACCTTAAGGTTTTCTTTCCCCAAGCTGAGCTTCCATTCCATGTGGACACATTGGTGTTCAGCCAATAGGATGCTGGTATTGAAAGGAAAGGGAAGAAATGACTCCTGCCCTCTGAATTCTTTCATACTTTTAAAGGGAGAAAAAAACTATCCCCCAAAAGGAAAACCCACCAAAATGAGGCAGTGCAAGAAGCTGCAAAGCAATTTGCACTTCAGGCACACAGATACAGAGCAGTGTCTCCTGGGATGGTGGTCACTGAGTCCTTCAATGAGCAGGATGGGGGTGGGAGGATTTCCCAAGTGATAGGACGGTCTGACTTGACACTGGCGTCACACATGCCTGTGCTGCAGTCAGCACCACCCCTCCCTGGACTTTTTACCTTGTAAGGATTTATTTTTTAGCTGTAAAGTGTATTTTATCAGCAAAGGCTGAAATATAATAAAATATTTTCAATGACGCAAGAAAGAGGTGACTTTTAGTGAAAAAAATCTAGTTTTATATTTCGTTTTCTTTGTTGTTTTTTTTGAGACAGAGTATCACTCTTTTGCCCGGGCTAGAGTGCCATGGCATCAGCCTAGCTCACAGCAACCTCAAACTCCTGGGCTCAAGCAATCCTTCTGCCTCAGCCTCCTGGAGTAGCCGAGACTACAGGGATGTGCCACCATGCCCGTCTAAAAATTTTTTCTGTATATATATTTTTAGTTGTCCAGCTAATTTCTTTCTATTTTTAGTAGAGATGGGGGGTGGGTCTCCCTCTTGCTCAGGCTGGTCTCAAACTCCTAACCTCGAGCGATCCACCCACCTCGGCCTCTCAGAGTGCTAGGATTACAGGCGTGAGCCATCGCATCCGGCCTATATTTCATTTGTTAGTAATTCTTTTTTTTTTTTTTTTTGAGACAGAGTCTCACTCTGTTGCCCGGGCTAGAGTGAGTGCCGTGGCGTCAGCCTAGCTCACAGCAATCTCAAACTCCTGGGCTTAAGCGATCCTACTGCCTCAGCCTCCCGAGTAGCTGGGACTACAGGCATGCGCCACCATGCCCGGCTAATTTTTTTGTGTATATATATTTTAGTTGTCCATATAATTTCTATTTTTAGTAGAGACGGGGTCTCGCTCTTGCTCAGGCTGGTCTCGAACTCCTGACCTCGAGCGATCCACCCGCCTCGGCCTCCCAGAGTGCTAGGATTACAGGCGTGAGCCACCACGCCCAGCCTGTTAGTAATTCTTATTTACCTTTTTTCTTCCCCACTGTGAGTGTTGTAAGGTTCTATGGTCTGTTCTATTTGGGGGTGATTTCAAATACTATCCCAGGGCTTACCTTTCAGAATGCTACCAAGAGAAGAAATAGGGAAAATATCTCTATCATTATGGTTGCAGAAAAAGGGATACATTTCCACAAGAAAGTGTGGTAGATGCATTGTTGAAGTATAAATATTCACCAAAACATCAGTTTCTCTCTTATGCAGAGTGGAGAGTTTTTGACTGTGGAAACTCTGTTGTGTGTCCTGTGATCTGAATATCAGCATTTACAGCTAAATTTTATGTGACAGGACTTGGCAGTTATTAGAAGTGTTCACATATGATTCATTGTTTGCTAAATGATCTGTTATAGAAATAATTAAATGACATGTATGTTGTCTGAAAGGGATAGATATTTTTGCTTTTCCTATTGAGATGTGAAATGTAAGTCCTCTATACTTTTCTTCCCTTTTATAAACATAAACACTGAGTTTGAGTTATTTTGCTGGATTCTTCAAACATTGGCTGTTTCTCATTTAAAACTAAGTGAATATTCTTAACTGGGAAGCAGAGACCTGGGCTCAGAGACTCCAGGCAAAGGTCAATCCTGATCTAGCAATAAGAGGTCATGGAAGGCCCAGTTAGTTCTTCCTGGGAAGCCTCCTTGGCAGGAGTTCCGGTCTGTTTACACCCACCACAGGAGGAGCCCTTTATGCTGAGAGAAGCTACAGAGTCCTGGAAACCTGGGCTCCACAGGCAGACGTGGTCGGGCTTGGGATGGGAGCGGGGCTCTGATACCATTTCTGAGGGTGTAATTGTTATTGTCCTGGGGCTGTTTTTAGACATATCAAATAAAATAAATCTTACTTTAAGCTAAAAGTAATTTTATTCTAAAGAAGTATTGCTATAGGATAAAAGTACCAACTATAAGATCTGCAAAAATCCTTCTATGAATTTTGGAACACTTAATACCTGACTCACAGGGTATTATGAGGATTAACTCACACAATTTGAGTTTCCCAGCACAGTGTGCTATAGCATACTTGTTGAGCACAAAGTACGTGGTCAATAAATATTACGTTAATGCATGTGTACATGTTGTTTTCGAAATGACTTCCTCAGATATAGTTGCCTTTCCAGCCTCTGTAAACTTTACAGAGCCAGCAGAAAATGTTGTTCCATGATGGTGACTTGGACCAGAAGAATTTATGTTGCAATAAGAGTGTTGAGTGTAAGGGCGTCTGTGCTGTGTCTGCTGTCTCTAGATGAGTGCTACTGGTGACAGGTCTGGGGAAGCAACATCAGCATTCACAGGGGCTTGTTAATGAAGCCAATCCATGGACCCCTTTCACACCTGTAGAATCACATTACTTAGACTGGCACCTAGACACCGAATGATTTGTATGCAGATTGAAGCTTGAGAGGCAGTGCTCAGCTTAGTGGCTCTCAGCCCAGGCTTCCAATTATAATCCAATGACCAGTTTGAAGACATACCATCACCTGTGCCCTCCCTACAGATTCTGGCTATTGGTCTGGGTGGGAGCATCCATGTGGTTTTAAGTAAGTGCCCATGTGATTCTAAGATGAGGACAGGGTCAAGCATGTGGGCTCCGTGATCCATTCATGAGAAACAAGTCCAGCCTTTTTCCAAAGGGAGGTCACAGGGCCTGCTCTGCTGGGATTTGCTGGTGGTGGGTCACTGTTGCCCATATTCCCATTGCTACTGCAGAAATTGCTGGTACCTGTGGCAGGGGAAGGCACCTGAGGACATGAAAGGAGAAACTCACATTTTCATCTTTATGTAAGATCTCATTGTTCCAAAATCTCTACTGTGACAAAATACAGATGAGTGTGGCCTTTTCTGCACTTTATGGTTCTTCTGCCTGTGGGTGTGGTGGCAGCAGATAAAGGGGCTGTGCTGATGCCTTGAAATGCATATTCTCAAGATGCAGCTGTGATTTGTTCAATCTCATCTGAGAAGGAATCCTAGAGAAGCAGGAAGAGGAGAAGAAATGGCTGGTTCTCAGGTAAGAGTCTCCCAGGGCAGAATCCGTGTCCTACTTTTACTCCTAGAATGTCATGTTTTTAGGACTTGGGAACTGTTGTTTCTCTACTTCTGAGGTTTGCCTAACAAGATTGGCTCAGCTACTTTTTTTCCCCTTCTTATGATTTCCAAGGGGCTCCTTAAAATCCTTTTCCCCTACATTTCAGAATCTTCTCTCCATTCTCAACATCCAGGCTTTTTGCATACGAAGAACAGTCCTCACCATGAAATTATGACCTGCAATGTTAAAAATGTTCTCTTTTGACAGATCAACGTGGGAAGATGTGTATGCACAAGATTCCTCTTGGGCATAGGGTTGGGTACTCAGATACTAGTGAACAAGGGAAATATGCTATTGAGGTTATATCTAGATGCCCCATCCTCTCCTTTCCAAATAGACTTTAAAAATGCACAGTTATGGCTGGATGTGGTGGCTCATACCTATAATTTTAGCACCTAGGGAGTCGAAGGCAAAAGGATTAGTTGAGGTCAGAGGTTTGGGACCAGCCTGGGGAAGAGTGAGAAATCAGCTGGATGTGGTGGCATGTGCCTGCAGTCCCAGCTACTCAGGAAGCTGAGGCAGGAGGATTGCTTGAACCCAGGAGTTTGAGGTTGCTGTGAGTTATGATGATGCCACTGCCTCTAGCCTGGGCAACAGAAGGAGACCCTGTCTCAAAAAAAAAAAAAAAAAAAAAAAGTGCGTATTTGAAGAGGATGACAGTAATTGCCAAGGTAACTCAGAAAGTTCTGAAAAAAGAGATTAATTAGAAGAGATGTGCTCTCTAGGATGCTAAAGAAAAACTATTTAAATACACTACTAAAGATGACAGAACATGAAAGATATATGTGGTTTGAACTTTGCATAAAACTGATATTTTTCATGACTATGTTCAGATTATGATTCACTTTTTTTGGCCAATAATCTCACAGCAGCGACGTATCCTCTACACCTCAGCACCTCATACCAATTTGTCCTCCTGTAGTTGATGTTCATTCACTCGGTTAAGGTGCTGTCTGACAGACTTCTCTATTATTAAGTTAATTATTTTTTAATATATCATTAAGAAGTATCTTGGGGAGTTTTAATGACTCATGTACATACATTATCACATTAAATCTGGAAGCTCCCCTTTCTTCTTAGTTTCTCTTTGCTATAGGTTGCTTTGAGAAATGAAGGTTCCCATCTTTGTTTATGGGTTAGGCAAAATAGGATAAAACTCAGGCTCTTCCACTTGCTGTATGTTTGACACAGTATTCTTTTTGGGCCAGAAGAAGTTGCATTGCTGAGAAGTTTGTTAGAAATGCAGAAACTTAAGTTCCACTCCAGATCTGAATCAGAATGTGCATCTTAATAAGATCTCCAGTTCACTGTAGTACACTTTAAAATTTTAGAAGTAGCCTTCTAACTCACCATGACCTCCATATGAGAAACATATAGAGCTTACTGTGTGTGGTGTATATGCCACTAAAAATGTATATGCCTGTGTTGATGCCCCTGTTTTTATACTTTATCATCAAGAAAAGTACAGTATCTACACTTGTTTTGTGGATCTTTTTGCCATCGTCTGTTCTCAGAGTTACAGAATACATTGCAGAGTGTTACTGTCTTAATTATTGGATAATTCCAGTCATTCATATATGTCAGAGGCAGATCTCTTCACTCTCATTCTACATTTAATCAAATTAAGAATGCTATTCCTGACTACTTGGTAAATATGTGATTTTTTCCCCAGGGGTTGCTAACATTCAAGGATGTGGCCATAGAATTCTCTTGGGAGGAGTGGGCATGCCTGGATCCTGCTCAACGGAAGTTGTATAGGGATGTGATGTTAGAGAACTACAGAAACCTGATCTCTGTGGGTGAGGACAACTTCCCTTTAAGATTCCTAATGTACCCTTAGGGTTTCATTTTCTTTCCTTGTGGAATTTTATTTGTAGTTTCTGCTTTATATGAATGAGTTTCATTTCCCTGCTTTCAGTAAAAACTTGGGAGCTTCCTGGTGTAGAAAAAAGTCTTCAAGATGTTTTACCTTGAAATCCAACCATCCCCTTTCTTGAACTGATCTGTGTACTTCACTGTAGTTTGGTGGCAAGTCTGGTAATTCATTGGTATAAAACATTATTAGCCAGACCTCAAAATACAGTTTTTACTAATTTTTAATTCAGTAGTACTAATGACAGACAAATTTAAAATATTTTCTAAAGATTCTAATGGTTCTGTCAGGAAACAATTTTGAGTTTAATTTTTTTTTTTTTTTTTTACGGTCTTCTATAATGTTGTCTCTTCTGTACTGAGCACAGTACTACATTGGTAATTGGAAAATCCTAGCAAGAGTCATGTTTGTTTGTTTTTTTTTTTTTCCTTAATAAAATAGGTCTTGTTGTTTCTAAGCCGGACCTGATCACTTTTCTGGAGCAAAGGCAAGAGCCCTGGAATATGAAGAGACATGAGACAGTAGCCAAACACCAAGGTAGGTTGGAATGAATGAAGCAGATGACACAGATGAGAGGTCCAAAGATCTAGTCAGACTGTAAAATGTGGTGTGAGAAGCTGTGCTTCGAAAGATATGATTTCTGAGAAGCCTGGATTTCTTTCCTGTGCTCTCGCATAGGGGCATCTGCTAGTCTATCCTCTAAAATACTCTAGGGACTCTACTTCCTTTCAGTGATCCTCCTTCAAAGTTATAGTAAGAGCCAATGTCATCTTCATGGTCTGTGAGGGACTGTATTATCTGAGTGCTGTTCCATTTCCTTTGGGGACATAAGAATATCTGTGCATATTTTTGAGGAACTCTATATTAAACCTTTTTTATGTTCCCTTTTGGCATCATCTGAAATGTGTGTGAGTAGTGGTATTATTGATACTTGCTTCAAAAGTCACAGGAATACCAGTGACAGATGTACATTTTCTGCTTTAGCATTTCCTATCAAATGTAGGTTTTCATTGTTATTTTGCAGAAATTTGTACTCAGTAATTTTGTCAGAACACTAAGAATCTATCACAATGTAAAAAAATTAATGTTATTTTACTTCAAAATTTTTTTTTTTTAGTATGAACTGAAATTAACAATTTAAATTCTATATTTTTATATTCCTCAATTATAATATAGTTTAGTATACCTACTCACTTCCTAGATGTCTTAAATATACTATGTCATGGGGGATCACAGAACATTGCTCAGCATATATTAAACTCCCACTTGTGATGTTATATTTTTAATAACTAATTTTACAAGTTTCTCTTGTTTGGTATGAAGCTTACCTTGACTATATCATTCATATATATACCTCTGTGTGTGTGTGTGTGTGTGTGTGTGTGTATGTGTGTAACATGTAGATTTGTATAAATATATATTGTATACAGTGTAATGACTTGTTATTTATAAATTGTATAATAATTAATACAATCAAGTTAATGAACACATATATCACCTCACACAGTTATTTTTTTTTTGTATTGAGAACATTTAAGGTCTACTATCTTAGCAAATTTTGGGGAACAAAATATTATTATCTGTAGTCATCATGGTACATATTAAATACTCAAAAGTTGTTCATCTTACAACTGAAAGTTTGTAGCCTTTGGAAAGCATTTTTCTGTTTTCCCCACATGCAGGCTCTGCAACCACCTTTGTATTCTCTGATTCTATGAGTTCAACCTTTTTAGAATCCCCATATAAGTGCGAACATGAAGTATTTATCTTTCTGTTTCTGACTTTTTTCACTTAGCATAATGTCCTTCAGGTCTATCATGTTGTGTAAATGGCAAGATTTAATAATTTTTTATGGGTGAATAATATTCTGCTGTGTATATGTACCGTGTTTCTTTATCCATTCCATGTCCACAAACATTTAGGTTGTTTTCATGTCTTAGCAATTGTGAGTAATACTGCAATAAGGTAGGGGCATAGATATTTCTTATCTGATTTTATTATATTTCCTTTGGTTATATACAGAGAAGTAGGATTTCTGGATTGTATGTTATATTTATTATTTTTTTTCTTTTTTAAAGAGCCTCCCTACTGGTTTTCATAATGAATCAGCAATTTAAAACAGTTAAAGGCAATTAAAAGCAGTGTATCGTATTTCTTTTTCTTCATGCCCTTGTCAACACTTGCTATCTTTCTTCTTTTTAGTATTAGCTATCCTAAGAGGTGTGAGGTAATGTCTCATCATTGTTTTCATTTGCATTCACCTGATGATTGGTGATGTTGAACACCTTTTAATATATCTTTTGGCCATTTGTAATGTATTTTTTGGAAAAAAAATTTATTTAATCTTTTCTGTATTTTTTTTTTTTTTTTTTGAGACAGAGTCTCACTTTGCTGCCCAGGCTAGAGTGAGTGCCATGGCATCAGCCTAACTCACAGCAACCTCAAACTCCTGAGCTCAAGGGATCCTCCTGTCTCAGCCTCCCGAGTAGTTGGGACTACAGGCATGCACCACCATGCCCGGCTAATTTTTTCTATATATATTTTTAGCTGTCCATATAATTTCTTTCTATTTTTAGTAGAGATGGGGTCTCGCTCTTGCTCAGGCTGGTCTCGAACTCCTGAGCTCAAATGATCCGCCCACCTCGGCCTCCCAGAGTGCTAGGATTACAGGCGTGAGCCACCACGCCCGGCCTTTTCTGTATTTTTAATTGAGTTATTATTATCATATTGTTTTTGTCTTTGATTTGTATGAGTTTCTTATATATTTTAGGTATTTTGGATATTTTATGAGATAAAACATGGTTTGCAAGTGTTTTCTTCCATCCTACATGTTTTCTTACTCTATTTTTTTATTGTTGTTTAGAAGCTTTTTTGTGTGATGCAGTCTAACTTGTTTATATTTGCTTTTTTGCTGTACTTTTTGTGCCATGTCCAAAAAATTATTCCCGAGACCAATATCGGGAAGTTATTCCATATATTTCTTTTATGATTTGTAAGGATTCATGTATTTCTTTTGCTTTTATTTTATTTTGAGTTAATTTTTAGGTATGATGTGAGAACAATGGTCTAGTTTTATTCTTTTTCTGATGGGTATTGAGTTTTCCTAGCATCAAGTATTAAAGAGACCATACTTTCTGTATTGTGTATTCTTGGTGGCCCTGTGAAAGATTAGTTGACCTTTTATGCCTGGGTTTATTTTTAGGCTTTCTGTTTATTTCCACTGGTTTTTGTTTCAGTTTTTAATGCACATACAATCTTGTTTTTACTACTATATTCTTATAAAAATAGTTTGAAATCTGAAAGCATGATGTTTTCAGCTTTTTCTTCCTCAACATTGCTTTGATTATTCAAAGTCTCTTATAAATTTATATAAATTTTGAATTTTTTCTGTTACTGTGAAAAATACTGTTGGAATTTTGATAGAAATCACATTAAATATGTAGATTGATTTGGACAATATGGTATTTTAACAATATTAATTCTTCCAATACATAAACATGGGATTTTTTACATTATTTGTGTTTTTTTAATCAATATTATATTTGTTCAATGTAAAGATCTTTCACCTTTTTGGTTAAATGTGTGCTTAGACTATATTATTTTGATGATATTGTAGATTGTTTTCTTTCTTTTTTAAATCAGATTGTTATTCGGGTATGGAAGCACAACTCATGTTTCTAGGTTAATTTTATATTCTGCTAATTTACTAAGTTTATTCATTAGTTTTAACAGTTTTTTTGTGTAACATCTATGTTTTTCTATATATAAGATTATGTCATCTACAGTGACATTTTTAGTGTTTTCTTTTCTTTTACTTTTTTCTTTCCTTTTGGTTGGCTTCCCCCGCCCCCACCTCATTTTCTGCCAAATTGCTTTGCCTAGGGCTTCCAGTGTTATATCAAAATAGAAGCATTGAAAGAAGGCACAATATAGACTTGCATTGCAATTGCAGTGTCTGCAATTTTTATAAACTGGTTTTAGCAGATAAAGATAGTCTCTTGTTGGTTCCTCAAGCTGATGGAGTCTCTTCTGGGATTGCAGTGGAGAGGAATTATAGCTTGGTCACAAGGCTGCTGCAAGCCTGCAGGAGCATCTAGCTTTGGTGAGCTTGTTGCAAGGAGCTTGGGTGGCTGCAAATCCTGTCTTATTTTTGTGCAATACTGGATTGCCTTCATGACTTTGATCTGTAGGGCAGGCACTTGAACAGGGTTCTGCAGTTGGATCCACATATGTCAGACCTGATACGAGGTGTGTGGATGAGTGTGGCTCCCAACTGAGTACCTGGGAGGGTTTGTTCAGGTCATTCTATGGGTCCCTAGGTGGACAGGACTGGCCAAAGACTGTGGCTAAGATGGCTGAAACTGAGTCGCAGACCTGCTTTAGAGACCACAGGAAAGACCAAAGTCTGCAGGCCTGCTTCCTTGGTTATAAATGGGCATTTTGCCCCAGCTCTCTGGATGGCAGGGCCAATACCAGACTGTGGCTTGAGGAGTAGAAAATGGTTGCAGAGTAGCTTCAGAATTCTCAGTGGGACCACACTGGGTGGGCCAATTCCTGTTCTGTAGTCAGGAACAGGGTTCTCCAGTTTGCCACCTAGATTGGGGACTGCTTTCTCAAAACGCCCTTTCTTGGTCTTGGGCTTTGGTAGGATTCAGACCTCTCCCTGGCTTAATGTATCATAATGCACTTTTGTCAGTGAATGGCTGGCAAATTATAGATGCTGGGAGACATACACAAGTGAGGGATTGTCTATTCCTCCTTCTTGCTGATGCCACTCTCCTTATATGTTTTCACTTTATTATTTGTTTTGTTTCAAATTTGTCTGTAATATATATTCACACATTCAAAACAATGTGCCTGAATGTACACATTGTGCGAGAAGTAAATTAATAGGCACCCTATATTTATTAATATGTCCACTTGTAAGTTTAAGTTTACTACAGGTAAAATAAATTAAGATTTCCATCCACTTTCCTCAGCCTGTACATAAATGATAATATAATTTATTCCCAAGTGTTTGTTTTACACAGCAATGATTCTTATTATAAAATTTATATTTTTTCTTTACTTAGAAAAGTAAATTACATTCTTTGAGAATTAAAAAAAAAAAAAGGATAAGGTTTTTTTGGCTTCCAAAGCCTAAATTACAGCCTTTTTATTTTGTGTAAGAATAGTGTCCATATGTTAATGACATAATATAACATTATCTTTAGTGTTTTTTATTTTGTTTTGTTTTTTTTGTTTTTTTGTTTTTTTTTTTGAGACAGAGTCTCACTCTGTTGCCCAGGCTAGAGTGAGTGCCGTGGCGTCAGCCTAGCTCACAGCAACCTCAAACTCCTGGGCTTAAGCGATCCTACTGCCTCAGCCTCCCGAGTGGCTGGGACTACAGGCATGCGCCACCATGCCCGGCTAATTTTTTTTGTATATATATTTTAGTTGTCCATATAATTTCTTTCTATTTTTAGTAGAGACGGGGTCTCACTCTTGCTCAGGCTGGTCTCGAACTCCTGACCTTGAGCGATCCACCCGCCTCGGCCTCCCAGAGTGCTAGGATTACAGGCGTGAGCCACCGCGCCCGGCCTTTAGTGTTTTTTAAATGCTTATTCATTAAAAATTTTTCCTTAGAGCCTTTTATTAATGATCATAATGCATTTTCTATAGTATTTCACTGCCATACACTGCACGCCAATGATTCAAAATTCCTCTTCCCTATAGGTGCACAGTCCTAGCTAAACACTGTAGTTATCTAGAAAATAATTATAATGGTATATCAATGTTGCATAGAGAATTTTACAGGTAAATGTTTCTTTAATTTTTGTTTTATAATACTGTATTTCTGTGTTTTCCTTTTTATGGGGTAGTTTCCCTGACATTAATTTATTGTGTTTTTGGTTTTACCTATTTATTATAATTTTCAATAATAATTTGTAGCTTTGTATATACACTTTAAGTCAATTTAAGAGTTATTTTAAATATGAATCAGGCATAGGTGTATTACAATTAGATTATATATGTGTTTGTTTGTGTCTATAAATGTGACTCCAAATTGTTCATGGCTTATCTTGTATATTTCTTATTTTGGCTTGTTAGTGGTTGTTTTATTCTGTCTGGATGAGTAGTCATGGAAATATTCTTAATTTCACCATGTGTTTATTGATGGATTTGTATTTTCTTTGTGTGAGAAAAACACTTGTGTTTTGAAGGTAATTTTTGCAAAGGTTTATAACTCTGCATCTCTTTTAATTATCATTTTTTAAAAAATTGTGACAACACATTAACACAAAATTTACCATTTTAAATCTTTTTAATTTCAAAGTTTAGTAGTATTAAGTATATTCACATTGTTATGCCAAAGACCTTTAGAGCTTTTATTATCTTGCAGAACTAAAACTCAATACCCTTCAAAGAACAACAACCCATTTCACCCCTTTTCCAGGCCTTTAAAAACACCATTCTACTTTCTGTTTTCATTAGTTTGGCCACTTAATATATCTCATATAAGTGAAATTATACACTGCCTATCACTTTGTTACTGGCTTATTTCAGTTGACATAATATTCTCAAGGTTTGTTGTTATCATAGCCTGTGACTACATTTTTTTTTTAAAGTTGAATAATATTGCCTTGTATGCATATGCCACATTTTCTTTAACTTCAGCAGTTGAGGGACATCTGGGTTGCTTCTGCTTTTTGGCTTTTGTGAATAATACCATAATAAACATGAGTGCATAAACATCAGTTCCAAGTCCTATGTATAAACTTTGGATACATAGGCAAAAGTGAGATTGCTAGATCATATGATAATTGCATTGTTAATTTTTGAGGAACCCCTATACTGTTTTTCATGGTGACTGCATCATTATTCCCCTCAAATGTACTAATTTCTCCATATCTTCAACAGCTTTAGTTTTTGTTTGTTTGTTTTATTGTGGCCATTTTCATAACTATGAGGTGATATCTGATATTTTTTTCTTAAATGTTAGTAATTTTGAACATCTTTTCAAAGGTTTTTTGCTCATTTTTATATCTCTGGAGAAATAACATTCTAATCCTTTGTCCATTTTTTTTTTTTTTCTCACAACATATTTTTTTGTTTGTTTGTTTGTTTTTCAGCTCATTAAGGGGGTACAAAAGATCAGGCTATAGACATTGCCCATGCCTCCCCATCCCCCCGAGTCTGAGCTTTAGTTGTGTCCATTCCCTAGACAGTGCACATCACTCTCATCATGTAGGTGTGCACTCCTCCCCTCCCCCCACCCCATCCCCCCAGTCAGAACTTAATCGTGTCCATTCCCCAGGCAGTGCGCATCGCACTCATCAAGTAGGTATACACCCATCCCTTCCACCCAGCCCCGACCTCTGTCCAATACCCAACTGGTGTGAATCCCAAATGTGAACTCAGGGAAACCAGTTTGCTGGTGAGTACATGTGGTGCTTGTTTTTCCATTCTTGGGATACTTCACTTAATAGAATGGGTTCCAGCTCACTCCAGGAGAACCAAAGAGATGCCATATTGCCATCATTTCTAATAGCTGAGTAATATTCCATGGTATACATACACCACATTTTGCTAATCCATTCATGAATAGATGGGCATTTGGGTTGTTTCCACATCTTTGCGATTGTGAATTGTGCTGCTATAAACATTCGGGTGCAGGTGTCTTTTTTATAGAATGACTTTTGTTCTTCTGGGTAGATGCCCAGTAATGGGATTGCTGGATCGAATGGCAGGTCTACTTGAATCTGTTTAAGATATCTCCACATTGCTTTCCACAGGGGCTGCACTAGTTTACAGTCCCACTAGCAGTGTATGAGAGTACCTGTCTCTCCACACCCACACCAACATGTATAGTTTTGGGACTTTTTTAATGAAATTATTCACTGACTTGTTTTTGAGTCTTAATCATTGTTTACATATTCTGGATATTAATTCTTATCAAATATGTAGTTTGAAAATATTTTCACCTTTTCTTACAGGACATTTTCACTTCACTAAATGTTTCCTTTGATATGCAGAAGTTCTGGAGTTTGATGTAGTCCCAGTTTTATGTTATTTTCTTTGTTGCTTATGTATTTGATGTCAAATTCAAGAAAACAGTGAAAAGATCATTATCATGATCTTTCCCCTATATTTCCTTCTACGAGTTTTTTTTAGTAGTATTTCTTATGTTTTAAGTATTTAATCCATTTAAGATTTTTTTGTATGGTGCATGTAAAGGGTTTACCTTTTTTTCTATGTAGATATCTACTTTTCAACGCCATTTGTTGAAATTGCTCTCCTTTCCCATTCTGTAGTCATGGCAATCTTGTGAAAGATAATTTGATCATATGCACAGGGTTTACTTTTGGGCTGTCTATTCTGTTCCATCATCTATTTATCTGTCTTTGTTCCAGTACCAGGTTATTATTTCTGTAGCTTTGTTTCAAAATCACAAACTGTACGTCCTTTTTTTTTTTTTTTAACAGTGTTTGGTTAGTCACAGTCAATGAAAATTTTTTAGAAAGTTTTTTCTATTTCAGTAAAAAAAGTACCATCAAGATTTTTTCTGGCCGGGCTTGTTGGCTAACACCTATAATCCTAGCACTCTGGGAGACCAAGGCAGGAGGATAGCTTGTGGTCAGGAGTTCGACACCAGCCTCTCAGAAAGAGCATAACCCTGTCTCTACTAAAAAAGAAAAAAAAGAAAGAAAAAAATTAGCTGGACAACAAAAAAATAGAAAAAAATTAGCCAGGTGTGATGGCACATGCGTGTAGTCCCAGCTACTTGGGAGGCTGAGGCAGGAGGATCACTTGAGCCTAGGAGTTTGAGGTTGCTGTGAGCTAGGCTGATGCCATGGCACTCTAGCCCGGGCAACAGAGCAAGACTCTGTCTCAAAAACAAACAAAAAAAAATCTTTTTTTTTTTTTTGAGGAATGTGAGCCAATATTTTTTGTTGATTTCTCACATTTGAAGTATTCTGATGACATCCTTAGTCTAAGATTTTTTGCCATAATCCTTAACTACTATACAGCTGCAACCAAGCACTTGATGGAGTTTTTCCTCCCTGTGAGTTTTACAGAGGCCTACCCCTTCCCCTAGTTTCTTGTCATCGATCTTAATTAGGTTAATTTGGTGTTCAGCACAAAGGGCCTCTACCAACTTGACATAAGTAGGTTCAACACAGTTGGATGCAAGTACACAGAGATTGATTTGGTGCTTGTCTAAGGGTCTGGCAACTTCTGGAATTCCACATGCAAAGTCATTGTGGCTGACAGCAGCCTTCAGAACATTTGTAAAGCAGTATTAGTGTCCATTATGCCTCTATCAGCAATACCTCCCTTGGCCATGGTGGTGGGTTATGGGCAAAGTTGAATCTTGAACAAACCCAAGCCTCTACCTTCATGTGTGGTGGTAGTGGCAGGGAAAGAGAGTGTCACTGGGATTTTGGTAGTGATTAAATTGAATTTCTACATCACTGTGTGTCATATTAACATCTTAGCAATATTAAATCATTTGACCATTGAGCAAGAATATATTCAAAAGGGGCTTTAATTTTCACATATTTTTGGATTTGCCAGTTTTGTTTTTGATTTCTAGTTTCGTCCATTTTCATCAGAGAAGATACAGGGAATGATTTCAGTCTTCTCAGATTTGATGACTTGTGCTTCCTAAGAGGATGTGCCATGTGTGATTGGGAATATTGTGTATTCTGCTGCTTTTGACTGGAGAGGTCTGCATATGGCTATTAGGTCTAATTAATCTTCTATGTGATTTTTCTATTTATTGAAAGTGGGGTGTGAAGTCTCCTACAATCATTGTGTTGCTATGTATTACTTGCTACACTTTGTCCGTATTTGCTTCACATATTTCAGAGCCCTGGCTTTGTGTGTGTGTGTGTGTGTGTGTGTGTGTGTGTCTATGTGTCTGTGCTTTATAGATTTTTGGCAAATGGACACATTTTACCATAATATAATATCAATTTTGCCTTTGTGGCAGCTTTTTACTTAAACTGTATTTTTTCTAATTATGGCCACCTGACCCTTTTATGGTTATTATTTGCATTGAATATATTTTTTCATCCTTTTATTTTCAGCCTATTTGACTCCTTAGAGGTAAAGTGAATCTTTTGTAGGTAGCATATTTTAGGGTCTTGTTTGTTGTTAATTCATGCATCCATTTTATTTCCTTTCATTAGGAGTATAATCCATTTATATTTAAAGTAATTACTGAGGAAAATGAAGTTATCATTAACATTTTGTTAGTTCTCTGTGTTTCTTGTAGCTGTATTTCCCCCATGTCCACTCTTAGTGCCTTTATTTTTGTTTTGTTTTGTAGTAACAAGCTTTGAATTTTTTTCTCATTTCCTTTTGCATACCTACTATAGTTATTTTCTTTGTGATCACCTTGAGAAATAAAAATTGCAGAAAACATTTTAACATATAATCTCGCAACAACTTCACTTCTATTGAATTTAAAAAACCCACCTCTTTACATTCCACCACTTAATCAGTGTCACAAATTGTAACTTTTTCATATTGTATATCTATTACTGGAGATTTTTTCCACATTTATTTTTTTAACTCTATTGCAGAATTTTAAGGCTTTGTTTACCATCTTTATTACCATTTAGCAGAGAATTCTCTCTGTGTGTATAGATTTACCTTTAACAGGGAGCTTTGTATTTTTATATCCTTTGAAGATGCTATCCAGCATCATTTCATTTTTAAATGCAATGAACTCCCTTTAGCATTTCTTGTATGGCTACTGTATTAGACTCTTATCAGATACATTTTTTTCTAACCCATGGGTTGCTTTTTGTTGTTGTTGTTCTCTTTGCTGTGCAGGAACTTTAATTTTATATTGTCTCATTTGTTTTTGTTTTTCTTTTTTGCTTTTGTTGAATGTGCTTTTTTTGGTGTGATATCTAAAACATCATTGACAAGAGATTGTCCCCTATTCTTTCTTCTAGAAGTTATATAGTTTATGCTCTGACAATTGGTGTTAATTCATTTTGAGTTAATTTTTCCATAAGTGTTCAAATTTATTCTTTTTCACATGGATAGCCACTTTTTAAGCATCCTTTATTGAATAGACTACTTTTCTTTTTGTTTATCTTGGTGCCCTTGTCAAAGATTAGTTGACTGGGTTTATTTCTGCCTTCTCTTTTCTGTTTCATTGGTCTATGTGTCTGTTTATATGTCCGTACCATACTTTTGATTAGCATAGCTTTGCGATGATTTCTTCAAGAAGCATGATGACTTCATCTTTGTTCTTCCTTAAGGTCATTTTGGCTATTTAGGGTCATTTGTGGTAACACAGAAATTTTACATATTTTTCTGTTTCTGTGAAAAATGCCATTGAAAATTTAATAGAAATTGTATTGGACAAATTTTGCTTTGTGCATTATGACCATTTTTATCAATATTAATTTTTCCAATTTATGAAAAAGGGCTAACTTTCCATTTGTTACTTCCATTATTGTTATCAGGATGTTATAGATTTTACTAAACAGATTTTTCTCCTCCTTTGTCAAATTGAGTCATAATAATTGTATACTTTTTGATGCTTTTGCAAATGAAATTTATTCCTAAACTTTTTTCTGAGATGCTTTATTGTTAATGTATAAAAATACAAATGATTTTTGCATGTTGATTTTCTGGACTACAATTTTACTGGATGGGTTGATTAATTCTAACTTTTTTGGCTATAGCCTTTAAAGTGATATATATGATCACCTCATGTCTAAGCCGAGAGAATTTTACTTCTTCATTTCTGATTTAAATATCTTTTTTTTCTTACCTAATTGCTCTAGCTCAATCTTCCAATACAGTGCTGAATAAAACTGGTGAGAGTAGGCTTCCTTGTCTTGTTTATAATACTAGAGGAAAAACTTTGACTGTTTCACTGTTGAGTATAATGGTATCCCAGGGTTTGTTATATATGTTGAGATGCATACTTTTTAATGTATCTTGTTTTGAGTTTTTATCATTTGGGTGTGTTTTCATTTTGTCAAATATTTTTAATAAAACTTTTGAGATGATTATATGATTGTTATCCTTTATTATGTTATGGTGTATTATATTTATTGATTTGTGTATGTTAATATACACTTGCATTCCAGGGATAGATCCCACTTGATTGTGGTGTGTGATCCTTTTAAACTGTTATAGAATTTGATTTCTCATATCTTGTTGAGAACTTTTTCTTGTGTTTTCATCAAGAATATTGGTTTGTAGTTTTTTGTTTTTGTTTTCTCTTGTAGTGTCCTTATCTGGCTTTAGTATGAGGGTAATGATGGTCTTGTAAAATGAGGGAAGTTTCCTCCCTTTAATTTTTTGGAAGTGTTTGAGAAGGATTGCCGTTAATTCTTCTTTAAATGTTTGATATTTCTTTTTTGAGGGATTTTTATTTATTGCCTCAGTTTTCTTTCTCATTAGTCTGTTTCTTTTTCTTTTTCTTCTTGAGACAGAGTCTCACTTTGTTGCCCAGGCTAGAGTGAGTGCCGTGGCGTCAGCTTAGCTCACAGCAACCTCAGACTCCTCGGCTTAAGCGATCCTACTGCCTCAGCCTCCCGAGTAGCTGGGACTACAGGCATGCGCCACTATGCCCGGCTAATTTTTTCTATATAGATTTTTTTAGTTGTCCATATAATGTCTTTCTATTTTTAGTAGAGACGGGGTCTCGCTCAGGCTGGTCTCGAACTCCTGACCTTGAGCAATCCACCCGCCTCGGCCTCCCAGAGTGCTAGGATTACAGGCGTGAGCCACCGCGCCCGGCCTTGAGTCTTCTCTTTTTTACCCCTTGGTCAATCTAGCCAGAAGTTATCAATTTTGTTTTCATTTAAAAATATAAACAATTAGTTTTTTGACCTTTTTGATTGTCTTTCTAGTCTCCATTTAATTTCTTTTTGCTCTAATCTTTGTTGCCTTCATTATTCACCATTGGGATTATTTTGTTGTTTTTGTTCATGTTCCTTGGGGGTTAAAATTAAATTGTTTATTTAAGATCTTTCTTTTTTTAATATAGAAATTTTTTTTTTTTTTTTGAGACAGAGTCTCACTCTGTTGCCTGGGCTAGAGTGAGTGCCATGGCGTCAGTCTAGCTCACAGCAACCTCAAACTCCTGGGCTCAAGTGATCCTACTGCCTCAGCCTCCCGAGTAGCTGGGACTACAGGCATGCGCCACCATGCCCGGCTAATTTTTTTTTTTTGTATATACATATTTTAGTTTTCCATATAATTTCTTTCTATTTTTAGTAGAGACGGGGTCTCACTCTTGCTCAGGCTGGTCTTGAATTCCTGACCTCAAGCGATCCACCCGCCTCGGCCTCCCAGAGTGCTAGGATTACTGGCGTGAGCCACCGCGCCTGGCCTTAATATAGAAATTTATCACTATAAACTTCTGTCCTAGAACTGTTTTTCTTGCATCCCAGGAATTCTGGTTTTTTGTATTTTCCATTTCATGTGTCTCCAGGTACTTTTTATTTCCCTCTCGGTTTCTTGTTTGACTCATTTAGTTGTTCAGGGATATGTTGTTTAATATCCACATATATATGAGTTTTCCAAATTTCCTCTTGCTATAAATTTCCCACTTTATGCCATTATGACTTAAAAAATAAACTTGATACCAAGTTTTCAATTTCTTGAATAGACTACTTTTTTTCTGTCCCACTTAAATGATCGACCCTGGAGAATCTTCCATGTGTTCTTGAGGAGAATGTGTATTTTCATATCATTGAGTGGAATTTTATTTGTCTGTCTGTTGGGTCCATTTAGTATTAATATCCCTATTACCATATTTCCATCTGTTTCTCCCTACAGTCCTGTTAATATTTACTCTCTATTTTTAGGTGATCCAGTGTTAGATGTATATATATTTTTAATTGTTAATATCCTTCTGACAAATTAAGCTCTTTATTATTACCTAGTAAACTCCTTTGACTTTTACGAGAGCTTTTGCTTGGCAGTCTATTTTGTCTGATATAAGTATAATCACCCCTGCACTCTTTTGGTTATCATTTTTATGGAATATCCTTTTCCATACTTTCACTTTTACCCTATGTTTCTCCTTAAATCAAAAGTGAGACTCTTGTAAGCAGCAGTAATAGTTGGATTTTTAAAATTTATTTAACCAGTCTGTGCCCTTTTTATTCAGTTTTCTTCTGCTGCAACAGAATGACAAGGACTGTGTAAATTATAAAGAATGGAAGTTTATTTGGTTCATGATTCTGGAGGCTGGGAAGGCTAATAGCATGGCACTTGCATGTGGTGAATATCTTTTTGCATAACATAACATGAGGGGGAGAGAGGGTGTATGCCAGTGAGAGCTCCCTTTATGACAAACTCTCAAGATACTGGCCGGGCGCGGTGGCTCACGCCTGTAATCCTAGCACTCTGGGAGGCCGAGGTGGGCGGATCGTTTGAGCTCAGGAGTTCGAGACCAGCCTGAGCAAGATCGAGACCCCATCTCTACTAAAATAGAAAGAAATTATATGGACAGCTAAAAATATATACAGAAAAAATTAGCCGGGCATGGTGGCGCATGCCTGTAGTCTCAGCTACTCGGGAGGCTGAGACAGGAGGATCGCTTGAGTTCAGGAGTTTGAGGTTGCTGTGAGCTAAGCTGACGCCACGGCACTCACTCTAGCCTGGGCAACAGAGTGAGACTCTGTCTCAAAAAAAAAAAAAAAAAAAAACTCTCAAGATACTAATCCACTCCTACTATAAAAACATTAATCTATTCATAAGGGCAGAGTCCTCACAGCATAATCACCTCTTAAAGATCCCACGCCTTTATTCCATAACAATTGCAACTAAATTTTAACTTAAATTTTAGCGGCAACATTTAGTCTATGGCAGTGTCTTTTTATTGGATTATTTAATCTCTTTATATGTAAAGTATTGATACGCAAAGACTTACTTTTGTGATTTTGTTGTTTTCTGTCCATTTTATAATTCCTTTGTTTCTCCTTTTCCATTGTTTCTTCCTTTCCTCTTGTGCTGTATTGCCATCTGTGTGTTAACTTCTGTGTTTTGTTTTTGTTATTATATGCTTTGGTTACTTTCTATTTATTTTGTGTATCTACTACAGCTTATTTTTTCCAGTGGCTATCATGAGACTTTCATAAAAAAATATTATAACAGTCTGGTTAAGATAACAATTTAACTTCTATGCATAAAAAAATTGAACAACTTTCTTCCCTTCCACATATTTTATGCTATGTATATTATATTTTATAACTTTTTATATTGCATATCCATTAACAAATTATTGTATCTATACTCATTTTTAGTACTTTAGTTTTGTAGCTTTTATACGGAAGTTGAAAGTGATTTATCCACCAAAATCACAGTATTAAAGTATTGTGAATCTCACTACATATTTAGTATTTCCAGTGATACCTTTATGTTTTTATACTGTTAGTTAGCATTTCATCATTTTAACTTGAAGAATTCCCTTTAACATTACTTGTAAGATAGGTCTAGTGGTGACAAATTACATCAACCTTATTTTTATTTGTTTAAGATTGTCTTGATATCCCTTAAAGGACAGCTTTGTTGAATACAATCTTCTTAGATGCCAGGGTATTTTCCTACTCTTCTTTTAGCTCCTTGAATACATTGCCTAACTCCTACCTGGACTGCAAAGTTTCTGCTGGAAAATATGTTGGTAATTTTATAGATGGTAATCTTACAAGATGTTTTCTTGTATGTGAAAAATCTCTTATCTCTTGCTGCTTTCAAGATTCTCACTTTGTCTTTGAATTTTGACATTTTAATTATGTCTCCTAGGGCAAAATTCTCTAGATTTTTCTTCCTTTAATTATTTTGAGCTTCATGAAACTGCATGTCAACAGTCTTTTGTAGAATTGGAGAGTACTGAGATGTTATATCTTTAAGTAATCATTTTTTTATTCTCTCTTTTCTTTCTGAAAATCCTAAAATGCATATATTTGTTCATTTCACGATGCATTATAGGACACATATGCTTTCTTCTCTTTTTCATTTTTTTCTTCTTCTTTGCTACTTTCAGATAACCTGTTTTTAAGTTTACTGATTTTTTTTTCTGCATGATTGAATCTCTTCTTAAAGCTTTCAATTATATTTTTCAGTGCTACAGTTGTGTGCTTCATGATCAGGATTTCTGTTCATTTTTTAATGGTTTTTATTTCTGTATTAAAATTCTCATTTTGTTCATGCATTGTTACATAAGTCTTTTTTGTTATCTGTGTTCTTTTTATCTCATTGAGATTTTAAAAGATGATTATTTTAAATTCATTGTCAGCTGGTTCTCCAATATCTTATTTCTCCGATTCTTTGCAGATGGTTACTGAAACTTCTTTAATTTCCTTGGGTGGTGATCATGTTTTTCTAATTCCTCATGATTTGTATATTCTTGTTTTTATGTCCCTGAATCTGAAGGATTTAACACCTTTTCTAATAATTACACACTAGTTTTAGCAGTTAAATATCTTCTATTACATCACTGGGCTGATAAGATTTTAATTGATGTTGGAACCAGATCCCAACACTGCTATTGGGTCTTCAGTGGATTACGTGGTCCTGTCTATTTCCCGGGAAGACTGAAGTTTCTTTAGAATCTTGATCAGTAGAACTGGTGCTGAGACAAGGAGTTGCAGTTATTTCTTCAGATGGTGTGCTGATGAAATGGATTTGAACAGGTTTGACTCCCCACCGTGGGTCCCTGGGAATATTCTCACACAGTCACTGGACAGGTCTTTGGATGGGCACGTCTGATCCCTGATCACAGATGAGAGGGGCTAAAACTGATTCAAAGGGCTGCTGCAGCTGAAACCAAGGCCTTTAGATTTGTCTCTGCATTCTTTTTTTTTTTTTTTTGAGACAGAGTCTCACTCTTTTGCCCAGGCTAGAGTGAGTGCCGTGGCATCAGCCTAGCTCACAGCAACCTCAAACTCCTGAGCTCAAGGGATCCTCCTGTCTCAGCCTCCCGACTAGCTGGGACTACAGGCATGTGCCACCATGCCCGGCTAATTTTTTCTATATATATATTTAGCTGTCTGTATAATTTCTTTCTATTTTTAGTAGAGATGGGGTCTCGCTCTTGCTCAGGCTGGTCTCGAACTCCTGAGCTCAAACGATCCGCCCACCTCGGCCTCCCAGAGTGCTAGGATTACAGGCGTGAGCCACCGCGCCCGGCCTGTCTCTGCATTCTTGCCATGTTTCCCTCCAGGGTTTTAGGTGGGTAGGTCTGCTCCCAGACCCTGACTGACAGAGAAGGGATCTGAGTTAGAGGAGTGGGTAAGATTCACAGTGTGACTAATGTTTGCAAGCCTGCTTTTATGGACACAGACATATGTGCTTCTAGACAGCTCCCAGATTAGCCAACCCTGCTCCTGGAACTGTGGCTGCATGCAGGTAGAGCCAGCCAGTTTACAATGCTGTTTCAAGATCCACATTTAGGTCAAAGTTTCTTGTCCTACATCTAGGGTCACAGATGTATGCGTCTCCTTGAAGATTACTGGATGGGTGGAGCTTTTTTTCAGACCATGGATAAAATGTGAGGAAGGTGGGTTTGAGGCTGATTCAGGGACAATCAGTAAGACCAAGGTCATCAGGCCTCTCACCTGAGACACAGGTGGGTATGAATCCTTCTAGATATCTTGGCAGATGATGCTAATGGCAACACCAAGAAAAAATGGGCTATAGCTAGGGCTCCAGTGGGATGTGGCCACTTTTTATTCTGTAGCTGGGACTATGTTCAGGAAACCTGTTACATGGGCAAAGACCTGCCCTCTGTTAATGATCCTATTTGGTCTTGGGCTCCACCAGGGCATCACAAACTGAGACCTGAATCTTAAAGCTCTCAGAAAAGCAGTGTTGTTTTGACATGGGTGCTACATTACAGTGTGGGGGTTACAAGTAAGGGACCTCTTAGTCTGTTATCTTGCCTCTGTTCTTTTCCTGTATGTTTCACTTTTTGAAACATATGTCAAAATTGTCTGTGATTTTTAGATCTAAAAGTTCTGAAATGAAATGCTTAAATTTACATGTTATGTAAGAATTGAATTAGATTATTAGAAGGCACCACATTTATTTAAATGTTTGGATGTAAGTTTAAGTTTACTGGATGCAATAAGGAATCATTAAAATTTTATCTATTTTTCTCAGCCTATATCTAAATTATGGTATAATTTAATCCAAAATGTTTATTTTTTTCAGTAATTCTTATGATATTTCATAACATTTAAGTTGTTCCTTTATTTAAAAACATAAAACTTTACTTAGCTTCTGAAGACTACACTATAGTCATTACATGTGTAAAAATAGCATCAATATATTCATAAAATAATAAGGTAGATTTTCTAGATTTTTTAAATGTTTATTTGAATTTTCTTATAGGAGCACTTTATTAATGATTATGATGCATATATTATGTGAAATTTTACTGCCATACATTGAAAGGCAGTGATTAAGTGGCTTCTCTTCACAGATACACACTACTGAAAATTGTAGATATGTAAACAATTATTTTTCAATAGTATATCTTTGTTATATTGAACATTTTTTGCATAAAATTTTTCTTATTCTGGCTTTCAATTCCATATTACTGTGCTTCTTTTTTTAAAGTATGTTTTATTATATCAAATAATTATATTTTTGCTTTTTAACCTTGATATACTTGGGATGATTATTTTCAACTCTGTACAGAGACATGTGATGTTCAATTTATATATGTAAATTTAGCATATGACTGTGGCCTATAAAAATATCTGTGTGTTTTCTGCTTGTATAAGAATTGTCCCAATGTTGTTCATGACTTATCTTGGATATTTCTTTTCTTTGTTGTCAGTGATTATTTTTTCCTGTCTAGGTGAGCAGTCAAAGAAACAGTCTTAAATTCACAATCTAATTATTATTTAAATCTATATTATGTGAGAGAAACACTTGTTATTGGAGGGTAATTTTTGAAAAATTTTGAACCATATATCTTTGAAATAGTCTTCAATTTTTAATTGTGGTGAAAACATAAAATTGTTATCTCAAACATTTTTAAATGCACGGTTTAGTGGTGATAAGTATATTCACATTGTTTGGTAACAGGTTTCTATATCACTTTTAACTAACAAAAGTAAAAGTGAACACTCATTAAACAACAAATTGTTCTTTCCACCTCTCTCCAGGTACTAAAGAATATTATTCTATCTTTGTTTCTATGTGTTTGACTACTTCAGGTATTTTATTTCTGTAATTTTACAGTGTTTGTCTCTTTAAATGTCTCTTGTTTCACTTAACATAATATCCTCAAGGTTTATCCTTATGTACTCTATTGTGTGTGAAGATGTCCTTTTTTAAGGCTCAATAGTATTCCATGATAGGTATATGCCACATTTTGTTTGTCTAAGCAACTTATTCATAAAAGGACACCGAAGTTGCTTCCAGGTGTTGTCTTTTGTGAATAATGCTGCGAATAATGCTGTGAATTTCTTTAGTGTATGTACATGGGGATGCTAATAGCTATTCTGTGTTCTGGTTTAAGTATGTTTGGAATATTTTGGATATGCTGATGTGGTACAATGTGTATATTCTTGCTTTGTTGCCTGATTTTTTGAGGTTATATTGAAGAAATTATTGCCAAGACCAATTGTCATGATGTTTCCCTCTTACATATTTTTAAGAATTTTACAATTTTAGGCCTTATATTTTAGTCTTAGTCCATTTTTTAAATTGATGCATTATAATTGTATGTGTTTATTTATTTATTTATTTATTTTGAGACAGAGTCTCTCTGTATTGCCTGGGCTAGAGTGCCGTGGTGCCGGCCTAGCTCACAGCAACCTCAAACTCCTGGGCTCAAGCAATCCTCCTGCCTTAGCCTCCCAAATAGCTGGGACTACAGGCATGCACCACCATGCCTGGCTAATTTTTTCTATATATATTTTTAGTTGTCCAGCTAGTTTCTTTCTTTCTTTTTTTTTTTTTTAGTAGAGACGGGGGTCTCACTTTTGCTCAGGCTGGTCTCGAACTCCTGAGCTCAAACGATCCGCCCACCTCGGCCTCCCAGAGTGCTAGAATTACAGGTGTGAGCCACCATGCCCGGCCAATTGTATGTGTTTATAGTGTACAATTTGATGTTTGTATATATGTATGTTGTATAATAATTAAATCAGCATATTTAGTGTGTCTGCTACCTCATGTATTATTTCTTTGAGTAAAAATATTCAAGAGTCTCTCTTGCAGCTATTTTGTAATGTACAATTTGTTACTGTTAAGATACTGTACATCATCATCTTACTGTGCAGTAGAACAACAGCCATGTTTCTTTGTTTCTTTGATGTATTGTGATTTTTGTTGAGAGTTTGGTCATTTTAAAAAGAGCTATCTGTCCTATCCTTTGTGGAATGGCTTCATATGGGAAAACCTGACACTATTCAACCACACTAGGTATTTCTTCAACCTGTGAGTAATATATGCTTTCTCTGGACTATTGTTTATTTTTCCATTAAAAAAGAGTTTATGTTTTCTCCAGAAAGGATTTAATTTCTTGCTTCCCTTGGGAAATGTCACTGGTAGTGCAGTGTCTCTGTAAAAGCATTCTTCTTTTTTCTCGGTGGAACCAACCTGTAATTTGAACTATACTTCTATTCCCTTTAACACTCCATATTAGAGGAAGCAATAACCAGTCTTTAGATACCCCAGAAAAACTTAGATTTTTGGACACATGTTTCATGCTTTCGTTTGTTTCCTGAGGGAGAAACAAGGAATGTAAAATTTATTTATTTTTTTCTGATTACCCTCTGCTGTGGCACACAAATGTAATGAACTTTTTCTTAACTTGTCTCTTCTTGGCTTTGTACCCAGTGGGGGTACCCCAAACTCAGTTGGTTTTTCTTTAGCATATTTGTGTTAAGTTCATACATCAGTGAAGAAACAAGGGCCTCAAGATTTTTTATTCAACCATCATGATGTTCTCAGCTTGGTATTTTGCATATTTTTGTTGTAAAGTATTTTGACCCAAATGTAGTTGGAATTAATTTTTTTTAAATTTTTTTTCAGGTATATTTTCTCATTACACCCAAGGTCTGTGGAAAAAGCAGTGCATAGAAGCTCCATTCCAAACAGTGACATTAAGGATGTTTGGGAGTTGTGGTCTTGAAAATATATACTTAAAGAAAGGCTGGGAAAGTGAGGGTGAGTTTGAAGGGCAGAATGGATGTCATCATGGACACAAAAAATGTACGACAACTACCTATAATGAAAATATCACTGATAGAAAATGTCAAAAATGTAAAACATTTTTGAAAAACTATCAATTTATGTCCGTTACTTTTGCTGAACCACATATTTCTGTAAATAAATGTCAACTTTTGGAACATAAATTTTATCTGAAAGGAAATTTGGAAAATTTAAATAATGACCTAGGCCATATTCAAAATCATGATTTAGATCAATTAAAATGTAGAATTGTGTTAAATGTTCTGTCAAATACTTCTGAAGATCTGAGATTTAAAAATGAAGGGAATATTTCTCTATGTGATCAATGTGATGAGTCATTTGTTAAAAGTTTATTATGCTTCTACCAAAAATATGCCAAAATCTACAACTTTGATCAGTACAGGAAGGTCTTTACCCATTCATCATTCCTTAAGCAATCTCAGGGAATAGATAATTGGAGAAGACATTGCACCTATAATAAAACTTCAGTGTCCATTAGCCAGGGCTCCACCCTAAATTATTACCAGGATGTTTATATTGGAGACAAAAATTACTCATGCTGTAAGTCTGAGAATGCCTGTAGCGAAGGCTCTAGCCCTAAAAAACATCAGAAAAGTAATTTTCCAGAGAACCATTACAAATGTAACAAATGTAAGAAAATCTTTCATCAATATTCAGAGCTTATTTTTCATCAGTGTATTCAAATTCAAGAGAAGTCTTATGAATCTAATAAATGTTTAGAAGCTTTTACCCAGTCAGTGAATGATAATCAACATCAAAGAATCCATTTTGGAGTAAATTCATACAGATATAATAAATGTGAGAAAGTCTTTAGTCAATCATCAAGTCTAAAAAAATATGAGACAATTCATACTGAGGAGAAACTCTACAAATGTAATGAATATGGTAAAGCTTGTAACCATATCTCACAACTTAGGCAACACCAGAGAATACATACTGAAAGGAAACTATACAAATGTAATGAACGTGGCAAAGCCTTTAAACGTGGTTCACATCTTACTCAACTTCAGGGAATTCATACTGAAGAAAAACAGTACAAATGTAATGAATGTGACAAAGCCTTTAAACGTCATTCACATCTTACTCAACATCAGAGAATTCATACTGGACAGAAACCCTACAAATGCAAAGAATGCACCAAAACCTTTAACTCTAACATACATCTTACTCAACATCAGAGAATTCATACTGGAGAGAGACCTTACACATGTAAAACATGCAATAAATCTTACACTAGTTCTTCAAGTCTTATTCAGCATCAGAGAATTCACACTGGAGGGAAACCCTACAAATGTAATGAATGTGGCAAAACCTTTCACTGTAATTCATATCTTATTGCGCACCAGAGAATTCATACTGGAGAAAAACCCTACAAATGTAAAGTATGCAGTAAATCTTATATTCATGGTTCAAGTCTTATTTACCATCAGAAAATTCATACTGAAGAGAAACCTTACAAATGCAAAGAATGTGGCAAATCCTTTAACTATAAATCATATCTTACTGAGCACCAGAGAATTCATACTGGAGAGAAACCTTACAAATGTAAAGCATGCAGTAAATCCTATAGTCATTCTTCAAGTCTTATTCAGCATCAGAGAATTCATACTGGAGAAAAACCTTACAAATGTAAAGCATGCGGTCAGTCTTACACTCAGGCTTCAGGTCTTATTAGGCATCAGAGAATTCATACTGGAGAGAAACATTACAAATGTGAAGAATGTGGCAAAGCCTTTTACCATAGTTCAAATCTTAGTCGACATAAAAGAATTCATGGTAGAAAAACTCTATAGGTGTAATAAATAAGGAAAACATTTTATCAAAAATATAAAACTTAGAAATTGCAAGAAAGACCATAGAGAAAGAAACTTTACCGATGCAATAAGGCAAATATTAGTTAAAACTCATCTAATTGTATCAGATTCACAGAAAAAAAGGACTAAAACACTTTGAAACTTTACATGAAACGAGGAGTATTTATTATAGAAAATAATCCAAAGTCAAAGCAATGATAAAATTGATTCATAGGTTTCAAAGGAGTGAAAATATTGATATTTGGACAGGCATACTTATAGTCAGTCAATACTTTATTTGTATTGAAAGTATTTGAGTTTGAAAAGCAAGTATTGATGTAACATAACCTTCAAATCAGTTGATGCTATGCCCTAATCTCTTGAGTTTATATGAAAATATGCATCAAGTAGTAAAATCTGGTCAGTTAGTTAATATATTGAGATGCCTTTACAGTAGAATGAAGTAAAATACTGGAGTATTATTTGATGTAATAGATTTATTAGAAGAGTTGAATACTATTTCATGTAATTACAGTAAATGCATCTTCATTGGTATCAGAGAAAAACAAAGTAATTTCTGTGTGGAATGTTATAAATATATTTCATGTCAACTTTCACTAAATAATTAGCCCTACTCCTTTAGGAATGGAGAAATCATAACTTTAATATTAATATATCAGAAGAAAAATAATACTTCTGTAGTTCTTGTAACTGTACTTTAACCAGTGAGCATAAATGAATTTTCAAATGCATTTTTTAGGCATTGTTTGAAAATAATTTGTTTTAATTAATAAAAAATAACTTTTTCAATGTTTTAACACTGATGTGTAATGAATGCAATGCTATCATTTTATCTGTCTTAAACAATCCCATCATATCCAAGATTGTGGTTAACAGATGTAAATAATACTTTATTTGGGTAGCACAGTGGAATTTTTTCTCTGGTAATTCAATCCCTTTTTTCTTTTCTCAAGGAATTAAAATTCCTATAATGTGGAGAATATGTTTCTCATAGTTACTATTTGTATTCTTTTCTGCTTTTTGTATTTGAGATATTATGATGGTTTTTTGATGTTGTTGTTGTTTTGGGGGGGAGTTGGTCTTTTTTTGAGACAGTGTCTCTGTTGCTCTGAGTAGAGTGCTGTGGAATCAGCCTAGCTCACAGCAACCTCAAACTCCTGGGCTCAAGTGATCCTCCTGCTTCAGCCTCCCAAGTAGCTGAGACTACAGGCGAATGCCACCATGCCCAGCTAATTTTGTATTTTTAGTAGAGACGGGGTTTCGCTCTTGCTCAGAATGGTCTTGAACTCCTGAGCTCAAGCAATCCTCCCACCTCAGCCTCCCAGAGTGCTAGGATTACAGGTGTGAGCCACTGTGCCTGGCCTATGATGGTTATAATAAAGATTATCTGAGAATATAATTTAAAACATACCTTTAAAATTCTAAATTATTTATATAATTTCCCCCATTTTTTTTTTGCACATACTCTCTTTCCAGGAGAAAGAAATGCATAAAACTTTCCTCTCTGTTTTGATTTATACTGAATGCAATATACACATTTATTATGCTAATGGTTTACATAATTTCATGGTGCTCTGATTTTAATTTGAAGACCTGAGTATTTCTTCAGTGACATATTTTGTTACATTATATTTAACTAATACATTTTATGTTCTCCATATTCAATTGGACAATGAAACTACTTATATCAAACTTTTTGTCATTGTTTCTATTAAATGTCACAATAAAATGTATTGATTTACTGGGCTGAACTTTTCAGGTGGAAACTGGGAGGTTTCATAACCTGTGCACTTGTTTTGACATTTATGTCAAAGGAACACACACAAAGGACAGTGCTGTGTGTGTAATAGGTGCTTCAAAGTTAGAAGAAAAGTGTCCTATTGGAGTGAGTTTATACATGTAGGTAAGAGAATGAAATATCGAGAGTGGAGAACCGGCATCAATTCTAAATATAGAGAGAGGACACCTGTTCTCAGGCTGCACAACTGACTTTTTGTGAATTTAGGAAAAGGATTTCTGCTTTTTTCATTTCCTAAGTATTTGCAGTCTTTTTTTCTTATTTTATGCATAGGTACATATACACCACACCCCTTCTTTTTCTTTGCCCGTGTTATATTATGACTACATCTTTTTCCCTTCTCTTCCCTCTTCATGACATCTCACACAGGACTTCGTTGGATCTGAGGAGTGGTTTAAAATTTTTATAATGCAATGATAAATTGGTTTTAAGTGGATAATTTTATGGTGTTTATTGGTTTTTAAACACAAAATTCTGACCACTTCTTTGAAATGAAAGGAAAGGAGTGCCAATAGCCCAGATGTGGAGACAGGTAAAATATGATCAATGTCCATTTCTCAGAGAGGTAGATGAGATTTATTGAAAGGAAATATGCAAAACACTTTTAGAATGTGGAGAGAAGATTGAAAATGAGCTCATTTTAGTCATTGCAAGTCTCAGGGTAGCTACAGGTTCTGTTGTATTATGGACAAAATGTGATGCAGATGGAACGGGCACTTTGGTAAGATGGTCAGGTTTTCATTATCAGCAGAGTGGGATTCTATCAACATAATTTAGAATTATTGGACAGTAGTACAGACCAAATACTTCCAGAAGTCAGAGATCCTTACACTTTTTCAGGCTTAGTTTTTGTGAAAAGTAGGTGGAGTGGTGGATGAATCAAACTCTGTGGGTACAGCTTTAAAATATTATGTTGCCAGAACAAATCTTGGAGATGAAGATGCCTGTGGGAGACTGTGGTAGGCAGAATCAGCATGGTGTGTCCTGTGGTTAAACACAGAATCCCCATTTCCCAAGGCCTAAATGTAAAGTATGGCCCCAACTTAGGTTAGATTTACTGGAGGTAGGTGATCTTCCAGGGATGCTGATCCACAGGTGCCAGGAACCACCCTCATTTCGACTCAGTTCATCAGTCTGTTCATACGATTGGTCTATTTGAGGCACCGGGAAAGGTGGCAATGCAGTTTGCCAGTCAGTTGTTTGAGCATTTTAACCTGAAACATTTCACCTAGTTTTTTGGCTAAAATTATCCATGATTTTTACAGCCTATCTTATCCTCTCACCCATCCTGTCTGGAGTAAAAGTGGATTGGAAATCAGTACAACAAAGTTGGGTTTCAGGCTACATTCACACATTTAAAGTTGGTACAATGTAAATATAATAATACATTTTCTTCTGTAGGTATTAATTTCTGTTTAGCTATATGAAGAAAAGACTTTTATATGGTACCTGAATAAAACGTGTGTATTTTGTATTTTGTACATGATGAGTAGGTAGCAGTCCAGGACTGATAACATAGTGCAAGGACTTTATGGGGTACTAATTTGTTTCCATTCACTCTTTTTGATATTGTCTACAATTAGTCAATGTCTTCACACTTACAAGTTGACTGATCCACCTTCTGGTATCAAACCACATTCCAAACAGCAACAAAGAATAAATGTGAATCTGAGAGGTCATAGGGTATTTTATTGAAAACTATTAATTTAAATTGAGAAAAGGCCATTCTCCATTGGCATTTCTCTCTCATTGACTAAAATTATGATATGTTCACTCTATGCAGAAAAATCTCTGAAACACAAGGGGACATAGGAGAACATAATTGGAAATGACTGTTTTTATTAGGATTATTTCTTAGTCCATTTATGTTGCTATGAAGGAATACCTGAAGCAGGGTAATTTACTAAAATAAAATGTTTAGTAAAATGTAATTCACTAAAACTAAAATAAAAAATGTTTATCACACTTCTGCAGGCTGTACAATAAGCATAGCAACATCTACTTCTGGTGAAGCCTTTAGGTATCTTCCACCCTCAGAGGAAGAAAAAGGGGAACAGACTTTGCATGGGAAGAGAGAAAGAGGAAGAGGGAGATGTCAACCCTCTTGTATCCAGAGTTCATGGGAACTCAGAGTGAGAACTCACGCAGTCATGCAAGAATGGCATCAAGCCATCTATGAGAGTTCCTTTTACCCATGACCCAAAGAAATTATACCAGGCCCCATCACAGTATTGGGGGTTAAATTTTAAAATGAGATTTGGGGGGGACAAATATCAAAATTATACCAAAGTACAGTACAAGATGTGACAAAAAGGCCATGTTACCGGAAAAGGGTTTTGTAGGAAACCCCTAAAATTTAGAATACATATTCCAGATGAACAAGATTCAATTGTGTATTCAAATGGTGTGTTTATTATTATGTTCATTATTTTATGGTATGCTTGAAGAGGTGTTTAATCGTTGGATTGTTACTTATGACTTGGAGGAAAATATCAAACAGTATAATAGTGAGAATGTTATATTCAACTCCATTATCAAATATGCTGGATAATCTTTTACTATGTCTTTCATATCTTATTTGATGAAATGCTAAATAAATTACAATTTGTTTCAAATTGGATTATCCTGCTGCAAGACATAGGTGCAAGTGGCTTACCTGGGAGGTGATTCCAGGGTGCACAAGGAAGGCAGTGAAGGAAGTACAATAGGAAAGAGAAAGGAGCCAATAAAGGCTATGTTTCCAGTCAGATTTATTTTTTCATAAATTTTCTCCAGTTTGAGTCACAACTCTTATATATTACCACATGCCTTTGGTGTATTCCCAGAATGATTTGTCTGCTAACTCGAACAAGCTATGATTTGGATGCTGCTGCAGTTATTAAATTCAGCATGCATCTGAATCACCTAGAAGTCTTGTGCTGTCTTGGATTATTGGAACCCTGCTTCATGTTACTTAATGGTTTGTCTGCAAAGAATATGCATTTATTGCAAGTTCCCAGGGTTTTCCAGTGCCTCTTGTCCAGTCAACCCAGATGGAAAACCAGTGTCTTTGTGCACATTTAGGATTGTCTTTTATAGTAAGGATATTGGTTTATAGGCTGTGTAGTCAGATACACTGATCAGTATGAATGACTTTAAGTAGATTCTGTTCTTGGTTACTCAGATGTAAAATGGGGGTCATCTGTGGAATCTCCTCTATGGTTTCACCTTGGAAGCCTGAGTGTTGTCCCTGGTCTAGAAGGGTAAATTAAATGTTCACTCAGTGTACAAGTGTGTAGCCTGGACTGGAGTATAATCTCCATTTGCAGTTATTAGACAAAAATTTGAAACCAGCTATTATGTATTCATCAGGGTAAATTAGAAAGAAAAAATATTCTCATAATGTTCTTATATGGAATTCATACAAAGAAACGAAAATTATAAAAATATACAAATATAAAAATGATAATATAAGACTTACTTTTGAGTTTGTCAGAAGGGTAGAAACAGAAGAAAGAAGTTTAAACACAGAAATAGAAATTATCTACCCTAATGAAAAGAGTTTTAAAAGTGTGAAGAAAAATGAACACAGCCTTAGAGACGTGGGGTGATTGAGTCCCAGAAGGAGAAGGAGCAGACAGAAAAATTAAAATGAGGTAAAAAAGAAAATTAAAAACTAATAGCTAAAAATTTACAAAAATTGGTAGAAAACCTAAATTTTTAGATCTAAAAAGGTCACCAAACCCTAAATTGAAAATACAAGAAAATAATACTTAGGCACTTAATAGCTGAACTGCTAAAATGCAAAGATAAACAGAAAATCTTGGAAGTAGCCAGAGGGGGGGAAATACATTACATAGAAGTGTTAATGATATGAATGATGGATGATATGTAATCAAGAACCATACAGGTGAGTCAACTATGAAATTACTTCTTTCAAGTGCAGAGAGGAAAACCTAATATCAACACAGAATTCTATATCCAGGAGAACTCTTTTTTTTAAATGAGGCAAAGGCCAGAGTGAGATACCACAAACATCTAAAAATGGCAACAATCCAAAGTAAAATTGCAAATACCAAGTGCTGGTGAGTATTTTGAGCAATGAGAACCAGGAATGCAAAATGTTGCACCAATTTTGGAAATTGGTTTAGTACTACCTTATAAGGTTAAACATATACTTATTATATGACCCATATATCCCAGTTCTGAGTATCTGCCCTAGAAATTAAAAACTAATGTATTTTTTAACACATTGACTACCACACTGGAAAAAAAAAATTTTCCTTGGGACCACAATGTTTTATTATGAAAATAGAATAAAAACTTTGAGAACAAAATTATCTTTTCTAATTTAATGAAAAATTTGTTATTTTGTATTGCTTTCTCTGTGTGTGAGTTATATGCAACTTGAAATAGCTCACCATGGCTCCCAAGGTGAAGAGACATGTGAGTTACATATGCTTCACAAAGCCCCAGGCTCAAAACTAGCATGAGTTAAATACAACTCACATGACAGTTAATGTGTTAAATAAAAATCCCGTTGGTGGATGTTTACAACCACTGTATTTATATTTTCAAAGAACTAGAAATAAACCATATGTCCCTCAGCAGGTGAACGGATAAAGAAACTGGGTTGCATCCATACAGTAGATTCCTTGTTATCAACAAAAAGGACCAAACTATTGATTTATGTTACAACATAGATCATCTTAAATGCATTTCTCTAAGAGAAAGATGGCAGGTTTACAAGGTCTACTTATGTATTTATATCATTATATTTATGATGGCATAAAAAGTAAAATTACAAGAATAGAAAATGATTAGTTATTGCCAAATTGTACACAGCAAACAGTGAATTTTTCCTTATGCAATTTTTAAAACATTAACCAGGATGTTGGGGGAATTCAGATGGAATGCAGATAGTGAGAAATGAGTCTCATTGTACTACAAATGCATCACTTAACCCTATTTAAGAGACTGAGGATGAAAAGTGCTGACCTAAGTCACTTTGGAAAAAAGTATTTTGATTGAATATTTTAAGGCTGTACACAAACTATATTCTACTTTGTAGTATTTTTTCCCTCAAGGGTATAGATTAGCCATTCTGAAACTATCTTACATGTTAGCATAAAAAATTATAAATAATTACAGCCTAATTTTTATTGTACTTTACAAAAGTTAAAAATAATCAAAGGGAGAATGTTAGAATAAATCTTGTGGTTCTGGATAAATGTTGGAAATAACAGGATGAATGCATTTCTATTGTAATATATCTCTCCAGATAGATAGATAGGTAAATAGATATGTGTTTACCTGAGTTTATATGTATACATATATTTTCCAAACTCTGCTGAGAGGGCCAACAAGCAGTGACACACACTATCAATGAGCACACCTAGCTCTTAGATCTTGGTTTCTAAATATCATTCTTCAATAAAAAGAACTTGAGCTTCTTGTAAAAATAGGTAATTCTAAGGCTAGAGATGAAAAACACAAGTTGAACCTAGAGTATCTTGTAGATACACAAAGTAAATAAATGCTTAAAAAATAAATGAAGTCATGTCAAAGGGAGCCAATCTGAAAGACTTCCCAATGAGCCAAGCTGGAACAATGTGAGCAATAAAATAAATAATGAAAGCAATTGGTTATGGTCCAGAGAATAAAATAAATATACGTTCATACTAATATAAAACAGACTACATAGATAAATGAGAAGAAAAGAAGGAAGGAAATCTTACAGAATTCCAAATTCAAATCAATGTAGATAGATAATGCAAAATAGAGTATCATCACAAGAACACCATCATAATAATTACTGCAGGTACAATTTCCTGAGGAATATACAAATTGTGGGGGAAACTTAAGGAAGAAACAGTATTTTTATAGTCCCAAAGTAGCTGCCTCCAAATATTTATTAATACCTTTTCCTCTTAATTTTTAAAATAGACTTATGTATATGTAAAGAAAAAGTTAGAACAGTGTATTGTGGAATTTATAACATGTAAATGTAAAATTTATAACAGTAGCACAGGGGATAGAAGAATATAACTGAAACTGTTCTGCAGCAAAAAACAATTTTACATTTATTAAAATAGTAGAGTATTAAGTCAATATGTGTTATGTTAAAGGTTTACATTGTAATCCCTCAGCAACCACTAATAAATGGAAAGAAGTGCACAGAACTATAACTTAAATGCTAATAATAGAATTACATCAAATATAAAGATATATTTGTATAAAAATGGTCATAAATCTTTTAGTAATAATAGCCCAAAGCAGGAAACAGCCCAAATGTCCTTCAACAGGAAAGTAAATTAATAAATTGTAGGGCATTCATACAACAGAATGCTACTCAAGAATACAAAAAAAAGGCTGGGCGCGGTGGCTCACTCCTGTAATCCTAGCACTCTGGGAGGCTGAGGTGGGAGGATCGCTCAAGGTCAGGAGTTTGAGACCAGCCTGAGCAAGAGCGAGATCCTGTCTCTACTAAAAATAGAAAGAAATTATATGGACAACTAAAAATATACATAGAAAAAATTAGCTGGGCATGATGGCACATGCCTGTAATCCCAGCTACTCGGGAGGCTGAGGTAGGAGGGTTGCTTGAACCTGGGAGTTTGAGGTTGCTGTGAGCTAGGCTGATGCCACGGCACTCTAGCCCGGGCAACAGAGCAAGACTCTGTCTCAAAAAAAAAAAAAAAAAAGACTGCCACCCAGACATTTTTGGATCGTCATGCCACTTAACAGTCAAAGAAGGGAGTTTCTGTGCTGGCTGGGTGATAGATCCTTACAATTACAGGGAAAGTGAACTGATTTTCCAAAATGGAGAGAAGAAAGAGTATGTCCAGAATACATAAGATCCCCTAAAGCAAATGTATTATCATGACATTTTATTAAATTTAATGGAAAAGGACAACAAAACAACCAAGGCAGAACTACTAATGACCCAGATCTTTAAAAAAAGATTTGGGTTATCCATGATCAGCTGAGGCAGTTACTGAAAACAAAGGAAATGTGGATAAACAGTGGATGAAGTTAGTTATAAAAACCAGCTGCAAACATGAGACCAGTTACAGAAACAAGATATCATGATTATTTCTTCCTTATTTTGTTATGAATATATTACACCTAGATATATGATACAACTATGCTTCATACAACTGAAAACACACTAACACTTTTTCCCAGAGGAGGATGCAAAGTCCTAAGATGGTCTTAACTCCTTGATGTTTCATAACTTACATATTCTGATTTGAACATAAAATTATCTAAATAGTATAATATAAAGTCAATATATCTTGTGTTATGGCATTTTTTTCTATTTATACCTTTTGAAGCTAATGTGAGTGGGATTATATATTTCAAGTTGAAATTGTTTACTGCTAGTGTATAGAAATTCTACTGATTTTTAAAATATTGATCCTGAATCATGCCACCTGGCTCAACTCACTTATTTGATCTAGTGGGGTTTTGTAAATTTCTTAGAAATTTATATATACTGGATAATGTCATCTGTATAAATTTCTCATACCCATCTGGAGGCCAATAGTTTCTTTTTGTTTTGCGATATTCCTGACTAAATCCTCCAGTATAATGTTGAATAGATGTGGTAAAAAACAAATTATTGTCTTGTTCCCAAGATAACATTCCCAATCTCAGGTTTTCACCATTATATATTGTAGTAGGTGCATGTTTTCATAGATACCCTTTAGCAGGTCTAGAAATTTCCCTTGTATTCCTAGTCTGCTTAGGGTTTTATCATTAATGCATGCTAGATTTGTCAAATGTTCTTCTGTGTTTATCACAGAAGTTTTTTGTATTTTATTGTATTATTTATGCTGTCTTGCATTGACTTTTTGATAGTAAACCAAATTTGCATTTGTGAGATAACTCCTTGGTGAAGGTGTCCAATAATTTTTATGTTACTACATTCAGTTTACTTGTATTTTTGAGGATTTCTATGTCTATATTCATAAGATATAATGGTCTGTAGCTTTATTTTCTTTTGATGAGTTTGCCTGGCATTAATTGTCTGGACAACACTAGCCTCATAGAATAAGTTGGTAAGGTTTCACCTATTCTATTTCTTTGAAAGTGAACTTGAAGGGCTGGTATTAATTTTTTAATTAAACGTTAGCTAGAATCACTAGTGAAGACTTCTGTGTCTAGGCTTTTCTTTATGGAAATATTTTAAATTAATTTAATCTCTTTATTTTTTGTAGGCCTATTAAAATATCCTATTTCTTCTTCAGCTTACTGAAACAATTTGTACATATTGTCTATGAATTTATTTCTAAATTGGAGTATTCCATGTTTCTAGATATTCATGGAAATTGAAATGGAAGAAAATGAAATCAAATAATATGGGAAAATGAGGATTTTGGCATTCCATGATGCCCCAATTTCTGTGGGTCTTTTAGTAGGAGGAGAAAGATTACTGTAGTTGCTGTGCTTAATATTCACATTTGTTGAATGAGATAAATGAGGTACATGGTCTAAAGTAAATTAGGAAACTGCCAATTATGACCAAAATGACAGACTGAACCTATCTCTCTTTTCATTACTATTCAATCTGGCCAGAAATAGAAATTTGAATAGCAACAAATACAAAATGACACAATACATAAAGAATAGTGTGAAGAGATGAAAATATGATGAACCAGAGTGGATAATGTTTAAGATATATGATGTGTTAGGCACAGTTCCAAGCCATTTATGTGTATAGATTTAATAATGATATGTTTAATATATAACTCAAAGATTCATGTAAATTAGAAATTGACACCTTTACAGTTATATTAATAACATTAAAACCATCATAGAAATTATCTGTTCTGTTATAAAACAAATAAGTGAAAATAAAGATTTTTAAATAACTTAAATGGAAAATTTGACTAGTTAATTAAGTAGACAAATGAACAGCATTTTGAGCACTAAACAGAGGATGAAAGTAATTTCAAAACACTGAAGAAAATTATTAAAAATTTCAAAAGTTAGGCCGGGCGCGGTGGCTCACGCCTGTAATCCTAGCACTCTGGGAGGCCGAGGTGGGTGGATTGCTCAAGGTCAGGAGTTCGAGACCAGCCTGAGCGAGACCCCGTCTCTACTAAAAATAGAAAGACATTATATGGACAACTAAAAATCTATATAGAAAAAATTAGCCGGGCATAGTGGCGCATGCCTGTAGTCCCAGCTACTCGGGAGGCTGAGGCAGTAGGATCGCTTAAGCCGAGGAGTCTGAGGTTGCTGTGAGCTAAGCTGACGCCACGGCACTCACTCTAGCCTGGGCAACAAAGTGAGACTCTGTCTCAACAAAAAAAAAAAAAAAAAATTTCAAAAGTTTAAGCTTGAAAAAGTATCATTAACTTTATGAAAGCAGAAATCTCACAGGTAGTATTTTCTAAGTACTATGAAAAGACAGTAGAACTGATTAATTGAAGTATAACTAATAAGTAATATCTAACCACGTGAAAATTTCTTTTAAGATCATTTTAAGTAACTAATGGTGTAAACAGAAAATTCAAACTGAAATTATACTTTTACAGCATCAGAAAACTTCTAAGCAAAAAGCACTGCAAATGGGGCTAAATGATCTAAATTTATTTAATTAATTTTAGCAATACTAACTTAATGTTACAGAAAAATAATAAATCTGTTCTGGCCATAAATGGGTGTTATTTATTAAACTGGAGGATTATCACTCAAGAAATTTGTGCAGAACATAAACATACTTTTCAGTGTTAAAAAAAGTATACTCCACAAATGATGTTACCATATGGTATATATTGGTGGTGGTGTTTTAAATGAAGACAATTGGAATTTTAAACCTGGAGGATGGACACAGCACCCAGAAATTCACAGCAGAGCGACGCAGCAATCCTCAGTGGAGCTGTCCAGCAATCCATAGCAGAGCTGGGTGAGACATCCTGCGCCTGAGCCCCAGCCCCAGCCCTGACCCCCAGCACGTGCCACTGTGGCCAGTTTCTGCTGCTGGTCCTTAGACACGCTACAGCTTCAGGGAAGAAAGTCAGCACCAAGAAAGTTGCAAATGTGCCTCTTTGTCCCAGGAACCCAGGAAAGTTTCCTCCAGCCACCAATGGGAGTAAGCACAGGGTGTGGCTCCCACCATTGGAAGAGTTTATCCTGAAGACACCATCAGAAGGAGACATCAGGAGGGGGGGAAATTGCAGATTAGACAAACCTGCAGCTCCCAAGGAAAGAAATGTAAATAGGAAGCAGGTGCCTACCTACAGACAACTGTTCTCAGAAGGAACATTGTGAAACCACAGAGAACCAGTGTGGTACTCTCAGTGTGGAAAAAACAAAAAGGTGATGGGGGATACATTTGATAACGTCAGAGCATGCACAAGGAAAATTAGCAAGGTACAGCACTCCACCAGGCTCACCCTGCAGGTGCTATGGAATCTCTCTGATGCCACAAATTGGGGACCTGCTGGGAGTCTGTGCAGAGTCATTGCACCAGACAACAGGTGCAGTGGGGATGGAGCAGCAGCTAAAGCCATCCTGAGCTCTTGGATTCATGGTACCATGTTGGCATGGGACTCAGCTTCATGGCTGCCTCCTTCATATTGCCCCCACCAGGCTAAAGAGGAAGCAGACCAATGGGAGACTCCTCTAAGCTGTGTCCAGTGCCTGGAAGACAAGCACCCCTCCCCAACAGTTCAATGGGATCTGAGCACAGGGGCTCCAAACTGGCAGGCTTTGGGCAACTATTTGAGTGGGTCCTGGAGAGTGTGAGGGGAACTCTGCAGTCCCTGGCTGCTGGAACTGACCTCCACCCACTTGATTTGGTATTGGGTCCCTGAGCCTGAGGAAAAGCCCATCACTTTTCTGGGCCCCAACTCTGCCCACCAGGTCCCAATTGCCTACTGCCTATTCAGCCCTTATTCCACCCTCCAGATTGGATCGCCTTGTCACCCCCACAGCCCTGCTCCTGGCTCTAAGATCTTACCAAGAAGCCCTGTTTCTGGCTTCTCCCAGTCTCGTATCTAGGCTCACACAACAGAGCTCAAGGTTCTGCCTCTGTGTCTCCAGAGCTTCTACCAGGCTGGGACACCACTAGGAGATTCCAGCACTGCACTGAGGCTCCAAGACCCCACCCCAGATCCTCCACCACTGCCAAAGGAACCTTGCCAAAGTCTCATGGCCTACCAGGGATCCCCCAGCCTTGAGCTGCCAGTACACTGTGACAAGGTTTGAGCAAACACCCACATCTTGGGGAACTCATGACCACTGCCTGGATTCTCACCCAAAAGCACCTCCTACTGTCTTAGAGATTACATTGAGCATGCCAATACAATTCACATTGCTAAAAGACCACAGGGCTGGGGAGAGAGAAAAGATTTTGAAGATTTTCACTCTCTCTCATCAAAGAGAGACATGGAATCTGCCCACACACATAGCTCACCATTGCTACAGCTACAAACAACTAGCAACTAAGAAAAACACCACACTAAGGATATCTATAACCAAGGATTTACCCAGAACCTAGGTCAACATCAAAGCACCCACAAACAAAGGCAAAGGTTCTTACCCAACATATCCTACAAATACACCTGGACAAGTGAGGTGAAGAGGAAACGCTCCATTTAAGCAAAAGAAAGCCCCCAAACAAAAACCACCAGCTCCTCCAGATAAGAAAAAATCAGTGAAAGAACTCAGGAAGTATGAAAAATCAGAACAAAAGGATACCGCCAAAAGGAAACACCAGGTCTCTAGCAATGGATACCAACCAAAATGAAAATATTAAAATGACAGATAAAGAATTCCAAATATGGATTGTAAGGAAACACAATGAACTTCAAGAGAAAATGTAATATCAAGAAAAAAAACTAGAAAAGCAATTCAGGGAATGAATGAAAAATTTAATAAAGATATATACATATTAAAGAAAAACCAAATACAACTTCTGGAAATGAAAAATTTATTTAAGGAAATATAAAACACAGTGAAAAGTTTTAAGAATAGATTAGACCAGGCAGAAGAAAGAATATCAGAGCTCAAAGACAACTCTTTTGAATTAACTCACTCAGTCAAAAATAATGAACAGAGAATTAACAGGAATAAACAAAGCCTATGAGAATTATGGGATTATGTAAAACAGCCAAAAATAAGAATCATAGTCATCCTGAGAGTGGAGGAAAAAAGTCACAAGAGCTAGAAACCTATTTGAATAAATAATTGAGGAAAATTTTCATGGTCTTGCTAGAGATTTAGACATTCACATACAGGAAGCTCAACAAACACCTGAGAGACTCATCACAAAGAGCTAATTACAAAGACATAGTCATCAGACTGGCCAAAATCAACATGAAGGAAGAACTTCTGCAAGTTGTGAGGCAAAAACATCAAGTAACTTACAAAGAAAAACCCATCAGGCTAACTGCAGACTTTTCAACGAAGACCTTACAAGCCAGAAGGGATTGGGACCCCCATCTTCAGTCTTCTTAAACAGAACAACTCACAGCCTAGAGTTCTGTATCCTGCAAAACTACGTTTCATAAATGAAAGGGAAATAAAGACCTTTCCAGACAAGCAAACACTGAGAGAATTTTTTAAGACCAGACCTGCCCTGTAGGAAATACTCAGAACCGCATTATACATGGATCAGCACAGTGGTCACCCACCAGTGTAAAACCACCCAAAAGCTAAAGCTCAGAGCTCATGTAAAACAATAGTACAAGACATAAAAAAAAAACAACAAAATACTATACACTTGGATGAACAAAACCGCATCCCACATATCAAACCTATCAGTCACCATGAATGATTTAAATTCCCCAGTCATGAAACATAGACTGCCTGAATGGATAAAAAAATACATGCCAAGTATCTGCTGTCTCCAGGAAACACATCTAAACCACAAGGATTCTTACAGATTCAAGGTTAAGGAATGGAAAAAGTATTTAATGCAAATGATAACCAAAAGAAAGCAGGTGTAGCTATTTTTGTATCAGATAAAATTGACTTTAAACCAACAACAGTAAAGAAAGATAAAGATGGTCACTATATAATGGTAAAGGGAGCAATTCAACAAGAATACATAACTATCCTAAATATTAATATTTATGCACCTAACAAGAGCATCCAGATTTGTAAAGCAAACCTTACTAGATCTAAGTAATGAGATCAACAGCAGCATCATAATTGCCAGGGACTTCAACACCCCATGAACAGAACTGGAGAGATCATCCAAGCAGAAAATAAATACATAAACACTGGACTTAAATGGGACTGTAGAACAAATGAGCCTAACACATTTACAGAACATTTTACCCCAAACCACTTATTATACATTGTTCTCATCAGTACATGAACATTCTCCAAGATTGGTCATATTTTAGGCCACAAATAATGGCTCAATAAATTCAAAAAAATCAAAATCATACCATGTATCTTCTCACATCACAATGGAATAACACTACAAATCAATACCAAGACAAACACACAGTTTTACATAAAGTTATGGTAATTAAACAACCTTCTTCTGAACAATTATTGGATCAATGATGAAATTAAGATGGAAATCGAAAGATTCCACAAACTGAATGACAGAGGGGACACAGGTTATCAAAATCTGAGGGATTTAGCAAAAGCAGTCCTAAGGATAAAATTCATATCTTAAATGCCTACATTAAAAAGACAGAAAGATCACAAATTAACAATCTAATGACACATCTCAAGGCAATAGAAAAGGAAGAGCAAACCAAACCCAAAGCCAGCAGAAAACAAGAAATAACCAAAGTCAAAGCAGAACCAAAAAATAATGCAGAATATCAATGAAACAAAAAGATGGTTATTTGAAAAGATATACAAAATTTATAGACCTCTTGCTAGATTAACTAGGAATAGAAAAGATCCTAAAAGCTCAATCAGAAATGAAAAAGGAGATATTAAAACTGATACTGCAGAAACACAAAATATCATTGGTAAATACCATGAAAATCTCTGTGCACCTAAACATAAAGTCAAAAGTGGAGAGACAGTGGGCAAATTCCTGAAAACACACAACCTCCCAAGACTCAATCAGGAAGAAATATAATTCCTAAACAGACCAATAATAAGCAGTGAGATTGAAGCCACAATAAAAAATCTTCCAATAAAATAGCCCCAGACCAGGTGGATTCACAGCCTAATTTTATCAGACAAAAAGATGAGTTGGTACCAATACTGCAGAAATTATTCATAACACTGAGAGGGAGCAAATCCTCCCTAACTCATTCTATGAAGGCAGTATCACCTTGACACCAAAGCCAAGAAAGGACACCACAAAAAAGAAAACTACAGACCAATATCCCTTATGAATATAAATGTAAAAATCCTTAATAAAATACTAGGAAACAAAATTCAACAGCACATCAAAAAAATGATCCACCATGACCAAGTGGGCTTTATCCATGAGTGTAAGGATGCTTCACCATACATAAATTGATAAATGTGATTCATCACATAAAGAGAAGCAAAAATAAAGATCACATGGTCATCTCAATAGATGCAGAAGAAGCATTTGACAAAATCCAGCACCTTTTATGAAAAAAACCCTCAACAAACTAGATGTAGAAGAAACTTAGCTCAAAATTATAAAAGCCATATATGACAAACCCACAGCCACCAAGGTGAAAACATTCCCACTAAGAACTGGAACAAGAAAAGGATGCCCATCGTCACCGATTCTATTCAACATAGTGCTGGAAGTCCTAGCCAGAGCAATCAGGCAAGAAAAAGAAATTAAGTGTGTACAAATCGGTAAAGAAGAAGTTAAACTATTGTTTTCTACTGGTGACATAATTTTATCCCTAGAAAACCTCAAAGATTTCACCAAGAGACTCCTGGAATTGATAAATTCAGCAAAGTCTCAGGATAAAAAATCAACGTACACAAATCAGTAGCATTCCTATATATCAATAACAATCAAGCTGAGAGTCAAATCAAAGACTCAGTAACATTCACAATAGCTACAAAAAATACCTAGGAATACATTTAACCAAGTAGGTAAAAAAAATCTCTTTAAGTAAGATAGCAAAAAAAGAAAAGAAAAAGAAAAAGAAAAAGAAAAAGAAAAAGGGAAGCCATTCAATGATGTACAAATCGTAAAAGAAAGCTTTGTCAAAGTAGTAGAATGCTTAGACCCTGATAATGTTTCAAAGTACAAACAACTGCCTCTTTCAAGAGAACCATAATTGATTGGCAGCATGAATTAGCATTCAAATTAACAAAATATCTTTATCCAGTACTTCAAAAGGAAAATATATATTATTCAATTGCTTTGAATGAATCAACTGACACTACAGACTTGGCACAGGTTTTATACTTCGTTTGAGTCATATCAGAAAATTTTCTTTGCTACAAAGAGTTACTTTGGGTGCTCTTGTGAACAGAACATGGGGAATAGATATCTTCAAAAACTTTCAAGATAAATGTGTAGTTGAACTGAATTTGGTAAATTTAGTAAGTGTATGTACATATGATGCACTTTCTATGTCAGGAAAAAATGAAGGGCTTATTGCTCAGATTAAAAAAGTATTAACAGATCCAGATGCTCTCATTTCTTTTCATTGTATCTTGCATTGGCCAAATCTCTGTGCCAAAACTACTATTTTGAGATACACTTTACAACAAGTTATAAGTATTTTTAACTATATTCATTCAAATGTGACATGCCATCATCAGTTTTATAAAACGCTAAAGTTGAACCATGAAGTATTCAATGTGGATTTTCCATATCATTATAAAGTGCATTGGCTATTGTAGAGATAGGTGTTAGCCAAAATTTTATCTCTGTGAGAACAGATAGTTAAATTTTATGAAGAACAGAATCAGCAATGTGAATTATTGAAAAAAGATTGCTATAGAAATACAGATTTCTGTGTGATATCATGTCAGATAAAAATGACTTGAATATTTTTTTGCAAGGTAAAAATAATTCTATATATATATGATATGTGGCAAAAAAATCCAAACATTTCAAAAAAAAGAACCTATCTTTTTTTCAACACACTTTTCTTCAAAAGGAAATGTTGCATGAACATTTTCCTCAGTTAGCAAAGGTAATTGATGAGCAGAATAATATATGCAAATCATTTTTGAAGAATATGCAGCTGTTATAGACCTATTAGTTGGAGAATATAATGAAAGTTTCATTGACTTTGAGAATCATGACATCACACTCAAATTAGCACTTTGGCCTCACCTAGTTGATATCACCAAGCCACCTACAGAACTACAGATGGAATTGATCGAGCTCTCAGTAAGTGACATTTTAACGTCATTGTTTAATATTAAGAAAAAAACCAATTGACATATGGGAAAATGCAGTAGAATACCCATGCTTTTGACACCATGCCCCCAAAATGATTTCTTGCTTTTCAAACTTATTGCTGTGAATCTACATTCTCCTACCTAACCAAGTCAACATACTCTTAAGGTCACAAATGACTGACCCTGTCTAAAGGACCGACTAAAACTGCAGACCTCTATACTGCAAGCAAATATTCAAATGCTTTTCCACAAAAAGTAGACATAACAAAGTCATTAAAAGGTTAGTTAACTTTAAAATTAACAAATGATTTTTATTTTTAAATTATTAAGTATATAGTAGTTAGGTTTTTACAAAATAATGTACATTTTTAAGCATATCTAATTAAAGTTTCTTGAATGTGACCTTATTTGATTACAGCTAAATTAATGCACCCTCCCAACATGAAAATGTTCCCCATCCCTGACATAGTGCAAACCTGGGAGAATCAGAATAGAGACGAAAGAAAGAAAGAAAAACCAATAGAAGTCATATATAGGTTAGTCGGAATGTAAAGGAGAATTGGATCCTGTCTGATACCAAAATATTATAAATCTGAATGCACATCTCAGCACATGCTATCAGATGTGGTGACCCAGTGTCTTTGGGCCAAGAGTGAAGACTCTGAGCACTTTTAGAGATAAATAATGAAGATCAAGTTTATGTTCATTATTCTCACTTTCATCATAGGCTATAACCGTGAATGTAACAGCTTTTCTGAGTACTTTCTATTATTATAATGAATTATCAATCCTAAGAGTGGTCCATACAATACCTGACAAAGTTACATTGGAAGTGGAAATTGCTAAAAAGACTCTGACTTACTGAAATGTGGCAAAAGCACTGCTTTGGAAAACAATTCAAAAAACTTTGATACCTAAATGGCTACCAAGTCATCTATGAGGTGAAATGGCAGGTATGCTGTGATCAATTATTAGAATAAAGGTTACCAATGGAATTTCAGAATGACAGACCCAACTTCTAAAGAGTTGGCTGAGTGGCTACATAATGGCATTCAAAATAAATAGCAAAAAGTGTTTACAAAAATGCTAGTAGGGGGCTGGTAGACTGAGATAGTCCAAGTGCTTTAAGATCCTGAGTAAGCAAACCAGAATCGCATGTAAACAGTAGAATGAAACTGGAGACTTTACTAATTAAAAACCACCAACTAATCTCTGACTAGGGTATTCTTGCTCCATGCCAATCAAGTACATTTTCTTCATCTTTTCTGCACATAAAAGCTCACAGCCCATGTTGCTGCAGAGGAGCACTCTACATCTCTTGATTCTGAGCACTACTTCATTCATGAACCATTCTTTGTTTGGAAAACCTCTATTAAATTTATTTTGTCTAATCTTTTAAAACATTTGGTGTTGGAAGTGAGGATCAAGAAAGGATCTACAAGCAACTAGAAAGGGATTAACAAAATGGCAATAGTACGTCTTTACCTATCAATAATCACACTGAATGTAAATGAATTAAATTCATCAGGTAAAAGACAGAATAGTGGAAGAAATAAAGAATAAAACAATACCCAGTGATATACTGCCTATAAGAAACTCACTTTACCTACAAGAACCCTCAGACTGAAAGTGAAGGGATTAATGAAAATATTCTACATTTTTTTTTTTTGCTTTCATTGCCTTGATTTGGGTTATATACAAAAAAAAAATTGTTGTCCAGACCAATGTCAAGAAGCTGTTTTCTTTTAGTGGCTTTACAGCTTCAGATATTACATTGAAGTCTTTAATCCATTTAATTGATTTTGCATATATTATGAGGTTAGGCCACCATTTTATTCTTTGCTTATGCACATCCAGTTTTCCCAACACCATTTATTGCAGAGATGCTCTTGTCCATATGGTGTGTTAGTAGAATTACTGAACACCATTTGATAGTAAATACATCATTTTGCTCCTGGGGTCTCTATGCTGTTGAATTGATCAATATGTCTTTTTAAGATAAGACCATGCTGTTTTGTTTACTATAGGTTTGAAATATATTTTGAAATACGATAGTGGATAGCATGAAGCTTTCATCTTTGTTGTTCTTTTTCAATATCACTTGGCTACTCAGGGTATTTTGTAGTTCCAAATGAATTTTAAAAGAGTTTTTACTATTTCTGTAAAACATTCTATTGAACTTGATAAAGAGTGTGTTAAAATTGTATATAAAAATATTATTCAACAATACAGCTTAAATAAAGTTTAATGAAGTAATGAAGCATGCTACAATATGTACAAAACTAAAAAAAAATGCTAAGTAATAAAAAAAGCAAACATTGAAACGTTACATATTATGTGATACAATTGACATAAAATGTCCAGAAGAAGGAAATACATAGTGAGAGAAATCAGATTAGCAGTTGCCAGGGGTGGGGATGGTGGGAGGGATGAGAAGTGACTGTTTATTGAGTGTGGATTAAGTTGTGTGTCAGAAAAGTTCTGAAACTAGCTAGTGGTCATGGTTGTACAACATAGTGAACATACTTAATGGCACTGAATTGTCTACTTTAAGATGGTCACAATGATAAATTTTATGTTATGTATATGTTATCAAGATCTTCAAAAAGGAACTTTGTATGGTTGCATAAAAGAAAGCCAAAGTTCCCAGTCAGCAAAATAAGACAAATAAAAATGTTGATGATGTGCTATAAAAATATAATTTATATCATATACAAAAGAGCATGATGTATCTGGATATCAATATATATGCCTATATCTGATCATTAATTTTTATTTGCTTATTATTGCTTATTTAGATATTCCCTGTTTTATCTTTGTATCATAAATAAGTGTCCATATCTTTCTATCAAATTTTTCTTGTGTTTATATCATTAAATGTACTTTAAAAGTCTTGATTATTTATCTCTTTTTGGGAAGTCAGCTGATGCCACTCTTTTTCATTTTTATTATTTGGTAATATTTGCCATTATCAAAATGAACTTTTCTCATATTTTAAATAATATTTTATAATCTCTTTTATCTCTTCCATGCTAATACTCATTTCATATTACAATGCAATTATTTTAAGCATAAGTTTTTTGTTTTTCATGCTGAAACATATACTTGTTTTCAAAGCAATTTAGATAGGAGTCCTTTAAGACTCACAGACATGAAAAACATAGGAAAGTCACACAATGAGTGAGAATTCTAGGTCTTCAACCACAATCTTGTACCACACCACACATTTATTTTGGAGAATTGCCAGTGGATTTCACCCAGAATCTGACCTTGGTTTCCCTGCAGATTGGGGTCCTCACTCTCCCCATGTCCTCAGTTCTCCGGCCATCTCAGTCTCCTCACAGCTGCTTCAGCTCCAGCTCAGAACTAATTATCTCTGTCACCTGCACTAGTACCTGGGTCTTGGGTCTGGGACTGTCACACCTGGGCACAGGATAGTGTTGTGATGACTGAACAATAGGTCTTCATCTCGTATTCATGTTTTCATACAGAAAAGACTGCAAAGGGACAGAACCCAACTTTTGCAGAAATCAAACCCTGAGATATAAAGAACTTGAGTGTAAAGAATATTGCTGACAAGCTGTTTGCACGCTGCCTTTATGAGTGTTGCAGGTATGTGTTAAAGACAAAGATCCAGTTTAGACAGAGTTGGCTTTATACTTGGTCATTTTATTTCCAATTCTGCTCTCTCAAAATCCAACATTCACATGGTAGCCATGGTGATTATTCCCAATGCACTGTGATTATGTGGACCTGGTGACATGTGGCCTTTTTTAGCTTTCAGTTACAAAATGAGCCTGACGTTCTTACCCATCAGAATCTGACCTACACCTACTACTTTAGCCTCAACTCTGCTTCCCATTTCAAGGCAATCAATCACTCAGGGTTGCAAATCATAGAAAGGCAAAACATGTTTTAATTACCCAAGCAATTATACCCCCCTGAAGCAAAGTAATATGGTTTATATTTAGTTTACTGTATATTCAGGTCCATGAGGCCTAGGACTATAATGATATAGAATTCATTACCAGTGAATATGCATTGAATAGTAAGATAATAAACTCAGGTTAAGGGTGGATCTGGCTTCAGACATAATTGGAATCAGGACTGAAGCATGATACCCAGTGGTCAAAGAGGGATGGCAATGTGTAATCTCACCTCCTCCCCTGGAATCACACATCACTGCTTTAACTGTCTGAAGAGAATTAAAGTTATAGTGAAATAAGTAAATAAAACAGAAGAAAATAGAGAAGTAGTAAATTAGGTTAAGGAAGAATTAAACCTGGCTTTAAAATAGAGAGATAAAGACATAGAACTATGGAAAATGCTGAGGAGAAATTAGCATAGGTAGAGCAGCACTTAGATCTAAAATGACTTCCATTTATACTGTGATAGAGAAGAAATATATTTAAAAATAATTATTAGTTCCTGAGATAATTTTGTAGATGTAGAAAACTGACAAAAAGAGTTGCGCCTACCCATTGAACAAACAACAAATGAAAAAATGCAGGACAAACTAAATAATTTTTCCTAAGCCCTTCAGAGAACTGAGGTCCCAGGGCAAGTAAATAATCTGTTATCTGGGGACACAGGAGCCTACTGGAGGCACAGACCTCAAGCCTTTGCACCCTGACAACCATGTACACGGAGTAAAACTAAAAACAAGAAGTTTTGAACCAGTCCCTGAAGACTGTGTGGGTGGGCGAAGGAGAATGTGAAACTCTGGAGTCTGCAGACATGGGGTTTGCAACCCCCAGGGAGGCTTTTCCTCAGGCACCGCACAGGCATGTCAGGGAAGATGGGGTGGAATCCTGAGAACGCTGCCCCCACGGTGCTGACGGGGAGGGACCACGGGCCAGGGCTACCACTCTGGAGACAGGGCTGTCCCCTGCAGAGCGCGGGGCCCAATCTACGGAGAAAGAGCATGAGCCTGAGCCAGAAGGCACTGGGGGAAACTCACAGCAGCTGAGGGCGGGGACACGAGGCCACCGGCCGAATCTCTGCGCACAACCTTCTCTCATGAAGAAAATAAAGCCTGAGCCTTCTGGCCGCTGTGGTCTGCGGGCTGCAGGAAGTTGCCGGCGGACGCTTTTGCCACGGGGGCCTTTGTCAGGGACCCCGCGAGGGGCACCGCCGGCCGCCGCCACCCGCTCTCCCAGCAGCCGGCGCTCCCGCTGCGGTCCGTCCCGGCGCCCCGCCCGCTCCGCCCGTGACGGGCCCCGCGACCTCCGCTGCTTCCAGCCCGGGCGGCGCTGTCCCCTCTGCGGGAAGCCGGCGGCCTCCGCCCCCTCCCCGAGGGCGCCACGGCGGTGAACGCGGGAGGTGTGGTCACCTGTATCAGCTCTTCCAGCTCAGCCTCTGGCCCTGCTTCGTGTCACACTGAGGGTTCCCAGAACAGTTTCCTGTCCTGCTCCTCCTCTGTTCCCTCTTCGCGGAGCAGCGCTAATCGCCATACCAATGGGAATCCCAAGAACGTCTCTCTCCAATATCCAAGGCATCGTGAAGAATGAGCGAATGGATTGTTCTGTGGCAACAAGCAAATCGAGTGCACCTGGGATGACACAGAGTCATAGTGGTGTGACAGAAATTAGTGGCATGCCCCTACTGTGTAAAGTCTGTGGGGCTGTGGCGTCAGGATTCCACTGTGGAGCTCACGCTTTGGAAAGCTATAGGGGTTTCTTTCAGAGAAGTATTCAACAAAATATCCGGTACAAGAAGTGCCTGAACAATGAAAACTGCTCTATAAGGAGAATGAATAGGAACAAATGTCAGCAATGTCACTTCAAGAAGTGTTGGTCTGTTGAAATGTCAAGAGATGCTGTTTGGTTTAATCATATTCCTAAGCCTGACAGGGGATGATAATTGAAATGCAAAGTGCCATGAAGACTATGACGGACAGCATCTCCCCATAGACCTATCAGCTGTGTCGCACTTAAACTGGGGAAGTTACACTGAATTATCACACTGAATGTTAAACTTCTTTACCTGCCAAAACCAAAAGCCATTTTATTTCCCTGTGGTATAAATATAATATGATGCATATTGACAAGTATAGGATGACTTAGAAATTAATCCTTTTGGTAGAAATTCTGTTGAATGATGGAAATACTGTTACCACCGTGAGACTTTTTAATGTGGTAATTGGAGACTTTGGGAATTAGGAGATCTCCTCGTCTGTATTTCGCTCTGCCTCTGTTAAAGTTATATGATCTTGACCAGGTTACATGGTTGTGGAAAATGAGAATTGATAATGCTCCCAATACCCTACCTCACAGACTTACTAAAAAAGTCTATAAAGCATATTTAGTTCTTAGGAGATAGGCATTATGGAAATAAGGTAAAATTTTTGTTGTAATTATCCATAATGATCTTCCTTTCTTATCTCTAAACACTTCTGGGAAGTCATTTCACAGTCCATATCAACCATATAATTCAGGGTTCTTGCATAAGTGTGGGGTATCCTACTAATATACACATATTCAAAGTTTATGAGTATATCAAATACAGAGTACATGTGCATAATATGTTTGTGAACATAAACACAAATATATTTTACAATATTTTATTTGTATTAATTTTCAATTATGGATACAGAATAGTTATAAATATTTATAGGATACATGTGATGTTTTGGTACAGGCATATAATGTATAATAATCAAATCAGGGCAATTGGAGCATCCATCACTTCAAGCATTTATTTTTTTTTAGGGTTATAAAGTTTAATATATGCTTTCTTGTGTTTTTTTATTTCAGGAAATTATGGGGGTACAAACATTTTGGTTACATGTTATGACTTTGCCACATCCCAACCATGATTTGAGATGCACCCTTTCCCCTCCTACAATGCTCACCACGTCCATTAGTTTTGAGTTTACGCACCACCAAGCCCCCTACCCCCAAAGAATATAACTACTGTACCTCAAGCAATTATTATTTCTTTATGTTAGAAACATTCCAATTCCACTCTTTTATTTTAAATTATGCCTTAACTTATTATTGATTATATTGACTTTTTTGTGCTATCAAAACTTCACAAACTTCATATTTTAAACTTTAAGTTCTTTAAACAAAGAATTTTATCATACAATAAACAAGAGATGTCAAAAGACTCAAATTAGATGCATTTGATCTGTTGATGACATATAACCATTGCTTTAGAATGTCTATACAGGAGAATATTGAATTTCTACTCTATTTTTGTTTATTGAAGCAACATAATGTGAAAGTGCAACAGCCCATTGAGTCCAAATTTCCAAAAAATATGTATTTTAGTGTTCATCTTTGCTTAAATCTTTGGTTCAAGGCACTGGTTGCTTAAAATTTCATTCGTATTCTCACCTTGTGCTAAAAAAAGGACATACTGCTGCCCCTCATGCACATGCTATAGGTCAGTGATAAAGAATTTTAATTTTTTGTGGAGAACTATTAATGTTTAAGGAAACTGTTTAATATGATGGCATGGGTATGTGTGCTCATATGTATGTTTTGATTCCACCTTTTTCTACACCACAAGGATTTTGTCAAATTAAATTTAATCTGTAACTTAAAAAATCATTTAGTGTGTGACCTACAACCTTTGAAATGGCATAGTCAAAAACATGTCATCCACATTTCTACTAGTGGGCTTTAGCACATAGATAAGATCAGCCTGTGTATATGGCCATAAGAGAAATAGCCAAAGTTGATGATTTTATGTAGGACGTTATTTGCCCTGGAAAATATAAATTAATTGGATTTTTTGGTAAAGATTGCCTTCTATATACATCCAGATTATATAAATTTGCAAAAATGATAAAAGCTTACTTTATTGTACTAAGCCTGTTACTTTCATGATGTGTGAGTAGAATGCCTCATTTTGTAATTATATTTAACTTGTTTCAACTGGGACTTGACTTTCTGTGGCACAAGTTAAGTAAATTAAAAAAAAAGTTAAACCCTCTCATTATGAAAGAGAAAAGTGATGGTGATTTCTGTAATAAAATATAAACCATAATTGTGATATACCTTAAGTAGATATGACTTTTATGGGGCATACCATATAGTTGTGTGAATTTTTTACATGATAGCATAATCATTTTTCAATTTGTTTTCCTAAGATAAATGCATGGTTTTCTTCCATGAGAGACAGAAACAGCTTTTTGAGGTAATATTGAAAGCCTCCATGATCATGTTGATTCTTAATTTTTGCCTTCTGTATAAGCCTCTTTATAATATGTTATTTTAAAATACAGCTAAGTCTAGGAATGTGTAACCAGAATTATATTAGTTTTGCTTTAGTTAGGTTCAATATATACATGTACACATTTCTATATAGGCATATAGATTTGCATTGTGTCTACTAAAATTTTATTTGAATAAATTCTCCCTGTGGGTAATGGAAAACAGAATAGTTCATGTTCTACTTATAGCATTTCTACATTTGAAAATAGCCTAATATAAAACCTCTGATTCTAAAATTAAACCAGGAGCCTATTGCAAGCATAATAATTGATTGAGTCATTGGTTATAAACTTACTAAATACAGAGAAGACAACCAGTTTAGAAAACTTCTGAGTCAGTGGGATATTGTTGACCAATAATATACTGTATAAATTAAGTGATATATTAACTACGATTTTATATTTTAAAGCTAAAATGTGGGCATTATGTCAGCAAACTAAAACATTTTTTTCCTGTGCTTTTGATGCATCTCTTTACATGATTTGAGAGAGGACTCAAACTTTTAAAAAGTAATAGCTGAGAGAAAGGGGACATATCTTAAGATGAAGTTTGTTCTTATGGTGATGGTTTAATTACAGATTAAAAAACTAGAAGGAAATTTCAGTGGATTAATTATATATCTTTCATATCTACATTAAAGGAAATTACCATTATGAGTTGAGATGATTTTTTTATGTAAACATCATTGTAAAGCAAGGTGTAGATGCTCAGCTAGATCTTTTTACTGTGCATGACAGTAAACACTTATCTCAATTTTCTTTTCCAATATAAATTTTGCTGGATGTACAAAAAGAGCTTGTCACTTAGATAGAGAATTTTTTTAGTGCTTGGAGAGTGGGGGCCTCTATCAGGAAATTGTTACCTATAAACAAAGATTGACTTGATTTGATACAAAAGATAAAACTTGAAGTGATTATTGAACTAACATAGAAAAATTGCTTTTAAAAAGTGATAGAAATATATTGTTGAAAGGATGTGAATTAAGTTTATTTTATACGAACTGTAATTGATGAGTTAATGAAGACATGAATAATATCTTTATCATTCTGAGAAGTAATCTGTACATGGGAAGAAGGGATAAATATTATTTCTGAGCAAAAAAAGAAGAGGAAGAAAGAAGGAAGAAGAAGGAGAAGGAAAAGGAGGAGGAGAAGAAGGAGGAGGAGGAGAAAGAAGAAGAAGAAAAGAAGAAGAAGGAAGAAGGAAGGAGAAGAGAAGGGAGGAGAAGGAGGAGGGAGGAAAAGGAGGAGGAGGGAGGAAAAAGAGGAGGAGGGAGGAGGAGTAGGAGGAAACCAAAGGTTTACTTTACAGGGCACTGTTGCAAACCCACTTCAGCAGGGAGTTAGGCACAGGGACAAAGTGCATCTCATCACTAGGGGAGGGGCAGGAATGTGCTCCTGTCCCAGCATTGTGTCTGCAGGAGGAGCAGGAAGATCTTTGAAGGTCAACACCTCCACACCCTGGTGCACAGTGCTGGCAAGTCTAAGACTTCATCAGAACATCAGAGATACCCTCACTCCCCCACCCCTCTGCCACCAGGCTAAGAAACATGGAGTAAAAATAACAGTGGAATATAACTGGGCCAAGTGCAAGAGACTGGTAAGTAGCACAAAGGGAAGGCACAGCAAACCTGGGAGATATTAGCAAAATACGATGAAAGGAATCTGAATTCTCTGGTGCTCATAAGTTTATCACTGCAACAAATTTTAATCCCAGCCTAACTCTTGTCTACATTAGCAGAAACTCATACTAAGCCCTATCTGAGGGAAAACTATTCATTAATAACCTTAAAAATTATTTGCCCCTAAGATGCTATCCTTTACAACATATACTGCTTTCAACAAAAATTACAAGGCAAGTCGTCAATTCTATTTTTATTTTCAAAATTGATTTGATCATGTGATTTCCTTTGCTTTCACACATGGATTTTAGGGTCATTTGGTCAATTTATGTAAAAAGACACTTGAAATTTCAACAGGAATTGCATTGAATCTGCAGATCTATTTGTGGAATATTGTGATCTTATCAAGTTAAGTTGTGTTATCTTTGAATATTAGCTGCCTTTCCATTTATTTAGATCTTTCCATTTTTTTTAACTTTACACTGGACAAGTCTTAAATTTCTTTTGTTAAATTTGAAGTATTTTTGAGCTATTGTGAATGGAATTGTCTCTTGATTTCATTTTGAGGTTGTTCATTGCCAGTTTACAAAAATTCTATTTTTTATATTGCTCTTGTAACCTGCAACCTTGATGAACTAATTTATTAGTTCTAGTATTCTTTTTTATGTGTGAATTCCTTAGAAATCAATATATACAGGATAATGTCACCTGCATAGGCTTCCAAACGGGAAGCCATTTGCTTTCTTTGTTGTAGGATACACCTGGTAAAACCTCTGGTATAATGTTGAATAGAAGTACGAAAAGCAGGTATTCTGGTCTCATTCTCAAACTCAGATATAAAGCTCCCAGGTTTTCACCTTTATGATATTAGCTGTAGGTTTTTCATAGATGACCTTTAGCAAGTCTAGGAGGTTTCCTTCTGTTCCTGGTTTGCTGGGGGTGTTAATAATAAACTGTCATTGGATTTATCAAAAGCTTATCTCTGTCAATTGATTATTTTGTATTTTATTGTATTATAGTCTATTACACTGACTGATTTTAAATGCTACACCATATTTGCATTTGTGAGATAACCCCTCTTGGTAATGGTGTCCAATCTATTTGCACAGAGAATCACAACCAAGAATGTGGAGAAAGAGCAGTGGAAGTGTGTATATATATCCTTTTTTACTTTTGAGGGTTTAAACCAAATTGTCTTGGTATCTAAAGCAGTTTTTAGTACAGAGAAAAAGAGTAAAGGGAAGCTGAATCAGTTTTTACATTGGGTAGGTCACAGCATGTATGAAAAAGTCATTTACGTAAAGGTACAATGTTGAAATATTATTTTGTTTGTTTTTACATTTTTGTATTAAAAATGCAATAAAAAGCCAAGTTTAAAATTCATACTAAGGTAAGTGACAGCATTGTTATTGAGTTGCATGGTAGTCACGCATTTTGTTCACATTTACACAATATTTAATAGTATGATTTGTCAGGGAAGGCAATGTGGGTGATGGTTCTGAATTTCTTTTACTCTTAGGGTATCTGGATCTAAGAAAAACATTTTAAAACTTATCAAAAACTCAGTAGCATTTAGAACATATAGGTTTAGGATTGGAAAAAAATACAGGTATAGTAAGAAAAGTGACCTCTATAGAAAGCAACATGAGGTTGTTGGTTGACTGTAATTAAAGGAGGGACAGATGCAGGTTGTCAGCAGTACCTGATTGCTGTATGACTGGGATGTGATTGTTGGGGTTTGTCTACTGGAATAACATTTTCTAGAAATTTTCTGACCTGAAAGTTTTCTAAATGAAGTCCCACTTCTGGGTCATGTGCCCCTTTCCTGAAGATGTGAGAAGACAGAAATGTGTAATACATGGGTCTTGTGGTCTCTCACCTTCAGGGATTTTAATTTCCTTGAAGGTAGATTTTTTTTTTATCCTAGATCTAAAGTGAGTTTCTTGTATACCGTATGTAGTCATATCTTTGATTTTTATCTATTCAGATGCTCTATACCTTGGATTAGTGAGTTTAATCTATATACATCCAAAGTAATTATTTATAGTTAAAGACTTCGTATTGCCACTTTGTTAATGGCTTTCTGTTTTGCAATTTTTTTTTTTTTTGGTTCTCTTTTGCTGCTTTCTATTTTCCTTTTTGATTTGATTTTTTTGGTTTTTTTTAGTGATAGTTATATTCATTTCTCTTTATCTTTTTTACATCTATTGAAGGTTTTTCTTTGTGCTTACCATGAGGCTTGCATAAGAGTTCTTGTAGTTAATAACAGTTTTAAGCTGATAACTTACCTTTGATCACACACACAAACCTCACTTTTACTTTCCTCACACGTTATAGTAATTATGTCAGAATTCAGTTCTTAGTATATTATGTATCCATTAACAAATTATTGAGGCTACAGTTATTCTTAATACATTCTTTTAAATTTTATACTCTGTTTACAGTGATTTACACACCACAGTCACAGCATTACATTACTCTGTATCTATCTATATATTTACCTTTAACAGTGATATATATATATATATTCACATTCATGTGCTTTTGCTTTTGTTATCATCCTTTCTTTTCAAATATAGAAACCACTTTAGCATTTCTTTTAAGGCAGGTCTAGTAGTGATCACTCCCTCACCTTCTAGGTCTTTCCTAAGAGTGCACCCATCCTGAACATTGACATGGATCTCTAGATTCCCAGGAACGGGTGGATGTGTTTCAAAGCCCTAATCCTCAAAGCATCTGATTCCCTGGTCTTTCCACTTGGGCTATTCAGCGTGTGCAGTGTTTGTCCCAACTGGTGTCCTTTGCCCCAGGGCATACAGTAGTTCATTTGCTTTTAAATGTTTTAAAAAATATTAGCCTGTTGCTAATTTTTTCTCTTTTTTACTGTAAGCATTTACTGCTATACATTTCCCTCTAATCACTATTTTACAGAATCTCATAGTTTTTGGTATGTTGTCGTCATATTAATTAGTCTTCACATATTTTTTTTTTTTTTTTTTTTTTTTTTTTTGAGACAGAGTCTCACTCTGTTGCCCAGGCTAGAGTGAGTGCCGTGGCGTCAGCCTAGCTCACAGCAACCTCAAACTCCTGAACTCAAGCGATCCTCCTGTCTCAGCCTCCCGAGTAGCTGGGACTACAGGCATGCGCCACCATGCCCGGCTAATTTTTTCTATATATATTTTTAGCTGTCCATATAATTTCTTTCTATTTTTAGTAGAGATGGGGTCTCGCTCTTGCTCAGGCTGGTCTCGAACTCCTGAGCTCAAACGATCCGCCCACCTCGGCCTCCCAGAGTGCTAGGATTACAGGCGTGAGCCACCGCGCCCGGCCAGTCTTCACATATTTTGAATTTTCCTTGTGCTTTTTTTCTTTGATATGTTGGTTATTTAGCCCTGGGTTGCTTAATTTTCACATAAAGACAAGTTTATCAAATATTTTGCTGTCATTGACCTGTAATTTTTCTTTCATTTTTGCTGGACATTTTTTATTTTTTAGATTTTAGTAATTTTCTAATGGCCTAGTATATGATCAACCCTGGACAGTGTTGTATAAACATCTGAGAAGAATGTACATTCTGCTGGTTTTGGATAGATTGGTTTCTACATATCTCTTAGGTCTAGTTAGTCTATGGGGATTTTTCAAGTACATTTCCTTGTTGATCTTCTGTCTAGTCATTCTATCCCTTATGGAAAGTGAGATATTGAAGTTCCCAAATATTATTGTTGAATTATCTATTTGTTCCTTTGTTTCTGAATTTCTTTTACTTCATGTATCTGTGAGTATTGTTAGATGTATATATGTTAGATGTATATATGTTACAAGTGAATATATTCCTGAGGCATTGGCACTTTTATCTTTATAAAATATCCCTTTTTGTCTCTAGTAACTCTTATTTGGTTTTAATGTATTTCATCTGATTTTAGTATAGTTCCCTCATCATTCACATGGTTGTGTTTGTATGTTTAAATGCTTTTACTTTTATCCTACTTATGTCTTTGGATCCAAAGTGAATGTTGCACAAAGAACATATATTTGAATCTTTTTCTTATTGTTTTTATTTTTAAAAAAATTTAGCTTGACCTATTGGATTGTTCATTGTTGTTATAGTCAATGTCATTATTGATATAATTGGATTTGCATCTATCACTTTAGTTTTTTTCTGTATATCATATTTGATCAGTTCCAGCAGTCAGACAAATTCACTCAAAATATCACTTTTAGAGTTTCTCAAAATCCATAGCACATGATTTTTATTCAAACTACACCTTGCCTTTCTGACTCTGACCTCTCAGTGACATTTCTCCTGCCTTTGCTTTTTCTCAGGAGAGTGAGAATTGAAGGTCTTCTGATTGTGAATATCCACATCAGCTGGTGTTTTCTTCCCATACACCCTCCACTAAGTCCAATTGCCAAAGAATAGCAGTTTTCTTTCAGTTATTCAAGGATATATTATGCTCTTCATATGTATTCTTTTGACATTTGTACTTTTCATAGATGTATCTCCCTACAAACTGAACTAGAAGGAAAGGTGTTTTTCTTCCATAAAATTATCTGCTGCATTTCACAGATCACCAGCTCTTACCACTGAGCCAAACTAACCTTTAATATTTTCACCTGCAAGTCTCATGCTAGCTTTATGCTATTTAAAATCAATCATAGGTTTTAGAAGCCTTTTTCTAGAATATGATAAAATTGATGACAAAATTAAAGAAAACATAGGGTATTATTTTGTGATTACATTATATAATATTATCTAAGCTGAGCATAGTAAAATAGATCTGTTTAGTATATTGTATCTTTTATAAAATAACACAACTTAAAATTAGACATTATAATAAAGGTGAGGAAATACATTTTATCAAACTTCATTTTCCCCAACATATCATTTTTTTCTCCCAAAATAACACTTGGATTTTTGTAAATGGTTTCCTTTTATTACATTTGTTATCTTCAGGTGACTGATATAACCCACAGTCTTTTCTACCTGCTCCATTAAATGGTGCTATTTCACAAGGACTGTCCATGGTTATGTATATACTTTGAGGATTACTGTATTTAAAATAGCCTAAGGTAGAATCCAGTATAGTGAGGATGAACTTCTGCATTATGTTTCTTCTGAGTGTGCCACGGGCTTCACCCTCAGCCCCAGGACAGCCTGGGTAATCCTTTCACTGTGAGTGCTAAGATTTGCATTCATACTTGTCAGATTTTAATGAGTCAGTTAGAATCCAATTCTCCTTTACATTCTGACCAGCATTTATGGCTTCTATGATTTTGTGTATTTCATTTCTCAGAGTTCTGTATCATATTATTACAAATCCCATGATTCTCCCATGGATAGGAAAGCCAATTTAAGCAAATAATAATACACACAGGTAGGTTTTAATTTTAGAAAAACAAAGATAATTTCATTGTATAAGTATTCAAGATTTACATAGTTGTATGGAATATTTCAATATTTAGGACATACTTATAATAAATTTATTAATTATATAATTTTATATGTAGCTTTTCTCCCATATTTTATCTGGAAATCCTGGTCTATGAGATGATGGGCCTTTCCCATCCAGACTTTGCCCCACCACTCTCAAGAGTCTCAGAATGGAATCCTTTGCAGGATGCGATAGTCACTTTCAGAGAGAGAACATGCATCTGAGGAAGTGGGTCATATGTCCCTTGAGAAGATATAAGAAAATAAATTCTGGGCCGGGCGCGGTGGCTCATGCCTGTAATCCTAGCACTCTGGGAGGCCGAGGCGGGTGGATCGCTTGGGGTTAGGAGTTCGAGACCAGCTTGAGCAAGAGCGAGACCTTGTCTCTACTAAAAATAGAAAGAAATTATCTGGCCAACTAAAAAATATGTATATATAGAAAAAATTAGCTGGGCATGGTGGCACGTGCCTGTAGTCCCAGCTACTCGGGAGGCTGAGGCAGTAGGGTCGCTTAAGCCCAGGAGTTTGAGGTTGCTGTGAGCTAGGCTGATGCCACGGCACTCACTCTAGCCTGGGCAACAGAGTGAGACTCTGTCTCAAAAAAAAATAAATAAATAAAACAAAAAATAAAATAAAATAAAATTCTTATCTGTGTACAGTTATCTAATAATTTTTATTATCTCTGTTACATGGCTTGTATAATAATTACTGTATGTTAAGAATATGATTCAGACATATAGTTACAACATAATTATACATACATTAGTGACCATTGCCCAAATATTGTTTTACTGACACTGGAATGTCATCTTTAAGAAGTGGAGATTATTATGCCTATAACACAGTATTATCCTGCTGCTTCTCCTGGGTTCAGCATGACTGTAGAAAAGTGTGCTGAGGGTGAGATGTATGTTGGTGAAAACTATTTTTGGTTCTGGCACCTGGGATAAATGTGTACCTTAGGTATATTAAGCTCTGGTAGAAAGAGTAACACTATCACTGTGTAAATTTTCCATTATACACACATATATATTCATTTGTTTTAGAGAAGTTTTCTGCCTCAATCATGCATTTCTGAATATAAGCCAAGGACAGTAACTGTCAACATTTTATTTTTAATTTATATTTTGGGGCTACAAAGCTATATATTACTTTTAAACAAAAACATTCATTAACCTCAGAAGAGAAATGTAAAGACAGGTGGGTGCTTTTTATTATTAGATTCATACAGATGAGCTTTTCTTAAACCTGGATTGAAAAGAATATGTTTGTATCCATAGAATATGACTTGCATGAGTAATGGTAAAATTTGCCACATGGAGTGGAGCTTCAAGGAAGAGACACGGGATGATTATTTTTTTATCCTACTTCATAGATGGTGGAAAATGGAGAATTGTGTGGATTATTCCCCATAAAATTGAGAGACAGATGTCAGTGATTTCCTCCTGCGTCTAGAAAGCTTCTGTAAGGATTATCTGGAATAAAAGTAAACTGGGAAGAGCAGGATCATTTTGAGGAAATGTTAAAGGGACTTGTGGTTGGCAGAATAATGGCCCACAAAGATGTTCACATCCCAATCCCTTCTTCTAGTCCTGAGCTTCTGTGAATATATTAGGCAGTGTGACAGAGAACAATTAAGGTTGCAGATGAAATGAGGACTGCGAATCAGCTGACTTTAAGAAAGGGAGATTATCTTGGGTTGTCCACATGGGCCCAATGTAATCACCAGGGTCCTGAAATGTGTAATCAGGAGGTGAGAGACTCAGTGTCTGACGCATGTGAGAACAACGCAACCAGCCCCTGCTGGCTTTGCAAGTGGTAGGAAGACAGGAGCCCAGAACTGCAGGCAGCCTCTAGAAACTCGCACAGCACTGCTCCCTCTCACCCATGAGCTACATCATTAGGGGCTTGATTGTCACTCTGTCAGTATCCAGGGACGTCCTTCTATTAGGAGTTATGCTTTCCCAAGTGCCTACATGGTGATTCTCTTGTGCAGAGCCAATACCAGGACATGCACAGCACCAGCCTCTCCCCAAGAGCCTGCCCAGAGAAAAGGGCCACACAGACCATCCTGCTATTTGTGAGTTTCTTTGTGGTCATGTACTGGGTGGACCTCATCATCTCATCCTCCTCCACCCTGTTATGGGCATATGACCCAGTTCTCTTGGGTAGCCAGAGGCTTGTGGCCAACATCTATGTCACAGTGAGTCCTTTGGTGCTACTCAGTTCTGATAAAAGAATAATCAAGGTTTTCCAAACTGTGGCAAAAAGTTCATCAATTTTTAACAGATTAATTATGAAAATAATTATCTAGAAATACATTATTTTGTTACCAGTTAAATAACGTAAGTAGCACAGGCTCTGCCACCTGGTTTAATTAAGATGTGTGGAATGACACGTTTAAACTATGTAAACACTGTTGGCACCTGTGCTGCCATATTTGGGTTTCAACTCTGTGGGGCATCATAAGGATCCTTGTCATTTCTTCATTATTTTTTTGCTGTGTGCCTTCCAAGGATTTTTAGAATATGTGGTAATTTTAAATCATAATATGCACAAAGTACACAGGCAAAATACTTCACAGTTTTTGGGGAATAAAACAGAGTTTTATGATAAATATTGATTTCCTTGATTTGGTTCATCACCTCACCCTCTTACATTATATCATATGGCATTGATATTTGTAGAGTTGGATAATTTCTCTTTCATACTGAAAAGTTTTCTTATCCTTTGCACAGATTTCTGGAGTTATTCTTTACCTTTAGTGAAAACTATATATACAGAATTACTGCTTTTGTGTAACAATACTCTTGTAGTTGATAGGATTAATTACCTGAGTTCAGGATCTTTGACTCCCGGCACCGTGATTTCTTCTTAACATTTTTCTAGCACTTAAAAGGTAATATCGGTTTGGGTTTTTCACTTGACTCAGCAGTTTTTAAAAAGCATTTTAATTGAAATATGCACATGTTTAAATCTTACTTGCTGGTTACTCTTCAACTGATAGTTTCTACTGTCATTCATGGTACCTAGAAAATATGATTTTGTTTGCACTAAGTTAATGGTATTCTGAGGCCAAAAACATTTCCATCTCTAAATATTTTCACTTATATTTGAAAGTAACGTGTATCCTGTGCTCTCTGGTTTAAAATGCTGTCTATTTGATTATCTGCATAACTAGTAAAACTTACTAATAAAGTTATTAACACCCTTTATGCTTACTTGTTGTAGTCAAAACAGTTAACCTTTATCATTGCTTTAATGTTATCTAACATTATCATAAATATTTCTTTTTTTAAGGTATCAAGTGCATATATTTATTACTTATATTTACATGTTTCTGAAACAAGGAAGCATACAGTAGGATATTTCCTTTTGAAATTTATTTCAGAATATTATGGGGGTACAAACGTTTTGGTTAAATAAATTGCTTGTGTACAATTTCAGCCAAAGTGTGCCCATCGCCCAGATAGTGTGCATTGTACCTGTTACATGTGAATTTACCTGTCCTTTCTCTCCCTTCCCACCTGTTTGATTTATGATGAATGTTATTTCCATATGTGCACATAAGTATTGATCAATTAGTTCTGATTTAATGGTTGGTACATGTGGTGTTTGTTTTTCCATTCTTGTGACACTTCACTTAGAAGAATGTCTCTTCTAAGTGAATATAAATATTTCAATTATAAATATTTCAATTTCTTGCATGAATCTTTGTGTTATACATTATAACTCTTATGTTATGCTATATGTGAAATTGGCTTGGAATAATACCTAATATATTGAATTTTCTTGGTAAATATTAACTCCTCTGATTAAAAAATTTTCATCTATTGATACAATTATCATCTTAAAATGTTATATTTGGCCGGGCGTGGTGGCTCACGCCTGTAATCCTAGCACTCTGGGAGGCCGAGGTGGGCGGATCGTTTGAGCTCAGGAGTTCGAGACCAGCCTGAGCAAGAGCGAGACCCCATCTCTACTAAAAATAGAAAGAAATTATATGGACAGCTAAAAATATATATAGAAACAGTTAGCCGGGCATGGTGGCGCATGCCTGTAGTCCCAGCTACTCGGGAGGCTGAGACAGGAGGATCCTTTGAGCTCAGGAGTTTGAGGTTGCTGTGAGGTAGGCTGATGCCACGGCACTCACTCTAGCCTGGGCAACAGAGTGAGACTCTGTCTCAAAAAAAAAAAAATGTTATATTGTATATTTTCCTACAAAAATTCTTTCTCTCTACCTACATATCGAGGCAAAAGAGGAGGATGGTTCAGTGTGCCACCTTGATAAAATCCAAGTCAAATGGAAGAGTTTCCTAATTTACTTTGAATACTGTACAGCATTTGTCTCACAAACTAAATATGAGTGGTAAGAATGGCATATATATTAATTTTATTCTCACTAAAGTAAAGCACTCTAGAACTTAGGGAATTATGAATTGCTCCAAAGCATCATTCCTCTATTTTTTCTGATTCTTCCAACCACTGCCATGCAAATCTATATACTTGGAATACTACAAATTATAAACAAATTCCCTGACAGGCACTGATAAAATTACCTCAAGAAGGTACAGCATGGAGGAATAGACCTATATATGAGGAAAGAGAATGCATTACTAGACTGATAACAGTGACAGAGATATAATATAAAAACTGATTTTAGAGATTACACACATAAAATAAAAACAGAAGTTTGCAAGGCATATTAAGGGACAGAAATCTGTTTGTTTTTATGAAGCCACAAAAATGAAATAAATAATATCAATTTATAAAAGACACACTGCTGCAACTCACTGATTGTTAAGAAGCTGTAATGACATCACCGTCAAGATAAGAATAACTTTGAGAGTGACACCTTCAAGACAGAAGACTAGTTAGCACCAGGCTTCATTCCCCCACATGAACATTCAAACAAACAATTGACTGAATAAACTTTATAGGGAGCTCTGTAACATAGACAAAAATTTACAACAAACAAGCCAATGTCCATTCAAGAAAAAGCCATATGCAACATGGTAGAAAATTTCATGGGGTTTTTACTCACCCTTCCCCACCACCTTCCTTGCACAGCACAGCATGGACTGCAGGAAGCTGACCAATTCTTTGTTCCCTGTACCAGGACAGAAGGAGAACAGAATATATTTGAAATGTTCAACCTGTCTGTGGGCTGCCCTAAGGGCTGCTTTTGTCTTGCCTCACTTGGAGCTCAGATGGGCAATGGTGGCATCATGTGGATCTCAGGCTGGAAGGAGCTGCAGAAGGCAGGGTGGACTTCATAGCACTTGAACACTGTAATGGAGCTGGAGAGTTGTGGACTCCTGGGGCCAAGGAATGATGAGTAGAAAACTGCAATAGAATATCAGTGGCCATGACAAGAACCTGAGCTGAGGCTCTTTAAGAAATTGAGAAATTCTTATTCATGTAAGCAAACTGCTAAGCTGAGTAATCAAAAGTGTAACTGAATCATAAAACAGAAAACCATGGTCTCTGCAGGCTCGAGCCAGTTTACAGACCCCAAACCCTTTAAATGATGGGGAAGCCAAGTCTCTTTGAGGTAGGACCCCGTTACACTGCCAAAAATTTATATAGTTAATCCTTTTCAGAGCTTTCCCCGAAGAGGCCAACATTCTTTTACCAGAGTGAATGGGCATTGGGGAAAAGTAAACAAGCAGATCTCTCTGGGACTACTGGTCACTGGCTGTGAACTGACATTAATTTTGAAAATCCTAAATATCAGTGTGGCCACTTGTCACAGCAAGAACTTAAGGGGAGCAGATTATCAATGGAGTTTTTGCTTAGGACCATCTCACAGTGAGGCCAGTGTGTCCCAGAACCCAACCTGTGGTTATTTTTCCAGTTCCAGAATACACAATTGGAATAGACATACTCAGCAGCTGACAGAATTTCCACATTTGTGCGTTGACCTGTCGAGTGAGAGCTATTATGGTAGGAATGGCCAAGAAGATACCACTAGAACTACCTCTGCCTAGGAAAGTAGTAAAGCAAAAGTAATTCTGCATTTCTGGAGAGATTGAAGAGATTAGTGCCATTATCCAAGGTGTCAAGAACTTAAGAGATGCAGGGTGGATGCACACTGAATCTCCATGAAACTTTTCTATGTGGCCTGTGCAGAAATCAGATGACTGTTGGAGAATAACAGTGGATTATTTTTGGCTTAAACAAATGGTGATGCTGATAGCAGATATGGCTGTAATAGATGTAGCTGTGAGAGATGGGGATTAATTCTTGAGCAAATTAGCATATTGCGGGTACCTGGTCTGCAGCTATTGTTCTGGCTGACGTGTCTATCTTGATGCCTGTCGATAAGGCCCGTCAGAAGCAGTTTGCTTTCAGCTGGGATGGGCAGCACTACACCTTCACTGTCCTCCCTCAGGGACATATCAACTCCCCAGCCCTGTGTCATAATGCAGTTCACAGGGACCTCGATCACCTTTTCCTTTCACAATGTATCACACTGGACCATTTCATTGATGATATTATGCTCAGTGAACCTAGTGTGCAAGAAGTAGAAACTACACTAAACTTGTTGTTAAGATATCTATGTGTCAGGAAGTGGACAATAAATCTGCTTAAAATTCAGAGACCTTCTTCCTCAGTAAAACTGTTAGTGGTCCATTGGTGTGGGGTGTGCTGAGATAGGCCTTCTATGGTGAGTGATAAGTGGTTGTATCTGAAGCCTCATACAATCAAATAAGAGACACGACACCTAGTGGGCTTTCTTTTCTTTCTTTCTTTCTTTTTTTTTTTTTTTTTTGGATTTTGGAGGCAATATATTCTTCATTTGGGTGTGTAATTCCAGCCCACTTACTAAGTGGCTCAAAATGCTGCTAGTTTTTAGTGAGGCCAGAATAGAAGACCCTGCACCAGGTCCAGGCTGCCATGCAAGCTACTGTGACACTTGGGCCATATAACCTATCAAATCTAATTGTGTTTGAAGCATCACTAACACTTAAGAATACTGTTTTCAGCCTTTAGCAGGCCCCTATAGGTGAAGAACAGCTAAGACCCTCAGGATGTTAGGACAAATCCCTGCCATCCCCTGCAGATAACTACCCCTCTTTAGAGAAACAGCTCTTGCCCTGCTACTCAGCCTTAGTAGGTACTGAACAGTTATCCATGGGCCACCTACTTGCCATACGACTTCAGATGTCCATTATGTGCAGGCTGTAATCTGATCCACCAAGCCATAAAGTTGTACTTGCAGAGCACCACCCCATTATCAAATGGAAGTGGTGTGCACATGATTGAGCCCCACTGCGCCCTGAAGGCACAAGTAAGTTACATGAAAAAGTCATCCAAATGCCATGGTCCCCAAACCTGCTACACTGTCTTCTCTCTCCCATCCCCTATGGGCTCATGGAGAGTTCCTGATAATCAGTTAACAGAGGAAGGGGAGACTCAGGTCTGATTCACAGATGGTTCTGCAATATATACAGATAGTACCCCAAAGTGGACAGTTTAGGACTGTAGCCCCTCTCTGGGACATCCCTGAAAGACATTTTTGAAGATTATTCCTTCCAGTGAGCAGGACTTCAAGCAGCATCCCTGGTTGTTCACTTTGTTTGGAAAGATAAGTGGCCAGATGTGGAGTTAAATACCTGTTCATGGGCTGTGTCTAAAGTTTTGGCTGGAGGGACAAGCACTTGGAAGCAACATTATTAGAAAAAGTGTTGACAAATAAATTTGGGGAAGAGCTATGAAAATAGTTTTCTCCAAATGGGCAAGAAAACTGAAGATATATGTTGCCCATGTTAGTGCCCACCAAAGGGTGAGGGCAGAGAAGGACTAATGACAAAGTGGATAGGATGACCCATTCTGTGGATACCACTCAGCTTCTATTCCAGCCACTTCATCATTGCCCATAAGAATCTTAAAAAATGTGGCCATGGTAGCAAGGATGAAGGTTATATTTGGGCTTGGCAAGGTGCACTTCCACTCACCCAGCCAACCTGGCTCTGACCACCCCTGCACGCACAGTCTGTCAGCAGCAGAGACCAACAGTGAGCCCCAAATATGGCACTATTCCCCTGGGTCATCAGCCAGGTTTCTGGTGGCAGGTTGATTACATCGTACCACTTCAGTCATGGAAGGAACGGCATTTTGTCCTTACAGAAGCAGGCATTTACTCTGCATATGGATTTGCTTTCTCTGCACACAATGCTTCTGTCAAAACTACCATTAATGGACTCACAGAATGCCTCCTCCATTATCATGATACCCCATGCAACATTGCTTCGCACCAAGGAATCACTTCACAGCCAGATAAATGTGGCAGTGAGCACATGCTCATAGAATTCAGGGTCTTGCCATGTCCCCACCATCCTGAAGCAGCTGGCTTGATAGAATGGTGGAAACACATTTTTAAGACCTGGTTACAGAACAAGCTAGGTGGCAATTCTTGCATGGCTGGGGAAGGTTCTCCATAAGGCTGTACATGCTCTTAATCAGCAAACAGGACATGGTGTCATTTGTCTTATACCCAAGATGCCTGGGTGCAGCAATCAAGGGGTGGAAATGGGAGTGGCACCACTCAGTATTACCCTGTGACCCACCAGCCAAACATTTGCTTTCTATTTCCATAACCGTAGACTCTTCTGGCATAAAAGTACTAGCCATAGAGGGAGGACTGCTCCCACAAGGAGACAGTATGATTTTATTGAACTGGAGGTTAAGACTGCACCTGGCCACTTGGGCTCCTTATGCTTCTGAATTGACTAAAAGAGGGAGCGATGGTGCTGGCTGAGTGATTGGTGCTGACCACCAAGCAGCAACTGGACTGCTGCCCCACACTGGAGGAAAGGAAGAGTGTGTCTGTAACACAGATGTCTCAGGGCTTCTGTGAGTATTACCATGGCCTGGGATTATGGTTAATGGAAACTCAGTCCAGGCAGGACTACAAATGGCCCAGTCACCTACGGAATAAAGAACAGGTCCACCCCGCCAGGTAAAGAACTACGAGCATCTGAGGTTCTTGCTGAGGGTAAAAAAAAATGCACAGTGAGTAGTGAGGAAACTAGTTATAGATGCCAGGTACAGTCGTGGTATCAGTTACAGAAAGGAGGACTATGATTGTCATGAGCATTTTTTTCTTGTTTCCTCATGAATACATGTGTGAATATATATACATACACTATGCAAATATCTGTCCTCCTTTTGTTCTTACTCCCATTTCATGCAATATATGATGTATTGTCTCATCTCAGTATTTATTTTTTGTGATGGGGTCTTGTTCTGTCACCCAGGCTGGACTGTGCAGTAGCATTATCATAACTCACTATAGACACAAACTTCTTTCCCCAAGCAATCCTCCTGTCTCAGCCTCCTGTGTTTCTGGGGCTAGAGCTAAGCACCACCACACCTGGCCTTTTAAAAATTTTTTGTAGAAGAGGGTCTCACTGTGACGACCAGGCTGGTTTCAAACTCCTGGACTCAAGTGATCCTCCTGCTAAGGCCTCCCAAAGTGCTGAGGTTACAGGTGTGAACCACTGCACCAAGCCTGTATCATTGCTTAAGTATTGTTAATTTTACATGATAGTATTTAAATTGCCAGTTATCAGGAAAAAGTAAACAGCAATCAACAACTTTATGTCTTCTACTGGGGAAATGACAATTGGGTTTTCAGTTGTACACAGGATAGTTGTATCATAGTAGATGGAATCATGACCTTGTTATTGTTTTTACTTATAGATTAAGTATGGCTTAAGGAGATACCCATGGGTACCAAGGTGACAAGACGTAGACTGTAAGGGTTATTTTATGTGCTCACTTCAGTGCTTTAAGGGATGCTGAGATGGCTGGGAAATCTTATGTCTGGCTATGTCTGTGAGGGTGTTTACTGATGAGATTAGCATATGAGTCGGTAGACTAAGCAAAGAAGACCCACCGTCTCCATTAGGGCAGGCATCATTCAATCTGTTGAGGGCCCAAATAGAATGAAAATGTAAAGGAAGGTGAATTTTCTCTTCTAGATCTGGGTCATTTATATTTTCCTTGAACATCAGAGCTCCTGGTTCTCAGGCCTTTGGACTCGGGGACTTACACCAGCAGCTCCCCTTGGTTCTCAGGCCTTTGGCCTTGGACTGGCAGTTACACCACTGGCTTCCCTTCTTCCCAGACCTTTGGACAGGGACTGGGCTACACCACCGTCTTTACTGGTTCCCCAGCTTGCAGAGGGCATGTTGTGCTACTGCTTGGTATCCATAATCACTTGAACCAATTCCCACGATAAATCTCATCTTACATATCTGTGTATATTTTATTGGTTCTGTCACTCTGGAGAACCCTGATACAGTGTGTCGGGGAGAAGGCACCCCTCGTGCAGAGTGTGCAGACAGAAAGAAGTGTGGCCAGAGGAGATTAGAAAGGCAGCCGGTGTGGCTGTGGCAAGCCTGGGAGGAGATGACATGGGAGGGAAGAAGGCAGGGTCAGATGCTGTGGCCTGACAGGCTGACATTATCTGCTGCTCTCTGACAACATTATCTCAAAATGGAGTGGCTTCAAACTCCAAATGTTGATTGTGTCCCTACTTTTGTGGACCAGGCATCTGGCCATGGCTTAGCTGGGTGTCTCTACCTCAATGTCTTTTATGTGGCTGGGCTGTGGTCTCAACTGAGGCTCAATTGGGAGAGAAGTTGCTCCCCAGCTCAATCGGGTGCGTTGTTGGTGTATATAAGTTTGGGATGAGGCCTGGATTCCTTTCTCTCTATTGGTCAGGATGACCCTTTCATTCTTTGCCACATGGGTCTACAAATAGGGAAACTCAAAAGATTGGAGCTCGCTTCCCCAGAAAAACATATACCACAGAGGGAGGTAGGGGTTAGAGAGAGAGGGTGAGAGGGAGAGAGAGAGAGGTATTCAAGAGAGAATAAAATTGAAAGGAAAGTCAACACTCTTTTAAGTTTTAAGAGTAAGGTTAAGTTTTGTCATGAGTCCATCATTTTTGCTGCAGACAAAATGTAGGCACTTTGCTGGGGAGGAGCTTCTTCCCCACCACATGGACTGCAGGATGCGGATCCCCTTGCAGTATGAGAAGACCTGGCAGAGGTGCCTGCCCATGTGCCCCGTTGCAAGATGGGCACCACTCCCTGTGGACTCAAGAAGGAGAACATGGGGGTCGCCTGATGTCTCCTCTCTGGCCCCGAACACCCTACACACACCCTTCAGCCTCCATCATGGCTTTTCTTCCCTCCTCACATACCCCAGGAGCTCACTGGCCTCAGCATTCTGAAGCTGCTCCCTCCTCCAGGCCCCCTCCCAGTGATCCTGTCCATGCCTCAGGTTTAGCTCAACGTTTCCTCCTCCAGGAAGCCTGTGTGTGATAAAGCTGTGGCTCTCAGCTCACCTCAGACTTCACCCTGGACACTCTGTCCTTGGCATAGTCCTTGACGGTATTGGTTTAATGGAATCACACCACAGGGTTACTGTGATGCTTCCCTCCATAAACAGAGCTGCCCCTGCTGTCAGGGCCCCTTTTCTCTCCACCTGGAGTCTAGGGACCGGGGAGACCTTGGGTCTGCTCCAAATCCCCCTGATAACAGCAACTGGTATTCTGTGTAGAAGAAAATATTTTGACAAAATGTGCCCTCCCTGCCTCCTTGGTCAAACTTTAGATGAGAAACTCAGAAGACGGATAGGTCTTTGAGATGTGCTGCACAGCAGAGTGACTACAGTTAATAAGGGAAGGTAGATACAAAAATTGCTGCAAGTACATTTTAAACATTCACACTACACACACAAAAATAAGTGAAAGGTGATTGATATGGTAAGTAGCTTGATTTAATCATCCCATATTGCATACATGTATCAAAGCATCACATTGTACCCCACAAATATATACAATTATTATTTGTCAATTAAAGTAAAATACATGGCAAAACTAAACTAACCAAACTGCCACAGAAGCCCAATCATTTTTCAGGGTCTTAGGCTCTGTGGCCCCGCCAGCTCCTCCGCAACTGTCCGGCCTCTGCCCTGCGCCTGGGCCCCGTGGGGAGCAGATCCGGACCCAGCGCTGCGCAGCGGTGCAGGCCGGGCTGCTGTCCCCACGCTGTGCCGCCCTGGCACAGACTCCCACGGATCCCACCAGGGCTGCAAAGCGGGAGCCCCCGCCCCACACGGGGATGAGGGGACGGAGCTTGGAAAGACCCCGAGCCACGCAGCTCTGCCCGCTGCTCCGTGGCTTTTGGGGCAGTCTGGGTGGATCTTTAGGGCGGCGGCAACCTCAGAACCAAAGCCTTGGGGAGGGGAAGGAAACCGTGTGCCCCAGGGGGCCTCCCGCTGAAGGGCTGGGCTCACTGACCCCCACCCAGGGCACACCCCACCTGGCTTCTGCCCAGATTCCCCCGACAGCCTGCCAGCCGCTGGCACTCCGTGCTGGCCCCTGAGCCCGTTTCAAAGTTCTGCACAAAATAGGAGGCCAAGTCCCAGGGGCGGCAAGGCGGAGCCTGTGCAGCACGCGGTTTAGGACTGTGAGGGCTGCAGTTTCTCGGTTCTGGTTTCAGGCTTAGATCCTTGCCACACCAATTTCCGCCTGTTGTGGCTTCCAGCAAGTTCCTTCCCTTCTGTGAGCCTGGGTTTCCTCATCCATCAGGCAGGGCTAGTGTGAATCCGGGGGACCCAGCGAGAGCGCGGGTGGGCAGAGCTCCGCTCCTGCACAAGAAGACGGAGTCCCCACCGCGGTTAGGGCTTCCCTGAGATTCTTAGGGATGAGGTGGGGGGTGGAGCTCAGTGGGCAGGGCCAGACCCTGGAGTGAAGATCCAGTCCCCAGCCCTAAGCAGGCTCTGCCCTGGTGTCCCCTCCAGAAGCAACTGCTGGATGGCAAAGGCTTCCCCTGGGAGGAGGGGGAGGTGGGGTGGGGAGGGCGTCCTTCTTCCAGGGCAGGTGCAGGAGGAGCTGGAACCTGGGACCCACGCAGCTGGGGAACCAGGCTGGGAGGGGCCTCTTGGTCCCCGGGCTGTGAGCAGAGTGCACCCCTGGGGGACCCACCCTGAGTGTCACTGGTGTATCCAACCATCCTAGTCATCCTAGCCCGTCACAGCAGTCCCTCTGCGCTGGGCTCCAGGCTCATTCTGCTGCCTCCTTCAGCCTCACTTGACAATCAGAAGGATCCCAGGCAGTGAGTACTCTGGAGGCCCTGCTGAGTCAGGGCACGGCAGGGCCACACCAGAGCAAGGAGTCCCCACCTCACGATGCTCCCCTCTACAGCAGGGGTTGGCAAATATTTCCTGTCAAGGCCAAGGTAGTAAATATTTTAGATTCTGAGGGCCCTCAGGTCTCTGTTGCAACTACTCAAAGCACTAAAAGCAGCTCTAGGCAGTGCAGATGTGAATGGCTGTGGCTGTGCTCCAATAAATACTTGTCTATGGACACTGAAATTTGAATTTCATATCATTGTCACATCATTAAATGTTATTTTAATTCTTTCAACCATTTATAAATGTAAACTTTGTGCTTAGCTGACAGAGCCAAACAAAAGTAGGCAGAGGGCCAATTTGACACTCAGGCCACAGTTTGCAGACCCATGACCCAGATTATGACATACATATATATTTTTTAAATGGTAGGGAGGTGGAGTGTGGATTTCACAACAGCTTTGCCTTTCGGCCCACATGCTGTGAGTCAGTGAGGGCCAAAGAAGGAGAGAAGACCCAGAGGTCAGTATAGCCCACCTGAGAGCTCAGGCTGGCTTCTAGGGCTGGTGATGCTTTTTTATACTCCCCAAACTCCACCTTCTTTCCCTCAGTCACATCAGTGGGAGATGGGACAAGTGGAGAGATGGAACTTCAGGGGCAGCCAGATCAGGGGTGTGTCCTTGGGGAGAACAGAAACAATACCCCAAAGGGAGGGGCATGAGCCAAGGGGGGGCCCAGAAGCTGACCTTGAGGGATGGTGCCCAGGCAGTGACAATAAGTACTTGAGATGTGGGACCTCCACTGGCCTTTGAATGAGCCCATCAATGGCCAGTGAGTGGGGCCATCCTCCTCACCCTGGGCAGCTCAGCCCTCCAGGCCCCTTCTCTGGGCTCTGCCACTGCAGAAATCCCTACAGGCCCTGGTGAAGTGGACGGTGTGGTAAAGCCCTGACCCCTTCAGCTACTTTCAGGAGGCTGCGTGGCTCGGGCAGGCACCAGTGTGCTGTCGCTGCAGGAGCTGGAGCCTGAGTGGAAGACACAGCAGCATGGGCAGAAGCGCAGTGTGAGAAGCAGGTGCAGGCCCCACACTGGGGCATCCTCAAGGGGGATGAGGGCCGGGCCACACCCAGGCAGTCATCAGCCCCGAGGGCCCCGCACTGCGGCCCATGTATCCAGCCAGGATTCAGATGCAAAAAGAAAAATAAAGCGATGAGAACTTTGATCCATAGTTCATGCCAGAAACAAAAATTAACTCAAAACACACCCTAGACCCAAATGTAAAAGCTTAAGGTGTAAATCTTGTGCTGATGGGAAACAGGTTTATCTTGGTCATGAGACTGGATGGGAAGTAGCAGAAATTTGTTCCCATCCTGGTCTCAGCTGTGTGCTGGGAACAAATCATGTCTGGAAAATCATGTGTGTGAGAGAAAGATCAATAGGCTGAGGAGGTGGGTATGGGGCATCTGTCTCTGGCAGTCACACAACCCCGCAGAAGATGACACAGTCTGGGATGTGGGTGGGGACACATCCAGCATCTGATTTTGAGTATGACTGGTAAGAAGGAGAGTGAGGAGCAGGTGTCACGGGAAAATGTAGCAGGGCACTGACCAGGTGGGTGAGTGTCCCTGAGGAGTCTCCTCTGAGCTGTGTCTTGGAAGTACAAGGTGTGCAGGGAACAACATTCCAGACAGGAGATTGCTGAGTCCTGGCCCTGAAAAAACAAGTGTGTAGGCAGAGGTTCAGCTCCTTCTATGGGGGGGAAAAAAAGCCCTGGGCCTTTCTGGAAGCCAGGGCTTCACTTCCAGTGACAGGGTCTCTGCATATCATTTATTGTCTACAAGATATGGTGACTTGCTTCTGCTTCCTCTTGTGGTGAGGGCAGCTGCCAGTCCCAGAGGTTCATCTCAATGAGCTCTTGGACCAGATGAGGCAGCAAAGCCACCGGGAAACACTGAAGATTCACCTGGAAAAGGCCAAGGATTTGATAAAGAACATGAAACCCAGGTAGGCCAACCAGACTCCAGAATTCATAGTCAAGGTCACAGTCAGTCTGCTCAGGAGCCCAGGGTTGGGCCCAGCAAGGTTAAGATGAAAGTTTTACCTCTACCTTGGACAGTGTGGTGATTCCTTGCATCTGTGCTCTCAGCCAACACAGAAACTTCCAGGGGAAATATTGAAAAGTCGTGGAGGGAGGTGTCAAGATGTTCCATGAAAAGGGTGTACATGCAAATACCAAAGGAGCCAACAAACCAAAGAATGAGGATAATCCAGTTTGTTTGTAAAGGGTGACTTATGATGGAAATTTGTGGACAGAAGCTTGGTCTAGGGAGGCCACAAGACAGTCCTCACACTGCAAACTCCCAGACCCAGGGCTTATAGTAACATCTTGGGGAAAAAGTGTACACGCTCTGAAAGGAATGTGCAGTTGTCTACGGACATCACAGTGTGTAATGTATGCAGTCACATCAGGGTTCTTTTGGAGGAGAGGTAAAACTTACATTGAATAGGTGTTTCTACATAAAGAGAAATATGTCAACCAGACATTTCTGAGGCATTCTCAGACTCAGGGCTGGTCAGAAGTTGCATGGTGGATTAGCATTTAAAATAAAGTCACTTTTGTCCCCACACAAGGCATTGTAGTTTAAAGATCAAGACCATGGACCTCCCTTTTAAAAATCTGAACATACCTGCTAATTGTTAAAGGAGAAAAGCTAACATATATATAATACAAACATAAATGTTTTCTTTATTCCTGAAGAACTATTTTTAGAGACCTGTACACAGATACTCACACATATATTGTTGTTTAAATACATGTTGGATCATACTATGCAACTTGTTCTGTAACTGCAGATATTTCAATTTTAAATGATCATGAAGAATAAATTAATATGGATGATTTATAATGTTTATCTTTTCTTATTTGTTCCAATTTCTAAACATTACAAACAGTTCTCTGTGAATCTTCTTGTATCTTTGAGCCTTTTTAACAACTAATCCACTAAAGACCAATCACAAAAATGGAATTGCACTGCCAAATAATTGTAGTACTTAGATTCTTGAAACAAAGATTGCTGCTCAGAATGCTAATAACTGCTTTGTATACCAAATTCCAGGTCAAGCGATCATTCAATACAGGCTAGTTTTTGAAGTTGAGAAAATGTGAGAAGAAAACCCTTTTATTCCCATTCTTTTGTCCAGGGTTTTATTAACAAGATGAAATATTAAAAGGAAGATTATATCAGCTTTAGAGAAACTGTAGGTAACTGAGGGAAGGGATGAAAAGCACAATAAAACTAGAAAATGTCCCAGAATTATTTGCAATCTACAATAGTTCTGTCCCATCTAAAAATGCTCTTCTGGGTGCATCAGAAACAGTACCCAGATGATTTCTGGTTTCTTATTCTGAGAACATGTGTCACTTTGGGGTGTCTTTTCTCTTTCCTTCCTTCCTTCCTTCCTTTTTCCCTTCCTTTATTGCTTCCTTTTTGTCTTTCTTTATAACCCTAAATTTGTGGATAAAAATATGAAGAAATCGATATATTTTATAAAGTGTTTTGTTCTGATTGACAAACTTATTACAGAAAATTAGAAAAGAAGTCCAGGCGTGGTGGCTCATGCCTGTAATCCTAGTACTCTGGGAGGCCAAGGCGGGAGGATTGCTTGAGCTCAGGAGTTCGAGATCACCCTGAGCAAGAGCGAGACCCCATCTCCACTAAAAATACAAAGTAATTAGCTGGACAACTAAAAATATATAGGAAAAAAATTAGCGAGGCATGGTGGTGCATGCCTGTAGTCCCAGCTACTCAGGATGCTGAGGCAGTAGGATCACTTGAGCCCAGGAGTTTGAGGTTGCTGTGAGCTAGGCTGATGCCACGGAACTCTAGCCTGGGCAACAGAGTGAGACTCTGTCTTAAAAAAAAAAAAAAGAAAGAAAGAAAGAAAGAAAGAAAGAAAGAAAGAAAGAAAGAAAGTTAGAAAGAGAAAAAAAAAATCAATGAAGAAACTAAATTAACTCACAATCCTACCACTAAGAATTTATCTCTCTTATACTTCCATACTTCTGGGCCTTTTTGTGCAAAATTGGATCAAATGTGGACATTTGTGTTTGGCTTTCGATGACATTTCCATTCTCCCCTCTATTTTGACAATGTCATAGCTGGAAGGAACAATGAATGAGATCATTTGGTTAGTTCATCTTTCTTATTTATAGATACACATGAGGCCAGAGTTAAAATGGAAGGCCTTTGACATTCCTTCTTGCACCTCAGCACCATCTCTGATCTTTACTTGTTATACTTCATCTTGGAAATATCTTTGGCTTGAACCTAATCTTTCTCCTTTCCCTACCATAAGCCATCATCTGTCTACTTAACAGTCCATAGAACAAAACACAACATGGAGCACAAGAGCTAGTATTTATTGTATTTAACACCTCAATAACTATGGGAAGAGAACCATAGTTGATCCATTTTACAGATAAAGAAACTGAAGCTTGGAGAGTAGTAACTTGTCCACATTCTGTGAGATAAAAATCAATTTTATGCTCCTTTTAAACATACATATGCTTAAATTATCTAACAATTTTAATGTTAAATTATTCTATATAATCTACACACTGCTTTAGGGTAATGTCTGATCATATTAGTGCCTTAGTGCTTTCTACTGTGAATCCTCGTATCTTTAGACTTGGTTTTTTATTAGTTTTTTTCACATTATGGCATCTGTAAAGTACAAGTTCTGTTTTACAAACTGTGTTTTATGAACAAATGTTTTTTGCATTCATTACATTTGTAGAGTTCCTCTCAAATCCAAGTTGTCTGAACTTAAAAGTTTGAGCAGTTGATACACGGTTTCATTTCAGTATAAATTTTCCCATGCACAAGAAGATCTGTGATAGAAGTAAAGGTGTTGTACCACTCTTTATAGTTGCGATTTTTTTTTCTCTGTATCAACACTCTAGCACACTCTAAGACTTTTATTTTCTGAAAGGTATTTTGACAGTTGTCACACCCATACTGCCGTTAACCAGAATGACTCTCTGACGGCAGGTAATATGTGAGCAAGCTTTCTCACTTTTCATACCTTGGTAGGACTTTTCTCAGGTATGACTTCTCTAATGTACAGTAAGGGAAGTGGACCAGGTAAAGGCCTTGTTGCATTCTTAACATTTGTATGTTTTCTCTCTGGTATGAATTTTATTATGTTTACAAATATTTAAGCACTAGTTAATGGTTTTGCCACATTGTTCATTTTCATAAGGTTTCTCTTCAGTATGTATTATCTTATGTTTAGAAACATGAGCATGGCCGGGCGCGGTGGCTCACGCCTGTAATCCTAGCACTCTGGGAGGCCGAGGCGGGTGGATCGCTCGAGGTCAGGAGTTCAAGACCAGCCTGAGCAAGAGTGAGACCCCGTCTCTACTAAAAATAGAAAGAAATTATATGGACAACTAAAATATATATATACAAAAAATTAGCCGGGCATGGTGGCGCATGCCTGTAGTCCCAGCTACTCGGGAGGCTGAGGCAGGAGGATCGCTTAAGCCCAGGAGTCTGAGGTTGCTGTGAGCTAGGCTGACGCCACGGCACTCACTCTAGCCCGGGCAACAGAGTGAGACTCTGTCTCAAAAAAAAAAAAAAAAAAAAAAAAAAAAAAAAAAAAAAAAAAAAAAAAAAAAAAATAGAAACATGAGCATAACTTAAAGGATTTCCCACATTCTGCACATTTGTAGGGCTTCCCTACTATATGAATTATCTTACGATAAGAAAGGCTGGGGCAATATTTAAAGACTTTACTACATTCTTCACATTTGTAGGTTTTCTCTTAAATAAACTCTCTTATGGGAACTAAGGTGTGAGCACTGGGCAAAGGCTTTGCCACATTCTTCACATTTGTAGGGTTTCTCTCCTGTATGAATTCTCTTATGTTTAGTAAGGCATGAATACCGGATAAAGGCTTTGCCACATTCTTCACATTTGTAGGGTTTTTCTCCAGTATGAATTCGTTTATGTGTATGAAGGTTTGAGGACCAGGCATAGGTTTTGCCACAGTCTTCACATTTGTAGGGTTTCTCTCCAGTATGAATTCTCTTATGTTTACTAAGGTCTGAGCACCGGGTAAAGGCTTTGCCACATTCTTCACATTTGTAGGGTTTCTCTTCAGTATGCATTCTCTTATGTTCAGTGAAGGAGGACCACTGGGCAAAGGCTTTGCCACATTCTTCACATTTGTAGGGTTTCTCTCCTGTATGAATTCTCTTATGTTTAGTAAGGCCTGAATACCGGATAAAGGCTTTGCCACATTCTTCACATTTGTAGGGTTTTTCTCCAGTATGAATTTTCTTATGTATATGAAAGTTTGAGGACCAGGCATAGGTTTTGCCACAGTCTTCACATTTGTAGGGTTTCTCTCCAGTATGAATTCTCTTATGTTTACCGAGATCTGAGCACCAGGCAAAGGCTTTGCCACATTCTTCACATTTGTAGGGCTTCTCTCCAGTATGAATTCTCTTATGCTTACTAAGGTCTGAGCACCGGGTAAAGGCTTTGTCACATTCTTCACATTTGTAGGGTTTCTCTTCAGTATGCCTTCTCTTATGTACAGTGAAGGCGGACCACTGGGCAAAGTCTTTGCCACATTCTTCACATTTGTAGGGTTTTTCTCCAGTGTGAATTCTCTTATGTCTAGTGAGGAGTGAGTACTTTGTAAAGTCTTTGCCACATTCTTCACATTTGTAGGGTTTTACTCCAGTATGAATTCGTTTATGTACACGAAAGTTTGAGTACCAGGCATAGGTTTTGCCACAGTCTTCACATTTGTAGGGTTTCTCTCCAGTATGAATTCTCTTATGTTCAGTGAAGGGGGACCACTGGGTAAAGGCTTTGCCACATTCTTCACATTTGTACGGTTTTTCTCCAGTATGAATTCTCTTATGTCCAACAAGGATTGAGCACCAGGCAAAGGCTTTGCCACATTCTTTACATTTGTAAGGTTTTTCTCCAGTATGAATTCTCTTATGTCTAGTAAGGTATGAGTACCGGGCAAAGGCTTTGCCACATTCTTCACATTTGTAGAGTTTTTCTTCAGTATGAATTCTGTTATGTGTAGAAAGACTTAAACTATGGTTAAAAGCTTTGCCATAATTTTCACATTTATACCATTTCTCACCAGTAAAAATTATCTTATGATTAGAATTGCTTGAGCAAGATTTAAAGATTTTGTCACATTCTTTAAAATTGAAAGGTTTCTCTCCATTATGAATTCTCTTATATTCAGTAATGTGTGAGCATTGGTTAAATGCTTCCCCATATTTTTCACATTTAACACATTTCTCTCCAGTATGTCTTACCTTATGTCTATTTAGATTTGACAATTTTTTACAGACCTTCAAACACTTATTACGTTGGAAGATTTTAGCATGGGTAGTTGTTGAATGTTGGTGAAGTTCATCATTACATCCCTTCTGCTCCTTACACTCACTCACAATTTCCCAGTCTTTCATTAAGTTCAAATTCTCAAGGCCACACTTTTCATAGCTTCTTAGTACCACATTTTGGAATGAAACATTTATCCCTTGCTCTGGCAAATGGTCCTGGGTGGAATGAGAAGGCATAGCTGAAAGAAATTTCAAAAATAAAAAATTATCCCACTTATTTCTTTTTTTACAATCTGATGAATATAATAAATTTAATATTTAAAATTATACCAAGAACATTAGCAAAATGGCATAATACGATATAGATCCTATAATTCTCTTTTAGATTAAAAAAAAAAAAGTAACAAAACCATAGTGACCAAATTGCTTTTGTGGGAATTCTAAAAACCAGGTAAGAGCTTCCAACACACCAGGAGAGCACAACACCAAGAGTCATATGGAAAGGGAAGAAATGTTTGTTATGTTTGCCTACCATGGTCTTTCCTCTTTAATACAGCATGTTGTATATAGAAGTAAAATCCGAACTGTCAGCTTCTCCCTCAATAGAGAAAGAAAATAGTAATACCTGTTTCCATTCTGGGTTTTGGGGGTCCTTCCAAAGACCCCTGTTTCTGTGTCTCGTAACACAGAGTACTGAAAGGAATAGTGCTATAGTTTCAAAGACAGACTAGGTGTACTGAACCAAAGGTAAAAAGTCATTACAGCAACCAAGAGCCTTCAGTACCACAAATAGAGAACAGGTATAGCAAATCATGACAGGTTCTTAAGATGAAATGTGGTGAAATTACTTTAACTAGAAAGTAAACACACAATTACACACAATTCCACAAAAGAAAATCCTCAGAATGGGCCAGGCACAGTGGCACACACCTGTAATCCTAGCACTCTGGGAGGCTGAGGCAGGTGGATCGTTTGAGCTCAGGAGTTCGAGACCAGTCTGAGCAAGAGTGAGACCCTGTCTCTACTAAAAATAGAAAGAAATTATATAGACAACTAAAAATACATACAGAAAAAATTATCTGGGCATGGTGGTGCATGCCTGTAGTCCCAGCTACTCGGGAGGCTGAGACAGAAGGATTGCTGAGCCCAGGAATTTCAGGTTGCTGTGAGCTAGACTGACACTATGGCACTCTAGCCCAGGAAAGAGAGTGAGACTCTGTCTCAAAAAAAAAAAAAAAATCCTGAAAATGGATTTGAGGTTCCTTAAATCTCTAGGAAAGTCAATTAGTATCAGAGTCTCCCAGGACAAAGGCACTTTATAAAGTTTGTGAAAAGTGACTTTTTTTAATACTCAAATCTCAACTAAAGGTTACAACATACACAAAATTTCAGGAAAATACAGCCCAATTAAAGAAACAAAATAAATGACCAGTAATCAGCCAAAAAGGAATGGAGAGGTGAAAATTACCTGAAAAGATTAAAAATAACCATCTGAATGCGGCTGAATGAGCCCAGTGGGAACAATACAAACAGCTAAATAAAATCAGGAAAATGACAATATCACAAAAAATAAAATCATAGAAAACATACATTGTGGAGCTGAAGAATACAGTAAGAAATGACTGAGATATTCTCAAATATAAGGAAAAAAGCCATAAAAAATTGAAATTTTACCATATTTTACCGTATTTTACCATACTTCAGCTAGGGTAATCGTGAAGTGAGCTCTAACAAGACAGATTAAAAGTAAAGTTATGAAAATCACATGAAAGAAGAGAATCTTCAAAGCACCAAGAGAAAGTGATGTGTCATCTATAAGCATGCCCCTATGAGATTATTAGTGAGTTTCTCAATAGAAACCTTGCATGCCAGAAAAAGAGTTGGGTGATATAGTCAAAATGCTGAAAGGAAAACTTCAAAGAAGAAACACTATATTCAGCAAAACTGCCCTTCTAAGCAAAGAAAAAGAGACTTCTCAAGATAACTAGATGCTGAAAAACTTTATTACCACTAGACTTTTCCCATAAGAAATGCCAAAAGCACTCCCTATCATTAAAAATTTAAAAATGCTAAAAAACAACACAAAATCATAAGAAAATAAATAAATCTCTTGGAAGGACATACAAGCACACCTAGGTAAAATTCTGTAGTATTAAAATAATGGTGCAGAAAACACTTTTAATTGTGGTATAAAATTTGAAAACAAAAACAGAAAAATAATACTAAAACTCTGTTAATAGGTATAGAATATAACAAGATATAATTGGTGATATTAATAACAAAGTTGAGGACAGATGTAATGAGGACAAATTTTTAAATGCAACTAAAATTAAGTTATTACCACTTTAAAATATGTTGTTTTAACTATAAGTTTGGTATAATTGCCACAGTAACCACCATGAAGATACCTATTATAGAGATATACTAAAAGGATATGAAAAGAGTCAAAGAATATAACTACAAAAATCAGTGAGATACAAAGGAAGGCAGGAAGAGAGGGCAAAATAGCTACAAGAATCAAAGAAAACATTTAATAAAATGCCAGTAGTAAGTCCTTTTCATTTCAAAAAATTATGTAAACATTCATGGACTAAACTTCACAATCAAAAGATGTAAATTGAATAAAGATAGGGATTTAGGAAAATAAAAAAAACAACAAAAAGATCCAACTATATACTCTTTCCAAGAGACTCACCTTACATCAAACAACAAAAGTGGACTAAAAGTGGCAGGACAAAAAAAGATATTGCATGCAAAAATTAATCAAATGAGAGCAGGGGAGATCACAATTAGGCACAATGTATTTTGAAGGAAAACTTGTCCTATTTTATAAACTATGCTTTTAAGTCGAAACTGTCACAAAAGACACAGAAGGATATTAAATAAGTGTTGATTTACTGAGAACCTATGATTTATTTTTATATCATATATGTAATATATATGAAATATGAAATATATATATGCACATTGTGTGTGTGTAAATTCAGGCTTGCCAAATATATAAAGCAAATATTGACAGAATTGAAGCAAAAAATACACAGCAATAAAATAATGCTAGGAAATTTCAATAACCTCACTTTCAGTAATAAATAATAATGTAAGACCTAATATTAACAAGGGAATAAGTGACAGCACTATACAACAATTATACCTAATAGACACATGGAAAACACTCCACACAACAGAATACACAGTCTTCTCAATAGCTCATAAAAAATTCCCCTGGATACAACTGTTGGCCACAAAACAATTCTTCACAAATTTTTAAAAATTAAAATCTTACAAACTATTATTTATAACCAAAATGGAATGAAACTAGAAATGAATAACAAAAGGAAAACCAGAACATCTACAAATATATGAAAATTAAATGGGACATTTTTGAGCATGGTCTTAATCAAGGGTTGGAAGTCTGAATATTGTGAAGATGTCCATACTGCCTAAACTCTTCTACAAATTCAAAGCAATCTCTTTTTAAAATTATCAATGTCATATTATGCAAACAAAGAAGCAATTCAAAAATTATATGGAAGGCAAAGTACCATGAAGAGCCAACAACCTTCAAAAAAAGAAACAATGTTGGAGGCATGACACTTTCTGATTTCAAGACGTGTTACAAAGGTATAGTAATCAAAGCAATTTGCTACTGGCATAAAGGCAGACAACGTAGACCAATGAAACAAAATGCAGGACAGACATAAACCCTTGCATCTATGGTCAAATGAAGACTTATTTGCACATCCCTATTTATTACAGCATTATTCACAAAAGCCAATAGGTGAAAACAACCCAAACTTGCCTCATAAAATGAAGAAATAAGTATAATCTGGGATATAAAAATAATGGAGTATTACTCAGCTTTTAAACAGCAGGAAATCTTATAACATGTACTATAAAGATAAATCTTGACATGCTAAATGAAATAAGCCAATCCACCCCCAAAAACAGATACTTCATGAATCCAGTTATATAAAATATCTAAAGTAGTTACAGCTTTAGAAACAAAAGAAAAATACAATAATGTTGGTAAAGGACCAGAAAATGCGGACAAGAGGTAGCTGTTTTATGTATACTGAGTTTTAGCTTTGCAAGATAAAAACATTCTAGAGATATATGTTACATAACACTGTCAATATACCTAATATGACTACACTCTAATTAAAATATTTAAGATTCTAAATGTTATGTGTTTTTACATGAAAAATAAAAAATACCTAAAATAGATTTTTGAAGCTACTCAAAAATTATCTTCAAATCACACAAATATTTCACACAAAGATAATATATATTCACCAATAAATATATTTTGAAATTAAGATAAATTTATGACTATTTACCTAGACAGGATAAAATAACCATTGACCACCAACCAAGAAAAAATGTACTATTCATAAAGAAAATAGGAGTAATATTTATACGGACAAGCAAACACAAAGAAATTACAGTGGCAATAGACACATAGGTGATTTACCTTTGACTTTTGCCCATCATGCCTTAAAGTATACAGAGTCAAATACTGTCATACGATATTATAATATATAGATAAACCTAAAAACTTAGTTGACTGATGTGAGGTGGCCTACTTTAGAGCAGTAATATTTCACAAAACACACTACTGTCATTCATAAAAAGCACTGATGAGAAAAGTTTAATCATTAGGCATTGAAATGATACCAGAGAAACTTGTTTCTTATTAGGTTGGTACACTTCTTACCCAAAAGTGAAAGGCTATAGCAACCCAGCTTTCAGAAACAAAGCAAAGTCTTACATTTCTAAATACAGAAACAACATTGTACAATGTGTTGTGAAACTGATGCATAAAACAATCAATTAGCAATAAATTATATTATCATGCAGATAGAGGTTGATTTCAGTGGATGGAAATGCTATTTACATGCAGTAAACTGAAACATACAAAACAATCAGTTTAATAAATGTGGTGTGCATACTAATTATCTAGTTCAGTTTTTATAAAACATATAAATTCAAGCATATTATTTTAGATCTTCTCAAAGTTCTCCATTAATACATGATCAAAATAAAATGATATAATTTGTCACATTAATAACAAAGTGAGGGATATAAAGAGGTATGGTTTTTCAATAAAATTAAAATTAACTTGTTATGACACTAAACTATATTGTTATGACTTTAAGATGTACCTGTACTCTTTATTTATTTATTTTTTTTTTAAACAGAGTCTCACTCTGTTGCCCCGGCTACAGTGCCCTGGCATCATCCTAGCTCACCAGCAACCTCAAACTCCTGGGCTGAAGCAATCCTCGTGCCTCAGCCTCCGGAGTAGCTGGGACTACAGGCATGTGCCACCATGCCCACTAATTTTTCTATATATATATTTTAGCTGTCCATATAATTTCTTTCTATTTTCAGTAGAGACGGGGGTCTCGCTCTTGCTCAGGCTGGTCTCGAACTCGTGAGCTCAAGCAGTCTTCTTGCCTTGGCCTCCCAGAATGCTAGGATTACAGGCAGGAGCCACCTCACCCGGCCTGTACTCTTTCTTTCTCAAGGTGTTCCAGAAAGAAATTATCTACAGAAGTCATGGCCAGGTGTGGCAACTCATGCCTGTAATCCTAGCACTCTGGGAGGCTTAGGCGAAAAGACTGCTTGAGCTCAGGAGTTTGAGACCAACCTGAGCAAGAGCGAGACCCCGTCTCTACCAAAAATAGAAAAATTAGCCACGTGTTGTGTTGTGTGTTTGGTGTCACAGCTACTAGGGAGTCTGAGGTGGGAGAATCACTTAATATCAGGAGTTTGAGGGTGCAGTGAGCTATGATGATACCACTGCATTCTATGTGTCCTACCTGGAGTGACAGAGCAAGACACTGTCTCAAAAAAAAAAAAAAGAAAAGAAAAGAAAAGAAAGAAAGAAAAAGAAAGGAAAAGAAAAGAAAGAAAAAAAAAAAGTTCTGCTAAAGAAAATGACAGAGGAGAGAGGAACCAAAGCATGTAACTGCAAATCAGCAAAAGAAAAATGAAGGGTGTAAGAGAAGATATGAGGGATGTCCAGAAGACATGAAGAGTAACTTCATTTCTTTCAGTAACTACTTTAAATATAAATGGATTAAAGACTTAAATCTAAAGAAGATAATATGGCTGCATGGATTAAGAATAATGGAGTTTCTACAATATTACGTCCACAAGAGACTTATTTTAGCTCTAAGGAGTCAAGTAGGCTGAAAATAAAGGATGAAAAAAAAAAAAAAACATGCAAATAGTAACCACAAGTGGGTGTAGTGGCCATAACTGTATTAGACAAAATACACTTTAGGTCAAAACTGTCACGAGAAAGAAAAATTGATGTTAAACAATGACAGCATAGGTCCACTTACCAGGAATCTATAACGGTAATATATATAATATAAATATAACACATATAATATGTATGTTATATATATAAACACATACACGTTATATATGTTATATAATTTATGTTGTATAATATGTACATTACATGTATATACAACATCAGGGATTCAAACATATGAAACAAATATTGCCAGCAATGAAGCAAGAAATACACAGCAACATGGTCACTGTTTACTTTAAGACTTCACTTTCAATAACAAATAGAAAAATCAGATAGAAGATCAGTAAGAAAATAGAAAACCTGAATATTATACACAAATTAGACCCAACAGGTACAGAACTCTCCAGTGGAAAGCAGCAAAATGTACAATATTTTCAATTACACCTGGTGCCTTCCGTTAGGACACATAATAAGTTTAATCAAATTTGAGATGACAGAAATCATACAGTTTATCTTTTCTGACCCAAATGAAATAAAACCAGAAATAAAAAGCAGAAAAAAAACTGACAAATCCAAAAAGATGTGGAAATTAAACACACTCTTGAACATATTCTAGCCCAGGGATCAGATGATTTGATATTATTAAGATGTCAGTATTACCCACAGTGATGGACAAATTTAATGTTATATCTATCAAAATCCCATTGGCACATTTTTTGCAAAAATGCTAGAACTTGTTTAGCAACTATGACTAGCCAAATCCCTTTCAAAAGAAGAACACAGAGACAATACACTTCCTGATTTCAAAACATATTACAAAGCTACAAAAATAAAAGCAATGTGGTACTGGCACTAAGACAGGTAAGTAGAAAAAGGAAAAGAATAGAGAGCCCAGAAATAAATCCTTGTGTATATGATCAAATGATTTTCCACAAGCTGGCCATGACCACACAATGGGGAAAGGAGAGAGTCTCTTCAACAACTGGCGTTGAAAACTGGATTATCTATATAATAAATAAAGTTGGATCAATCTCTTGTGATATAAAAAAATTTTTAAATAGATTAAATACAGAGAAGAAATATACCTAGTAAAACCCTTAGAAGAATATGTAGGAAAAAAGATCATGACATTAGTATTGGCAGTGTTCTCTTGGATATCACATCAAATACAAAAGCAACAAAGAAAACAAGAGAACAATGGGACTTCAGCAAATTTCAGAATTTCTATACATCAAAGGAAAGATTTAGTGGAGACAGCATGCCACATACTAAATGGGTAAAAATATTTGTAAAACATTCACATTACAGGAGTTAATATTCAGAATACATTAATGTAAACAACTCTGAAAATTCAACAATAAAAAGTTAATAACTTGATAAAAAATGGACAAAGTATTTAACTGTTTTCCAAAGAAGATATACAAATGCCCAACAAACATTCAAAAGGATACTCAAAATTAATAATTTTTAGGGAAATGCAAAGCAAAATTACATTGAAATATCACCTCACACTCAGAATGGGCAATATAAAAACCTTGTCAAAAATGTATAGAAATTGGAACCCTTTTGAAATATTGGTGTTGAATAATATAAGGCAGACACTTTGAAAAATGTATAAGGGTTCCTTAATTAAAAATAAAAATTAGCATATGATAAAGAAATCTCATCTCTGGGTATCTATCCAAAGTATGCAATGCAGAATCTGGAAGCGGTATGTGTGCACCCATGTTCATTTCAGCATTATTCACAAAAGCCAAGAGGCACAAGCAACCCAAATGGCTTTCAATTGATGAACACATTAAAAAAATAGAAAAATTAGCTAAACATAGTCATGTGCACCTACTGTTCCAGATACTCACGAGGCTGAGGAAGGAAAACCACTTGAGCCCAGGTGTTTGAAGTTGCAGTGAGCTATGATGACACACTGCATTCTACCCCAGGCATGAGAATGAGAACCTGTCTCCTGTCTGAAAAACCACGGAAGAAAAAAAAAAAAGAAAATCTTGGCACATTCTATGATAAAAGCAAACCTTGAGGCCATTATGTTAACTAAAATAAGCCAGTACAATGTTAGATAGTGTATGATTACACTTAATATGCTGTATCTTAAGTAGTCAAACTCACAGAAATAGAAAGTAGAATGAAGTTTGTCAAGGGCTGGAGAGAGGGTAAAATGGGCAGTTCTTACTTAATAGGTATTCAGTTTTAGTTTTGCAAGATGTAAATTTCTAGAGATCTTGTGCATAACAATGTAAACATACTTACTACTCCTGAAATGTACATGTAAATAAACTTAAGATGGTAAATTTTATATGTTTTACCAATTAAATTTTTTAAAAGAATAACTAAAATAGTTGTCAAGCTTTTCAAAAATTACATTCAAATCACAAAAGTGCTTCTCTCACACCAAGATAATATAGATACATCAACAAATATTGACACATGGTAAATTTCAGACTATTTCCATGACTATTCACCCAGACAAGACAAAACAACCATTGAAATCAGCCAGGATAGGTTTATCATATCAGTTAAGAAGCCCAGAGATGTCATACATACAGTTGTATAAACTAGGGGATTTCCCATTTCCGTATTGGACCCACGGACAGGTCAGAAACTAGTGGAGTGGCACCAATTAGATATATCTTCTTTCTTGGGCCAAGTGACAGGATTTCTAGGTGAACATGGGCAACTGGATGGATTATCTAGCAGTCTCCCCAAAAATGTGCCTATTCAGAGAATCTTATAGATGCAAGTGAAGACATCCAGCTAGAAGCTTCCATCAGAGGCTCCTTGCAAGAGACACATTTTGATTCAATACAGACAAAACAGGGAAGTCACTCTGATGAAGAATCTGAATCTGAACTTTTTTCTGGCAGTGAGCAATTCATATGTTTGTGGCTGAAGAACATAATGTAGAAAACCTTGCCAAGTCCAGAAAGTCTCCTCATAAAGATTTGGGGCACAGAAAAGACAACAGAAGGCCATTAACTCAGCCCCCTGCCAGAACTGAGCCAGGAACAGCCACAAACCACCAAGCATTATCAGTTGTCAATGCAGATATACTAGAGATGTCACCTGAAAAATCAGATGGAATGGAGTGGAAGGGGTAGATGTAAATGCACCAAAAGCACAGCTGATGTTGCGGTATCGAGATCAAAAAAGGGAAGACACCATTCATCCAGAGCAAGCTAAACTGCTAGCTTTGGTGAAGCATGTCCAGTGTAAAGGATATCCGAATGAACATGTTGAACTTCTCACCAACTTCCCTCCAATGAAACTATCTCATCTGAACTATGACATTATCTTACAAGAGGCAGACCTTTGTCCTTAAAAGACTGTCTTTGTACAGGAAAGAAATAAACACCATGGTCCGAACTCTCTTTTTTCCCTTTTCCTGTGATACCATATCACTCAGCATGTATTTTGGCTCATAGGACCATAGAGCTAAAGTTGGGCAAACAAGTCATCTGCCTTCTTTTTATTTCTCGTTCTCTCCTATGATCAGTCTCTTGCTGCCTCTTTTTTTTCTTTTCTCTTTTCTTCCCCCACCCTCAGCTTACTTTTTTCTTATCTAATATGGTGACCAAATAGAAGTGTAAGAATAAGATCTCTCCCAGAACTATCAACAGGAAATGTGTTCCAATAAGTGGTCTCTTGCACAGCACTTCTTGGGGATCCAATGTTACTCTCCAGACTCCTTTGGCAAAGGAATGGCTAAATTCAGCATATGAACAAACTCCCTTTTTTATAAGTTCCCATTTTCAGTAAGGAGAAGTAATTCTCTAACATATATTGTTTTCTTTTGTTCTTCATGTAGGAAATATCTAGGCTTTGGTTTACATAGAAAAAGCATCCTTTATCAATATTAATCATATTTAAATTTTTTTAAAGGATTGCCATCTTCCTAGCTGTAAGAATTATTTCCATGGCATCTGTTATTGGCAGAAAGAGCGTTAAATGTGGAGTGTGTAGCATGGGGTAGCTTTCAGTGCCCCAGGCTGAGACAGTTTTCTTTATTATTACTCTATTACCTGTATTGACCCTGCTGGTCCTACAATGAACATCCAGTGAGCAAACTGTGGTGATCGGAAAAGGAAGGTGCTTGCTGTTCTGCCAGTATGACATATTAGCTCCTCTGACCCCTCCACTGTCTGGGTCCAGTGATCCATAGGAAGGCAGCTGGTCAATAATCATGCACAACAGTGGCTTTTTTCTTTTTTTTTTTTTTGAGACAGAGTCTCGCTCTGTTGCCCGGGCTAGAGTGAGTGCCGTGGCATCAGCTTAGCTCACAGCAACCTCAAACTCCTGGGCTTAAGCAATCCTTCTGCCTCAGCCTCCCGAGTAGCTGGGACTACAGGCATGCGCCACCATGCCCGGCTAATTTTTTTCTATACATATTTTTAGTTGGCCAGATAATTTCTTTCTATTTTTTTTTAGTAGAGACGGGGTCTCGCTCTTGCTCAGGCTGGTCTCGAACTCCTGAGCTCCAGCGATCCGCCCACCTCGGCCTCCCAGAGTGCTAGGATTACAGGCGTGAGCCACCGCGCCCAGCCAACAGTGGCTTATAATTGTAACCACTGTCATTATTGATTGTCCTATGTTCTTTAAGGCACACTAGATATGCCCCTGGGGAAAAAGAAAATGTGCAGCTGAGAGTTGCTAACCAAGTGCCTTTGGTTAGAAATAATGATTCACTCTTTCCTCCTGGTTGAATGGTCTCTAAAAGTCCCTGTTGACTGAAAGAGCATAATTCCTGAAAAATGGTGTTTTTTTTTTTTTTTTAAAGGTATCAAAACTGAAAGCCTCTCTGAGGGCAAGATCTTTAAACTCAATTCATAAGAAAACATAATGAAGGGGGTTTGTGGAGATTACCAGTAATCTTCAGATGTTGTGAGTTTCTTTTGCCAACAAAAGCCACATTCAAATTGTAGTTAGTGAAAGGTTTTTTCAGTATTTTTTAGAAGAGACAATCTTGAATCTGTATAATACTATTTGCAAACCAGTTTCACTATATATATGCCCAGTTCTTATTTTGTGCTTAAAATAGAGTCCTCTGAAGGGGTAGTACTAATTCTGGTGACAAAATCAAAACTTTAACCTGTTGTAAAATCATAATACGGAATGTACCTATTTTGTCAGTTGGGGCTTTAGATTGAATCTTCTACTTGAGGAACATAAATTGCTTCTGCACAGAGACCTTTAAGTTCCCATCTACTTTAAGATTCCTCTCTCAGCAACTAGGGAATTGGGGTGGGGGAAGAGGCTATGTGTTGCTCCTACACAGTTATAGAATATGGTTTCTAATGGCTGGATTTTGAGGGATCCTCCCTAAAAAATGAGTTATTAATTTCTTCAAGAAGATCACAGAAAATTCTGTTTATTCTTCAGTGAGTCCTTTTGATTTAATGTTCTTACATTTGTTTTCTAAGTCTGTGTAAGTGCTTATGTGTAAGTATATAACTGTATAAATGTTATAAATATATTTACATAATTAGTTTCATTTATACCTTGAGTCAAAGTTCTCTCTTTAGATTGGTGACTGAGTAATACCACTTTGGTGTCTTTTCATAGGCTCGAGAGGCTTAATTAGAAGTTTCTGATTTATTGAGGAAACATGGTTTTCATGTTAATTCCTCAATTGTATCTCTGAACTAGGATAATATACTTGCTATTTGAGGAATAGAGCTGTATACTATCAAAGGTGCACTGGAGGGTAAAAAATTTGTTGGTAGTAGACACGTCAGAAATCTAAAACTTAAGAGAGGCACATTGTTAAGAAGGTTATGCTCATTTTTCAGCTCTGATGGCATCCATCTCCACTCTCAGCAAAGTCACAGCTGAAGCCCAATAGAGAAAAAATGTGAAGTCAAAAATTTTTCCTGTAGTTCTCTGTATTTCATTCTCTTGCCTACTAGCTTCTCTTGATAAAATATATCGAGAAAACCTGAGACAACATGTTCATTAATGAGAATATAGTTCTTTTTGCTTTCCTCAGCACTTCCATATTCATTTATGATAAACCAAAGTGACTTTTTCCACTTGGGTTACTCTGAGATGATTAAATATATAGAAAGTGATTCAAGACACAACATGATACATTCATCCAAGTTAGATACACTGGGATGTTTAGGGTACAAAGGTAGAGGATTTCATTTTATTTTGAGGCAGGAGTATAATAATTATCTTGAGGTTGATATAGAGGCCCATGGGGAGGAGTTATGGATTGTACATGGGAAGAGTAAATAAAGAGTATTGCCTTGATCCAGAACTTAACCCACTTATGGAGTATACTTCTTCCAGTTTGCCTTATTTCTCCTGCAGGTTCCTTTGCTCTTTGGGCGAGAGGTTTTATTGAATAGATTAAATGAAATCAGTCAGGTTAGTTAAAAATCATTCCTTACGGGTGCTGTAAACAGCTTGGAAGAGAGTTTAAAAGATAGGGAGCAAAAGAACAAGGCAGACTTAGAGAATGATGAGAAAAACACATGGAGACAGAATGAAAACTAGTGGGGAAAAAATGAGAGGCATACTTTTTTTGAATTTGATTTAGAAAGGAAGAAGAGAAGTGAAAGAACAGTGTCCAACGAGGAAAGAACAGGGAACTAATTTTAAGTAACTTCCATGTGCTAGGTCCTTTATGTGCATTTTCTCCTTTAATCTTTCTAAAAATCCTACAAAATGTGTATTTTCCCCATTTTATAGATAAGGAATAAAACAAATGTAGAGAACTTGTTAAGGATGTCACACTAAGTGGCAAAGCAGAATGGGAACCCTCCTACAACAGAGGAATCAATTTACCCAAACGATTGTCTTCCCATTGTTTTGCTTTGTAAATTATCATAAGTTTTGTTTTCTTAAAACTAAGGAATGTAGTTCAGAGAAAGCTTGTGGGATTTCCACTATGACTATAAATTCTTATTTATGTCATTATTTTGGGAGGCTAATTACCAATTGCTTTTAAAAATGATACACTCATGAAAATGTGAAAGAAAAATAACTGTGTGGCATTATTTGCCAAGAATAAGTGGAAAGGATAAAAAAGAATTTTATCTTTAACCGTTTTTCAGAAAGGATAAAATCTTTTCTGTGTACATCCATGCTTGATTATTGAACCCTGTATGTGTATGTTTTACAATCTTTTATAAAAGTCTACTTCCTTGACTTTATATACCAACAATTATTAAATGAGTCCTTCATCAAAGTTAGAAATATTTTTAAATATAAGATCTGATTCTTACTTGTTTTATCCAGTTAGAAAACACACTATAGATGAGATAATTGGAGAACATGTAAATGTTCACCTCTCTGAGGTTGAACTATAATTACAATAGAAGTTTAGGAAAGAGAACAGCGTAGGTTACAGTTAGGAAAGTCTTCACAAAGATGTAAGACTGAAAGGTGGCAAACATGGTAGTTCAAATTTTGTTTGACTCACCTATATTCTCTCATACCTTTTGTAACTACTAGATTTAGGGCATAAAGTTTGTCAATAATAAATAACAACTCTCAAAGTAGGAAAGGATTGTTGATCCCCAGGACTAAAGATTATTATCTAGCACAGAGCTCACTTATACACTTAGGAAAAATACCAGAGGGAGCCACTAGCAACTGAAAAATTAAGGAAAGTAGATGACAATTCTAATGATTCCCTTTTGCCTACAGTAGACTGAAACTTTCAAGTGAATGTTTTAGTAAATATGGGACGCCTACTAATTATCTAATTTACATCATGCATGATGTGACATTCTAGTATATCGTTCTGAATATTTGAATCTAAAATTATAAAAACTTTAATATAGAACAAAACAGAAAGTGAAAATACGTAGAGAATGTAAAATTAGCAAGATGGTGGAATATGAAGTCCCCTGCTTCTTTATATCCCCGCAGCAACAAACATTTTGCAGCCATACATGGAAAAAAGGACCTTTATGACAGCCTAGCACAGTGGCTCATGCTGGTACTCTTAGCTACTAAAAGGCCGAGGTAAGAAGATCACTCCAGTCTAGCAGCTTAAAACTAGCCTGGGTGATATAGCGAGACCATATCTTAAAAAAAGTGCTTTTATGAGAGCTTTGGGATCCAGGGAGGAGGATTCCAAAGCTGCTAAAGCCATAGAACAAGGAAGGTAATTTTAAAAAGACAGGCCCTAATTCAGGTGCCACACTTGAGGACCCCTGTTCTTGGCTACAGACCAGGAAATAGCCCAGTCAACTTGGTCCCACTGAGAATTCTGAAGTGACCATGTAGGCATCTCCAACTTCTCCCAGCCATGATCTGGTGGTACTCTTGCCTATCAATAGAACTGGGAGAGATACCCACTTGTGGTCATGGAGACAAGCCTGCACAACTTGGTACTCACTGTGGTCTCTGAAGCAGTTCTGTGACCCAGTTCCAGCCCTCTTAGACACAGTTATTGCCCAGTTCTGCCCACCCAAGGGCCTACACAGTGAAATGGAGAAAACTTCTCAGTGGGAGCCACACTCATCCATACGCTTGATGTCAGGTCCACCCCCTAGGCAGACCCAGCTGCAAGTCCCTGCCCTACAGATCAAAGTCATGAAGGCAACCCAGCCTGCTTATGAATAAGACAGAATTCACAACTAGCCAAGCCCCTGGTAACAGGCCCACACTCAAAGCAGACCTAACTACATACCCAGCCACAGACTTGTAACCCAGTTATAACCCCTCTGATCTACAAACCCAGAGGAGACCCCATAAGCCTGGTACCCCAAAATGAAGATCTTTACCTGCTGAAACTGGCTTATGAAAACTAGAAGAGGTGCGTGCTCCTTCTAATGCACAGATATCAATGCAAGTGTATATTATACCCATTTTCAATGCCTCTATTTTAACACAGTATTGGAAATCCTAGGCAGAACTATTAGGAAAGAAAATGGAAAAAAAAAAAAAGCTGTGCAAATAAAGAAGTAAATTCGTCACTGTTTGTAGATGACATGATCTTATATACAGAAAATTATAAATAGTACATGAAAAAACTGTTTAAAATATGCACTCAGATGAAGTGCAGGTGAGCAAAATATTAAATTAACATATAAAAACCAGTGAATCCATACATTAACAACAAATAAAAAAAAGAAAACAATCTCGTGTACAATATCAAAATATTAATTTTTAGCAATTAATTTTACCAGGATGAAAAAGCTTTGCACTGAAAGAATACAAGATATTCATGAGAGAAATTGAAAAAGATACGAATAAATGTAAAAATATCGCATGTTTGTGGATTGGAAGAATAAATACTTTTAAAGTGCCATATAATCCAATGTGTTCTATAGATTCAATCAACTTCCTATCAAAATTTTAATGGCATTTTCTACAAATATAAAAAACAATGTTAAAATTTTAATGGAACTTCATTAGACTTTGTTTTCTTTTTCTTTTCTTTTTTTTTTTTTTTTTTGAGAAAGAGACATGCACTGTTGCCCAGGCTAGAGTGCCATGGCATCAGCCCATCTCACAGCATCCTCAAACTCTTGTACTGAAGCAATCCTCCTGCCTCAGTCTCCTGAGTACCTGGGACTATAGGCATGCACCACCATGCCTGGCTATTTTTTTTCTATTAATATTTTCAGTCGTCTGGCTAATCTTTTCTATTTTTAGTGGAGATGGGGTCTCACTCTTCCTCAGGCTGGTCTGGAACTCCTGACCTCGAGCGATCTCTCACCTCAGGCTCCCAGAGTGACAGGATTACAGCCATGAGCCACCATGCCTGGCCAAACTACAATAGACTTTGAATAGCTGAAGTAATCTTGAGGAAAAACAAAGCTGAAAGCATCATATTTTCTGATGTTGAACTATATTTCAAAACTATAGCAATAAAAACAGAATGGTATACATATTAAAAATGATACAACACCAATGGAACAGAATAGAGAGCCCAGAAATCAACCCACATTTATAAGGTCAACTAATCTTTGACAGACACAACAAGAATACACAATGCAGAAAGTATAGTGTCTCCAATAATTGGTAAGAGAAAAGCTGGGTATCCACAATGAAAAGAATAAAACTGGATCATTTATCTTACACCATGTCCCCAAATTAACACAAAATAAAATAAAGACTTGTGTAAGATATGAATCCTTGAGAATCTGAAAAGAAAACATATGAAAAAATCTTCTTGATATTGATATTGGTAATGGATTTTTTGAAAATGGCACCAAAAGTATAAAAACAAAAAGAAATATAAACAAGTTGGACTCCATCAAATTAAAATGTTTTTGCACAGCAAACAATAAAATATTTATAGGATGGGAGAAAACATTTGTAAATCATGTGTCTGACAAGAGGTTAATATCCAAATTATATAAGAAACATAAATCAAAGGCAAAGACAATAATGACCGTAATAACGGGTTGAAAAACAGTCCTAAGACTGAACTGATATTTTCCCAATGAAGAAATACGAGTGGCCCACAGGTGTATGAAAAGGTGCTCAACATCACCAGTTATCACGGAATTACAAATCAAAATCATGATGAGATATCACTTCATTCATATTTGTTAGGATGGCTAGTATAAAAAAGAAAACAAGTTTTGACAATGATATGAAGAAAAATAAATCATTGTTGGTGAGTTGTAAATCAGTAGATTCATTTATAAAGCAAGTGTGGAGAATCTTGAAAAAAAAAAAATACAATTACCATAAAATTTAGCAATCCCACTTCTGTGTATATAATCAAAGGAAATAAAATCAGCATCTCAAATAAATACATGCACTCCCAAGTTCATTTGCAGAATTATTCAAAGTTGCCAATAAATGAAAACAACTTAAATGTTTGTGAATGCTGAATGGACAAAGAAAATGTGGTATATATACACAATAGTATATTATTTGGTTATAAAAATATTATTCAAACATTTCAACAACATAGATGGACAGGGAGGATATCACACTAGCTGAAATAAGTCAGGTACAGAAAGACAAATATTGCATGATCTCCCTTACATGGGGAATCTAAAAAGGTTGTACTGATAGAAGCAGAAGGTGCAAAGGTGGTTGCCAGGCCCTGAGGTGGGGAAATGAGGAGATATTGTTCAAAAGGTACAAACATTCATTTATATAATATGATGAATAAGTTTTGTGGACCTAATGTATAGCATTGTGACTATAGCTAATAATGGTTTTTATCTTAAAAATCTGCTATGATAGTAGACCTTAAGTGTTCTGACTACCAACAAAAGGTAACTGTGAAGTGTTAGATGTGTCCATTAACTTGAATGTACCAATCATTTCACAATGGACACACATATCAAGTCATTACATTGTATACAATAATTATATAGTTATACAACTTTTGTGAAGAAAGTCCATATCACAGACATATATATATATGTATATAAATGTGTATACATATATATGAATGACACAGTCCCAGTAATTTTCTTACTAAACAAGAGAAAATTATAAAATGATAGTTACTGAGAAATAAAGAAGATGGTAAAGATTATTTAAAATTGGAAAAAAAAAGTAAAATGCAGAATTTGAATATAGGCTGAGCAATATTCTAAGGTGCCCAATGACATAGAATATTTAAGAAATGTACGGAGTAGATATATTGAACTATATTAAAGTTGAGGAATTGGGGTGTGTGGAGTTTATTATTAATCATAGTCCACACTAAAACAGAATTTAGAAGTAAAATAACATTAGATTTTATTTATGGAGATACTTAGTGTTCTGATAATATTACTGAGTATGAATTTCTATAGAATTGCATTTAACACTTCCATAGGATATCAAACAATAAAGCAGAAAACACATTTGCTTGTGGTGTTATGGGATTTCTGAACCAAATACCAATACCACCACTACATTAAGACATTTCTAGATATGATGCAAAAAGGGAAATTAAAAAATAGTTTGTCATAGAGTTCCTCAGAAATACACACATATTCTCATTTCTTGAAAAGTAATGGAAGAGCAGTCACATCCTGTGGTCCCTTATTAGGGACCCTGACTCTGAAAAGGACTCTGACTCTCACTGTAAATGTGAAGGAAGATCACTAAGTCAAGTCCTTAGATAATAACAAAGGGCAGAGATGCCAATATCTGAGATTAAGAGAAAGAAACACAGACTTCTCAGAAACCATTTCCATTGGAGCAGAACTGCCCAAACCACAATTTAAAGTCTGGCTTTCTCCTTGACCTCTCACCTGTGTCATCTGCTTCATTCACCCCCACCTACCTGGGCGTTCTGCTACAGTTCCATGCCTCTTCACAGTCCAGAGCCCTTTCCTTTGCTCCAGACAGGTGATCAGGTGTGGCTTAAAGACAGCAAGACCTGTTTTATGAGGGAAAAAATGATATCACTCTTGCTAGGATTTTTCAATTACCAACCAAGTATTGTACTCAGTAGAAAAGAGAGAACATTATATAAGATTCTAGAAAATTAATCAAAAACTACTATTCCCTGATGGAAACTTTAGAATATTTAGGAAATATTTAAAATTTGTGGGTCTTGACCAGGTGTGTTGGCTCATGCCTGTAATCCTAGCACTCTGTGAGGCCAAGGTAAGACAATCACTTGAGGTCAGGAGTTTGAGACCAGCTTGAGCAAGAGTGAGACCCTATCCTTACTAAAATTAAAAAAATTAGCCAGGCATGGTAGCATACAACTATAGTCCCAGCAAATAGTGATGGTGAAGCAGGGGGATGGCTTGATCCCAAGAGTTTGAGGTTGCAGTAAGCTATGTTGACACCACTGCACTCTACCCAGGGTGACAGAGCAAGACTCTGTCACAAAAGCAAACTAAAACAAAACTAAAATAAAAGAAAAGAAAATGTGTGGATTGTTATCTCTACTACCCAGCACTAGTGAATCAAAAACTGATGGTGGAAATTTAATTTTAAGGTGTAGATAATATTTTATACCACTAAATTTCTGAAATTACCACTCATCTAGAATGAAGGATACAGATCAGCTCAAGAATGAGTAAGATTAAAGTCAAGATAAAACATCTTGAAGATTTTTCCTATACAACAAATCCCCAAGATTTCCTTGGAAACAAAGATCTAAAATTAATTCATATAAAGCAGAAACTCCCAGGAAACTTCCTACAAAGGAAGGATATGAAATCCTTAGTGTGGAATACAAATTGTGTATTGAAGTTATCCTCACCGAGGGAGACCAGGTTTCTGTAGTTCTCTAACATCACGTCCCTATACAAATTCCGCTGAACAGTGCTCAGGCATGCCCACTCTTCTGGAGAAAATTCTATGGTCACATCCCTGAATGTCAACCGTCCCTGAAAGAAAAACACATATTTTCAAAGTGGCTATGGGAAGAGTTCTTAATTTGGCTCCAGGTGAAAATGAAAGAGAAAAGATAACAGTTTCTTAATTACATGAGTGACTGGAATTGTTCAAAAAGACACTTTTTAACACAAAAATATTCTGTAATGTATTCCGTAACTCTGAGGAATAAAACTGACATAGATCAACAAATCCAGTGTAGGTACTACAGTTTTCTGGATGATATAGTATAAAATTCAAGGCACCAAAACGGACATTTACATTTTTAAGTTCTACATTACATCATGCAGGATAATTTGTGTATATATTTCAGATGGAAAAGTCATGCTGAGGTAAAAAGTACCTCTCAAACTTTCATGTGTATGACAATGCAGATTTTAATTCAGGAGATATGGAGTGAGACCTGAATTTCTATCAAGCTCACTAGTGATATCAATGCTTCTGGTCCAAGAGGAATGTCTTTCAAAGGTCCAGTAAGTGGCAGAGCCTGGCTTTACTCCAGTTCATCTGACTGGACAATAAATATGAGTGCCTTCGTTTTCCAAAGCAAGCTATGCGCAAAGAAAGTCTAAACAGAAAGGGAGCTTCCAGATTAAATGTGATAGTTTATGCACATCAGTTGGTAAGTCCTCACAAGTTACCTATTAATAATTAAGAGAAAAATAATTAACTCTAAAGTGGAAAAATTTTATCAGAGAGAGCCTTAACCAAGTGAATCAAATTAGCATGAACTATGATAGGACAACTTAATATTAGGAGCCAATGGACGCAGACACAACATCACTAAAAGCAAACTAAAATGAATGAAAACTATGTATCGTATCAATATAACCACAAAGAGAAAAGTTTAGTTGTCATGACTTTAAAGCACAGTACACTAGTAAGAGATCTTTAGTGGAGTATACATAATCTATTTGTGCCAGACATTAAAATGATGCAATTTCCAGGTTCTAGAAACTGATGTCAAACATACAAGTATAGAAAGCTTTCAATGTGTTTCTATGATGTAGTATATCAGACAAAAAAAACTAAATAAAGTCAGCACAAGACAACTTGAAGTTAATCACAAATGTCAAAATAGGTACTGAATTTCTAATAAAATAAGATTAAATTTCATTAAAAACATATATATATGTGTATCATACTGAAATGCAAACATACTTGAAGATGTAAAGTGTTGTTATATTAAGTTAGTTTAGGAGATGAAAATAGTGATCATTGTTCACGACTGTGAAAACAGCATTGTCTAAGCAGATACCTCTTTATATCTACATATCATCTGTTTATTTTCTATCCATCCATCCATAAGATGTATGAGAAAATACACTTAAAGTAAATGGGAGTGTCTGATAAAAGGCACATTTGAAATGTATGATAAAAGTTAGATTATTACATGGTGTCCAGAGACTTGTATATCAACTCAGAAAATACAAAATGAGATTGTTTCCGCAAATCTTTCAGATGATCTGAGAGAATATGCAAAAAAAGCTGTAGTTATGGTTATGACCTGACGATATGAGAGACAACATTCATTTCCATGGAGAATAGAAGCCCATTTTAAACTAGATACAAAATATAAAAGTATCATTGAAAATGCTAATAAATCAGATGATCTCAAAAATAAATCTCTCTATGCTATTGTATAATAACTGGATCTATGAACAAATTTCAATGATCTCCATATGTTTTTATAATCCTCTTTCTCTCGTTTTATAATAGACTCTCAGACCAGTGGGGCCTAAAAAAGAGAATGCTGTAACTTTTAACTACTTAGCCTTTTTGAGTTGTTTCCCAGAAATGGCAGATTTTCCCCAAGACAAAGGAGTTGAGATTCCAAAGGCCCCTGTGCAGACTTTCTGATGCCAAGACTCACCATCCCTCACTAACCTGCTCCAATGCATGTAGCACCTCATCTATTTTAACACAACCTATATGCCCCAATGCACATAGCCTCTTGTTAAAAAACTTGCTCCTTCTGTGAAGTAGGAAGTGGAAACAAACAAATCTCTCCTTTATGACTTGGAGAAAAACAAACATAAGAATCATTCTTTTCTAACAAAATATGGTACTCTTCACACTGTGGCCTTTTTGGGCCCGAAATCTATAGACATACCTGGTCCAATTTTTTCAAACCTAATTTTACTTATTTTTCACAGTATCTTTTCAAGAAGCCCTACTGAGTAATTCTTGAAAATGTATATAATCTGGTTTACACTTTAAAAAGAATTTCCCCAGTCTGAATGATGTGAATAGACATGTAATGCTTCCCCACTAATTGCAAAAACACAAGTCAGAAACCTGATTTCATGGTAATCATTCTGATTTGTTTGGTGCATTTTGCAATTATTTGTGAATACTCATGAAGCCTCTCACATAAGAGCACATTAATCCCACAAGAATCCTACTATGATACTAAAGGTATTTCTACTTTTATGTAAACAAAAGTATTTATTTTGAAAAGTTCTATGGATTTTCCTAACATACAGTTTAAAATACAAACACAGGTAACTCTATATACCAGTTTACAGACCAAAACACATGTAAGGAATAATTACACTACATATAAATTTCTCCTACAAAAGAAAATACATCTCACAGTTCCATTTCCCCCTTGGCAGAAGGGAGAATATAGGAAAGCTCAGTAAAAATAGTTAAAGGGAGTGGACACCAAATCAGAGAGTTTCAAGTTCATGACTACTAGAAGGACAGGGGAGTGGAAAGGCTCTCAGTGAAAAAGGAACAGGCCTGGAAAGGAAATGACTTGCTCAAGGTCATGCAGGTGCCGCTCCCCATCATTGGCATCACCACCTGAGTTCTGTCTCCTGTCAAATCACTCACTGTCTCCCATCACTCCTCCTCCACGGTCTAAAGTTCTACTGTCTTTTATGTTTAACTCCACATTCTCTTCTTTTACATGCATGCATGTGTACATATATAAGTTATATATTGTGTCTACATGTATCCATACATTTATACATGTGATTGTATATTGTCTACATGGTACCTAATTAACCTAAAAATGAATGAGTGCTCATAATTAAATAAATAAGAACAAATATTTTCCAATTTCACAGGACTTGAATAAATATTTTGGTGAATATGACCAGTTTAATATGTTTAGTTTAATAAAAACAATCATGTCTTTTGATATATCAGCAAAATACTCATTTATTTAACTTTAAGATTATTGCTTTTATAATATTTGCCTAACAGAGTAGTATAAAAACGGTTATAATAAAAAGTTTAACCTGAGATGATGGCTAGATTTTTTATGTCTCATGAATTTTTATAAACATAATTGTTAACAATGAATAAAGCAGACATAAATGGAATGGAAGTTAATAAATGAACTTATAATAATTATGCTTCATAATATGTTTATTTAAAAATGTTTTTCAAATATTTTTGGTAATTATACTCTTAGAGTTTTGCAATGGTAAATTAAATGATGAATATTCATTGACTATATTGATCATTTCCAAATAAGATATAATGCTAAGACATTAATTACTAAATACGAGTTTAAGCTTATATACATTTGGTTTCTTAATTCACAGATAAAATAGATTTAGATATGGCAGTAAATATGTTCTTTTCTACATTGAAAAATTATTCCATTACAAAGGCTATTCTTCTAAACATTATAAAATACATATTCATAAATTTTTAGCAAGTGAGCCACTGTTAAACTTCCCTACATCTTATGTTTTCACTATGAATTAAAGTTACTAAGACTTAAAATTCTTACTAACATATGGTAACTAAAACTAGAGAAAAGAGAAACAATTCTACATGGAGTATGTATAAATAAAATAAGATGTATGTTTTTGTGCGTGCAAAAGGTTATTGAAATATACATAAGGATGTGATTTCTGGTTTAAAAAAGTAACTTTGCCTGGTTTAGAATTTATTTAAAGGCTGAATTCAATTGAAAGAATAAAACAAAAAAATGAAAGAGATAAACTCAGTGGGTATAGAAAGTTAGAGAAAAAAGAGAATGGAAACATAACAGATTATAAAATGTATATAGAGATCTTATCTTGTGTGGCCAAAACTGATTTAGATTGGATACATTTGTTTACAAGGTTTTATTACAATTAGCTTTAATATTGATAATACAGAAATTCAAGGGAAAAATTTGGCTTTCTCATTTCAACAAGATTTTCATTCAAGTATTAATTGGAGATAATAAAAGTATTTGCTTCAACTTTTCAGTAAACTTTAAAAAAAAAAAGGAAAAAAGAAAAGAAAAGAAAAAAGGAAGAAAGAAAATGACCAAATTCCTTAGTTCAATTTTTGTTTAACTATGACCCTCTACTCTTTCCCTATTCCTTCTTGGGGATTTCCTTCTGAGCTTCACAGAGACTGAGAAACTCCTTTCACTGGTCAAATAATTCAGTCTATTTGCAACATGTGACCAATTTCTCAGCATTTCTATTGGGGACACTACCCTCAGTCCTCCAGACCAATGGAATATATAAATGAGGTACTACCACATCAACTGACAAAGTTTACAGAAACTTTTAACCTTCTCTGGACTAATGCTCTCCTATTGGTATGTTTAATATATGTTCTAGGCCAGGCGTGCTGGCTAATGCCTATAATCCTACCCTCTCGGAGGCCAAGGCAGGAGGATCACTTGAGGTCAGGAGTTTGAGACCAGCCTGAGCCAAGAGTGAGACCCCATTTCTACCAAAAATAGAAAAAATTAGCCAGGCGTGGTGGTGCACACCTATAGTCCCAGCTACTCAGGATGCTGAGGTAGGAAGATTGCTTGAGCCCAGGAGTTTCAGTTTGCTGTGAGCTAAGCTGACACCACGGCACTCTAGCGCAGGTGACAGAGCGAGACTCTGTCTCATAAGAAAAAAAAATGTTCTACCCCCTTTGGAAAACATTAGCTTTCTCCCGTCAAAATAACAACATAAAAGCCCATGCACCTTCATTAAGTAGCACATAAACAAGATCTCCTTAAAGGTGATAGTCTTCATTATCACAACTTCAACCTAGAAATTATGTTTATTGAAAATACCATCAAAAACACATTCCCTCTATCCCTGGTGGTAGAAACCATATCAGGTACTGCTGACCAATCTCTGTGATGCTAAATTAAAGGTCACTATTTCATAACATTTTGTCACCCCTCCATCTAAAAATGGCTCTGAAAAAACCCAACACTGGACTATTTACCTCAAATTTTTCTCTAGGAATGACCACCTATCTATTATAGATGGAGATTCTATTTTGGGGAAAACTATCAATTGCCTGCCTGGCCATCAAGATAGCTGCATGCAATTTAGAGTGCTTTTGCCTTAACAAGGTGCCACTTCCCATGAACACATAAATAGACATTTTCCTGTAACCTTAGGAAAAATTGCTGGTAGGTCAAAGTGCTACCTCTATCACACATCAACAAAAAGCAACTGATTTGCTGGCAGAGGTTGTATTAGACATCATGTTGCTTTAGATTATATATTATCTGAGCAAGGAGACATATGTACCGTGGCAAATACCTTTCATGTATACATAAATAGTTCTCATGAAATAAAAACTAATCTAGGAAAAATCATAAAAGATGACACTTTTAGAGACAAGTCTCTAAGAAAGAACCTAGATTTACTTTTCTTCCTGATGTTTTTAACTGGCTCACAATGGGATAGGTTTTTGTTGTTGTGCTGGCATACAAATCCTCTTTTGATTATCCTTATGAGCATTATGTTTTTACTATTCAAATTATTAATGCTATGGATCTCATGGTTTTACTTCTTCCAAGAAAATCAAAATCATGGTATTCCAAAGATGAGACATAATAAAACAAGCAACAGCAGCTATATAAACCAATGACTGGACTGAAGTCTCATTCTTGGCACTCTGTGATGCCATTTCAATTTTGCTTTTGGGTGCTCTTAAAATATCTCACTAAGCTACATCCTCTTCCTCCTTTCCCAGTGTGGGACAGGACTGTCTAAGAATGAGAATACCTGGTGATGAGGGACACCTAGACACTGACACTTTGAGCCACAGAGCTCCTGAAGTGAAATATTTTGATTAAAGGGGAGAAATATGAAAGAAAAGAAACTTTCTGTCTGAAAAATGCAAGCCTCCTCTAAATCATCAGGCTCAGAGAAGCACAGAAATGAGGCAGCAGTCATGTTCCACTCCCCACCTTGAGTATTAAGCTAATTAATCATCTCTAGAAACTGCTTGCTCTATGTGGCCTCTACAATGACACAAGTATCTATAAATCAACCTAAAACGCCACATGCTGAACATCATAACTCACTGCATACTTCAACTTACAGCCAATCACTAATCAATGTTTGTGTAAATTAATAAGAATTCCTGACAAACAAGTTTGCGTTTGCCCACTCCATATCCCCCCTTTGCCTTTAAAAACCTGCTTATAACAAATACCAAAAGGATCGCATAGCCAAGGTTACTTTGGTCTGTATTTACTCTGGCTCTGGTAAACTCTTCAAAATTATATTTTGTGCCTCAGTTTCTTCTTTTAGGTTCAAAAGTTTACAAAGTGTTAATGCATGGGGGACAACACCAAAAATGGCCTTGTCTATAACATCAAAAACTGAACTTGAAACAAAGTCCCATGAACAATGGAATGTGTTAGCAAATTGGGTGAGCCGCAGCCTCAGACAGCAGTACAAGTGCCACAAAATGAGGCACAGAAGCCACAGAAAAACCTTTACAGCATAATATTAACAGAATATTAAAGGTAACATTAAATTATGAGAGCTCAAAGAGCAAAACTGAGCCATCCTCTGCTCATGATAGATATTTAAGCTACAAAGGGTCACAAAAAGAATCAGGATGGCAGCGGACTCTGGGTGCAGAAGGGAGGTGAGATCAGGGGGCACACCACAGCTGCCTGAGGCTGTTTATTTACCTGGATGTCCATATTCTTATTACTTAAATTCTGCATGAAACTATTTATTTTAAGAATACTCTTTATTTCTTCAGATCATTATCACTCAATCCACTCTGATTTTCCGGCAAGAAAATAAGAATCTTACATTCAAATCATTGAATAAAATTCACAAATACTTGGGAAAACTGGAATTATATGGTAGGAAGATTTTATAAAGGAAACAAAAGGGAAACAGCTCAGACAAGCAGCCTGTTGCATCCACAGTTCACAAGGACCCTATATTCAGTAGGTTGAACACATTTTCAAGCTTGAGGACCACTCCTACTGGGGAGATACAGCCTAGTGTGGCTCACTATTAGGTAGTGAGCAAGAGAAACCTGACAAGCTGGGAAATTTAATTCTGGGAGCTCCACACATCCTACTGCCTCTCCTCACAGGATGGAAATGCTCCCTCTTCCAGTTTCTCAATTTTCACCAGTGGTCACTCAGTAAATCAGTTTCTGATTTTGCTACGCCATATTCTCCCTTCCCTCTCCCACCTGTCTTCCAAACTTATTTACTCTTGCCTGTGAAAGAAGCTTGTAGATCTTGTATTTGGTGCTTTTCTCATATTGCAATACTACTTTACAACATAGTGACTTCCCACCTAAATCTGAATTTGTTTCATTTGTCAATGTATAAAAATAGCCCCAAGACAATGACAGTTGCAATCACAGATGGGGCATCACACACTCCTGCCATCCCAAACCCAACCAAACTTTCCTCTGAATCCCCAGATTTCCAGGGCTCTATAGCTTCTCAGGATAAAGGGCTCCTTCCATGATGTTTTGAGCAGGCGGGGACACCTCCCAGGGTGGCTCCCCACGAGAAATAATTGGGCCTTCAGTGACCTCCTCTTGCAAACTCAAGACTGGCTTTGGCTTCAAGTCACTGGGCTTATGTCTCTGCTTCTCAGTCAGGGTTATTCCTTTAATTGCAAATGAGAAAATACAGAGTGTTTCAAGAATCCAGCAAAATCACTAAAACTCAGATTTTATGTTTATAAAAGGGAAGGAAATTCTGAAGGAAAAAATCTCAGACCACAAGTATTTTTTCTCTTCTCTCACACAACATCAATCAGCACAGAAGACTTCTCTCACAAAAAATGTACAATTTCACCCTACCACTACAGAAGCAATCAATTTTGCAGGAGATGCCAGCTAGATATCTTCAAATACAATTAAATTGTGACACTATCTACCTGGACATAGCATCAAATCACACAGAATGAGGACTCAGTCCTACAAAACTGTCCCCACTTCAGACACCAGTTGCAAATCCAAGCCTCCAAAACCTCTGACTAACCAGCTTCAAATAACAAGTCTGAGGACTGAACTCTGATCTGTTCTTTTGCTCAAAATTCCTTCCTAAGGTGGCCTGATGAGTCATGCTCACAAATGGTAAAATCCCACTAGGCAGGTTTTGTGAACCAAATATAGTGTAGTTTACTTCCCAAACTGACTTTGGTATAGCATTAGCATCACCTAATAGAAATCCGCCTCCCCATCTTAACTCAAGCATCCTAGCAGATCCTTATCTTAACTTGAAAGATTCTCCTGTCTGGACCTCCCAGAGTGTTCACACCTTTATCTTAAATTAAGCATTTCCTTTCTGGTTTTTAGATAAAGCCTAACTATCTCAGCCAAAGAATCTTTAAACCCACCTATAACCTGTAAGCACCCTCACTGCTTCGAGGTGTCCCACCTTTTTTGGGCCAAACCAATGTATGCCTCCCACGTATTGACTTATGACTTTACTGTAACCCCTGCCTCTCTGAAATGTATAAAACCAAACTATAACCCAACCACAGTGAGTCCACTTGCTCAAGGCTTCTTGGGAGTGACTCCAGGCCATGTCCTCAAATTTGCCTCTGAATAAACCTCTTTCAAACATTTCAGAGTTTGGGTTTTTCCATGCACAGTTCCATGACTCCCTTTGTAGATTTATTTATTTATTTATTTATTTTTTTGAGACAGAGTCTCACTCTGTTGCCCAGGCTAGAGTGAGTGCCGTGGTGTCAACCTAGCTCACAGCAATCTCAAACTCCTGGGATCAAGGGATCCTCCTGTCTCAGCCTCCCGAGTAGCTGGGACTACAGGCATGCACCACCATACCCGGCTAATTATTTTCTATATATATATATATATATATATATTTTTTTTTTTTTTAGCTGTCCATATAATTTCTTTCTATTTTTAGTAGAGATGGGGTCTCGCTCTTGCTCAGGCTGGTCTCGAACTGCTGAGCTCAAACGATCCACCCACCTCGGCCTCCCAGAGTGCTAGGATTACAGGCGTGAGCCACCGCGCCCAGCCCCTTTGTAGATTTGATTCATTTGCTAGACCACCTGAAAGAACTCAGGGAAACACTTATATTTCCGGTTTATTATGAATGACATAGTAAAAGATATACACAAACAGCCAGATGAAGAGATACATACAGCAAGGTATGGGGGAAGGAGTGCAGAGTTTTGAGTCCTTGCTAGGCTCACCACCTTCCAGAAACTACCATGCGTTCAGCTGTCTGGAAGCTGCCCAAACCATGTCCTTTTTTTAAAATTGAAGTTTCATTTCATGGGCATAACTAATTTAACAATAGGCCATTTTCAATCAACTTAACCTTCAGCCCAAAGTTTGGGGGTGAGACTGAAAATTCCATCCCTCTAAGCACATGGCTGCTTCCCCTATCAACAAGCCTCCCATCCAGTGGTTTGTTTCTAGGGGCTTTGCAAAACAAACCACCGAGGAACATAAGCTAAGGTGGGTTTGAAAGGCTTATTGTAAATAACAAAAGACTGCCTTTCACCTTTACCATTCAGGAGCTCCTTCAGGAACCAAGAACAAAAGACCAAATATTTAAAGAAAAGAAATTCTTATTGCTCTAGTCATTTAGCAAATACCAAGGCTTACAGGAGCTGAGAGCCAGGAAACATGGACAAAAACAAAGGGTGTATCTATTATAATATCACAGAAATTGTAAGGCATTTAAATTTTATACCTCAACAGGAAAATCAAAAGTATCTAGCCATTTCAGAAAATAAAAACAGGTCATTTAATTGTTATCTTCATGGTAAAAATTATTTTGTAAACAATCATGTGTGAATACTTCTAGGAATTGCCAAATCCTGTCTCCTAGGATTTATCATTGAACTCCAACACCCAGCTAACAGGATACAAAACAGAATTACCCACTGTCACAAGTTCTCCACCAAGCACAAGAGAGAAACTGATGCCTGGGTAAACCTTTGTAATTCACCAATTTTTCTACTGCGCTTTCTTGTGGAAATATATTAATTTTTCTGCAACAAAAATGGAAGACATTTTTTTCTATTTCCTTCCCTGAGTAGCATTCCCAAAACAAAGTCCTGAAATTCTATTGAAAATTACCTCCAAATAAGACAGATCTCTAAATAAGAGCCACCATAGTGAGGCCAGAGTGAGTGGTGGCTCGCACCTGTAATTCTAGCAATTTGGGAGCCCAAGGTGGGAGGATTGCTTTAGGCCAGGAGTTTGAGACCAGTCTGGGCAACATAGTGAGACCTGTCTCTACAAAAAATGTTTACAAATTATCCAGCACGATGCCACATACCTATAGTTCTACTATTAAGGAGGCCAAGGCAGGAGGATTGTTTGAGCCTAGTCATGAGGGATGCAGTGAGCTACAATCAGCCACTGCCCTCTCTGGCCTGTGCAAAAGATGGAAACTCTGCTAAAACAAACAAACATCAACAACAGCAAACAACAAAAAACCAAAACTGGACCTGAGAAACTTACTACACTCACTCTAGGGAAGAAAATAGGTAAATAATAATTTTTAACAAATGGAGGCCGGGCGCGGTGGCTCACGCCTGTAATCCTAGCACTCTGGGAGGCCGAGGTGGGCGGATCGTTTGAGCTCAGGAGTTCGAGACCAGCCTGAGCAAGAGCGAGACCCCATCTCTACTAAAAATAGAAAGAAATTATATGGACAGCTAAAAACATATATATATAGAAAAATTAGCCGGGCATAGTGGCGCATGCCTGTAGTCCCAGCTACTCGGGAGGCTGAGACAGGAGAATCCTTTGAGCTCAGGAGTTTGAGGTTGCTGTGAGCTAGGCTGATGCCACAGCACTCACTCTAGCCTGGGCAACAGAGCGAGACTCTGTCTCAAAAAAAAAAAATAAATAAATAAAAAAAATAAAAAAATAAAAAAATAAAAAAAACAAATGGAATATATGAGTAGTTTTTATTTTCTGAAACCCACCACTTTCATGCCGCTTTGAAAGTATTTTTTATCTTTCAAGCTGGACTGCCAAACTTGATTTTACTGTTAATGAAAACCCGAAGTTGCAATGAGTGAACAAATCTTTTCAAGGTGACACGCCCAGGGAAGAGCAGTGATGACAGAAACACAGTCATGTCTGACTCAAGTGTCAAGTCAGGCCGTCCTATCACTTGGGACACACTCCCACAGCCAGCCTGCTCACCATACTGCTCAAAGACCACCCTCCCAGGAGCCACTGCACCATTCCTGCACCACACTGAGTGCCTGAAGTGCAAATTGCTTTGCAGGTTCTTGTACCAGCTCACTGGGGAGGGTTTTTCTTGTCCTTGAGGATAGTTTTATCCCTCACAAGTGTTAGAAAATCCAAAGAACAGGAATCATTTTTGTCTTTTTCCCTTAAAACCAGTAACTGATTGGTTAGCCACCAATGTGTCTCCAAGAAATGAAAACTAGGGCAGGGAGAAGAAAATATTAAAATCTCAAGGGGTTAGCTTTTCAGGTGAAAGGTACACCAGAAGACTCTCTCAGTCCCAGGACATCCAGCAAGCTGGTCCCCATAGGCTCCAGCCTCATACCTAAGGCTGTCCTGTGCAAGGAGGTGACCCAGGGCTGATGATATTCACTAGACACTCCAGGACACATGGCTTCTGTGGGTGTCCTGACTCATCCTCAGATAGCTGTGGAACCCATGATTAAAAAAAAAAAAAAAAAACAGGATGGTGGCTGAGGACACATCACCCTGTAAAGTCTCCAGAGAAGAAACTCAACCTAAAGACATGCTAGTAAGATGTCTGTGGCTAGGAAAGATTATCTGAAATTTTCAGCAAGAGAAAACAAATGTTCTTAAAAGACAATTACTATTTTGTGAAATAATATTAAACAATTAAAATACTCTTTCCCCTTGGACCACACAAGGAAAAAAAAAAAACCAAATAATTGATAATTTTTTGACTTCTGAGGGGAAGCTGGCATTTGGGAATCTGGGGAAAGAACTGGAAATTTAGGATTTCACTGTAAGCCCTAGAAGAGTTAACACTGGGGGCATAGTGTTGGATTTGAGACCCTGCATGCCATACATCTGGAAAACATACGAAAAAACCAGTCCCTCTGTGGAGTTTTAAAATAACTAAATAGGAGGCAATTAGACTGAAGTGACTCTAGTGCCCTGGGTTCCTACCTAATACAGAAATATAACTCAAATGTATTTTTTATAAATTACTACCTTGGTGCGAAGCAGAATTCAGGCTTAACCAACCACGAAGCACCAATTACATGTAACAGCACCTCTGATTACAAAACAAGAAAATAGCCATTGTCATAGTCCAAGAAAGGTGACTACAAAACTGTAACCAATTATTGAATTAGGTTTCCTTTTTCATGCACCTTATAAAACCCTTCCCTTCAAGGCCCCCGGGGAGCCCAAAGCACAAACCATTGCTGGCTGATTCTGGATTCATAAATTGCCGTTTGCCCTTATGAACTCTTTAATGTTTTAACAGTGCCTTAGTTTAATTTTTAATGAGAGGAGGACTGGGGACCCCAATGAGCATAGCTCCTCCCACACACGAGCCCCCGCACACCGAGCAGGATCCTCCCATGACGACCCTCCTGCGTCCTCACCGCACACTGAGGAAGACGCGGAGCCGCGGGCGCAGACCGGCCCCCACACGGCTCCTGCTGGGCCACATACGCCTCAGCGGATGGACAGGACGCTCGGGGTCCGGCTGCCGGCCCAGGCCCAGCGCCACCCTTTGGCTGAAGGGGACTGAGCACCGAGCTGTACCAGCAGGGACTCCGATCCGCAGACAACGCGGCTGACTGTGGGGAAGCCTAGGTCCACCACAGCCACTTCCAGTGGGTTCCAACTAGCCCTCGCCCCCCTCAGGACACCTGGCCTGCATACTCACCGGTTCCTGGATTCGGGGGTATCCCGCCATCCTCCACAGAGGCCTTCCAGTAACCCCCAGAGGAGAAGCTGCAGCAGAGCCACCCCGACCTCCCAGAGTAATGGCGAATGAGCAGTGAACAGGAGGCAGTTTGGCGGCCTGACGCAAGAGAAAAAGGCCCCGCCACGATGGTGGAAGACCCCGCCTCTTCCGCTGCTCGCCGATTGGACAGTTCCCGCAGCGGCGCCCTCATTGAATAAGGCCCCAAGCCCACCCTTTTGGGCCCTGAGTGACAGGTGATGGGATCCCACACATTCATGGCTGTGACCAGAGCTTCCTCTCTCTGGTGGGACCTGCCCCTTCCTTGAAGATATTTGCATTTAACCTTGTAGATACGGTTATATGCATTTATGTATAATATATATGATATTCAAAATAGGAAACAATATAATAAAATTATTTTTATTTTTTATTTTTGATGAATTTTTTTATTGATACATAATAATTGTACATATTCCTGGAGTACATGTTATATTTTGCTACAAGCATATAGCATACAATGATCAAATCAGTGTAATTGGGACATTATTCACCTGAAACATTTATCATTGCTTTATGTGGGGAGTATTTGAAAGCTTCTAGCTATTCTGCAATATAATAAATTATTGTTAGCTACAATTGCCCCATTGTACTATTGGACAACAGAACTTTTTGCTTCTATTCAACAGAATTACCCCATCACCAACACCTCTTCCTTACCCCTTCCCACCACCCTTACCAATCTCTAGTAGCCACCATTCCACTCACTACCTTCTTGTGATCAATTTTTTTTTTTTTTAGGTCCCATATATGAGTGTGAAAGTGCAACACTTGTCTTTCTGTGCCTGGTTTACTTCACCCAAAATAATGTCCTCCAGATCCATCCATGTTTCTGCAAATGACAAAAATTCCTTCCTTTTCATGGCTAAACAATATTCCATTGTGTACGTACACCACATCTTCCTTATCCATTCGTCCCTTGATAAACACTTAAGCTGATTCCACATTTTAGCCATTGTGAATAATGCTACAATGAACACTGAAGTGCAAATATATTCTGGTTACATTTTATGTCTTTGCCTCACCCAAGTGAGGTTTAGAGGAATGCCCTTCCCCTCTACAATGCTCACCGTGTCTGTGACCATTAGTTGTGAGTTTGCCCCCCCAAACCCCCTAATCCCTGGAGAATATGACTACCGTGTGAGCATAGTGTTGATCAGTTGGTACCAATTTGATGGCGAGTATATGTGTAGACTCAGCCCTTGAAGGCAGGGAGAATGGTGAAAAGTCGCTTTCCCTGTGTGACCAAATTATTTTTCAGTTTCAGATTTTCTAACCTTCTTGGCCTCTGGTCTTTTGAAGAGGCAGCCTAAATTTTAAAGAGGGAGGTGATCCTCTCAGGCTGCAATGCCCAGTAGAAAGAAAATATGAGCCACCTGTGTCATTTTAAACTTTCTAGTAGCAACATAAAAGAAAAGGCAAAGAAACATGCGCATTTGATTGTAATTTATTTAACCCAATACATCTAAAATATTGTTTCTCTATGTAATCAATATAATATTATTAATGGAGTATTTTTTTTTATTTTGGTATGAAATCCCTCAAGGTCTCTTTGTATTTTAAGCTTCCAGCCCAGCTGGATTCAGAAAGCACCTTTGGATACACAGCTGGTTTTTCCACATTTATTTATGTTAAAGTCGTTCAATGGGTCCAAGTAATTTCTGCCTGTTTCTTTCATATAATTATTTAGCATTTTTTGATTAGTATTTTTGTAATTTCATTTATTTTACTGAGGGTTGCCAAATAGCAGTTTTCTAATTCTATTATATCCTTTGAATATATTAGTTCTCACTCTTCTATTAAGAATTGAATTTTTTCATGAGCTCATCATTCTATTAAATATTAGCCTAGTAGGGCCAGGCATGGTGGCTAACACCTGGCATGGTAACATTCTGGGAGGCTGAGGCAGAATTGCTTGAGGCCAGGAGTTCAAGACCTAACTGAGCAATATAGAAAGATGCTGTTTCTACAAAAAAAGGTATGGTGGTGTGAACCTATAGTCCCAGCTACTCAGGAGGCTGAGGCAGGAAGATCTGCCATGGCATTCTAGCCCTAGCAACAGAGTAAACAAAAGAGAAAAAAAAACTAGTCTATCAGGAAACGAAAGATAAATGCTTGGTTCTTTCTTTTATCAGTTGTCACAATAATGATGGTGTGGCCCCAGCAAACAAACAAAACTTATAAGTGGATATTTTCCTAACATTACTTTTTGTTTTTGATGAACTTTTATACACTGCCATCTAAGTTTATTTTTGAGCTCAAATTATCCCATCTTAGGTCAGTGAGGGACCCTTCACATTGCCTCCTTTTTCCTTATACTTTGAAATCGTGTTTTGAGAGCTTTCTTGTTTTCTAGAACAAACAGATGTGTACTTCCTTTTGTCTGTTATATATAAGTTGCAAAAGATGTCCCATTTGGCATTTTCCTTTTTACTTGACTTATGATGCTTCCTGCTATACACAGTATTCTTGCTTTCTATTATATGCTTTATCAATCTTTTATTAACATTTTCTGGTTTGAGTCATATACCAGATTTATGACAACTTATAAAAATATTTATCCATATTTTCTTCTACTATTTGTATGTTTTGGTTCTTGCCATTTAGATTTCTCCTTTGCCATTTATCTTACTATAGCATGTAAAGAAGGAATCCATGTTCACCTTTTTTAGGAATATGCAGCTCCCAAACACCAAGTATTAATAAAGGCTTCCCTTCTGTAGTTTTTATTCCATATCTTCTCTTATGCACTTTGCTAGAGTCCTGAATTTTCTACTGTCCTGGTCTGTTTGCCTATTTTTGAATCAACACCATACTGCTCTAATTATGGAATATTTTATTTGAAAATGTGTTTTAATTTATCATAGGACCAGACACATTCATTGTGTTTCTCAGGGATTTTGGCTATTCTTACATGTTTGTTCTTCCATGTGCACTTTGTAAACTTATTGCTAGCTTAAAGAAACTAACATAATCTATTATGAAATCAAATACAAAGCTGAAATGAGTTTAAGGATAAATGACTTCTTTACCTTATTGAGTTTTTCTATCTAAGAATAAGATGCAACTTTTCATTTGTACTTTTAAGTCTTCATTCATATATTTCTGGAATTCTTTCTATTTTTTTTAGCTCAAATAGACTGCACATTTTTAATTAGATTTCTTCATAGGTAATTTTCTTTTACTTTTAAAATGTATGTTATACATTTATTGTATTCTTCACACATGGTATTTATGGATAATTGTCAGTTATAATTAGAAAGGCTACCATTTTATGCATCAATATTATATTGAATTAGTCTGCTGAACTATGTTTGTATTAGGTATTTTCTACCAATTCACCTGTGTTTCCAAATATATGATCATATCATATACAAATTGAGTATTATATATTTGTTCTTGTTTCTTCATAAGCCTTCAACTGTCTTGGGTAAAGCTCACTGCAAATTCAATGAACAATACAGACTTTTTATAGAATATTGTGCTTTTTTAATATTGTTTCTGAAAACAGGAGTAATCACTCTTATGTTTTTCATAAGAATGAAAAAGACCGTTATGTCAGTTTGAAAAGATCTTTTAATTCCTCATTTTGATGGTTTCAAATAAAGAGTATTGTATGTTAAATTCTGCTAAATGGACATTTTTGCATCTATGAACAAAATCATGTGACTGTTCTATTTATCTCCATGAAAATGATAAATACTATCAGTAGATTTCCTACTCTTAAATTACTCTTAAGTATTAGACATAAACTGCATTTTGTCATTATGTACTGTTTCTAATATTCAAGATTTGTTTGCTAGTATCTTATCTTGCATATTTCTATGTGTAGACAGAGAGGACATTTTTCTGCAATAGTCTATTTTGTACAACATTTAAAAATTTTGAGTACCAATGCTCAATTTTATTTTCATAATTTGCTTGGAAGCACTTCTTCCATTATAATGTTCTGGAATTGACTTAGAAGCATATCATGGTTTGTGACATCCCAGATAAAGATAGGGTCCCCAGGCATAATGAGTTGCAAGAGACGAAACAAACACAGACACAGACACAGAAATAATATTTAAAAGAGTGGGGAAATCAGGGGACCACCAGCACTCCAGTGCCAAGGTGGCAGTGACTGAAACTCAGCACTTGCTTTTTATTCTCTTTGCCATGCTGCAAAATACAATGATCTCATGCGAAAAAATCATGGGATACAATGATCAAAGGTCTCAAGGCTCCCCCGAAAATGACAAGGTGTCCTAGCTAATTTCCTTCTCCTTTCTAGAAAGGAAAAACACACAATTCTTCAGTCAGTACAACCCTTTTGGTCAAGGTAAACTAATTTTATGCCAAGCTCAAGCTATGTACATGGATATCAATCTTTAACTTCAGTAGCTGTGACCCATTTGATCAAGGAACAAAAAAACTACATGCTTTCCACTGGGAGACTGGTTTTACATTAACTGAGGCATTGTGGAGAGAAAGGGAGAGAAGAACTTGGCCCAGTGTTTTAACAATGGAAGCCTTAAGACCCTTCTCCCAGGCTGACATATTGCAATCTACCTCTACAGCCATGAGAAGTTTTCATGTCAGGCTGCTCTGCGGCTTTTCATGCCTGAGACCCCTTAGGCTCTGAGGTTGGAGCATGCTTTGCTGCACTCCCAGATCGCTGATGTATGTCCCCCAACTAGGCAGTTAACGTCTGCCCTTATTTCAGGCTTCTGCTCAGGCAATTCCTTCACCTCCTATCCTCTCACAGCCTCAGACATAGCATCCCCAAGTCCCAGTGGTCTTAATCCCATCATCAGCATTGATTTATATGATATTTAAAATGACTGTAGAATTCCCCTGTTAAAAAACTTGATCCTGGAAATTTATTTGTGAGAGCCTCTTTTATACACTTTTCTGCTCCTACAGATTTTATTGCTTCATCTTAGAGTCTAACCAGCGGTCCATATTGGTAAAGCATGTTTTCCTAGAAAATTTCCATGTTATTTTGTTTTCTAAATCAATGTACATTTGATTTGGACATATTTAAGTTATAAAGGGGCATCTCGGGAATTCAAGAATTAACAAAGTGTTAAACATTGGGTAAGCGACTTTCGGAGGGAAGCACATAATACCATGTATGACACATGCTTCACTGTCAGTCCCGCCCATATCAGACCTCAGCATTTCTTGCTCTCTTCCACATAAGACCCCATCTGCCACCAAGGATCATGGAAAAGGAAGAGTCTCTGCCAAACACTTTAATGTTCTTGTTGATGATGCTGATTAGGAACTGGCAATTATTTGGGGGATTCATGACAAAGATAGAGTTTTTCATAAAGAGTCTCAGTTCCACTAATATGCACTGTCATTTTCATTATAGATAAAATGACAATTGCAGTTCTCTGGGGAGGTGAGGTTACAGAATTGCAAGAGTCTAGCTCAGAGTTTTGCTGCCTCCCTTACACACATACACTGAATCCTTAACTGTCATTCTGAGATCACCATCCTGAAAGCAGGAAGGAGTCAGGTGGAGATACAAAATAAACAAGACCCGGCCTCTACCTAAAAGGGGCTCACTCTTTGCAAGACTTAGAAAACAAGAAATAGATCCAAGGTAATCTTTTAAATTTATCACAAAAAATCAAGGAAAACTAAAATAATTGTGATAAGCATCTTTGCAGAGTGAAACATAATACTACATATTATGTAAGAATACCAATGAAAACATTATAAGTACATATGATACTAGATTATGGCCCTTTAATTATTGGATGAACAGATGATCCGTTTTTTTACCATAGAAGATATAAATCCCACAAGAATAACATAGACATCATTCTCACCACTGCTTTTTGTTTAACTTAGATGCCAGTGTCTCTAATTTTCTCGCTTTTTCTTCCTTTCTTTGCTTCTCTGTTGAACTTCTAATCTCTAGCATACATGTGCTCAAAAGAATAGCAGGTATTTGCCAAGGCATATCTCTACGAGCTAATAAAGGAAACAGAAAAAGTTCTTATCACTTCTTGAGGCTCGATCAGGCAAACACAACGAAACTATATTGTTCTGTAAAACAAAGTTACTGACATGCCTTAGCATTTTGATGTCATTACATTCCCATTTCAATCCTGAAGAATATAAAACGAATGTTTTCTTAGGGCAACTAAAACTGCTCAATCAAAAAAAATCACTAGTCTGTAGTACTTCATATATTTATTAAGGTACTATCAATATTAATCCTCTTTGTATAATAATGGTCCTAAAATTCCTTGGCTGTATGCATTTCTCTTTAAGAGAGAAAAAGTAATCTGGTTAATTTAGTAATCATTTAACCAAAAAAAAAAAAAAAAGTTTTAAAGACATGGGAAAGTTATACTGCTGTCTTGTGGTTAAAAGTTTATTTGCAGCAGCAAGAACTTGTATTTCCCATTGACAAACTAAATCACAAACACAGTATGTATTATTCTGAAAAAATTCCTGTTTAGAACTTATGTTTAACAAAAATAATATTATTCATAACTCTCCCCAATATCTTATGTTAAAGGCCACTAGATTAAAACAAGATATGGCATTGTCAGTAGCTGCTTCAGATACATAAATAAAAACAACTACGAATTTAGCACTATAGCTCATGCTCACAGAAGTTTATAATTGACTATTACTGTAATATACACTCTAGCCCTAAGAACCTTGAGAAAAAGTTTTGTTTGATCCAGGACTCTACTTTAAATTCCAAAGTAAGAACCACCGTGGAGAAAATAAATATTATAACAAATAGAAATAGTTTCTTCCATCTCTCTTTCTTACTCATATATAAACCTATTTTCCATACACAGCTGAGAATCATAATTAAATGGAAAAATTAACTCTAAAAGTAGAGTCCTTTGTATTTCTCAAGTGCAGAAAACTCTATGATCTGTGTAAGGCACCTGTTGCAAATGCTTTGCAATGGTGGAAGCTAATCAGAAGTTAATCCATTTCTAGATCTAACTCTATCTGCAGAAGAGAGATATTCCTTTTACTAAAAAAAGCAAATCAGCAAAATTACAGGAAGACAGCACACATATAGGTTTGCACAAGTGTAGAACATTGATCTCGAATCTGAATCTATGTGAATTCATATCTCAACATTTATATGAACGTCCACTGTGATACACTAGCCAATCAAATGTACTGCCCTAGAAAGATGCTCCCAAATAACCCTGCTCATTCTCAAATCTTTGGAGAAGATCTTACAATTTACCCCAAAGTGTTTTAACCTATTTCTACAATAATTCCCCCAAGTAATACTACTAATAAGAGCAGCCTCAGCAACAAAAACCAAAACCAGTGTTTCCCACATTGTATTACCCTGATTTGGTACACTTGCTAGTGCATAAATATTGGTAACTTTTCAAGAAATATTAGCATATTCGTATGTCCTCTCTCTCTTTCTCTTTTCTTCTTTCTGTCTCTCTCTCTCTCTCCTCCCCTCTCTCTCTCCCTCTCTCACTCTCCCTTAAGGTTCCCCAACCTACCTGCCCCACCAGTCTACATAGGGATTGGCTACAGTTGATTGTTGCAGAGGTGGGCCCCTGCCAAAGCTGAGTTATTTTGAGTCTTTACTCCAGGATTTTGGGCTAGAACTGAAAAAAAAGCAAGTCAGTCTCTTGCTCTCTGCAAGGAACAGAAGCCAAGAGCATGTATACTTAGAATCTGCTAGGGACCACATTCTGCTACATGGACTGGAAGAGCAGAAAACAGCGGTCAACTGTAAGAAAGAAGACTGATGTGGACACCAGAAGAACACAGGGACATAGCTACACAGCATGACATATATCTCCACGTGGGCTGCGTAGGCAAAGCTTGACCACAGTGTGCCCTGAGTTTACAGAATACTCTGTAATTTCTCCAAGTGAAAGGGAAGGTAAGCAGCCTGTGAGGAGCTACTAAGAGGCAGTTTCTATCTTGTGGAAGATTGCCACAAGGCCATTTGCCCATCCATCTCTCTAGTTTCAGTACAGCAGAAGACTTTGCACCTTACCCCATGTATATTACAACTACAGACTGCAGCATAAGTCTATAAAACTGCCTGGCTGTGATTTAGAGGTGGGTCTTCAAAAGCAGAGTGACCCACCACTCATAACACCTACGCTCTGGCCTTCAGTTCCTTGTTGTCTGTGGTACTAGGGCACAGGGAATTGGTACCATGATGACTTGCTTTTGCTGTCTGTGTAAGTCATAAACTCTCTGAATCTATTTTGGCATGTTTACTCCTTACCAGGCAAATTCATGAAACTATAGCAAGCCATGCTAACAGCTGTAGTAGTAATACTTGTGGCCCTATTATTCCTACCTCCCTGTGGCCTTGGGAATGCTTGACCACTTGAGAAAGAGAAGAGATGGTAAAAACAAAACAACAACAACAACAAAAACACACAAAGTCTATCAACATATTTACTGTACTTCCAAAAGATAAAGATTTTAAACATTATAGTTAAAAAAAAAAAAAGAGAGAGAGAGATGGCAGTTCACTTCCTAAGTTCCCCTCAGTGCTTCAGCCCCTGATTCCAGTTTGTTCCAGGAATGCATCCCAGACCTTGAATTCCATGAGGTATCCTGGTATCTCTCCAATAAACCTCCCAGTTTCTTTTTTAGTTTCCCTAAGAAAGCCAGAATATATTTTTGACCTTTAAAATCAAAAGGTCATGTAACACACCATACACACACACACACACACACACACACACACATTATATTCAATGGCAGTTTCAGTAATTAGAACTGAGTGCCAGAGAACCAAATGCATTTTTTGTTTTTATTAAAATTCTACCTCTCTTGTATATTGATTGCTTTCTGGCTCTTCACCTAGTTTATGTCATAGTGTTAGTCTACATTTATTACAATGCAATAAACATAAAGTTTTATGAAAATGCTTTTAGTCAAGTAAAAGAAAGCATGACTCTATTTTACTATTATGAAAGTACAAAATTGTTGAGCCTAAGAATACTGAGTTATAGAAATGCCCTCTGTATTTCTGGAGACAAGATTTTATTTCAGAAGTCAAATAAGGCTTTGCCTTAAAGAAAAAATAAATGTGTTAGTTCAAAAGCTGCCTTGCCTCAGGAGGGTGTCTCATTGGTCAGTGACACCTGCATTTCAAAGAGACAGCTGTAAACTGGGCCTATGGTTCTCACCTGTTTTGAGAGACAAGGCAGGCTTCACCTAGGGCCATAGGTTGCCAGAACTGATCAACAAAGGCTGCCAGAGATGAGAGCTGATCAAATACATATGCTAATGCCCAAGCCGGGCCCAGATGGAACCATGCGGTTAAAGTAATTAGCACAAGGCACAGCTCATGTTGACTTCTGAGATCATCTCTGTCTCCAAGAACACAATTACCAGAGCCAAGATGTCTCTGTTTTTTGCTAAAGTAATAGCCTTATCATAAAACTTAGAAGTTTCCCCTAAGAAGATTTTGTAACTCATTGTTCACCTAGATAGAGTTAGTTAAAGGATCTGTAGTAGCCTTTTAGAAGACTTTGACCCTAAACCAAACTGCCTGTTATTATGTGAATGGGGCAACGGGAGCCTGTATCTGCCCTATAAATACCCATGTAAAAAGTTCAGTCTTTGTTATATCTCCGTGGGAGGGATATATACCTTCCAGACACCCTCCCTTTGTCTGTCTTCATAAACCTTTACTTTATAAACTATATCTTTGGCTCTGCATATTATTATTTTTTATTTCTGTTTCCTACTATTTTTTCATACTTTGCGACGACCCCTGCCTGAGAGATCCGACTGGAAAAACCTCTTTGCGGGGAGCGTAGCTAACTCCCTGTACAAAATATACAAATTATGCAACTACTTTTGTTTTATAAATGTCCTAATTTTCATTCACATTAGTTACAATTGTAAGAATTATGATGGAATCACCCATTATGTTTCTGATAAATACCCATCCAACAAAACAGTGTACGTGGGATTAGAGTCTGATCCACTTTTAACATCCTTTGAGTTTAGCAGTGCCTAATATGTAGCATGATCATCTAAATCAACATACAGATGCCTTATGAGTCATTAGTCATAGCTGAGGATATTGATCAATTAGCCTCACTTTCCCTTTGTGCCATCTGAGTTTTCTTTGATCACAAGGCAGGTGATCAGCTGACAGAGCCTTGAACATTGTGAAATTTAACCTCAAATAGTGAATAAATTGGTGCAAATTCATCATCACTACTAGGAAACAACTAAAAAAGTAAGCAGTGGGGCCACTGTCATCACAATAGTGAATGGACATTATACAATTACCTATAAGATAAGAATGCCTCAATTGTTATATTAACATAATGACATCTTTAGGAATGTGTGCAGATTGTAAGAGACACATCTGGTGGCTTTGGTATCCCTGAGATGCAAGCAGTTCATGACATAATGATAACTAAACATAATTTTCAGTAGTCGCTTATAAAACGTTCAAATTTGTTTGAAAATAAAATAAATTTTACCTAGTCAAATTTAAACATTAGACATCTTCTATTCTGTGTCTTAATATGAGTTATTAGTTACCATAATATAATTTATTAAAAGAATAGCTGCATTTATAAAATGTTTTAAGGTGATGAGCCAGTTATGATAATTACTTTACATATTTAAAACAAAAATGCATCACAGTATGTAAGATTAAATTTTCAAACAACTCATAATTTATATTTTAAATATCTTTAAATTACATGTACATGACGTACCTTATGGTTAGTAACTTTCTCCAGCCACATTTAGAGGTAATTATTTCCAAGATTAGTTATAATAGATTTTTTTCTAAAAGTTTTTTCCCACAGCATAACTCTCCATAAATTGTGAGGCAATTATATCAAAGGTGTTTATATGTCTTAACATATGCATTTGACTTTAATGTGCCTATTTAAGGCACAAATGTCCCCAAGCAAGCAGAGTATGCAATAAGAAGCCCTGAGGAGTTCTGACATAAGTACTTTGAGGAGGGAGGCAGGATTTATATAAGATCTGAGCTAGCTTGTAAGAGTCTACAATTGACAGCATAACTAAGATGAAACTAGACCCTTTTGAAGTAAAATAGCCAGCAATGCAAAAAGGACTCCTTAAAGTTGAGAGTGTTAGGACTGACACCCTTGCTTTCTAGGCTAGGAACGAAGAAGGCCGGACGGAACCCGAGAGCCGAGGGCGCGGGCGCCGCGGCTACTTTACCCGAGGCACCCGGCCTCCGCTGCCTGCTCCCCGCCTCCTTTGATATCGCGCTTCACCGGCTCAAGGGTTGGGCCGGGAGCGCGGAATTTTGAGGAAGAGGGTAGAACTGCGGTTGGGACACTTGTCCGCGAAACGTTGTCGGACACGCGGCAGGGAAAACGACTAGCCTCGGGCAGGGTGGGACGACCTTACCAGCAGAACCAGCGGCCACGATATGCCGAGAACCCTCGCGCGCTAAGCCGACATCGGGCTTGGCCGACATCTTCGCGAGCTAAGTGGGCGAGCTCGCACCCTGAACGCCGATCTGCACAGCCTCTCCTGAAACTGAAAGCCGGGGCTGAAGTTGATCCTCGGCCGAGTGGCCCTTTGTGGGGCGGCAATGCAACAATTGCTGGAAGGCGGAGGTTCCCGGCGCAAATTTGCCGTGTCATCTCCAGCCGGTCGGAACCTGTCAGCTGCGCTCCTCCTAGGGCGCCCTTTGCTCGGAGAAGGTCACTGGAGAGAAAACTCGCTGATGCGGTTGGGTTTGCCCACTGCAGCGGGTCAGGCTTGGTCTCCTAGATGGACGCCCAAAAGCTTCCCTATCAGGAGCCTCCTGCAGAGTTTGTCAAGATGGACGCGCTGTCTCTGATAAGGCCAGTGAGGTGACCCGGGCTTGGAGTTCCAAGTGCAAGGCTGGGGCGACCGTTGTTTCTTTTGACAAGCCAGAGCACAGTGCAGTTGGAAAGAAGGGACTGGTAAATGAATTCCCCGGAGTTAGTTGTCCTGAAATTGTGGACTGTAGCAACTAAGTCAAGTCAAAGCAAATCCAGTTTACAATTATCTTACAATTGAGCCAATGTACTACTTTACCAAAAATGGTTTTGATTTAAGGGAGTATATCTCATACCTCATCAACTTGAGTTTTATCTACTGAAAGACCAAAAAAAAAAAAAAAAAAAAGAAAAGAAAAGAAAAGAAAGAAAGAAAAAGAAAAGAAAAAGCCTGGTTACGAATAAGTCTCTCCTACACCCAGGTCAGTGGTTCTCAAAGTTTGGTTTTAGTACCCAGCATCATTAGCATAATTTGTGAATTTGTTAATCTCTGGGATAGGGCCCAGAAACTTGTGTTTTAACAATTTTAACAAGTTCTCTGGTGATTGTTATGAATGTTAAAATTGTGAACCACTGACCTAAATCATTAAGGAAGTTACAGTATATTCCCTCTATAAAACGTTTAATGACTCATACTTGCCCCTTACCATAGTTAGCAAAACAAAAATACAAATTTCTACTGTTTTTAAACCACAAGTTGCAAATGCTATGTAGAAGAGATACAAGATTGTGAAATTTTAGAAAAATCCCTGCCACACCCCTAACAGGCAGGAGATGATAAGAGTGAAAGGGAGAATTGAGAGGCTTTGGAACCCCTCTTGTCATATTTCTTAAACCTGTTAATGCTAAATATTTTTAGTTTGAGCCATTTCAAGCTGCCATTTTGATGGTCAAAACCATCGAATAGCAGCAATTTAGTATAGTTCAACTTAATACATATGATTTCCAATCAAATGTACAGAACACAATAAATTAATCATTATTTTTATTTCTTAGGCCAAGCCATTAAAAGTTAGTGATATCTGACTGGCAAAATTACTTAAAGTGTTTGAGGAATTGGGAAAACTTACTGTTTATGTGATCTGATATACAAAAATAAAGTTTCTCATTTGATTAGTTTATGAAAATTGCTAAGTTTGAAAATGTTTACCAAGAATAGTTTTCAGAAATTTTTCTAACTAGATAGAATAAAAGCTTTTGAGCAATATCTTTCAGTCTTTTACTAATATGTGATCTTGAGTGCATTAGAAAATCACTTTTTCAACAAATATTTAGGACCTATTTTATACTAGGCATAGAAACAGAATTTCAGAGCTCATAGGAAATGTTTCCCTCATTTTCCAAAGTGGAAACTGAGTTTTCCAAAATCACACCAAGAGTAATTTAGGCTTCCTTTTTCTGATAGTGGACTGTAGATTCAAGTATTAACCCCAGGATTAACAAACTACATTCTGTCACACAGAAACCTATAATAGTTAAATGCCCCCCAAATTAATTTCACTTATTTGTATGTAAGTAGAAAATTTTTTAAGTTTAAAAAATATTGGTCACAACTATTAAACCCCAAGGCACACACTGAACCAAACTGTACATTCATTGAGAGCTTACTAAGTATCAGCACTTTCCTAGATGCTGACAATATAACTAAAAATCCACCCCCCCCCCCCGCTTGTCACATGTATAATCTAATGGAGAAGATCCTACTATCTTGCAATGTCAGTAAATTTTTGCCTTCCCTAGATTATCCAGGAAATGCAATAATACATTTAGATCAAGATTTTTTTTAGACAGGGTCTCACTACACTGTCTGGTTTCCCAGGCTGCCCTCAAGCAATCCTCCCACCTCAGTCTTCCCAGTAGCTGGGATTTTAAGTACAAGCCACCACACCTGGCGAGGTCAAAATTTAAAGGCAGCCTTTTGACATCATTATTTCCATGAGTATCTTCACCTCTGAAGAACTCATCTGGAGTAGGAGGGTGCAGATTCGTGGTCTCACTAGGACCCCAGCCTCTCAAGAGCCCTATGGATTCAGTCAGAAAACTTTCTCAGATAGACTTTCAAGTACCCTGTTAAAAAATTGCTTCCCTCTTTTTTACCTGTCTGGACTAGAACAGATATCTTTAAGTGAAAAAAAGCAAGGCTTGGTATCACATGTAATCCAGCCCAACACCTCTAGAATAGTTGCAGAGATGCTGCCTAGGCATAAGAACATTCTGGAGTTTGGAAGTCAGCAAGAGCCAATTCAGAGTCAACAAGTACCCACTGCTAAGAGCTCTGATTATTGACTAGATCTCGTATCTGCATTAAACTTGCTCATGGCCAATACTGGAATGCTGGACAGTTTAGCACTGGGGAACAATGGTAGTATTTACTTGACCTACTAGATTCCCTAGACTCAATTCATCACACTGTTCTTTCTGTTATTATTTTGAATAATGATGTAATGACTTGCAGTAAGACCAAAACTACTAAAGTATTAAGCTTATACGTTCAAAATTATTGATTCATTTAGCGGATCTTTGTTGAGAATTACATAAATTTTTGATTTATCTATCACTGCAAAGTGGCTAAAAACTAAATCTTCAGGAACTTTAAAATACCAACTGAACTTAAATACCTCACAATTTCTTCAGTGTCTTTTTGGAATAAAGTTTATGTATTGGGATTTTCATTTCACGGCTCAGTCCTCGGGAGCCTCCTACACTTTGCCGGGCGTCAGTTGGGCTCCCTTGGCGCTCACACCAAAGCGGGGCGAAGGGCAGGGGCAAGCCCCAGGTCGGGGTCGGGTGGGCGACAGGCCGGCGTGAGTGTGGGTAGGGGAGGTGGCGTCCTCGCCTAGGGCGGTTGAAGGCGCAGGTCTCCCGGGGCCCAGGGAGTCGCCCGCCGCCAGCCGGCGGGAATGGCGCCAAGTTCCCAAGGCCGCTCCCAGCGCGCGGCTCTGGCTGGGGACGCCCTCGGGTGCTGCTACTGCTGCTGCTGCTGCTGCTTTACTGGCGGGTGTCAGGGGCCCTGAGTTCACCCCTCACCCTCCAGCCAGAGCTCTCAGTGGAAAAACGAAAAACAAACAGGCTCAATTGCATGGTTTATTTCACCTAAGGGATGGCCTGGAAGATCGGTACTGCTTAATGTCAGCATCAGAGAGCTCTCAGGCCCTAGTGCAGCTAGAGCTTACCTGTCTGGGGGGAGCTAATGTGCACGAAGGTGCTGGTGACTTCGTAAGTTATCAGTCTTAGTGTGCCCTTTGGATTCTACCTCTGGGAATGGAGCCTGCTTTAATCAAATACAGGCTCTCGGCATTTAATAGTGTAGAGGGGTAGAGATAGGGGAAACTTAAGGAAATCCTACTAGGTACCCTCCACATTCCTCTAGACCTCCTAGGGCCAACCCTGATGACAGATTAGGCACTCAGGAAACGGTGGGTGGGTGTTTTCTGAAGAGATAAGGCTGAGAAGAAATGGAAAAAGCAGAATAAGACTCTTTCCCTCCAGCGCCCATACATTTCTCTGCTTGGAGTTTGGGGTTGGCTTGTTGTAAGGCAGATTATGTGCCTATTGCTTTGGTCACCTGAGTGGCCCTTTCAGAGATTCTGCCTCTCAGCTGCTGGGTTACTTCAAAGGGAACTCTGGCCTGTCTTTTTGCTGGTGGTGCCTGAATTAAGTCTTCCTTATATGTGTTGGGAGGGAGGGTGTTCGGAGGGGTTAGTGAGCAGGTATGAATCGGCCCCAGCTGCTTCTGGAATGTCCATTAGTGAGTTGACATGGAAATTTACCTGGCTTACCTTTGGAGCGAGTCCAGATTTGCTCAGGTGTTTCTGGTGAGAACAGGATTCCACCCAAGCTGGCCAGCTAGTTAGGCATACCTGGCATTGGTGGAGCGGGGGAAATGGAAACTGGTGGTGGTGGGGTTACTTGTTGGAACTCCAGATTCAGGGGTCAGCAAACTCCTTTTACCCTCAGTGCCATCAGGGTAATTAGGGAATGCAGCTTGGATGGGATCTGTAGGTCAAAGGGTGTGTAAGAGGGAGAATCAAAGTAGAAGAGGCAGGACGTTGACCACAGAGTATCTTAAAATGTGCTTTGCCTACTGCCTGCCTTAGGATGAAAGAGATGGATGCTTGCTGGAAATGCAGTTTCCTGGGCTCCACTCCAGACCTATTGAATCATCACTCTGGGGCTGGAGCTCAGCAATCTGCATTTTGAACCCCACCACTCTCACTCCTATAAGACATCTATTAAGCACCAGCTATGTGTAGGTTCTGTTCTAAGCTCTAGGAGTACAGTGGGGAGCATGACAGCCAAGAGCCTTGTTCTCCTGGAGGCTACATTCTTGTTGAGAATTTAGTAAAGTGGTAAACAAATATACAAATAATGCAATTTTAAATAGTGGTGAGTACAGTGAAGAAAATAAAGCAGGATGATGTAATGGAGCATGGGTCAGAGAGGGAAGCCTTTGGGGCAATCAGCGAGGACATTTTTGAGGAGTTGACATTTGAACCATGAACTACGTGATGAAAGGAAGTCAGCTATGTGAAGGTTCAGGGAAAGAGGGTTCCACAATGAAGAGCTTGTAGGCAGGAACAGAGGACATCAGGGCTGGAGGAGAGTGGAGTGTGTAGCGGGTGGAGAGATAGGTAGGGGCCAAGCCTTACAGGGCCTCGTTGGCCATGGTAAGAAATTTGGATTTTAGCCTAAATGCATAGGGATTTATTTAGAGGATTTTAAGTAGAGGAATAGAATGATGTAATTTGGTTTGAATTTTTGAAGGTCACTTTGGGTGTGTAGAATGGATTATGGAGTGGGGATGATAGTGGAAAAGGGAGACCACCTGTGTGTGCAGGTACTGGAGAGAGGTAGAGAGAGGATGTGTTTTGGAGATAGAGTCAACTGAGCTTGCTGATGTGAGAGTAAGGGAGAGATAGAAGTTCTCTTATGAACACCTAAGGTTGCCAATTGTTGCAGGGGCATGGTGTGTGTGCACACGAGTGTGTGTGAGTGAGAGAGAAGAAAAGATGGTGGTTGGCCCTCAGTTGAAGTGACCCCAAATAATGAAAATAGCTAACATTAAGTGAATATTTACTGTGTACCTGGTACTGTGAAATGTGTATTTAAAATAATACTGTGAAATAGTAACTGCTGTCACCATTTTACAGGTGAGATAAGCTCAGAAAGGTTGAGTGTGTTGCTCTAGGCTGATCAGCTGAGTGCTGGATCTGGGATTTGTATCCAGGTTTGCCAGTCTCCAAAGCCCTGGCTTATGCCATTACACTCTGCTGCCTACAGAACTTTTGTTCCTGCCCCAGACCATTTCTGCTTCTGGAGAAGCAGATAATTTGGCATTCTGGCAGATGCCTGTGGCAACCCTTCAACTGTGGTATCAGGAACTGCAGAGAGAGAGTGAGCAGACACAGTATTAGAATCAAAATTAATTACTTCCATTTGGTGTCCTTGAATGGAACAGAAAGTACATAGAGAATGTTCAAAGTAGGAGCACAGAAGATGCTCAGTAATTGGGTTTCTCTGAAGAGAGGTGCTGTGGTCTGAATGTGTCTCCCCTACCCCCAAATTCATATGTTGAAATTTTAACTCCCAAGGTGAGTATATTAAAGGATAAGGCCTTTGGGAGGTCATTGGGTCATGAAGGCAGAAGCCTCACGAATGGGATTAGTGCCCACATAAAGGAGGCCCCAGGGAGCTGCCTTGACCCTTCCACAATGTGAGTACACAGAAAGACACCATCTATGAACCAGAAAGTGGACCCTCATCAGATACTGTATCTTCCAGGACCTTAATCTTGGACTTCCCAGCCTCCAGAACTGTGAGAGATGCATTTTTGTTGTTTAAAAGCTACCTAGTCTATGGTATTTTGTTGTGACAGCCTAAATGGACTGAAGCAAGAGGCTGACATGGTGTATTATCAGGCTGCCCAGTGCTTTGAACTTCCTGTCATGAGCACCAGAGAAACCACATGAGGGATTCTTCTTTTACCTCTTCACAAAGCTAGTTAATGTTTTGTTCTTTCGTTACTTTTTCATTTCATACTTCATTTCAAAATTGTTCTTCATTTTTAATCCAAAATGAGCTCTTTCCTATGCAAAGCTAGGAGTTTCAGAGGATGGGTTGCTTTAAAAAATTATTTATGTTAGAAAGTGTTAGAAAGCAATTGTGGAAAAATAATTATAATAGTAGCTAGTATTTATTGATTGGTTTCTTTGTGCCAGGCATCTACTGTCTCCCTTCATTTTCATAATAACCTTTTAAGTTGAAAATTAGTTGTGTGATACATTTACACAATGTAAAATTCAAATGATATAAAAAGGTTTACAGTGAAAATTATCCCTCCTATTCTGTTGGCCAGCCAGCTGGTTCCCTTCTCCAGAATTAATTGTTAAATCCATTTTTGCATCCTTACAGAATAATCTATGTATATACAAGCAGTTACATATTCATACTTTTCCTTTTTTTTAATTTACACACAAATGGTAGCATATATGTACACTCTTCTTCACCTTGCTTTTTTCCCTTGTACAATAAGATCAGTGTTTATAGATCAACAGGTCTTTTTATAGCTGTGTATGGGAAGCGTTTATGTGGGTATATAGGCGTACCTTGGAGATATTGCAGGTTTGGTTCCAGACCACCAGAATACAGTGAATATCAATATAAAGTGAATCACACAAATTTTTAGTTTCCAGTGCCTATAAAAGTTATGTTTATAATACACTGTAGTCTGTTAAGTGTACAATTTCATTATGTCTGAAGAACACTTTAGATGCCTTAATTAAAAAAACTTTATTGCTTAAAAAAAGTTTATGTATTAGGCCACTGGATCAGTTACAGTACAACATCAAAATAATAGTGGCTTAAATAAGATAAATTTATTTATCCCTCATATAATAACCCAATGGTAAGCTACAAATAAAGCTCCAGCTAGCAGAGGGAGAAAGGTAAGAAAAATAAAAAAGTCTTGGAAATTACAATAACCACATTGGCCAGAAGTTGAATACAAGAACTATACCTGGGTACTAGAGAGGTTGGGAAAAGTATTTTTCTGGGTGGCAATGTGTCCATGAAAAAGACGTTACCTTTATGGAAAAAGAGGAGAACATTTGGGAACAACCAGCAGTGTCTGCCACAGTTTGGGAAAAAAGTTTAGGAATGAACACCTATACTTTAAGATAACAATGTTTGCTCATTTTTACAGATTTTGTTTTCTTTCCTTGAGGCTAAAGTTTATGTTAGTGTCTAACTAGAACATGTAATATAATCCCATGGTACTCTCTGTACTATGACTAGAACCATATTTTAAAGTACCATTCATTTAAAGATATATAGAAATTGCAGGCCCAAAGTCTCTATTTTAGGTGTCAAAACACACTCTGTACCTACACACAGATACACACGCACAAACAGAATTTGGCATACATGGAGCCTATCCATGGAATAGGGTAGGAAGTTGAGGAGAGTGGTCTGAACATCAGATTAAGAAATGTTGACCAGCAGAAGAGATTACCTGTAACTCTTGAACTATTCAAATGATCTATTATTCTATAATATTCTTATGCAGAATTATTAGAAGTATTATGTGCTTTAAAATCTTTGGGTCTGAGGATCACTACTCAAAACTTATACTTGACAAATACCAAGGCATCATGTTATTAAGGACAGATTTGAGGTTCTGTGTATTAGATTATCCCCCATGACCTAAAAGCATTCCGAAATTCCAAGGAACTCTGCTGGACAGTATGAATGAAATAGTTAATTAGGAAACTTTTTACAAAATACTTTCATTGTGATAGAATAGGAACAACACCTAGAGGTCATTCATATGCCAGAATTCTGTTTTTTGGAACATAACTGGGCATCTAGGAGCTAAAAAGGCCTCTAAGTGGTTAACTTGTAGAAATCCAATTTCATCCTAAAAGCTCCCTAGGCCGTCACTTAGAACTAATTTTAGACCCAATTCTTAAAAAGGTGGATAGCTAATGTCTTGGTTCATATCAGATTAGAATGTATTAGCCTAATATTTAAAATGTGGGGTTGGGTTGGGGAGAATAGGGGCGGTTCTATTATAGAAAAGTGAAGATCAATTTGCAATCTTCAGGCCATATGGAGCCTACCTAGCCAATTGCAATAATTATAGCATTCACTGAATGCTTACCTTGTGCCAGACACTGGGCTAACTAAGCATTTTGTAACCCATTATCTCATTCACAATATCTCTGTGACAGGTAGTCTCAACTACATTTTAGAAGGAGGAAACTCTGGCACTGAGGTTAAGTAACTCACCTGAAGTCACACGAGTATTTGGCTGAGATCTTATTTGAACCTAAGTATGTATAACTTAGGAGCCCTCTATTACTAGGCTATGTTTATTATTAGGCCCTCTATTATTAGGCTATATTATTACACTAGACAGAGTGATCCTTTTAAGGCATATTTCTGATATCACTCACCTGTTCTAAGCCATCTAGTAGCTGCCTGTCATCTTTAGAATGGAATCCAATCCTAGCCATAGCCCCAAAGGTCCTAAGTAATTTAATTTCTGGTTACTTCTCCATACTCATTTCCTAACACTCTTTTACTCTGTTCTTATCACACTGATTTTCTTGGCATTTCTCTGAAGACCCCAGGCATGCTCTCATCTTTGCATGTGCTTTTCCCTATACCAGGAATGTTCTTTTCCTAAACATTTCCATGGTTTTTGCTTCACTTCAGGCTTCTGCATAAATATTACTTTAACAGGGAGGTTTTCTCTATCTTAAATAGCACCTTTCAATAGCTACTATCAAAAAGACAAGTAATAACAAATATTGACAAGGGTGTGGAGAAAAGAGAACCTGGGTACACTGTTGGTGAGAATGTGGATTGGTACAGACATGGAAAATTGTATGGAGGTTCCTAAAGAAGTTAAAAATAGAACTGCCATATAACCCAGCAATCTCTCTTCTGGCTATATTCCCAAAGGAGATGAAATCACCACCTTGTAAAGATATCTGCACTTCCATGTTCATTGTAGGATTATTCGCAGTAGCCAAGATATGAAAATAACCTGTCTGTTGACATTTAGGATGACCAGATAAAGAAAATATGGTCTTAGTCCCCAGACCTGTGTCTCTGTTCCTGCTGTCTTCTCTTTCCTCTACTCCCATGGGGGTAAAAAAGCACAATCATTCGTCAAGGCACCATTCAGTTCACATGCCCTTGGTAAAAGTTCTTCAGCTCGGCAGCCGGATGGCTTTGTGTTTTCCTGGCCCTTCGGCCGCACTGATCAGGTGAGTCCGACATTTAAATCCCTTTACTGGCCTTTCATCAGTGTTGGTAGCTCTGCCCAAGTGGAAGTTAGAGAATCCTGGGGGATTTAATGGAGGTGTTCCAGAAAGTTCATGTCATTCACAATAATAATGGTATCCATTCCTTTCTAGTTTTCTCAGCCAGTTAATAATATAGGAAAACTTCTTATAATGAATCAATAAATAAAACAATGATTTTATTATGTTCCCCTTTAAAAAGGAACACTTTGCTAGCTTGTCAGTTTGTATCTAGTGAACAGGTATGTGGTGGCCAGTAAATTTCAAAGTAAAAAAGCTCACATCTCACACATGTTGCTCAGCTGAATCTCACCAGCCGTGATGGTTTTGAATTGCTTTTAGTTACAGCTTTAGAGTTTTTCTTTCATCTCCAGAATGGATCGCTTGCTAAAGAAAGTGTAAAGAATATAATGTCCAAATTCAACTTATGAGAAGAAAAATGGTAATAATTCTACATCCTTATCTCAAGTTGATATTCACTGTATCTATAACTTGTATAAATTCTTATTCCACAGATTGATATATACTAACTCCTTTTCAAAAACAGAAAATAGGAAATATAGTCATGAATATATCTAAACTGTCTACTCATGTATTAGATGTAGAAAACAACACACAATGTTATTAATATTTAAGAACACAGGTTAGACACAGCAGCCTAAAATCTTCTCTCATCTCATCAAGTAGAAACACAAAAATAAAACTTTGTTTTTGTAAGCCACAACAGTTTTTTCTCAATTTCCAGTGCAGGAATAAGTAATTGCATTTCAATCTACCTATTAGCATGCATTCCATTCCCAAACCAAAAACAACTCAGTCATTTCTAACTTATTTGTCAACAAATCACCCTGTCTTTACACAGTTAATATAAAAAAAATCAAATTGTGCCACTCATCGTTAATGAAAAGAAGGGTTTGTTTTTAATAGGACTGTTATTAAAATTATAACTTAAAAGGGCTTTACAGATCTAGAGGAGGCTATGATCAGCTGAGTACCATGTGGCTGAGAAATGAAGGAAGATGAGGGCAGAGAACTCACCTATTTCCTCAGCTTTCCCGGAGACCCACAGAAAATTCCAGTCTGCTTTAGGCAGTGCTATCAAATACCAAATTCACCTAGTCATGGATTATTTATTCAACAAATATTTTGAGTACCTGTCATGTTCCAGAAACAATGCTTGCAAGTGGTCCCTGCCCTCATGAAGTGTAAATTTAGTAGGGGGTGGAAAAAGCAAGTGGAAAAGCAACAAATTAAGTAATTACAGATTATTCAAAATTCCAGTAAAGAGATGCTTTCAGCCTGATTCAGAAGAGGACATTGAAGCTGAGCCCCGTAGGGTAGGAAGCGAGGACCAGATGGGCAAACCTTTAGCATCAGTAGCTGCAGGGAAGATAAACTCCCAAGATTCATGGAACCAGAAGGAGGTCCCAGTGACTGGAGCTTCAGAAGCCACAGGTGGGCGGATTGGATAGGGGAGCAGGCAAAATGGGGTTAGGATGGTAAGAAACAGCCCATGTGGAGTCATGGTGAGAGGTTTTGATTTTTTTATATATAATGAAATGGGAAAAAATGAAGTGTTTTAAGCAAGTGACTAACATGATTCAATTTACAATTAAAAAATATCAATCTAGACAGTTTTGCTTTCGATATAGAGGAGTGAGCTCCTAACAGACCATCCTCCTGCAAAGAATAGTGTAAATTCTGGTCAAAATGGAAAAGGCACTACCTGAGTCTCTGGAGACTGAACAAAGGCTGGCTGACTCTGGGCCCCATCAACTGTCTGACCTTATTTCATTTTTGTTTTATTGCCCCCCCTTGCTCATTCTTCTCCGGCCACACCAAGCACACTCTAGATACTTCCTGCCCTGCCCACCCAGAGCCCTCTTCACCCGACACATGCTTGGCTAGCTCACGTCCTTTGCATACCTGCACAAAGACTTTTCCTGACCATCAGATATAAATAACAATTTCCACTCTTGCACCCTGCCCAGGATGTCCCACCCCTTTACTCTATTTTTCTCCATAGAACTTATCACCATCTGGACATACTATATATTTGTTTGTTTGTTTATTTTCCTTCTCTCCATGCACACCCACTGGAGCTTAAGCTGCATCAGAGCCGGGACATCCCCAACACCTAGAACAGCACCTGGGACAAAATGATGGAGAAAAGTACAGAGTAATGAATGATGTGCGGAAGTATTCTGAAAGGCAAGAGGGATCTCATCGAATAATCTGGTAACAGAAGAGTTTTCTGGACATCGAGATGTCCATGGGCAAAGGGAGGCTGGCTGGTCAAGCACAGCGTGCATGTGGGATGCTCGGCCACTGGCCTCACTGGACACGCTGGAACGTGTGTGATGTTAGCATGAACCATGGAACCCTGGGGGAACCAGCTGGCGGAAGTCTTGTGATTTTCTCATGCACATGCTCCAGAGGAGATCATTAAGACTCAAAACCTGCAAAGACTCATTGAATTCACATAGCAACTAGGTAAGAGAAGGAATTTTCTGATTCCTGGTCCAAATCTCTTCACATACACCCTTATCCTCCAGCCTACTCGCTACAGGCTACATACTGTCCTCCCAAGATTTATATGTTGACATCCTGACTCCCAGTGTGGCTGTATCTGGAAATGGGGCCTTTGAGAAGGTCGTTAAGGTTAAATGAGTAAGGGTAGGGCCCTGATACAATGATAGGACTGGTGTCCTCAGAAGAAGAGACCCCAGAAAGCACTTTCTCTCTCTCTCTGCCATGTGAGGACACAGTGAGAAGCTGTCATCTATAGGCTGGGATAAGAGGCTTCACCAGGAACCAAATCTGACTGTAACCTTGATCTTGGACTTCCCAGCCTCCAAAACTGTGAGATTTAAATGTCTGCTGCGTAAGCCGCCCAGCCCGTGGTCTGTTGTTACTTTACAGCAGCCCAGCTGACCCTCCCATCACACTGCCCCTTAAAAACGGGAGTCAAACTGCTCATCTGCACAGCCAGGTGGGTAAATCACTCTCTAAGAGGGAAATAAGGAATAACTGGAAAATGGGTTATAAATGATGTCTTCCTGTGGCTAACCATCTTTAGTCAGCTAACCTTCTCAGACACAGCCTTCACAGATGACTTGGTCAACTAATTCAGTGGCTTAGATTTGACTTTTATAACAGCTATCAGGATCATATCTACGTGAACATTTCAGAAGAGATTTAAACAGTATTCTGCTGTTGTATTGTGCTTTGGGCACAAGCTGGCTATGAAGGTGGTGGTGGCAGGTGCAGATGGGGAAAGATAGGCTGTTATTCTCATTTTCAGTCTCTCGGCTTCCCCGGGTAATTCTCCCAGTACGAAAGCAATGAAGCATGGATTTCCCTTGTAATTCTACAGACCCAGGCATATTAACCCAATTATTTTATTTAATGAATTACCGAAAATTTCTCTTATCTGGTGCTCTAATATGACCTTTTTTCTTCCTGAAACTGAAAAAGAAAAAACTGGAGAAGGAATTCTTATTTTAGAAGAATCTCTGCCAGCAAAATATTGATATTTAAAGCCTGGATGTAGGGGTTGGGAGGTGGGGGAGAGTGCATTACAATTCAATTCAATTCCACCAGTGTTTATAAAATGTAAATGATATGCAAAGTACTGGTTTAGGCTGTGGGAAGTACAAGGAAACCTAAGTCCGGCTCTCTGCTGTCTACTTGGAGATATGTACAAGATGCACAGAAAATATTCAGAAACAATGTGCAGACCAGCCAAGACAATGGTGTGTGTGTGAACATTGCATTGCCCCTCCCCAATTCCTAATTAAATAACTATAAAGATTATGAAAAGAAGAAACAATCAGCATCCAGTGTTGCAGTTCAAGGAAAGATCACACACACACCTACACACACACACATTCCAGAAGCATCACTCATGAAATCATTTAGAAATAGTGAAGTGAGAGGGGATTGCATGAAAAGAAAGAAGGATCTACTACCAGGCTGTCTGCCCAGAAGGTAAGTGGAAGGGAATCCAGCAAACCTACATTAAAATCCTGTAACACAGGGGAGGAAACATGGTGCTAATGAACACTGGGGTACTTCGGTGGACGCTGGGTGTGGGTGGTGAAATATTTGCACTGTGCTACACCTGTGGGAAGTTCTCCCAAGCCGCAGCTGCATGGAAGGGGCGCATCAGGGAAGAAACTGCCTCCTTGAGGGCTCACTCCCTGCCCAGAGGCCCTACATCCCCAGCTCCGGCTTCCAGAGGCTGCACAGTGATCCGGAAGTCCAGCACTACAGCGAAGTAAACCACAGCAAAGCCCAGCTGCCCCATCTCACTCCAACTGGACAACGGAAAGGTTCAGAAAGAGACTAGAACCATCCGTTCTTAAACAAAACCCACACCAGAAAACCTCATCAAATCCTAACTCTATACGCAAAGCCTAGACCTCCATCCTTCAGGGGGAATAAACAGAAAGCCATTGAAACTACCACATTTAATAGCAAGAGGAGCAAATGGCACCTTCTGAAATCTACAGTTATTTTCAGAATCAGAGGCATTTTAAAAGAAATTATGTAACCTTTGTTTTCAGTTTTAAAAGGGCACTGCAGATATGAGATTATAGCAGGTATTTATAAAAAAATGAAATAATTTGAGACCAGGATAGAAAATGGTGATGAAAACTATGATTTCTGAATTTGAAGATTAAATGTGGTATTGAATACTAAGTAGATACTACAGAAGATCTAATCAGTGAAGGAGAAGATAAACTTGAGAATTTCTTTAAGTACACAGAAAAAATGAGAAAAATGAATAGGATACGAGATATAAAACATGAAAAAAACAAGAACATACAAAATATATTTAGTAGGAGTCCCAAGAGTAAAGAGTAGACTAGAACAATAATATGTTTTTTAAAACTATAGAAGAAAAATTTTCTAAAGCAAAGTAAGACATAAGGCTGCAGATGAAACAGGCCTACACACCACAAAGTCAAGGTCAAAGGCATTGTAGCAGAGTTTTTAAAAATTTAAGGCCAAATAAAATGTCCAAAAGGTACCCAGATGGAAAAAACAATGACCTTCAAAGGACTGATCAGGATGACATTGAACTTCCTTGCAACATTAAACACTGCAAGACAGTAGAACAATATCCACAGAGTTTTGGGATAAAACGTGGCTTCAAAATTCTGCACACATCTAAGTGTGTACATAAGAATAGCAGGAAGACACTTAGATCCACAAGGGATCAGAAAGGATGTCATCCACATACTAAAGTAGAAGAGGTTATTCAGAATTGTACTGCAGAAACTGGACTACATTAAATTCATAAATAGGAATAAAGCAGTATCAAAATATACAGGGAGGCATGAAGCACATCATGTACAGATTAACTTAAATTATAAAAATCACTACAGATATAAGAACATTTTTAAAGAGAAGATTCCTAATATAAAGGTAATAATATGGGTCTAAAAATACCATACTACATAATTCAAACTTGAGATGGAGAATGAAGAATAGTATAGGTAGTAGTGACGAGTGGCTTACCTCATGGTTTGAGTTTTGCAAAGTTAATCAATGCTGTTTCAATTTTCCTTTGAGTTTAGGAAAACCAGATTCAATTTTTTTAAAAAAACACACAGGCAACCAACAGTAGAATTAAATATTATATAATTCTAAATCATGGCAGAACAAGTAAAGAGAAAATACTCAAATTTATATAGAAAAAGTCAGAGAAAAAGTGAAAAACACACAAATGCATTAAAGTTGGTAAGCATAAACTAAGATGGCAATATCCAGAATGTACAAGTAACTCAAACATCTCACCAGTAAAAATGCAAATAATTCAATTTAAAAATGAGGTGAATGATCTGAACAGACATTTCTCAAAAGAAGACATATAAACAGCCAGCAAATATTTTAAAAAATGCTCAACATCATTAATCATCAGGGAAATGCAAATCAAAACCACAAGGAGATATTATCTCACCCCAGTTAGAATGGCTATTACCAAAAAGATTTAAAAAAAACAAACAAACAGGGTCTTCTCTGGTTCCATACAAAGCATAAAATTATTTTTTCTATATCTGTGAAAAATGATGTTGGTAATTTAATAGGGATTGCATTGAATCTGTAGATCGCTTTGGGCAGTATAGACATTTTAACAATATTGATTCTTCCGATCCAAGAGCATGGTATGGTTTTCCACCTATTTACATGCTCTGCGATTTCCTTCCTCAATGTTTCATAGCTTTGTATGGAACCAGAGAAGACCCCATTTAGCAAAAGCAATTTTAAGCAACAAAAACAAAATGGGAGGTATTAATTTGCCAGACTTTAAACTATACTACAAGGCTGTGATTATTAAAACTACTTGGTATTGGCACAAGTGCAGGGACACAGACCAGTGGAACAGAACAGAAAATCCAAATATAAAACCATCCTCATATAGATATCTAATCTTTGACAAAGCAGACAAAAACATACTCTGGGGAAAATATTCCTTATTCAATAAATGGTGCTGGGAAAACTGGATAGCCACATGTAGAAGACTAAAACAGGACCCACAGCTTTCACCTCTCACAAAAATCAAATCACGGTGGATAACAGACGTAAACCTTAGGTGTGAAACTATTAGAATTCTAGAAGAAAATGTAGGAAAGACTACAAAAATAAATAAATAAACAAATATAAAGAAAAATTTAAAATCAACACACACACACTCACACAGAGGTTTACCAAAACAAACATCCTGCTTATGATGATTTCCTCACTATCTTACTACCTTCCTAATAAAGACAAAGTTTTCAAAACTTTTATTAAACTTTTGAAAATAGTTATAAATGTTTACCATAATAAATGAACATTTACCTTACAACTGAAACAAAAAATTGCTGAGACCACTGAAAATTCCATTCACTTACATAATCATCATGCCACAGATTTTCCTTCCATTGTTCCCTAATTCCTTTTACTTTAAAAGCTGAGATGACTTCAACATCTAGGTTTTCTTTTACCTTTACCACATTTATCATTCTTTATGGTTCTTACCCTTCAACCATGGCTATTTCAGGTACATCTAGAGTTACAAAGTTATACAGTTCTCAAATGTTTTCTACTCCGCATTAGTGGAAATGCCTTACACTTTTGGAAAACCTAGAATCAAAACCAGCTTTAAGAAGAGCTTTTGATCCTAGCAATAGCTTCTGCAGAACCCTGAGACATGGCCCCAACCTGCATCCCAGGCCCTGAAGCACAAAAATAAAATTAAGGAAAACATGATGAAAAAGAACCTTGCATACCTCTGCTACAGCTGAGTGGCCAACAACTTATAGAATCTTACTTCTTGACTTTAGGTAGAATCAGGTGTTTCTTGGTACATGGGCTATGTCTGCTCTTCAATAAAACTTGCTACAGATGTTTGCAATTAAATATCACTCAAGGAAATGGGAGAGATCCAGCTAGGGTCATCTGATCTGTTTTACAGAGGGTTTGTATTTACTCTTTTTTTTTTTTTTTTAGACAGAGTCTCACTCTGTTGCCCAGGCTAGAGTGAGTGCCATGGCGTCAGCCTAGCTCACAGCAACCTCAAACTCCTGGGCTCAAGCGATCCTCCTGCCTCAGCCTCCCGAGTAGCTGGGACTACAGGCATGCGCCACTATGCCTGGCTAATTTTTCCACATATATATTTTTAGTTGTCCATATAATTTTTTTCTATTTTTAGTAGAGACGGGGTCTCGCTCTTGCTCAGGCTGGCCTCGAACTCCTGACCTTGAGCGATCCACCTGCCTCGGCCTCCCAGAGTGCTAGGATTACAGGCGTGAGCCACCGCGCCCGGCCTGTATTTACTCTTCAATCCTGGAATACAATAAAAATATACATGGTATACTTAGCCAATTATATATGCATGATGAATATTTCATCTTCTTACATAATTAGTTTTTCTACCATCTAAATTTAAGAAGCAGGCCAGGCGTGGTGTCTCATGCCTGTAATCCTAGCACTCTGGGAAACCAAGGCAGGTGGATCATTTGAGCTCAGGAGTTCAAGACCAGCCTGAGCAAAAGCACTACCCTGTCTCTACTAAAAAAATAGAAAGAAATTATATGAACAACTAAAAATATATATAGAAAAAATTAGCAGGGCATGGTGGTTCATGCCTGTAGTCCCAGCTACTTGAGGGGCTGAGGTAGGAGGATTGCTTGAGCCCAGGAGTTTGAGGTTGCTGTGAGCTAGGCTGATGCCACAGCACTCTAGCCTGGGCAACAGAGTGAGTCTCTGTCTCAAAAATAAATAAATAAACAAATAAAATAAATAAAAATAAATAAATAAATTTAGGAAGGTATAGCCTGTCTTAAAGAAATTTTTTACTATGCTATTCCTTATAGGACTACACTACTTAAAACTTTGTGCTACATTTTTGAGGCTATTGCAAATAAGCATGGTTCCAGAAGAGTTAAATTGTGTTTCAAATTACAGAAATGCAATTTGTCTAAAAATAAAATAAAATAAATGTCCATATGATTGAAGATTCTGGTTAAATGGTTTGCAAGTAGTTGAGGTTTTATCATATAACTATGTTTTGCCCCCATTTCTTCCAAGTGGTTGCAGTAAAGGACATAATTTTTGCAAGAGGTTGGTGAGCTTTTGTTTTGTTTTGTTTCTTAAGTCTGTTTTGAAATGGTACTTACATTTTTCTTTAATTTTTCACTCATGCTGGTTTTGCATAAATAAAAGTTTAACTCTTTGAATTGTAATTTGACAAAAATTATTTGACACACTATAATTTTGATGCACCTGACCACTGAGGAAAAGTCCATATTTAATCGTGTGGAATCTCATCTCAAATCAATTTGGGAGTTCTGCTGGGGTCTAGGCTCTGGTTTTGGAAGAGAAGACACTTTCAGTTGAGTACTGTGGGTTGGTGATTTCAATTCAGAACCACCCCTCAAATCCTTTCCAGCTGTGATGGTGGTTGTATTTCATCACTTGTTATTCCAGCTGTGGAGACTTCACTGAGATGTTACCAAGTTATCATCTTTCAAGTGTAGCTTTAATGATGTTTTTCTTCAAGACAGATCATAAGTATGTTTTCCACTGAGAATTTAAAGGAGCTATTGTTACTACCCCATTTTGAAATAACAGATTTTGCCTTTCTATATATATCTGACTTTTAAAGTGGGTGCAGCAGCTAAAATTAGTATGATATTATGAAAACTCAATAGCTTTACCCCCAAGAGAGGTAACTTTTTGTTATGATGTACCTGAATCAAAAGTACCCAGCTACATTTCTACTGGAAGATACAATAGAACAGAGGAAGATTTTTAGTCAATCCATTTTCCTTCTTGTTAACTACTCCAAAAGAAAAAATGTGTGGCAATAGAGTGAAATGATAATAAAGAGCTTCTTAAAATTACCTTAGAATCTCATTTCAGTTGATTGGCCTCCTCTTGTCCCTCATTAGTGTTTGGCCATATGACACTAGCGGTAGTTTAATCATGACTTCAGCTATGGCTGGAACCTCGCTTTACACTGATGTGTTCAAAAAGGTGAGGGTCTGTCCCGACCCTATTGAAGCTCATAAGCAAGTGGGGAAGATGCCCACATAATCGGCTAACTGTAACAGTAAGTTACCACAGCTTCCATGTTAGTGAAATGAACATGATATATAAGTAACAACTCATGTATTGCCTTCTATAAGGAACATAGATAAAGTTATTGATTTTGTTTTCCAGCAAGAGTTAAAAATACCCAATTGCAGACTTTCACCTCATTCTGTGTTGTAAGAAAAAAATTGCAAGAAGGCAGCCAATCATAGATCCAATCTTTAAACATGAAATTGAGTTTACTCTGCCCAAAAGTTTACTGAAGGGGAGATCAACTACTAGCTTGGTGCTGTTAATGCCATACCAAAAGCAACAAAAGGAGTTGGCCTAGAATCAACAGCCTAGGACCAGGACCAAATTTAGTTTACTTTTAAGCTTTTTGTAAACAAAGGCAAAACAACAAATGTCCTTGGTCTTATCTTCTTTGTGTCATGGTTTGGTTTCAGTATACTCAGCCTCACCAGTAGCCTCAGCAGAATAGTGTCTCCATGGAAGGAAAATGTACTGTGGACATGTTACTTAGTGTACATTGGGCATGGGGGTGCTGCCCAAGCTCCCAGATCTCAGCTGTCACCTGGAATGCTTTTTCCCCACATATATATGAGAACCCTTTTTATGGAATACAGGGAAAACCCCTAAGTAGCTCTTGATGCAACTGTGCACCAACACCACTGGAATATAAATTTATCCCTAGCACTCAAAGCAATGCTTGGCACCTATGAATAAGCACATATAGAATGACTGACTGAATGATTACCAGATTAGGAATCTCACAGATATCTGGGTGCATTTCCTTGAACTAGTCATTTAAGGGAACAGGAAAAGAGGACTTAGAATGGTTTAGTGCCAGACCCTGTCATGTTGTACTAGTTTCCTGAAATGTGTGCCAAAAGGAGTTTCCACCCAGATAGGTTGTCCTTTACCTTTCCCACCATAGTCCAGACTTTGGTTATCCCAATGCCTTTTATTGGAAAATAATCAAAGCATGTGCTTCTTTATCCACACTCTATGGTGAATTGGCACAGAGCTCTATGTAGTTCATGGAAGTGATGACTTAACTGAAATTTTCAACAACACATTTTCTTTCTGTCTTCTCTAATACATACATGGCATGAGAATAATGATTTAAAATATTTCTTTTTTATCCACGTAAGGATTTTCTAAAAAATATTCCTCTAAATGTTTTGTCATCAGATCTCTCTGGTCACTGTAACTGTGTAATGGATGAACAAAGTGATGAAGATAAAATAAATAAAATTCAAAGATAATTATTCTATTTTTTCATGTCTCAAAAGTCCTTTTTAAGAACTTTAAAAACTGTAAGTTTTTGTTTTAAAAATCAAAGTTATATTTATGGGGATCAGTTTAAAAATAGATTCATGGTCACTCATCATTGTTATTGTTTTCTCCCTAATCCTGTTAACATGGAATATGTGAACAATGGACATCTCGTGTATATCTGAATTGATAGGAGCTGTAGTTAAATAGTTCATGAGGTAATATTGTAGGCCCAGTATACAGTTCATGATCTTACTTTTGGTAAATATTTAAGTAACTAGACAACTCCTTATAAAATTCATTGAGGAACCTAAATCATACACAGAAAATGACCTATTTCCTCTTCTCAAGGAATTCACTTTGGTAGAGTAAAGATAGATAAATCGAGACTGTCAACAATAATGCAGTATAGTCAGAGCTATAAAAGAGATATTCAGCGAGTGCTGTGGGAGCACATCAGAGAAATCACTTAACTCCTTGAGAGGGGTCAGGCAAAAGTGAGCTGCCAACTCTCAGTCTGATCAAAAAGTATGTACTGTTTCTACTCATGCAAAGGGAAATTTCTGGGAGAACTCACTATCCCCATTCCTGGATATTTCCTGTTTTATAAGACAATTGGAATGAAATGTCCATTAACAAAAAGCAATACTTTGAGTTCTGTGAAAACTGAAGAACCCCAGTATCATTTATTTTGCATGTGCTTGTTTAGTACAGTTTTTTTAATTGAGCAACTTTCAAGTATGAGTTATCTACATACTGCTATTGCTAGATATTATTTATAGGTGGATCATAGTACAACTGTTGAATATACCAGAAACTAAACCATGTGACAAAATACTAACTCCATTTTTATTATAGTTTGGTGGAAGCCATTCAGATAGCATCAAATTCTATATTCATTTGCTCAAAGTCCAAAACATTATATATCTATCTTTATATATATATATATAGAGAGAGAGAGAGAGAGAGAGACATATATATCTTATAAGCTCTTAAAGTGTGATTTAAAAAAAACTAATATTATGACTCTCATCCAAAAATAAAACAGATGTGAAAGATTTTATCTTAATTATTAAATAAGTGAACCAGTAAGATGTTACAACCATACTTGTAGATTTCAAATTACCACATTTTGTGTATTCAACCAAGTTGAACCAGAAATACTGAAAATTTACAAAAAGATGCAAAACTGGCCTTCTCTACCAGAGCAAAGGTCCCCATAAATCAGTTGTCTCTTCACCAGATAGAATTTTCATGTCTTTGGCCAAATATTAGGTACACTGCTATCAGTTATCTACAACTTACAGAGTTGTAACATATCCCTTGTTGTGAAAAGGCTTAGGGACCCCATAGTACACCAGGAGCATTTGCTAAATGCCTTGTTTTCCACTGAACACACACAGCAATCTTCTCATCTATTTCAAAGTCCTTCATAACTTATCCTTACAAAAACTACACTCATTGTCAGTCTATTATACTGAAGAAAGGCTTTTCTGCTATTTGTGCAACAGGAATCAGACTACCTGGTTTTCACCAGGTTGTAGTCTCATAGAAAAAAGCAAAAATCGTGAATATCAGCTTATATATGTTTTCTGGATAGTAGTAATAATTTGGGGGGAATGACCATTTTTTTGTGAATAACCATTTAAAAATCACTTACCAATTACCAAATAAGGAGAGTAGAAAATATACTACTATAAGCTTGATTTACATGTGAAAGTGATACCAATGAGTCAAGATTTGGGACAAAATCAGCCTTAGAAGATGGTGGAGCAGAGCATAAACTCTCATAATGGACCTGGAAGTCTTTATAGCTGAGATTTGGATTCTCACCAAGAGACAGCATTCATGTGTTGGTACTTGGAAATAAAGGAGCACTTTAAATTTAATTGCTATTTAATTTTATCACAAAGGTTTTTGTGGGTTTTGGTTGAGATTATTTTCAAGTCTTATAGGGTTTGCCTAAGTTTAAACACATTGCACTAGTTTCAGGGAAATATTTCAGGCAGGTTTTTATTTTTTTAATGAGACTTTTGTTTTTGCATTCTCTTATATTTTCATTGGGTTGTGAAGACAGTGTACAAATATACAAGAAATAAATTCCCTGTGCTTATTTTCTCCTCCCTACAGGCAATCCTCCCTTTGCTGGGTACCACATTAACTGAAGCTTGCGTATCTGAGATGGGTTCTTGATTTGCCCTCTTCCTCATGCAAAGTTAGGGTTGCCTGTTTTTACAAGTTTTTACATGAAATACATTGCTTAAAGAGTGCATTTTTCTGTCTTTAGGCTGTTAGACCAGCTTCAAGAGCCAATGTTGTTTTCCTAAAATATCTATTTGTGGTATTATACAACAATGAGCAACATTCCTCATCCAATCAGATGGATGCATTTAATTTAGAGGTATGTATTGCTCCAAGCATTCTTTGGCATCTTATTTTATGCAGCCCAGAACTCAAAAATAAATTTACAAAACAGATAATGAAGTTTTTCATTGTATGCCATGGGGGACTGAATTATAATTTGGAAAATGTAATTTGAGGTATTCATTCTGAAAGACAATATTTTAAATAACTTAAATACACTTGTAAATTTGAGTTTATTAATTATGGGGTGTTTGTTCTATCCTGGTAAACTATAGGAATGTGCTTTGTCAAGAAGAAAAGTGATAACAATTGATTTACTTCTCTTTTCACTTGAAGGAGACTAAACACCATGACTGATTAAACCACAGAGCGGCAAGAAAGCAGCTGACATGATTCTAAAATTTAAATGAGGAAAAACAAACAAACAAAAAAAGATGTTGAAGTTAGACAAGCCAAGATTCAATTCTCAGCCCCACCACTTGCCAGATGTGTAATCTTGGGCAAATTCAGTGACATTGACCCACAGTGTCTTTATCTAAAAATGTGGAAATGGTAATAATAGAGTAGTTACATAAAAATCACACTCCTATAGTGCTTGGTTATTACTGATGTTTTTGGAGATATCATATATATTCAATTATGAAATGTGACTTATAAACATGTTATATGAGAACTAGTACCACATTTTTATCTATTTTTGTATAGGTTACCCTGCTTTTGAAATTTATTCTTGAAATTGCCATAGGATATTTAGAAAAGAAATCACTTGCCTTTATGTAGACTGTTCAGGGACATGTGGCACTGGAGGAAATGCATCAGGTATTGTCAACAATTGGATGTTTTTTGTGAAAAATAGACATATGCTTGTGAAGATGCTGGGGCAATGGTTTCCCTGGAGCCCTTGGCAGCTGAGATGAAGGGAGCCTCTGGCCTGAGTCAGTAGGGCCCAGGCCTTCTGATCATTCCTTAGAAGGCCTGATAATTGATGAGGACATGTTAATATTTTTTGTAGGGTTGAGAAATATATATGATGAGGTCACAACTTTCAAGAAGTTATTGGTGGCAGCATGCTGTGGCATGATGCTTTGAACCTTTTTTTAAATCAAACTTTGTGAGGAACCCCAATATATATATAGTAGAATCTGCTATTGTTGAAACTAAAATAGAAAGTGCAGAGGTAGTGGAGGCAGGCCTGGCTTTTCTTCTTTCTTTTTCTCCTTCCTCTTCCTGGTCCTTGAGACACTTTTCACAATTCTAATGTGCTATGAGATGATTTGAAACCAACTCACATCATTTGTTGTTAGGGAGACACTGAATTCAAAGACAAACAACCTTCCAGAACATGAATTCCTGTGCCCCCCGTTACTAGCTGTGTTATCTTTGGTCAGTTATTCTATGCCAGTGAACATCAGTGTCTTCATCTATAAAATGTAGATAAAAATGTCTTTGTGGTTATTGTAAATATTAAGAAAGATAACGCATATTAAAAAATAAAAATAAGGGTGAAAGTAACTAGAAAAAAAAAACAGAACTTTGTAAATGAGAAATTGTAGCGTTTGTAAATGGATTCCTCAAAACTAGAGCTAATGATGTAAAACAGCCAGCAATCCATGTTAGAAGGCAGAGTCTTACTCAGAATCTAGGTATATCTGGCATGATTTCCTTCATATTTTTCCCCATTTCTTGGTCTTATGACATGTTCATTGCTTTGAGAAAATCTTACTTCAGGAAAACCCATTCATCAGGACCTGAGATAAATCTAGTATAACCCAACAGGGGTTTCTTCTTTTATTCTGTACTAACATTTGGCAAAATTATAAAAGATCCTTTCTTTCCTGAGAGTATAATCAAGAAAGGAATTTGAATACTCTACATGAAAAGAGAATTAAACTGAGCACCATAGTTTGTTTCTAAGACAGTATGGGCTGTATTTGTGCTAAGTAAAAGTGTTAAACATGTTTTTTTTTGTATTTTCTGTCTGTGCCCAGCCCAGACTCAGGGCCTACAGTTGTCTGTGATGTTGGCGACAAACATTTAACCAAAACTATTTAACCACAATAAGAAACCAATGTCCACATCAGGAAATGGGATAATAACAAAGATAATAATTATTATGACCCCTTTGTATAAGATACCTGGGAGAGGTAGCATAAGGACAATCATTATTAATAAAAGCAATCCCATTATTGGGCATCTACCCAGAAGAACAAAAGTCATTCTATAAAAAAGACACCTGCACCCGAATGTTTATAGCAGCACAATTCACAATTGCAAAGATGTGGAAACAACCCAAATGCCCATCAATTCATGAATGGATTAGCAAAATGTGGTATATGTATACCATGGAATATTACTCAGCTATAAGAAATAATGGTGATATGGCATCTCTTTTGTTCTCCTGGAGAGAGTTGGAACCCATTCTATTAAGTGAAGTATCCCAAGAATGGAAAAACAAGCACCACGTGTACTCACCAGCAATTGGTTTCCCTGATCATCACCTAAGTGCACATTTGCGAATAACACCAATTGGGTATCCGACACAGGTGGGGGTGGGGGGAGGGGATGGGTGTATACCTATGTGATGAGTGTGATGTGCACTGTCTAGGGAATGGACATGCTTGAAGTTCTGATTCGGGGGGATGGGTACATACCTACATGATGAGTGCGATGTGCACTGTCTAGGGAATGGACACGCTTGAAGCTCAGACTCGGGGGGGATGGGAGGGGAATGGGAAATATATATAACCTGAACTTTTGTACCCCCATAATAAGATGAAATAAAAAAATACTTAGAGCAGCAAAATAATTCTCTATTGAAATTATTTTTCCAAAAATAATTGTCACTTACGTAGTTAGAGGCTTTTCCTCATTAAAGCATGGGATTGGTCCTGTCCTGTGGTTTTAGAGGTACTAGCAGAGGGCTAGTACCATCCACAGTTTAATAAATAGCCAAGAAAAATGCTACTAATCAAAGCATTGAGAAGAAAAGCATGTCTGGTAATGAAGAAAATCATGTGGAACTTTTCTTTAAATCTAGGCCAATGGCCATTTCTGTGGCATTTCACAGTCACATGTCCTCACAGAGTCATTCCAGGACCAGCCCACTCATGCAGCCAGAGTGGAGAAAACAGTGGTTAAAGAACCCTCAGTAGCATGATGTCAGGTGTGTTTTTTTTTTTTTTAATTTTATTCATCTATTTATTTTGGTTGGCTGTATTTGTCGATCTATTTTTTCCATTAGTGATGAAGTGCTTTTCAAAGGCTTGAAGAAAAAGAGGTGTGACGGAAAAGGAAATGGTTGCCCATGATATCCTAGTCTTCTCAGGATTAGTAGCATTTGTCTTGTCTACTTATTAAAAAACATTCCATAAAATGTTGGAGTTTGTTACATAAAGATGTGAGTGTTTAAAATGTAAATATGCTCAAAGAGAATACATCCATGATAAGAGTTTTTCTATCTTGAGAAGGATTTGAATGTCTCTAAACTTCCAATCTTGCTATAGAAGACATCTGTCTTTATAAAATATTCCTTTCATGAGTTGAACAGACTGTGATTCCAAAATGGGAAATTCTTATTGCTTGACATTTTTATAATGATCTCATTTTTGCTCTTCAAAAGAAGGTAAGTCATTGCTTTTTAACAATATAACCAATGCAATCATCAGCAAAAATCTTGACCATTTGATACTGGTCTTTAGACTTTGTTGTCTTGGGTCCCTAGGTTGCAATTTCAGACTTTCTCACAGCTATGAGGAATCTCTCGGTGGTGACTGAGTTTATCCTGCTGGGCATCCCACACAGACAGGGTCTGGAGACAATGCTCTTTGTTTTCCTTTTGTCCTTCTACATGTTCACCCTTATGGGGAACCTGCTCATCCTACTGGCTATTGTCTCCTCCACTGGGCTTCACACTCCCATGTACTTCTGCCTGTTCAAGCTGTCTATTGTTGGCATATTTTCCTTTCTATGAGATCGCCCAAGATGCTATTCTGCCTCTCAGGGAATAGCCACACCTTCTCTTATACAGGCTGGATGTCCCAGCTCTTCTGCTACCATTTCCTGGGCTGTACTGAGGGTTTCCTCTATGTGGTGATGGCCTACAACCACTTTGTTGCCATATGCTACCCTGTATGCTACACCACCATCATAGGCCGCAGAACAAGCACCATCCTAGCCATGGGGACCTCATTTTGGGGTACATTCAGGCCACCTTTCCCACCACTCTCACCTTCCAGTTGCCTTGCTGTGGCCCCAGTGAGGTGCACTATTACTTTTGCGATATCCCAGTGATGCTGAAGCTGGCTTGTAGGATTCCTCAGCCCTGAAGATGATGGGGTTCATCAATGTAGGCCTCATGCCCCTTGGCTCTTTCTTCTTACTCTCTCCTCCTGTAGTCACATAATCTGCTCCATCTTGCAGATCTGCTCTGCTGAGGGCCAACACCATTCTTTTTCCGCCTGCAGTGCCCACCTCGCTGCCATCTTGCTTTTCTACATTCCGTGTTCCTCACATACTGGAGGTCAACCCCATGCCCTGGCTGCATGCAACTGTCCAGATTCTGAATAACCTGGTAATCCACATCTTGAACCCCTTAATCTATACCCACAGGAGCACAGAAGTGAAATCATTGCTGAGGAAAGTGTTACATCATCTGGGTTCCTTTCTGAGAAGTTGGAGAGAGAGATAAGTAGCTAACACTTCCACCATACTTGTAGGTAGAAAACCTTTGTATTCTCACAAATATTTTTGAGCTTGAGAGCACAGGTATTATTATCATCTCTGTTTTACAATGTGGGGAGTAAGACTCAAAGAGTTAAAGTAACTTGTCCAAGGACACTTAAAGAGTGAATGGCAGAATGAAGATTTAGGGCTGGTTTTCTGTCTCTGGGACTTGTGCACTTTTGAGGACATGGCACTGCTCATGATGGAGGGATGGGACTCTCCCAGAGGCAGAACAACCTGGCTCTTCTGCTTCTCAATCTTTATTTTCTCCATCCTCTCCTCCTCTTCCCACCCCACACACACTTCTTTATCTTGGCTGCATTATTTTACCTTCAAATGCCTGCATTGGATAAACGCTCATCTTATTGTTCTCAAGAGTTGTTGAAAAAGTGGCAGACTTCAAATGGCATCCTGTTTTTTCTATACCATAAAGTTGTACAAAGAGAAAGAGTCTGGCCAGGATCTGAGGCTGGCCCCTTCTAGGCAAAGCAGAGGTGCCAGAGTGCTGTATCACTTCCAAACTCTGCCCGATGGGCTTATACCTGGCAACAGGCCCTGGCTGTGGAGCGGCAGCATGTGAGTCAGAAGAGAAGGTAGGTGGGGGAATCCATGGAGTAGGGACCGTGCTGTGATTCTGCGTTGGAAAATCTGGACTTGGCTTTGTCTTGCTCAGCACAACCAGGGGAAAGTGCTATGTCCAGGCTGTCATTGTTGTGTGTTCTTGGCTTCTCTGTTTACTGATAGAGTTTGATATCCAAAACCCGACCCCAGGCAGATTCTGATTTGTTTAGAGGCTTCTCTGTTTCCTTCCCAAATTTCTGCAAGATAACCCTGTATTCTCCAGTAATCATTTATTTTTTCCCGTTTCTAAATGTGTTACAAAACTGATATCTATTCTGAATTTCACTGATATGTTTTGCTTTACCTACAGTGACTCCAGAGAGCACAGCTATGATGAGGGCATCCAAAGTGGAAACCTATGATATGCACACAAAAAGTGAAACTGAGGTGATGGCCAGTGACATGGCATAAGGAGGATTGTGAACAGTTTTCAAAGGCATCTTCACAGGGACCAAGGCCTGTTCTGTGTATTCCCTTCTCTCCCTGGGACCTGGATGATTTGTTGTAAATTAAATATATTGAAATGAATAAATAATCAGTCAGAAACAATGTCTTCAATCATGCAATTTGTAATTTTTCTTTTTTGTTCAAGAATATTAACTTTACCTTTACAAAAATTATTATTCATTCTGGGAGACTAGCATTGTTACACTCATTATTATATTTTGTATCAGTACACTTAGGGTAAGAGGGGATATGATACCTGTAATTATTGGAATGCTAAATTACTGAGAAACAAGCTACCCTATTATTTGTCATTCTAGAAAATCCCAAGGATTCAATCAAGAGACTCCAGGAATTAATAAATGAATTCAGTAAAATCTCAGGATACAAAATCAATACACACAAATCAGAGGCATTCATATATGCCAATAACAGTCAAACTGAGATCCAAATCAAAGGCATTCTATATTTTCTTATCTAAAATATTAATTTACTTCTTGTTTCAGTAATAGCCTATACAAATGACACATCAGAAAGCTGTTTTTGGCCGGGCGCGGTGGCTCACGCCTGTAATCCTAGCACTCTGGGAGGCCGAGGTGGGTGGATCGTTTGAGCTCAGGAGTTCGAGACCAGCCTGAGCAAGAGCGAGACCCCATCTCTACTAAAAATAGAAAGAAATTATATGGACAACTAAAAATATATAGAAAAAATTAGCCGGGCATGGTGGCGCATGCCTGTAGTCCCAGCTACTCGGGAGGCTGAGGCAGGAGGATCGCTTGAGCCCAGGAGTTTGAGGTTGCTGTGAGCTAGGCTGACGCCACAGCACTCACTCTAGCCTGGGCAACAGAGTGAGACTCTGTCTCAAAAAAAAAAAAAAAAAAAAGAAAGCTGTTTTTTATTGTCCTGTTGGATGTCTTTTGTTAAAAAAGTTTTTATTTAATATTAGACAGAAAATAATCTTAATGAGAAACAATCTTAATGAGAAATATGAGTATAAAGAACTATGATACCTTCAACATATGTGTCCCATTACCCAGTTTAAGAAGAAGAATAATGTCAGTGACTTGTGAGTTCCCATAGGATCCTGGCCTGATCCCATTCCCTCCACTTTCCCTAGAAGTCTTCATTCTCCTGAATTTTGTATTTATTATTCAATTGTTTTTCTTTGAGCTTTATCTCATATGTTCATGTCCCTAAACACCATATTGCAAGGCTTTGAAATTTTCTAATGTAATCCTACTGAAACTGGTTTTTTCAGTAAACTATTACTTTGATTTTTTTGATTTATTTTTTCTTTTATTTTAGTTGACTTGAAATAATTGTATATGTTTATGGGCTACAGAGTGATGTATATATATATATGATATGTAATGATCAAATCAGGGTAATTAGCATATTCATCACCTCAAAGATTTATAATTTCTTTGTGTTGAGAACATTCAAAATTCTTGTTTCTTCTACTCAAAAGCTAAATATCAAAGGCCAGATACCACAATGGCTCAAGAGAGAAAACATAGCAATGAAGTTCTAACCAACAGGATGAACATAAATCTGCCCCACCTATCAGTTCTCTCAGTAAATATGAATGGCTTGAACGCCCCACTCAAGAGACATAGGCTGGCCCAATGGATAAAAAAATAGAAGCCAAGTATCTGCTGTCTCCAGGAAACTAATCTAACCTGCAAGGATGCATTTAGACTGAAAATAAAGGAATGGGAATTGATATTTCAAGCAAACAGAAGCCAAAAGAAGGCTGGCATGGTGGTTTTAATTTCAGATAACTTAGCTTTTAAATCAACAAAAATAATGGAAGAGAAAGAAGGTCACTATATAATGGTGAAGGGTACAGTTCAACAAGAAGACATAACTATACTTAATATGTATGTACCCAACTTAGGTGCACCCAGATTCATAAAGCAAACCCTACTTGATCTAAACCAATGATAAACAGCAACACCGTAATAGCCAGAGACTTCAACACATCGCTGACAGCACAGGACAGATCCTCCATACAGAAAATAAACAAAGACATAATGGAATTAAGCAGAACACTAGAATAAATGGGCTTGACTGACAGTTACAGGACATTCTATTCAAAATCCACTGAATATATGTTCTTCTCATCAGCTCATGGGACATTCTCTAAGATTGACCATATCCCAGGACACAAAGCATGTCTTAAAAAATTTTTAAAAATTAGAAATTATGGCCGGGCGCGGTGGCTCACGCCTGTAATCCTAGCACTCTGGGAGGCCGAGGCGGGTGGATCGCTCAAGGTCAGGAGTTCGAGACCAGCCTGAGCGAGACCCCGTCTCTACTAAAAATAGAAAGACATTATATGGACAACTAAAAATCTATATAGAAAAAATTAGCCGGGCATGGTGGCGCATGCCTGTAGTCCCAGCTACTCGGGAGGCTGAGGCAGTAGGATCGCTTAAGCCGAGGAGTCTGAGGTTGCTGTGAGCTAAGCTGACGCCACGGCACTCACTCTAGCCTGGGCAACAAAGTGAGACTCTGTCTCAACCAAAAAAAAAAAAAAAAAAAAATTAGAAATTATACCATGCATCTTCTCAGATCACAGTGGAATAAAAGTAGAAATCAACCCTAACAGACATTCTCATTTCTACTCAAAGCCGTGGGAGCTAAACAACCTTCTCCTGAACGATTATTTTATAAACGAGGAAATCAAGACAGAAATCAAAAGATTCTTTGAACTTAATGACAAAGGAGACACAAGTTATCAAAATCTGTGGGATACAGCTAAAGCAGGAAAAACTGAGAGGAAAGTTTATTTCCATAAATGCCTATATCCAAAAGACAGAAAATTTACAAATAGAAAACCTAATGAATATACGCAAAGAGTTGGAGAAAGAACAGACCAACCCCAAACCCAGCAGAAGGAGGGGAATTAATAAGATCAAATCAGAACTAAATGAAATGGACAACAGGAAAACAATACAGGAGATTAATAAAACAAAAAGTTGGTTCTTTGAAAAGATAAACAAAATTGACACGTCCTTGGCTAGACTAACTAAGAGCAGAAAAGAAAAATCTCTAATAAGCTCCATCAGGAACATGAAAAGAGAAATTACAACTGACGCCATGGAAATACAAGATATCACCTATGAATTCTACAAAAACCTTTATGCACACAAACTGGAAAATGTGGAGGAAATGGACAAATTTTTAGAAACACACAGCCTCCCTAGGCTCAACCAGGAAGAAATAGAATTCCTGAACAGACCAATATCAAGAACTGAAATCGAAACAGCAATAAAAAACCTTCCCAAAAAGAAAAGTCCTGGACCAAATGGGTTCACACCCAAATTTTACCACACCTACAAAGAAGAACTGGTGCCTATCCTACAAAAGTTATTCTATGACATCGAGAAGGAAGAAATTCTCCCCAACACATTTTATGAAGCCAACGTAACCCTGATACCAAAACCAGGAAAGGACACAACAAAAAAAGAAAACTACAGACCAATATCCCTTATGAATATAGATGAAAAAAATCTCAATAAAATCCTAGCAAATCGAATCCAGGTGCTTATCAAGAAAATAATCTATCACGACCAAGTGGGCTTCATCCCAGAGATGCAGGGATGGTTCAACATACACAAATCTATCAATGTAATTCACCACAAAAATAGAAGCAAAAACAAAGACCATATGATCCTCTCAATAGATTCAGAAAAAGCATTTGACAAAATTCAACACCCTTTTATGGTAAGAACACTTAACAAAATAGGCATAGACGGGGCCTACCTAAAAATGATACAAACCATATATGACGAACCCACAGCCAACATCATACTGAATGGGGAAAAATTGAAAGCATTCCCACTTAGCACTGGAACCAGACAAGGTTGCCCACTGTCCCCAGTAGTATTCAGCATAGTGCTGGAAGTCCTTGTGAGAGCAATCAGGCAAGAGAGCAGAATCAAGGGTATTCAAATGGGGTCAGAAGAGATCAAACTCTAACTCTTTGCTGATGATATGATATTATATCTAGAAAACCCCAAGGATTCAACCAAGAGACTCTTGGAATTACTGAATAAATGAATTCAGTAAAATCTCAGGACACAAAATCAACACACACAAATCAGAGGCATTCATATATGCCAATAACAGTCAAACTGAGAACCAAATCAAAGACTCAATATTCTTCACAATAGTAACAAAGAAAATAAAGTACCTAGGAATATATTTAACTAAGGAGGTAAAAAAAATCTCTACAGGGAGAACTATGAAACACCAAGGAAGGACAGAGCAGAGCATGTAAACTAGTGGAAAACCATACAATGCTCATGGATCATAAGAATCAATATTATTAAGATGTCTATACTACCCAAAGTGGTCTACAGATTCAATGCAATCCCTATTAAATTACCAACATCATTTTTCATAGATATAGAAAAAATAATTTTATGCTTTGTATGGAACCAGAGAAGACCCCATTTAACAAAAACAATTTTGGCAATAAGAATAAAATTGGAGTTATTAATTTACCAGACTTCAAACTATACTACAAGGGTGTGGTTATTAAATCAGCTTGGTATTGGCACAAGAACAGAGATGCAGACCAGTGAAATAGAACTGAGAATTCAGATATAAAACCATCCTCATATAGCCATCTAATCTTTGACAAAGCAGACAAAAACATACACTAGGGAAAAGATTCCTTATTCAATAAATGGTGCTGGGAAAACTGGATAGCCACATGTAGAAGACTGAAACAAGACCCGCATCTTTCACCTCTCACAAAAATCAAATCACAATGGATAACAGACTTAAACCTAAGGTGTGAAACTATTAGAATTCTAGAAGAAAAGGTGGGAAAAATTCTTATAGACATTGGCCTAGGCAAAGAATTTATGAGAAAGACCCCAAAGGCAGTCACAACAACAACAAAAATAAATAAATGGAACCTGATTAAATTAAAATGCTTCTGCACAGCCAAAGAAACTGTCACGAGAGCAAACAGACACCTACAGAATGGGAAAAAATTTTCATATGCTACACCTTCTATAAAGGGCTGATAACTAGAATCTACTTAGATCTCAAGAAAATCAGCAAGAAAAAATCAAACAACCTTATCAAAAAGTGGGCAAAGGACATGAATAGAAATTTTTCAAAAGAAGACAGAAGTATGGCCAACAAACATGAAAAAATGCTCAACATCTCTAATCATCAGGGAAATGCAAATCAAAATCACAATGAGATATCACTTATCTCCAGTGAGAATGGCCTTCATCAAAAAGTCCCAAAACAATAAATGTTGGTATGGATGCAGAGAGATAGGTACACTCGTACACTGCTGGTGGGACTGCAAACTAGTGCAACTTCTGTGGAAAGCAATATGAAGATACTTTAAACAGATACAAGTAGACCTACCATTTGATTCAACAATCCCATTATTGGGCATCTACACAAAAGAACAAAAGACATTCTATAAAAAGGACATCTGCACCCGAATGTTTATAGCAGCACAATTCACAATTGCAAAGATGTGGAAACAACCCAAATGCCCATCAATACATGAGTGGATTAACAAAATGTGGTATACGTATACCATGGAGTACTACTCAGATATAAGAAACAATGGTGATATAGCACCTCTTGTATTTTCCTGGATAGAGCTGGAACCCATTCTACTAAGTGAAGTATCCCAAGAATGGAAAAATAAGCACCACATGCACTCACCAGCAAACTGGTTTCCCTGATCGTCACCTAACTGCACATTTGATGGGGGGTGGGGGGGCATGGGCAATATATATAACCTGAACTTTTGTGCCCCCATAATGAGCTGAAATTTAAAAAAAAAAAAGATAAAAAGGAAAAAAAAATATCGGAAAATACAATATTCTAATTGCACATGGCACATTCTGTTAGTAGACAGAACAAGTCATCAAATTTAAGACTGAAACTATACAATGTATCATTTCTGACCACAATGGAATGAAACTAGAAACCAAAAGCAGAAGAAAAACTGGAAAATCCAGAATATGTGGATATTAAACATAGTTTGGCACATATTCTTGCTCAAGGATCATATGACAGTATCCACAGTGATATACAAATTCGACAGAATCTATATCAAAATCCCAATGGTACTTTTTTGTAGAAATATAAAAAAGTGTAGAAATATAAAAATGTGGTACTTGCATGAAGACAGAAAAATAGATGATGAAACAGAATAGAGAGCCCAGAAATAAATACTCATGTATATAATCAAAATATCTTCCACAAGCTTGCCATGACCACACAATGGGGAAATAAAAGTCTTTTTAGGCCGGGCGCGGTGGCTCACGCCTGTAATCCTAGCACTCTGGGAGGCCGAGGCGGGTGGATCGCTCGAGGTCAGGAGTTCGAGACTAGCCTGAGCAAGAGTGAGATCCCGTCTCTACTAAAAATAGAAAGAAATTATATGGACAACTAAAATATATATATATACAAAAAATTAGCCGGGCATGGTGGCGCATGCCTGTAGTCCCAGCTACTCGGGAGGCTGAGGCAGTAGGATCGCTTAAGTCCAGGAGTCTGAGGTTGCTGTGAGCTAGACTGACGCCACGGCACTCACTCTAGCCCGGGCAACAAAGTGAGACTCTGTCTCAAAAAAAAAAAAAAAAAAAAAAGTCTTTTTAACAAATATGTTGAAAACTTGATGTCTACATGGAAAAAATAAAGTTGTATCCTTCCCATGCAACATATACAAAAATATTTTATTAATAAATTGATTAAATACTTAAGCCATAAGAAGTATAACTAATAAAACACTTCCAAGAAAATATAGGGTGAAATATCAGAAAATTGGCCTGGGCAGCATTTTCTTGGAAATGCATCAAATGCATAATCAATAAAGAAAACAGAAAAATAGGACTACATCAAACTTCAAATTTCTGCACATCAAAGGGAACATATAATGGAGTAAAAGTGCCACATAAGACGTGGGTGAAAATTTTGAAAATCACATATTTGACAGGAGTTAAAATTCAGAATATATAAACAACTCCTAAAATTCAACAACAAAAAAATGACTACCTTGATTTAAAGAATGGACAAAGAGCTTGGCTCAGTGGCTCACGCCTGTAATCCTGACACTCTGTGAGGCCGAGCCAGGAGGATTGCTTAAGTTCAGGAGTTTGAGACCAGCCTGAGCAACAGCAGGATCTTGTTCCTACAAAAAAAAAAAAAAAAAAAAAAAAACCAGCCTGAGCAAGAACGAGACCCCGTCTCTACTAAAAATAGAAAGAAATTATATGGACAACTAAAAATATATATATAGAAAAATTAGCCGGGCATAGTGGCGCATGCCTGTAGTCCCAGCTACTCGGGAGGCTGAGGCAGGAGGATCGCTTGAGCCCAGGAGTTTGAGGTTGCTGTGAGCTAGGCTGACGCCACGGCACTCACTCTAGCCTGGGCAACAAAGTGAGACTCTGTCTCAAAAAAAAAATAGAAAAATTAGCTGGGCATGTTGGTGCATGCGTGTAGTCCCAGCTACTCATGAGGCTGAAGCAGGAGGATTGCTTGAGTCCAGGAGTTTGAGTTTGCAGTGAACTGTGATGAAATTCCTCCAAAAAAGACATACAAATGGCCAATAGGCATTTGAAAGGATGCTCCAAATTATTAATCTTTAGAGAAGTGCAAAGCAAATCCACAAAGGAATGTCATCTCACACCCATCAGAACGTCCAGTTAAAAAAAATCTGTCAAAAATATGAAGAAATTGAAATACTTGTGAACTGTTGAAGGGAAAAAAAATGATGTAGTCACTATGAAAAATAGTACGGAGGTTCCTCAAAAAACTAAAAATGGAATTATTTTATGATGTGGCCATCCCACTTTTGAGTATGTGTCCAAACTACACAATGAAGGACCTGGGATAGATACTTGCACACCCTTGTTCATTGCAGCATTATTCACAAAAGCCAAAATGTGGAAGCCACTCAGGTGTCCCCTGACTGAGAAAGAAATTTTTAAAATGTGGTATATCTGTTATTCAGCCTTTCAAAAGGAAATTTTTCACATTCTGTGATGAGGATAAACCTTGAGAATATTATGTAAAGGGAAATAAGCCAGTAACAAAGTGGCAGATAGTGTGTCATTTCACTTATGTGAGACATCTTACGTAGTCAAGCTCACAGAAACAGAAAGTATTTGTCAAGGAATGAAGGGAGGGTAAAACAGGCAGTTTTTACCTATCAGCTCTTGAGTTTTAGTTCCATAAGACATAAAAGTGCAGAGGTCTTTTGCACAACAATGTGAATATACTAAACATTACTAAATGTACAGTTAAAATGATTTAATGTGGTAAATTTTATGTTTCTACCACGATTTTTTTAAAAAAGAATAAAGCTTTCCAAAATTATTTTGAAAGCACAAAATTGCTTCTTTCACACAAAGAAAATATAGATTCATCAATAAACACATGATGAAATTAAGACTATTTTCCTGACTATTCACCTAGAAAGAATAAAACAACCATTGAAAATTAGCTAAGAAAAGAAATATACAAGACAAGCCACAAGAAAGTTGGAGGCATAGTTATAGAGAAAAACACACACACAATTTAATTGTGATTGATATATGTCTGATTCATATTTTAATAAAACCCCACATTGATTTAAAGTATATACACAGAGTTGCAAACGTTCACCTAATATAACACATATGTAAAACCAAAAACACAATAAACTGATGTTAGGGAACTTACCCTTTAAAAAAAAAAGTAATACAGTCTCTCCGTACTCACCATCAAATTGGTTTCACTGATCATCACCTAAGAGCACATTTAGGAATAACATTGATCAGGTGTCGGGCAGATGTGGGTGGGGGAGGGGATGGGTGTATACATACATAATGAGTGCGGTGGGCACTGTCTAGAGGATGGACACGTTTGAAGCTCTGACTCAGGGGGGTGGGGAGGCAAGGGCAATATACGTAACCTAAACTTTTGTACCCCCACAATATGCTGAAATAAGAATAAAAAAAAAGAGAAAAACTTAACTGAAAAAAAAGTAATACAGAATTGTAAAAGAAGAATAAGAGAAATGTTCACCCATAAAATCCTGTATGCAACATTGATGTACCATTAAAAATAATTTCTCTAGATAGCTATGCATTTCATCTGACTGTGCACCAATAGAGAGGAGGTATTTTGAATGAATGACGTGATATATGGCAGTAAAATTTCACAAACAAATGTACTGCAATTATTAACAAAAGGCTCTCATGAGAAAATTTTAATAAACAAGCATTTAAAAACACAAAAGATAATTTTATGTTATTAATATATTGATGTTATTCTTACACAAAATAAAAAGACTACAATCCAACATTTAGAAGAAAAGAATAGCCTTACATGTCTAAATAATGAAAAAGAATGAATTTTGTGAAATATGGTGAGAGTCACTTATATAGAAAATAAGGATTTGGAATAAACTGTATTATCATTTAGATACAGGCTGAGAAAAGTGAATGAAAATTCTAATGTTTTCTTTTTGCCTGCAGTAAAGTTGAACTTAAAAGTGAACAATTTTATAAGTATAGTATGCCTGCTAATTATCTGGTTAACTTCTCACATAATGTGTAAATTTTAGCACATTGTTCTAAAATTTGAATCTAATATTACAGATAAATTGAAAATAGAAAGTGAAAATGTATAGGGAGTACAACATTAGCAAAATGATAGAATAGGAGATCCCCTGCTTCAACATCTTTCTACAGCAACAAAAATTTGGTGGCCACCCATGGACAAAAGTGGCCTTATAAAAAGGTCAGGCATGGTGGCTCATGCTCATAATCCCAACTACTCAGGAGGCTGAGGTGGGAGGATTAATTCCATTCAGGAATTTGAGACAAGGCTGGGAAATATAGTGTAACCTTATTTAAAAAATAAAGTGACTTTTCAAGAGTTTGGGGATTCAGGAAGGGAGTTGTGAAACCCTGCTAAAGCCCAAAACTGATGAGGGTTGTTTTGAGAAGGCAGGTCCTCATCCAGGTGGCAAACTTGAGGACTCTCTGTCTTGGCTACAGACCAAGAAATGGCCCACCCAACTTGGCTCCACTGAGAATTATGTAGTGATGTAGTCATATCAAACTCCTCCTAGCCATGGTCTGGGAGTAGTATTGCCCATCCAGAGACCTTGTGGGAAATGCCCATTCATGGCCATAAAGGCAGGCCTGCAGACCTTGACATTTACTGTGGTCTTTGAAGCAGTTTTGTGATCCAGTTTCAACCCTCTTGCCCACAGTCCTACCCATCCAGGGAGCCATAGAGTGACCTGAAGAAACTCTTCTGGGTATTCAGTGGGAGCCAACTCATTTACACATCTGGTATAAGGCCAACTACATACATATTATCCAACTGCAGAACTCTGTCCTAGTGCCTGCCCTACATATTAAAATCCTGAAGGCAATCAGTTTTTTCCTCTTAAAAAAACAAGTTTCACGATAACCCAAGCCCCTGGTAACAAGCTGACTAAATGTGGACCCCCAGTGCAGACCCAAGCAGCAGCCTTGTGATCCAGCTATGACACTTCTGCACTAGAAACCCAGGAAATCTCATCAGCCTGGGAACCCAACAGGATAGTATCTTTATTTGCCAAAACCAGTTTATAAAACCTGGAAGACATGTTTGCTTCTTGAAATTCACAGACACCAATGCAAGGCTATATCATGTCTTCATTTAACGCTTCTATTTGAACATAGTATTGGAAGTCAATTAGGCAAGAAAACAAAAAATAAAACCAACCAAATTAAAAAAAAGAAGTAAAAATATTGCTGTTTATAGATGACATGGTCTTATATATAGAAAACCATAAATCATACACCAAAAATTGTTTAATAAATGCACACAGTAAATTATCAGAATATAAAATAAGCATATAGGTATCAGTTGTGCTTTCATACACTAACAACAAACTATCTGATAAAAAATCAATCTCATTTATTAATACCATAGTATCAAAATAATAACTTTCTTAGCTATAAATGCAACTAAGGCGGTGAAAAATCTTTAAACCAAAAAATATAAAATATTGATGAAAGAAATGGAAAAAGACACAAAAAATTGAAAGGTATCCCATGTTTAGGGATTGGAAGAATAAATATTGTCAAGGTGTCATATTATCCAAAGAGATTCAATGACTTACGTATCCAAATTGCAATGGCATTTTTAACAATAATAGAAAATACAACCTAAAATGCATATGGAACTGCAAGAGATTTGAATAGCCAAAGCAATCTTGAAGAAAAAGAATAAAGCTGGGGGCATCATACTTTATGATTTCAAACTACATTTCAAGATTGTAGTAATAAAACTATGAAGGCACGTGAATAAAAATTGACACAAAAATACAATGAATAGATTAGAGAGGCCAGAAATAAAACCTTGTACATAAGGTCAACTAATCTTTGACAAGGCACCTTGACATATATATTTCTTGCTATTTTTATAAGACCAAGAATTCAAAATAAAGAAAGTATAATCCCTTTAATACTTGGTTAGGAAAACTGGATACTCACAAGCAGAAGAAAGAAATTAGACCATTTTTTACACCCTACCCAAAAATTAACTTAAAATAAAAACAAATATAAAAATGAATCTTTTAAAAAAATAAAACATTCAAAAAAGCTCCTCAATATTGGTACCCAATGTATGGCAACAAAAGAAAACATAAAGAAGTTGGACTGCATCAAACTTAAAAGCTTCTGCACAGCAAAGAAAACAATGAAATAAGAAAATTTACAGGATGAGAGAAAATATTTGCAAACTATATATCTGATAAAAGATTAATATCCTAAATACGTAAGGAACTTACATGAAATATAGGCAAAAACAACAATTATTATAACCTGACTGAAAAATAGGCAAAAGACTGAATAGATATTTTTCCAACAAAGATACACAAATGACAGACAGTTATATGAAAAGGTCTGGCTCAACCTCACCAATTATCAGGCAAATGCGCATCAAACCATGATTACATATCACTTGATATCTGTTAGGATTGCTAATATCAAATAGAAGAGGGATAAGGAATGCTGGCAAGGATATGAAGAAGATAAAATTCTGTAGGGGCCGCCCTTGGGCAGGAAATTGGTTTTTGCCCAGAGTCAGTGAAACTGGATGTGCTTCTTGAGGCCAGAGATCAATAGGTCCTGCACATGGTCTGTTGATGATCGATAGGTCCGCACATGGCCTGCTGATCATGTAACCTGTTCCCTGTGACTGATAGCCAAGGGCCTGTGGTCTTGCACGCAAGCCAAGGCGTCTCATTGTCTGCACGCAGTGATGAGGTCAGGAGGTTGAGATGCAAACATTCACCTACCTTGAGCAATCACTCTTAACAAATGGAACAGGTTACATCAAGGCATCAAAGAAAGTCACGCACCAGGAAGTAGCTGCGGGGCAGAAAGTATAAAAATAAAGCGACTGGCGCTTTTCAGTGCTGCAGCCTTGAACCGTCTTCGCACGTCTGTGTGTGTTTTTTTGTGTGTCTGTTTGTTTCTTTATGTTTATGTGTTCATCCCCTGTTCTGTAATTGGGCCACGACAAATTCTGTGTACTGTTGGTTAGTCATAAATTGCTAGAGTCATAAAATTAGTATAGAAGTTATTTAAAACATGAAAATATAGAACTACCTTATAATTCAGCAATCCCACTTCTTTGTATATTTCCAAAGGAAATAAAATCAGTATCTCAAAGACCTATCTGTATGCCCATAGTCATTACAGCATTATTGACAATTGTCAAAATATGAAAACCACATAATGTTTGTGGACACTTAACAGATAATACAACATATATACACAATAGAGAATTATTCAGCCAGAAAAAAATAATAGAATCCTTCCATTTCAGTGACCTAAGGACATTATACTAAGGGAAATAAGCCAGACACAAAAGGACAATTACTGCATGCTCTCACTTATAAGGGGAATCTGAAAAGTTTGAACTCACAGAATGAGAGAGAATAAAGATGGTTGCCAGGGCCTGGAAGAGGGTAAAATGGGGAGATGTTGTTCAAAAGGTACAAACTTTCATTTATAAGATGAATATGTTTTGGGGATCTGATGTACAATACCATAACTATAGTTTAAAATAATGTTTTAGGTAATTAAAATTTGCTAAGATAGTAGACCTTAAGTGTTCTCACTACACAAAAATGTAACAATGTCAGCTGATAGATATGTTCGTTAACTTGATTGTATTATTTCACATGTATACACATATCAAATTCCATTATATACAATGAGCAGTTATCACATATCAAATTATATACGATGAATAGGTATACAATTCTTTTCTGCACTAGATAATGAGGTAACAGGAAGGGGACAGAAGTCAATTGTGCTTCTTTTGGTAAGAAGGTTTGTTTGTCAGATAAGAAAATGTCAGGTCCCTCCCTGCACTTGGGGTGGAGGCAACAAAACAAAGTTAGAGAGACGTTGATTCTGAGGCTTATTTCTGAGGCTTTCCAATTTTCCAAAGCCCTCAGCATCCCTAAGCCTCATATTTTTGAAGAATCATTTTCTGCATCCCAACATTAATTTATAGGGAAACAAAATTTAGGCTTAACCAACAACAAACCACAAATTATCCTTTGATTACAAAACTAGGACATTTTCACCTGGATAGTCCAAAAAGGTGACTTTATAGCTGTAACCAAGCAAGTAGTTAATGTGGTTTGCTACATCATTCACCGTCTAAAAGCCTTTCCCTCAAGTTCCTCCACTAGACCCCAAACCACAAACCATGGCTGGGGCCTTTCAGATTCATGCATTGCTGTTTGCCCAATAAACTCTTTAACATTTTATCAATGCCTCAGTCTATTTCTGAAAGGAGAAAGGAGGGACTGGGGTCCCAGGGACCACAGCTTCTCCCACGCCTGAACTTCCCCACCGAGTCAGGATCCTCCTCTGCTGATCCTCCCATTATCACTGCACGATCTGGGGCAGACGCGGGCTGCAGGCGCAGAGCTGCTCAAGAGGGCTCTAGGCCAGGACCAAAGTCTCCGTGCAGGGACGAAACAGGACTCCCAGTCTGGGCTGCTAATCCGCCCCACTCTGCAGCCAGAGGGGTCTAAGGGTCCAGCTGTGCCAGCAGCGAATTCTGTCTGCAGACCCCGGAGCTGACCACGGGGTGTCCAGTGTCACACAACAGCCGGTTGAGCTTGTTCCAACCAGCCCCCTCCCCCTGTCACCACGTCTTAGAACACCTGACTCAGCACACTGGCCATTTTCTGATTTCCAGGATGTCCACCCTAGGAACCTTCCAGTATCCTTGCATGTCACAGGGCAACAGAAGCTGTGACAGAATCACCTAGGCATCACAGAGCCAAAAGCATGGAGCACCATAGACCAGACCCTGAGTTTGGCCGGCACAGAGACAAAGGCCCCATAAGAGTGTGGAAGGTCCCACCTTTTTCTCTGGCTGTGCACCTGATTGGACCGTTCTCACTTCAGCGCCCCTAATTGGATAAGGGCTCCAAGCCCTGCCCCCTCCAGTTAAGGGACAGGAGATGGATCAGACTTCAGACTGAATGCGGCCAGAATGATGGGATGTGGGTGTCAGCCATTTTCAGTCAGGTCTGTCTTTCAGAACTGGGAAGTGGGCTGACTCAGGGGGCATTTGCGTTTAACCTTGTATGTATGTAAGTAAGTATTTATTTACTTTTAACGATAGATTCACATGTAGTTGTGAGGAATAACACAGGCTGATCCTTGTATCCTTTACCCAGTTTCTCCCACGGCTAACATCTTGCAAAACTATAATATTACAACTAGGACGTCCACATTGATGCAATCAAGATACAGAACACTGTAACCACGCCAGGATCCCTCCTCTTGTTGTCCTTACAGACACACCTACCTCCCCTCATCAGCCCCTGACTCCATGGCAACCACCAATCCCTTCTCCATTTCTGTAATGTTGCCATTTGAATTGAATTCTAATGCACTCTCCCCCACCTGCCACCCCCCACATACAACCTTTAAGTATCAGTATTTATGCTGGCAGAGATTCTTCTAAAATAAGAATTGCGTCTCCAGTTTTTTCTTTTTCAGTTTCAGGAAGACAAAAGGTCATATTAGAGCACCAGATAAGAGAAATTTTCGGTAATTCATTTAATAAAATAATTGGGTTAATATGCCTGGGTCTGTAGCATTACAAGTGAAATCCATGCTTCATTGCTTTCGTACTGGGTGAATTACCCACGGAAGCCGAGAGACTGAAAATGAGAATAACAGCCTATCTTTCCCCATCTGCACCTGCCACCACCACCTTCATAGCCAGCTTGTGCCCAAAGCACAATACAACAGCAGAATACTGTTTAAATCTCTTCTGAAATGTTCACGTAGATATGATCCTGATAGCTGTTATAAAAGTCAAATCTAAGCCACTGAAATAGTTGACCAAGTCATCTGTGAAGGCTGTGTCTGAGAAGGTTAGCTGACTAAAGATGGTTAGCCACAGGAAAGACATCATTTATAATCCATTTTCCAGTAATTCCTTATTTACCTCTTAGAGATTGATTTACCCACCTGGCAGCGCAGATGAGCAGTTTGACTCCAGTTTACAAGCGGCAGTGTGATGGGAGGGTCGACGGGGCTGCTGTAAAGTAACAACAGACCACGGGCTGGGCAGCTTACACAGCAGACATTTAAATCTCACAGTTTTGGAGGCTGGGAAGTCCAAGATCAAGGTTACAGTCAGATTTGGTTCCTGGTGAAGCCTCTTATCCCAGCCTATAGATGACAGCTTCTCACTGTGTCCTCACATGGCAGAGAGAGAGAGAAAGTGCTTTCTGGGGTCTCTTCTTCTGAGGACACCAGTCCTATCATTGTATCAGGGCCCTACCCTTACTCATTTAACCTTAACGACCTTCTCAAAGGCCCCATTTCGAGATACAGCCACACTGGGAGTCAGGGTGTCAACATATAAATCTTGGGAGGATAGTACGTAGCCTGTAGCCAGTAGGCTGGAGGATAAGGGTGTATGTGAAGAGATTTGTTCCAGGAATCAGAAAATTCCTTCTCTTACCTAGTTGCTATGTGAATTCAATGAGTCTTTGCAGGTTTTGAGTCTTAATGATCTCCTCTGGAGCATGTGCATGAGAAAATTGCAAGACTTCCGCCAGCTGGTTCCCCCAGGGTTCCATGGTTCACACTAACATTGCACACGTTCCAGCGTGTCCAGTGAGGCCAGTGGCCGAGCATCCCACATGCACGCTGTGCTTGACCAGCCAGCCTCCCTTTGCCCATGGACATCTCGATGTCCAGAAAACCCTTCTGTTACCAGATTACCTGATGAGATCCCTCTTGCCTTTCAGAATACTTCCGCACATCATTCATTACTCTGTACTTTTCTCCATCATTTTGTCCCAGGTGCTGTTCTAGGTGCTGGGGATGTCCCTGCTCTGATGCAACTTAAGTTCCAGTGGATGTGCATGGAGAGAAGGAAAATAAACAAACAAACAAATATATAGTATGTCCAGATGGTGATAAGTTCTATGGAGAAAAATAGAGTAGAGTAAAGATGTGGGACATCCTGGGCAGGGTGCAAGAGTGGAAGTTGTTATTTATATCTGATGGTCAGGAAAAGTCTTCGTGCAGGTATGCAAAGGACGTGAGCTAGCCAAGCATGTGTTGGGTGAAGAGGGCTCTGGGTGGGCAGGGCAGGAAGTATCTAGAGTGTGCTTGGTGTGGCCGGAGAAGAATGAGCAAGGGGGGGCAATAAAACAAAAATGAAATAAGGTCAGACAGCTGATGGGGCCCGGAGTCAGCCAGCCTTTGTTCAGTCTCCAGAGACTCAGGTAGCTGCCTCTTCCATTTTGACTAGAATTTATACTATTCTTTGCAGGAGGATGGTCTGTTAGGAGCTCACTCCTCTATATCGAAAGCAAAACTGTCTAGATTGACATTTCTTTTTTTTTTTTTTTTTGAGACAGAGTCTCACTCTGTTGCCCAGGCTAGAGTGAGTGCCGTGGCGTCAGCCTAGCTCACAGCAACCTCAAACTCCTGAGCTCAAGCGATCCTCCTGTCTCAGCCTCCCGAGTAGCTGGGACTACAGGCATGCACCACCATGCCCGGCTAATTTTTTCTATATATATTTTTAGCTGTCCATATAATTTCTTTCTATTTTTAGTAGAGATGGGGTCTCGCTCTTGCTCAGGCTGGTCTCGAACTCCTGAACTCAAAACGATCCGCCCACCTCGGCCTCCCAGAGTGCTAGGATTACAGGCGTGAGCCACCGCGCCTGGCCTAGATTGACATTTTTTAAATGTAAATTGAATCATGTTAGTCACTTGCTTAAAACACTTCATTTTTTTTCCATTTATTATATATATAAAAGTCAAAACCTCTCACCATGACTCCACATGGGCTGTTTCTTACCATCCTAACCCCATTTTGCCTGCTCCCCTATCCAATCCGCCCACCAGTGTCTTCTGAAGCTCCAGTCACCAGGGTCTCCTTCCAGTTCTGTGAACCTTGGGACTTTATCTTCCCTGCAGCTACTAATGCTAAAGGTTTCCCTGTCTCGTCATCCTGGCTTCCTACCCTACAGGGCTCAGCTTCAATGTCCTCCTCTGAATCAGGCTGAAAGCATCTCTTTACTGGAATTTGAAATAATCTGTACTTACTTAATTTGTTGCTTTTCCACTTGCTTTTTTTTCTCTCCCGCTACTAAATTTACACTTCATGAGGGCAGGGACCACTTGCAAGCATTGTTTCTGGAACATGACAGGTGCTCAAAATATTTGTTGAATAAATAATCCATGACTAGGTGAATTTGGTATTTGATAGCACTGCCTAAAGCAGACTGGAATTTCTGTGGGTCTCCAAGAAAGCTGGGGAAGTAGGTGAGTTCTCTGTCCTCATCGTCCTTCATTTATCAGCCGCATGGTACTCAGCTGATCATAGCCTCCTCTAGATCTGTAAAGCCCTTTTAAGTTATAATTTTAATAACTGTCCTATTAAGAACAAAACTTTCTTTTCATTAATGATGAGTGGCACAATTTGATTTTTTTTATAGTAATTGTGTAAAGGCAGGGTAATTTGTTGACAAATAAGTTAGAAATGACTGAGTTGTTTTTGGTTTGGGATTGGAATGCATGCTAATAGGTAGATTGAAATGCAATTCCTTATTCCTGCACTGGAAATTGAGAAAAAACTGTTGTGGCTTACAAAAACCAGTTTTTACATTGGTGTTTCTACTTGATGAGATAAGAGAAGATTTTAGGCTGCTGTGTCCAACCTGAGTTCTTAAATATTAATAACATTGTGTGTTGTTTTCTACATCCAATACAAGAGTAGGCAGTTTAGATATATTCATGACTATATTTCCTATTTTCTGTTTTTGAAAAGGAGTTAGTATATATCAATCTGTGGAATAAGAATTTATACAAGTTATAGATACAGTGAATATCAACTTGAGATAAGGATGTAGAATTATTACCATTTTTCTTCTCATGAGTTGAATTTGGACATTATGTTCTTTACACTTTCTTTAGCAAGCGATCCATTCTAGAGATGAAAGAAAAACTCTAAAGCTGTAACTAGAAGCAATTCAAAACCATCGTGGCTGGTGAGATTCAGCTGAGCAACAAATGTGAGATGTGAGCTTTTTTACTTTGAAATTTACTGGCCACCACATACCTGTTCACTAGATACAAACTGACAAGCTAGCAAAGTGTTCCTTTTTAAAGGGGAACATAATAAAATCATTGTTTTGTTTATTGATTCATTATAAAAAATTTTCCTATGTTATTAGCTGGCTGAGAAAAGTAGAAAGGAATGGATACCATTATTATTGTGAATGACATGAACTTTTTGGAACACCTCCATTAAATCCCCCGGAATTCTCTAACTTCCACTTGGGCAAAGCCACCAACACTGATGAAAGGCCAGTAAAGGGATTTAAATGGGGGACTCACCTGATCAGTACTGGTGAAGGGCCAGGAAAACACGAAGCCATCCCACTGCTGAGCTGGAAGAATTTTCACCAAGGGCATGTGAACTGAATGTTGCCTTGAAGAATGATTGTGCTTTTTTACCCCATGGGAGTAGAGGAAAGAGAAGACAGCAGGAACAGAAACACAGGTCTGGGGACTAAGACCATATTTTCTATATCTGGTCATCCTAAATGTCAACAGACAAGTTATTTTCATATTTTGGCTACTGTGAATAATCCTACAATGAACATGGAAGTGCAGATATCTTTACAAGGTGGTGATTTCATCTCCTTTGGGAATATAGCCAGAAGAGAGATTGCTGGGATATATGGCAGTTCTATTTTTAACTTCTTTAGGAACCTCCATACAATTTTCCATGTCTATACCAATCCACATTCTCACCAACAGTGTACCCAGAGTTCTCTTTTCTCCACACCCTTGTCAATATTTGTTATTACTTGTCTTTTTGATAGTAGCTATTGAAAGGTGCTATTTAAGATAGAGAAAACCTCCCTGTTAAAGTAATAGTTATGCAGAAGCCTGAAGTGAAGCAAAAACCATGGGAATGTTTAGGAAAGAACATTCCTGACATAAGGAAAAGCAAATGCAAAGATGGGAGCATGCTTGGCGTGTTCAGAGAAATGCCAAGAAAATCAGTGTGACAAGAACAGAGTAAAAGAATGTTAGGAAATGAGTATGGAGAAGTAACCAGAAATTAAATTACTTAGGACCTTTGGGGCTATGGCTAGGATTGGATTCCATTCTAAAGATGACAGGAATCTACTAGATGGCTTAGAACAGGTGAGTGATATCAGAAATATGCTTTAAAAGGATCATTCTGTCTAGTGTAATAATATAGCCTAATAATAGAGGGCCTAATAATAAACATAGCCTAGTAATAGAGGGCTCCTAAGTTATACATACTTAGGTTCAAATACGATCTCAGCCAAATACTCGTGTGACTTCAGGTGAGTTACTTAACCTCAGTGCCAGAGTTTCCTCCTTTTATAATGTAGTTGAGACTACCTGTCACAGAGATATTGTGAATGAGATAATAGGTTACAAAATGCTTAGTTAGCCCAGTGTCTGGCACAAGGTAAGCATTCAGTGAATGCTATAATTATTGCAATTGGCTAGGTAGGCTCCATATGGCCTGAAGATTGCAAATTGATCTTCACTTTTCTATAATAGAACCGCCCCTATTCTCCCCAACCCAACCCCACATTCTAAATATTAGTTTAATACATTCTAATCTGATATGAACCAAGACATTAGCTATCCACCTTTTTAAGAATTGGGTCTAAAGTTAGTTCTAAGTGACGGCCTAGGGAGCTTTTAGGATGAAATTGGATTTCTACAAGTTAACCACTTAGAGGCCTTTTTAGCTCCTAGATGCCCAGTTATGTTCCAAAAAACAGAATTCTGGCATATGAATGACCTCTAGGTGTTGTTCCTATTCTATCACAATAAAAGTACTTTGTAAAAAGGTTTCCTCATTAACTATTTCATTCACAGTTCCTTGGAAATAAGAAATGCCTTTAGGTGATGGGGGATAATCTAATACACAGAACATCAAATCTGTCAAGTATAAGTTTTCAGTAGTGATCCTCAGATCCAAAGATTTTAAAGCACATAATACTTCTAATAATTCTGCATAAGGATATTATAGAATAATAGATCATTTGAATAGTTCAAGAGTTACAGGTAATCTCTTCTGCTGGTCAACATTTCTTAATCTGATGTCCAGACCACTCTCCTCAACTTCCTACCCTATTCCATGGATAGGCTCCATGTATGCCAAATTCTGTTTGTGTGTGTGTATCTGTGTGTAGGTACAGAGTGTGTTTTGACACCTATAATAGAGACTCTGGGCCTGCAATTGCTATATATCTTTAAATGAATGGTACTTTAAAATATGGTTCTAGTCATAGTACAGTGAGTACCATGGGATTATATTACATTTTTCTAGTTAGACACTATCATAAACTTTAGCCTCAAGGAAAGAAAACAAGATCTGTAAAAATGAGCAAACATTGTTATCTTAAAGTATAGGTGTTCATTCCTAAACTTTTTTCCCAAACTGTGGCAGACACTGCTGGTTGTTCCCAAATGTTCTCCTCTTTCTCCATAATGGTAATGTCTTTTTCATGGACATATTGCCACCCAGAATAATACATTTCCCAACCTCTCTAATACCCACGTATTGTTCTTGTATTCAAGTTCTGGCCAATGACGTTATTGTAATTTCCCAGACTTTCTTTATTTTTCTTACCTTTCTCCCTCTGCTAGCCGGAGCTTTATTTATAACTTACCATTGAGTTATTACATGAGGGGGAAATAAATTTATCTTTTTTTAAGCCACTATTATTTTGGTGTTGTGCTGTAAGTGATCCAGTGGCCCAATTCATAAACTTTATTCCAAAAAGACACTGAAGAAATTGTGAGGTATTTATGTTCAGTGGATATTTTAAAGTTCCTGAAGATTTAGTTTTTAGCCACTTTGCAATGATAGATAAATAAAAAATATGATTACGTAATTCTCAACAAAGATCAGCTAAATAAATCAATAATTTTAAAAGTATAAGCTTGATACTTTAGCAGTTTTGGTCTTACTGCAAGTCATTACATCATTATTCAAAATAATAACAGAAAGAACAATGTGATAAATTGAGTCTAGGGAATATAGTAGGTCAAGTAAATACTACCGTTCTTCCCCAGTGCTAACCCGTCCGGCATTCCAATATTGGCCATGAGCAAAATTAATGCAGATACGAGATATAGTCTACAATCAGAGCTCTTAGCGCAATGGATACTTGTTGACTCTGAATTGGCTCTTGCCCACTCCCAAACTCCAGAATGTTCTTATGCTTAGGCAGCATCTCTGCAACTATTCTAGAGGTGTCGGGCTGGATTACATGTGATACCAGGCCTTGCTTTTTTTCACTTAAAGATATCTGTTCTAGTCCAGACAGGTAAAAAAGAGGAAGCAATTTTTTAACAGGGTACTTGAAAGCCTATCTGAGAAAGTTTTCTGACTGAATCCATAGGGCTCTTGAGAGGCTGGGGTCTTAGTGAGACCAGGAACCTGCACCCTCCTACTCAAGATGAGTTCTTCAGAGGTGAAGATACTCATGGAAATAATGATGTCAAAAGGCTGTCTTTAAATTTTGACCTAGCCAGGTGTGGTGGCTTATACTTAAAATCCCAGCTACTTGGAAGACTGAGGTGGGAGGATTGCATGAGGGCAGCCTGGAAAACCAGACAGTGTAGTGAGACCCTGTCTAAAAAAATTCTTGACCTAAATGTATTATTGCATTTCCTGAATAATCTAGGGAAGGCAGAAATTAACTTACACTGCAAGATAGTAGGATCTCCTCCATTAGATTATACATGTGACAAGTGGGGGGGTGGATTTTTAGTTATATTGTCAGCATCTAGGAAAGTGCTGATACTTAGTAAGCTCTCAATGAATGTACAATTTGGTTCAGTATGTGCCTTGGGGTTTAACAGTTGTGACCAATATTTTTTAAACTTAAAAAATTTTCTACTTACATACAAATAAATGAAATAAATTTGGGGGGCATTTAACTATTATAGGTTTCTGTGTGACAGAATGTAGTTTGTTAAGCCTGGGGTTAATACTTGAATCTACAATCCACTATCAGAAGGAAGGCTAAGTTACTCTTGATGTGATTTTGGAAAACTCAGTTTCCACTTTGGGAAATGAGGGAAACATTTCCTATGAGCTCTGAAATTCTGTTTCTATGCCTAGTATACAATAGGTTCTCAATATTCGTTGAGTAACTAATGCACTCAAGACCCCATATTAGTAAAAGACTGAAAGATATTGCTCAAAAGCTTTTATTCTATCTAGTTAGCAAAATTTCTGAAAACTATTCTTTGTAAACATTTTCAAACTTAGCAATTTTCATAAACTATTTAATCAAATGAGAAACTTTATTTTTGTATATCAGATCACATAAACAATAAGTATTCCCAATTCCTCAAACACTTGAAGTAATCTTGCCAGTCAGATATCACTAACTCTTAATGGTTTGGCCTAAGAAATAAAAATAAAGACTAATTTATTGTATTCTGTACATTTGATTGGAAATCATATGTATTAAGTTGAACTATACTAAATTGCTGCTATTCAATGGTTTTCTCCTTCAAAAATGGCAGCTTGAAATGGCTCAAACTAAATATATTTAGCATTAACAGGTTTAAAAAATATGACAAGAGGGGTTCCAAAGCCTCTCAATTCTCCCTTTCACTCTTATCATCTCCTGCCTGTTAGGGGTGTGGCAGGGATTTTTCTAAAATTTCACAGTCTTGTACCTCTTCTACACAGCATTTGCAACTTGTGGTTTAAAAACAGCATAAATTTGTATTTTTGTTTTGCTAACTATGGTAAGGGGCAAGTATGAGTAATTAAACTTTTTATAGAGGGAATATACTGTAAATTCCTTAATAATTTAGGTCAGTGCTTCACAATTTTAGCATTCATAACAATCACCAGAGAACTTGTTAAAATTATTAAAACACAAGTTTCTGGGCCCTATCCCAAAGTTTAACAAATTCACAAATTATGCTAATGATGCTGGGTACTAAAACCAAACTTTGAGAACCACTGACCTGGATGTAGGAGAGACTTATTTGTAACCAGCCTTTTTCTTTCTTTCTTTTCTTTCTCTTTTTTTTTTTTTTTTTTGTCTTTCAGTAGATAAAACTCAAGTTGATGAGGTATATTCCCTTAAATCAAAACCATTTTTGGTAAAGTAGTACATTAGCTCAATTGCAAGATAATTGTAAATTGGATTTGCTTTGACTTGACTTAGTTACTACAGTCCACAATTTCAGGACAACTAACTCCGAGGAATCCATTTACCAGTCCTTTCTTTCCAACTGCACTATGCTCTGGCTTGTCAAAAGAAACAACGGTCGCCCCAGCCTTGCACTTGGAACTCCAAGCCCGGGTCACCTCACTGGCCTTATCAGAGACAGCGCGTCCATCTTGACAAACTCTGCAGGAGGCTCCTGATAGGGCAGCTTTTGGGCGTCCATCTAGGAGACCAAGCCTGACCCGCTGCAGTGGGCAAACCCAACCGCATCAGCGAGTTTTCTCTCCAGTGACCTTCTCCGAGCAAAGGGCGCCCTAGGAGGAGCGCAGCTGACAGGTTCCGACCGGCTAGAGATGACTTGGCAAATTTGCGCTGGGAACCTCCGCCTTCCAGCACTTGTTGCCGCCCCACAAGGGGCCACTTGGCCCGAGGACCAACCCCAGCCCCGGCTCTCTGTTTCAGGAGAGGCTGTGCAGATCGGCGTTCAGGGTGCGAGCTCGCCCACTTAGCTCACTAAGATGTTGGCCAAGCCCGATGTCGGCTTAGCTCGAGGCTTCTCGGCAGATCGTGGCCGCTGGTTCTGCTGGTAAGGTCGCCCTGCCCGGCCCAAGGCTAGTCATTTTCCCTACGGCGTGTCCCGACAACATTTTGCGGACAAGTGTCCCAACCGCAGTTCTACCCTCTTCCTCATAATTCCAGGCTCCGGGCCCAACCCTTGAGCCGGTGAAGCGCGAGATCAAAGGAGGCGGGGAGCACGCGGTGGAGGCCAGGTGCCTCCGGTAAAGTAGCCGCGGCGCCCGCGCCCTCGGCTCTCGGGTTCCGTCCGACCTTCTTTGTTCCTAGCCTAGAAAGCAAGGGTGTCAGTCCCAACGCCTGCAACTTTAAGGAGTCCTTTTTGCCATGCTGGCTATTTTACTTCAAAAGGGTCTAGTTTCATCTTAATTATGCTGTCAATTGTAGACTCTTACCAGCTAGCTCAGATCTTACATAAATCCTGCCTCCCTCCTCAAAGTACATATGTCAGGACTCCTCAGGGCTTCTTATTGCATACTCTGCTTGCTTGGGGACATTTGTGCCTTAAATAGGCACATTAAAGTCAAATGCATATGTTAAGACATATAAACACCTTTGATATAATTGCCTCACAATTTATGGAGAGTTATGCTATGGGAAAAAAACTTTTAGAAAAAAATCTATAACTAATCTTGGAAATAATTACCTCTAAATATGGCTGGAGAAAGTTACTAACCATAAGATACATCATGTGCATATAATTTAAAGATATTTAAAATATAAATTATGAATTGTTTGAAAATTTAATCTTATATACTGTGATGCATTTTTATTATAAATATGTAAAGTAATTATCATAACTGGCTCATCACCTTAAAACATTTTATAAATGCAGCTATTCTTTTAATAAATTATATTATGGTAACTAATAACTCATATTAAGACACAGAATAGAAGATGTCTAATGTTTAACTTTGACTAGGTAAAATTTATTTTATTTTCAAACAAATTTGGACGTTTTATAAGCAACTACTGAAAATTATGTTTAGTTATCATTATGTCATGAACTGCTTGCATCTCAGGGATACCAAAGCCACCAGATATGTCTCTTAGAATCGGCACACATTCCTAAAGATGTCATTATATTAATATAACAATTGAGGCATTCTTTTCTTATAGGTAATTGTATAATGTCCATTCATTACTGTGATGACAGTGGCCCCACTGCTTACTTTTTTAGTTGTTTCCTAGTAGTGATGATGTATTTGCACCAATTTATTCACTATTTGAGGTTAAATTTCATAATGTTCAAGGCTTTGTCAGCTGATCACCTGCCTTGTGATCAAAGAAAACTCAGATGGCCCAAAGGGAAAGTGAGGCTAATTGATCAATATCCTCATCTATGACTAATGACTCATAAGGCATCTGTATGTTGATTTAGATGATCATGCTACATATTAGGCACTGCTAAACTCAAAGAATATTAAAAGTGGATTAGACTGTTTTGTCTAATCTGTTAGACTGTTTTGTTGGATGAGTATTTATCACAAACATAATGGGTGATTCCATCATAATTTGTACAATTTTAACTAGTCTGAATGAAAATTAGGACATTTATAAGACAAAAGTAGTTCCATAGTTAATTTGTATATTTTGTGCAGGGAGTTAGCTATACTTCCCACAAAGAGGTTTTTCCAGTCGGGTCTCTCAGGCAGGGGTCGTTGCAAAGTATGAAAAAATACTAGGAAACAGAAATAAAAAATAATAATACACAGAGCCAAAGATATAGTTTATAATGTAAAGGTTTATGAAGACAGACAAAGGGAGGGTGTCCGGAAGGTATATATCCCTCCTACAGAGATATAACAAAGACTGAACTTTTTACATGGATATTTATAGGGCAGATACAGGCTCCCGTTACCAAGGGCAATGAGATTTATATAATAACAGGCAGTTTGGTTTAGGGTCAAAGTCTTCTTTTTTTTTTTTTTTTTTTTTTTTTTGAGACAGAGTGTCGCTCTGTTGCCCGGGCTAGAGTGAGTGCCGTGGCATCAGCCTAGCTCACAGCAACCTCAAACTCCTGGGCTTAAGCGATCCTACTGCCTCAGCCTCCCGAGTAGCTGGGACTACAGGCATGCACCACCATGCCCGGCTAATTTTTTTTTTTTTTTTGTATATATATATTTTAGTTGTCCATATAATTTCTTTCTATTTTTAGTAGAGATGGGGTCTCACTCTTGCTCAGGCTGGTCTCGAACTCCTGACCTCGAGCGATCCACCCGCCTCGGCCTCCCAGAGAGCTAGGATTACAGGCGTGAGCCACCGCGCCCGGCCTCAAAGTCTTCTAAATGGCTACTACAGATCCTTTAACTAACTCTATCTAGGTGAACAATGAGTTACAAAATCTTCTTGGGGCAAACTTCTAAGTTTTATGATAAGGCTATTACTTTAGCAAAAAACAGAGACGTCTTGGCTCTGGTAATTGTGTTCTTGGAGACAGAGATGATCTCAGAAGTCAACATGAGCTGTGCCTTCTGCTAATTACTTTAACCGCATGGTTCCGTCTGGGCCCGGCTTGGGCATTAGCATATCTATTTGATCAGCTCTCATCTCTGGCAGCCTTTTTAATCAGTTCTGGCAACCTATGGCCCTAGGTGAAGCCTGCCTTGTCTCTCAAAACAGGTGAGACCCATAGGCCCAGCTTACAGCTGTCTCTTTGAAATGCAGCTGTCATGAACCAATGAGACACACTCCTGGGGTGAGGCAGCTTTTGAACTAACACATTTTTCTTTAAGGCAAAACCTTATTTGACTTCTGAAATCAAATCTTGTGTCCAGAAACACAGGGGATGTTTCTATAACTCAGTATTCTTAGGCTCAACAATTTTGTACTTTCATAATAGTAAAATAGAGTCATGCTTGCTTTTACTTGACCAAAAGAATTTTCATAAAACTTTATGTTTATTGCATTGTAATAAATGTAGACTAACACAATGACATAAACTAGGTCAAGGGCCAGAAAGCAATCAATATACAAGAGAGGTAGAATTTTAATAAAAACAAAAAATGCATTTGGTTCTCTGGCACTCAGTTCTAATTACTGATACTGCCATTGAATATAACGTGTGTGTGTGTGTGTGTGTGTGTGTGGTGGGTTATATGACCTTTTGGTTATAAAGGTCAAAAATATATTCTGGCTTTCTTAGGGAAACCAAAAAAGAAACTGGGAGGTTTATTGGAGAGATACCAGGATACCTCATGGAATTCAAGGTCTGGAATGCATTCCTGGAACAAACTGGAATCAGGGGCTGAAGCACTGAGGGGAACTTAGGAAGTGAACTGCCATCTCTTTTTTATTTTATTTTATTTTATTTTATTTTTTTGAACTAAAATGTTTCAAATCTCTATTGTTTGGAAATAGAGTAAATATGTTGATTGACTTTGCTTTTTGTTTTTGTTGTTGTTTTGTTTTTACCATCTCTTCTCTTTCTCAAGTGGTCAAGCATTCCCAAGGCAGCAGGGAGGTGAGAATAATAGGGCTACAAGTATTATCACTACAGCTGTTAGGATGGCTTGCTATAGTTTCACGAATTTGCCTGGTAAGTAGTAAACATGCCATTATGAATTACACAGACAGTAAAAGCAAGTCATCACGGTACCAATTCCCTGTGCCCTAGTACCACAGACAACAAGGAACTGAAGGCCAGAGCGTAGGTGTTATGAGTGGTGGGTCACTCTGCTTTTGAAGACCCACCTCTAAATCACAGCCAGGCAGTTTTATAGACTTACGCTGAAGTCTGCAGTTGTAATCTACATGCGGTAAGGTGCAAAGTCTTGTGCTGTACTGAAACTAGAGAGAGGGATGGGCAAATGGCCTTGTGGCAATCTTCCACAAGATAGGGAAGAGAAATTGCCTCTTAGTAGCTCCTCACAGGCTACTTACCTTCCCTTTCACTTGGAGAAATTACAGGGCATTCTGTAAACTCAGGGCAGACTGTGGTCAAGCTTTGCCTACCTAGCCCATGTGGAGATATATGTCATGCTGTGTAGCTATTTCCCTGTGTTCTTCTGCTGTCCACATCAGTCTTCTTTCTTACAGTTGACTGCTATTTTCTGCTCTTCCAGTCCATGTAGCAGAATGTGGTCCCTAGCAGATTCTAAGTATACATGCTCTTGGCTTCTGTTCCTTGCAGAGAGCAAGAGACTGACTTGCTTTTTTTTCAGTTCTTGCCCAAAATCCTGGAGTGAAGACTCAAAATAACTCAGCTTTGGCAGGGGCCCACCTCTGTAACAATCAACTGTAGCCAATCCCTATGTAGACTGGTTGGGCACGTAGGTTGGGGAACCTTAGGGGAGATTATTTTCCAGAGGAAAAATTAGATAGATCGTGAGATGGGCAATAGGTGTTCTCTTTAACACTATATGTCTGCCTTTTATTAGAAGGTGGTTTGTAATATTTGCATGTAAAAGACTAAAGAGATTGATGCATTGACAGTTGCTTAGACAATGCACATCTAAAGACTGGTCTTGAGATTGTAGCTACAGCTAATATGTATAGATCTTGTTACCAATGTCAACTTTATCTTATGTGATGAAGTCTGTGCTCAAGATATGTCAGTATGTACTGGAGTTTTACAGAGCAGACTTCTAGTCTGTGTTCTCAGCTTCAAGTAATAGCATAAGATTCAAGTGAGAGAGTCATAGAAGCCAATGATGAGAGCTTTAGGAAGATCAACAAGGCCCAGCACTGCAAAGGGGGTAAAGATGAGAATGATAGGAGGTCACTGGATTGGACCTTTGGTACTCAAATTGTGGTCCATGGATGAGCAGCTAGAATGAGTATGGTAGGACCCGAAAGCTTGTTGAAAATGTAGGATCTCAGGCCTCGCTCCACACTGACCATATCAGAATCTGCATTTCAGGAAGGCCCCAAGTCATTGGTTTGTACTATATAAAGTTTTAGAAGCATTGTATTAAAAGACCTTTGAGAAAAATTATTCCCTCGATGGGGAAGACCAAAGCCAAACTGCAGAGGGTTGCAAGTGAAATCTGTCTTGGTTTTCATTGCTGACCAGAGAGAGAAGAACGAAGTCTGTATTCCTTATTATGTGCCCTCAGTTTAGCTTTGAGGCTTATTTTCCATCCCTCTCCTACACATTCCATCCAATTTCTGCTAAATAGGTCTGCCTACCATTCTTGGATGTTGCCTAGACCTTTCCATCTTTATTCCCAGTGCCTGGAATGTCTTCCCCCTTATTTTGTCTACCAGTCAAAATCCTATCCATTTTCCAAGGCCCAGCTTGAAAATTATTTTCTGCATAAATGTTTCCCAGATGGCCTCTACAGCTCCATCCAGCTTTGACATTCTCATTATTAACACGTGAATGATGCAAACTATAAAGCTAGCTAACGTTGATTGGGTAAATAGTAAATGCCAGACCCAGTTCTAAGCTTTGCATGTATTAGCATTTTTTAATCCTCACCACAACTCCACAAGGTAGGCAGGATTATAATCCCCAGTTACAGGGAAAGACACTGATGCACAGAGGGGATAGTTAACATGCCATGGTTGAACAAGCCTGCAGCCATTTTTACAGGAAGTAAAGGGTAGGACAGGGACTGGGAAAATGCTGTTCCCACTGCCAGGCAGTTTTGGAAGCTGGAAAGCTCAAGTTGTGTCTACTAGCTATCATTATCTCTGTAGCTCTTATTAGTTTACATTCCTTAAAAGAACTCTTTTATCTACAAATACAATCCTCACAGTTTTTCCACTGAATAGTTTCTTGCTCACTCCAAATAATTTCTTCTGTATAGGAAAAAAATAGCTTTCAAGAGCATAGGTCCACCTCAGACCCTCCCATTCTCCCTGATGACCAGTTTGGGCCCTTTCATGTATTTTCAAAACCTATGGGGTTGTTCTTATTTTCCCTGTCATATAGGAGGCTGTCAGGCCCACATAGCTGGTAATTCTCTACAAGCTCTCACAGGGTTGTCACACCCAACGTCAGAACCTCCCAGGGTTCGTGACAAAGTCCCATTGGGCCCCTGAGAGGCCCTGCTCTTGCCAGGGCCTGTCTGGCTTCCTCTTGAGGTCATGTCTAGGTCCTGTCCACACTGAATTCCTTTCTACAGTGGCAACTCTAGGACCCTCCTCCTGCCTCCCAGAATCTTATATCCCTTAAAGTCAGCAAGGCCAACTGAGAATGAATCCTATAGCATTATTCCCTTCTATATACCTTGTACGTGAGCACCGTGCTGGCAAGACACTGATTTATTTTCCAAAATCTCTAGGCTGCTGGTCCCTCCTCTCCAACCTCAGCTTAGTCCCTGGTATCTTGTAGGGACTTGCACTCCACCACATCTTCATCAGTTATTGTGTTTTTACTTTGTGCATCTCTCTGGAGTCCATTGTTTTCATTGCAATGAACTGTTTTAGCCAAAGTATTCTGGAAACAAGTTTTCCAATTTTACACTGAACATAATTGAAGTGCTTTGTGCAGTGTAATCTCACTAATCGCCTTCAAAAAGTCAAATGAGAGTGAAATGAAAGAACTTTTTTGGGGAGGGAAACCTGGGATTCATGCATAGGCTTCTGGGAGAGCAATTGTCTGAAAGTATCTGGAAATTGTGCCCTATTCTGATAGGGAGAGAGTCCAAGGCTTTTAACCTAAAAAGGTTAATAAAAAACAATAAAAACATAAGAGACAATTTAAAATCTTCTTTCTTTTAAACTGATCTTTTATATCTTATGCTTCATTTTCAGAAGATTTCTACCTTTTCTTACTTTAACATAATAGTTAAAATACAGTTTAAAAAATGCCTTAATAGTTGGTATGTATACTAGAAGTCTTCTGGATTTTAATTTGGACTAGGTAATAAAAGAGCTGATACACCAGGGGGTAATGAAGGCTAAATTTTTGATCAAGGAAAATTCTTTTTTAGAATGGGTGCAGAGGGGACGCACGTGTGATTTGGATGAATGGCACCTTTGGAAAATTCAGGATTTGGGAAAATGTAAGTGTTTGATGATAAATAGCAGATTCTAGGGAAACAGGGGAGCCGTTATGACACATTAAAGGGAGACTGGAACCCATTATCTGGGTGACTAGGGAGAAAAAATCCCTCTTATTTTAACCACATAGGAGGAAGCAACTCTATTACTCAAATTCATTATAAAATACCTTTAAGTGATGTGTTTCAATTAAAATGCAGCTTGTCTCTCTTTAAGAAAATCTAGTTGTTTAAAATAGGAATTTAAGAACAAATAAAATATGAGTTTCATAACCACATTTCAAAGGATATCTTATTTTACTCTCCTTCTCTTCAAGATGTTTTAAAAGTGTAAGTACCCTTAATATGTGGGTACCTGATTCAACTGACATAAAACATAAAACAACTTTTACACAATGTTCTAGGAATATATTGTTAAACAAGCCCTTCCTCACCTCCTTCTTGCTCCCAGAGTTGATTTACAACATCTCAGAGCATTGAGAACCGGGTGTTTTAGAGTATAGCACAGTAGGTGCTCAGACATGTTTGTTGATGATATTAATAAATAAATGTCAAAAGCCCAAGACATAGAATATTATTCTTAGGCTCCTACTCTGAAGAAAGAAAAGTATTCAGGGGTTCTAGCCATTAGAAAACACTTGCAATAATATTATACTTTCTTTCAACAATCCTTTCTTTTGTTGAAATCATTCAGTAAATCATGTGAAAACCAATACCTTTAGGTCTTAAATCTCTGTCACCTTATGAGTGAGAGGCTTATGATAATCTTTTTATTTATGTTTCATTTCTCATTCCAGTATCACAAACTGAAGAGAGTTGCAGAAATCCTTTTCTGACATTTTTATGATTTAAGTAGGTGATATCTTTAAAATGATAATGAATGAAAGAAACCACGTTAATGGGCTTCTATAGCATTTTTACTATTATACTAGATTTTAACTGGTTTTTGTTACCAATTTCCTTTTCCTTTTTCTTTCATTCTCACATCATTATTATATCCAAATTGGCAGACAGTTATTTTCCAAGTAGTTAAGATATTTAAATGTTTTTGTCAATTATTTCATACTTTTGTATGATCATGGTTTATACACATTGTAAATATTCTATTAGATCTGTATGTTTTAATTTATTTCCACAGACCTTGTATTAGTTGGTAGGGTTGCCAGAACAATGTACTGCAAACTGGATGGCTTAAAAAACAGGAATTTACTCTTGGGTTCTGGAGGCTGGAAGTTCAAAGTCAAGGTGTCATCAGGGCTGGCTCCTTCTGGAGGCAGTGAAGGGGAATCTCTTTCTTGCCTCTCTACTAGCTTCTGGAAGTTGCCAGCAGTCCTTGGTATTCCTTGGCTTGTGGGCACAGTACTCCAATCTCTGCCTCCATTGTCACATGGCATTCTTTCCCTGTCTATCTATTTGTGTCCCTCTTCTTATGGCCTCATCAGTCATTGGATTAGGGCCCACTTTAATACAATATGACCTCATCCTGATGACATCTGTAAAGACCCTATTTCCAAATAAAGTCCCATTCACAGGTACTGGGGTTAGAACTTGAACACATTTTTTTTCAGGGACACAGTTCAACCCTCAACAGACATTGTATTGTATGTTTCACCTCATGTTGTGTTTCTGAGATTCATGTCCCATATCTCAAGCTATGGCCCTGTGTTCCTGCCTCCTTTCGCAGTTAATGCTTCTGACAAGTTCTTCACTCAGTCTTCAGCTTACTATGATTGGCATATGCATCTTTACCTTTCTGCTGAACCTGTTAACTGCTGCTTTTCATTTCTGATTCTATCTAGTCTTTGTGGAATTTCACACCTCTCACCATTTTTTCTCTTTAAAGTGTCTCTGTGGTTGATATTCAACCCCTTCTTTTCTTCTGATCACTCTTTTACTGTCTCCTTTGCTGTCTCCTCTTCCCCTTTCCTCAAAAATTCATATTCTACATAGTTCTAAATTTTCTGCTCCACACATTCTGTTATGTCCCTGGACAAGCCCACCTACTCTGTGGCCTCAGTAGTACCTATTTGCAAGTGGCTCCCAGATCTGAAGCTCCAACTTCTTTGTGCCCTGCAGACTCACATTTCTAAGGCATACAGTAGAAATAACAGGGAATTGAGGGTCAAATTGACTCTGTTGATTTTCAAACATGTTTTAGAGATATACTTTGAAACTAGTATCAGACCTTCATATACAATTTTCTCTTTGTTGTATAATTGTGTTCATCCCTATTTTGAGTTCAGTTTTTAAAATTTTTTTTTATTTCAAAATATTAAGTGAGTACAAATGTTTTTGTTATATGGATTGCTTTTGTAATGCTTGAGTCACAGCTATAAGTATTCCTAACACCCAAATAGTGTGCATTGTACCCTTTAGGTAGGTTTTTGTCTCTCTCCTCCTACTCCCTCCCCCTTGCTTCATTTCCAATGACTTCTACTTCCCTCTGTGCACATGTGTGCCCATCAGTTAGTTCTAATTTAATAGTAAATACATGTGGTATTTGTTTTTCCATTTTTGAGATACTTCACATAGGATAATGTTCTCTACTTCCATCCAAATTGTTGAAAAAGGCATTAATTCATCCTTTTTATGGCTGAGTAGTACTCCCTGATAAACATATACCCCAATTTGTGAATCCACTCATGAACTGATGGCCACTTTGGTTGATTCCACATCTTTGCAATTGTGAATTGTGCTGCAATGAATATTCGAGTGCAGGTACCTTTTTGATAAAATGACTTCTTTTCCTTTGGGAAGATACCCAATAGTGGGATTGCTGGATTGAATGCTAGGCCTACTCTTAGTTCTTTGAGAATCTCCATACTGTTTTTCATAGATATTGTACTAATTTGCAGTCCCACCAAGAGTGTTCTTTTCTCTCTGCATCCATGCCAGCATCTATTGTTTTTGGACTTTTTAAGAAAAGCCATTCTAAATGGGGTTAGGTGATATCTCATTGTGTTTTTCTTTTTTGCAACAGAGTCTTTGCTGCCCGGGCTAGAGCGCTGTGGCATCAGCCTAGCTCACAGCAACCTCAAATTCCTGTGCTCAAGCAATCCTACTGCCTCAGCCTTCTGAGTAGCTGGGACTACAGGCATGCGCCACCATGCCCAGCTAATTTTTCTATATATTTTTAGTTGTCCAGCTAATTTCTTTCTATTGTTTTAGTAGAGATGGGGTCTCGCTCTTGCTCAGGCTGGTCTGGAACTCCTGAGCTCAAAAGATCCACCCACCTCGGCCTCCCACAGTGCTAGGATTATAGGCATGAGCCACCGTGCCTGGCCTCATTGTGGTTTTAATTTGCATTTCCCGGATGATTAGTGACATTGAACATTTTTCATATGTTTATTGGCTATTTGTCCATCTTCTTTTGACAAGCTTCTGTCCCTGTCTTTTGCCCACTTTTTAATGTTTTTTGTTTGTTTGTTTGTTTGTTTGTGGGGTTTTTGCTGATTTGCTTGAGTAGATTCTGGATATTAGTTCTTTATCAGATGTATAGTTTACAAATATTTTCTTCCATTCTGTAGGTTGTCTATTTGCTCTGTTGATTATTTTTGAGTTTGTTTATTTATTTATTGTCATTTTAAGTTAGAAATGAACTTTGTTGGGTGTTTGTTTTGGTTGAGTGGGTCCTCCCTAATTGTAACAGTCAATAAATAGGATAAGATACAAGATAAATGTCTTATCTTTTTGAGCGCTCACATTTATTGACTGTTTGTTTGCTTACTATGTTTAAAGCACATTACTTTGCTTAAATCATCTATATTAATTTGTAACTTCTTGAAGATGAGAAAAGTGAAGCTCAGGGAAATTAAATGACTTGCTCAAGGCCAGTGACAGAGCACAGATTCAAACTTTGTTCTCTTTGTTTTCCAAGCTTGCGCTCTCGTCCACTATTGCACCCTGCCTCTTAGAGTGCAAAATGAGAAATGAGGTAAGCAGCCCCATATATGTGTTGCCCCCATAAGGCTTCTTTTCTCTCTGGCTGGGTTAAATATCATAGCTTCCTTGGGAACTTGAGTATTGATGAACAGAGTCTGTAGTCGGTGCAACAGGACATTTCTTGTTTTTGTAGGACTTTTAAATGCCATAGTTCATATACAAAATTATCCATATTACCTAGCACGGGGCTCTGTCAGCATCAATGGGGGCATCTCTTTCTGCCAGCCCTTCCAGGTAATTGATGAGGAATGGGCCAAACCTCAACCCTCATGTATTATTGATATTAACAGAATGCTTACACAACCAGGTAAGTTTCTGGAGTGTCTCACTGAAATGAGAGCAATCCCAGAATGGACAGGAAAAGCCCATTTGTGAAAAGGGAGGAATCTTAAGTTGCGTGAAATAGGTTTGTCTTGAGCCTTTTCATTTGTATGAGTCTGGTTGCTTTAGGTTAAATGCAAGGGTGAATTTAGTTTAATATCCATAAGAAGTAGAATGGACTGCTGTAGGGAAAAGGCATAACTTCCTTATCTTTGGAGAAAGAAGAAGGAAATGTGTGTTTCAATAGAATTGGATGAACCCACAATAGAACTGTGGCCAAAATGAAAATTTCAGAATATGCGGGGGGAGGAAAAGTAGGAGAGTGAGAGAGGGAGAGGGAGAGGGAGAGACAGCAAGAAAAAAAGAGAAAGGGAGAGAGGACATAGCAATGTGCTAATATTTCTTGAAAAGTTACCAATATTTATGGACTAGCAAGTTTACCAAATCAGAGTAATACAATGTGGGAAACATTGGTTTTAGTTTCTGTTGCTGAGGCTGTTATTATTTGGGGAGAATGATTGTAGAAATAGGTTAAAACACTTTGGGATAAATTGCAAGATCTTCTCCAGAGATTTGAGAATGAGCAGGGTTATTTGGGAGCATCTTTCTAGGGCAGTATATTTGATTGTCTAGTGTGTCACAGTGGACATTCATATGAATTCACATAGATTCAGATTCGAGATCAATGTTCTACACTTGTGCAAACCTATAGGTGTGCTGTCTTCCTAAAATTTTGGTGATTTGCTTTTTTAAAAAAAGGAAAATCTTTCTACTGCAGATAGAGTTAGATCTAGAAATGGGTTAACTTCTGATTAGTTTCCACCATTGCAAAGCATTTGTGACAGGTGCCTTACACAGATCATAGAGGATTCTACACTTGAGAAATACAAAGGACTGTACTTTTGGGTTAATTTTTCCATTTAATTATGATTCTCAGCTGTGTATGGAAAATAGGTTTATATATGAGTAAGAAAGAGAGATAGAAGAAACTATTTCTATTTGCTATAATATTTATTTTCTCTATGGTGGTTCTTACTTTGGAATTTGAAGTAGAGTCCTGGATCAAACAAAAATTTTCCTAAAATTCTTAGGGCCAGAGTGTATATTACAGTAATAGGAAATTATAAACTTCTGTGAGCATGAGCTATAGTGCTAAATGCATAGTTGTTTTTATTTATGTATCTGAAGCAGCTACTGACAATGCCATATCTTGTTTTAATCTAGTGGCCTTTAACATAAGATATTGGAGAGAGTTATGAATAATATTATTTTTCTTAAACATAAGTTCTAAACAGGAATTTTTTCAGGATAATACATACTGTGTTTGTGATTTAGTTTGTCAATGGGAAATATAAGTACTTGCTGCTGTAAATAAACTTTCTTTTTTTTTTTTTTTTTTTTTTTTTTTTGAGATAGAGTCTCACTTTCTTGCCTGAGATAGAGTGCCGTGGCATCAGCCTAGCTCACAGCAACCTCAAACTCCTGGGCGATCCTCCTGCCTCAGCCTCTCGAGTAGCTGGGACTATAGGCACGCGCCACCATGCCCGGCTGTTTTTTTCTATTTTTAGTTGGTCGCTTACCCAAAGTTTAACACTTTGTTAATTCTTGAATTCCCGAGATGCCCCTTTATTTAAGTTATAGGAAGAAAAATAAGATGACAGAAAAAAACTAAGAAGGATGTTTCAATGGGTTAGATGTAGAAGATTGAACATCATAAATTCGTATCATAAATTTATGCTAAAATTTTTAAGGAATAATTAGCACCTATCAATATACATTGATTTGGAAAACAAAATAATATGGAACTTTTCTCGTAAAATATGCTTTACCAATATGGACCACGGGATAGACTCTAAGATGAAGCAATAAAATCTATAGGAGTAGAAAAGTGTGTAAAAGAGGCTCTCACAAATAAATTTCCAGGATCAAGTTTTTTAAGAGGGGAATTCTCCAGTCATTTTAAATATCATATAAATCAATGCTGATGGTGGGATAAGACCACTGGGACTTGGGGATGCTATGTCTGAGGCTGTGAGAGGATAGGAGGTGAAGGAATTGTCTGAGCAGAAGCCTGAAATAAGGGCAGATGTTAACTGCCTAGTTGGGGGACATATATCAGCGATCTGGGAGTGCAGCAAAGCATGCTCCAACCTCAGAGCCTAAGGGGTCTCAGGCATGAAAAGCCGCAGAGCAGCCTGACATGAAAACTTCTCATGGCTGTAGAGGTAGATTGCAATATGTCAGCCTGGGAGAAGGGTCTTAAGGTTTCCATTGTTAGAACACTGGGCCAAGTTCTTCTCTCCCTTTCTCTCCGCAGTGTCTCAGTCAATGTAAAACCAGCCTCCCAGTGGAAAGCATGTAGTTTCTTTGTTCCTTGATCAAATGGGTCACAGCTACTGATGTTAAAGATTGATATCCATGTACATAGCTTGAGCTTGGCATAAAATTAGTTTACCTTGATCAAAAGGGTTGTACTGACTGAAGAATTGTGTGTTTTTCCCTTCTAGAAAGGAGAAGGAAATTAGCCAGGACACTTTGTGATTTTAGGGGGAGCCCCGAGACCTTTTATCATTGTATCCCATGATTTTTTTTTTTTTTGCATGAGATTATTGTATGTTGCAGCATGGCAAAGAGAATAAAAAGCAAGTGCTGGGTTTCAGTCACTGCCACCTTGGCACCGGAGTGCTGGTGGTCCCCTGATTTCCCCACTTTTTAAAATATTATTTCTGTGTGTCTTTCATCTCTTGCAACACATTTTGCCCAGGGTCCCAATCTTTATCAGGGATGTCACAAACCCCGATATGCTTCTAAGTCAATTCCAGAACATTATAATGGAAGAAGTGCTTCCAAACAAATTATGAAAATAAAATGGAGCATTGGTACTCAAAATTTTTAAATGTTGTACAATTGCAGAAAAATCTCATCTCTATCTACACGTAGAAATATGCAAGAAAACGTACTAGCAAACAAATCTTGATTATTAAAAACTGTACATAATGACAAAATGCAGTTTATGTGTAATATTTAGGAGTAATTTAACAGTAGGAAATCCACTGATAGTATTTATCATTTTCATGGAGATAAATAGAACAGTCACATGATTGTGTTCATAGATGCAAAAATGTCCATTTAGCAGAATTTAACATACAATACTCTTTATTTGAAACCATCACAATGAGGAATTAAAAGATCTTTTAAAACTGACAAAATGGTCTTTTTCATTCTTATGAAAATCTTGAGAGAGATTACTACTAATTTCAGAAACAATACTAAATAGCACAATATTCTATAAAAATCTATAGTGTTCATTGAATTTGCAGTGAGCTTTACCCAAGGCAATTGAAGGCAGACGAAGAAACAAGAACAAATATGTAAGACTCAATTTGTATATGAAATGATCATATATTTGGAAACACAGTTGAAACGGTAGAAAATGCCTAATACAAAAATAGTTCAGGCTGGGCGCAGTGGCTCACGCCTGTAATCCTAGCACTCTGGGAGGCAGAGGCGGGAGGACCGCTCAAGGTCAGGAGTTCAAGACCAGCCTGAGCAAGAGCAAGACCCCCTCTCTACTAAAAATACAAAGAAATTAGCTGGACAATTAAAAATATATATAGAAAAAATTAGCCAGGCATCGTGGCAGATGCCGGTAGTCCCAGCTACTCAGGAGGCTGAGGCGTAGGATCACTTGAGCCCAGGAGTTTGAGATTGCTGTGAGCTAGGCTGATGCCATGGCACTCTAGCTGGGGCAACAGAGTGAGACTCTGTCTCCAAAAAAAAAAAAAAAAAGTTGAGCAGACTAATTCAATATAATATTGATGCACAAAACAGTAGACTTTCTAAGTATTATTGACAATTATCCATGAATACCATGTGTGAAGAATACAATAAATGTATAACATACATTTTAAACGTAAAAGAAAATTAGCTATGAAGAAATCTAATTAACAATGTGCAGTCTATTTGAGCTAAAAAAAAAATATATGTAAGGAATTCCAGAAATATATGAATGAAGACTTAAACAAATGAAAAATTGCATCTTATTCATAGATAGAAAAACTCAATAAGTTAAAGAAGTCATTTATCCTTAAACTCATATCAGCTTTGTATTTGGTTTCATAATAGATTATGTCAGTTTTTTTAAGCCAGCAATAAGTTTGCAAAGTGCACATGGAAGAACAAACACATAAGAATAGCCAAAATCCCTGAGAAACACAATGAACCTGTCTGGTCCTATGATAAATTAAAACACATTATTAAATAAAATATTCCATAATTAAAGAAGTATGATGTTGATGAAAAAATAGGCAAACAGACCAGGACAGTAGAAAATTCAGGAATCTAGCAAATTTCATAAGAGAAGATATGCAATAAAAACTACAGAAGGGGAATCTTTATTAATACTTAGTGCTTGGGAGCTGTATATTCCTAAAAAAGGTGAACCTGGATTCATTCTTTACACGCTACAGTAAGATAAATGGCAAAGGAGAAATCTAGATCGCAAAAATGAAAACATACAAATAGTAGAAGAAAATACTGATAAATATTTTTATAAGTTGTCATAAATCTGGTATATGACTCAAACCAGAAAATGTTAATAAAAGAAAAGATTGATAAAGCATATAATAGAAAGCAAGAATACTGTGTATAGCAGGAAGCACCATAAGTCAAGTAAAAAGGAAAATGCCAAATGGGACATCTTTTGCAACTTATATAACAGACAAAAGGAAGCATACATCTGTTTGTTCTAGAAAACAAGAAAGCTCTCAAAACATGGTTTCATGGTATAAGGAAAAAGGAGGCAATGTGAATGATTCCTCACTGATCTAAGATGGGATGATTTGAGCTCAAAAAGAAACTTAGATGGCAGTGTATAAATTTCATCAAAAACACAAAAAATAATGTTAGGAAATTATCCATTTTTTTTTGTTTGTTTTTATTTGTTTTGTTTGTTTGCTGGGGCCACACCATCATTGTGACAACTGATAAAAGAAAGAATCAAGCTCTTATCTTTCCTTTCCTGATAGGCTAGTTGTTTTTTTATCTCTCTTTTTTTTTACTCTGTTACTAGGGCTAGAGTGCCATGGCAGATCTTTCTGCCTCAGCTTCCTGAGTAGCTGGGACTATAGGTTCACACCACTACACTTTTTTTTATAGAAACAGCATCTTGCTATATTTATTGCTCAGTTTAGTCTTGAACTCCTGGCCTCAAGCAATTCTGCCTCAGCCTCCCAAAATGTTATCATGATAGGTGTTAGCCACCATGCCTGGACCTAATAGGCTAATTTTTAATAGAATGATGAGCTCATGAGAAAATGCAATTCTCAATGGAAGAGTGAGAACTAATATATTCAAAGGATATAATTGAATTAGAAAATTGCTATTTGGCAACCCTCAGTAAAATAAATGAAATTACAAAAATACTAATCAAAAAATGCTAAACAATTATATGAAAGAAACAAGCAGACATTACTTGGACCCATTGATCAACTTTAACATAAATAAATGTGGAAAAACCAGATGTGTATCCAAATGTGCTTTCTGAACCCAGCTGGGCTGGAAGTTTAAAATACAAAGAGACTTTGAGAGATTTCATACAAAAATCAAAAACATACTTCATTAAATAATTATATTGATTACACAGAGAAACAATATTTTAGATATATTGGGTTAAATAAATTATTACAATCAAATGCGCATGTTTCTTTGACTTTTCTTTTTTTTTTTTCTTTTTTTTTTTTTTTTTTTTTTTTTTTTTTTGAGACAGAGTCTCTCTTTGTTGCCCAGGCTAGAGTGAGTGCCGTGGCGTCAGCCTAGCTCACAGCAACCTCAAACTCCTGGACTTAAGCGATCCTCCTGCCTCAGCCTCCCAAGTAGCTGGGACTACAGGCATGCACCACCATGCCCGGCTAATTTTTTGTATATATATATTTTAGTTGTCCATATAATTTCTTTCTATTTTTAGTAGAGACGGGGTCTCACTCTTGCGCAGGCTGGTCTTGAACTCCTGACCTTGAGCGATCCACCCGCCTCGGCCTCCCAGAGTGCTAGGATTACAGGCGTGAGCCACCTCGCCCGGCCTTGACTTTTCTTTTATGTTGCCACTAGAAAGTTTAAAATGACACAAGTGGCTCATATTTTATTTCTACTGGACATTGCAACCTGAGAGGATCACATCCCTCTTTAAAATTTAGGGCGCGTCTTCAAAAGACCAGAGGCCAAGAACATTAAAATCTGAAATTTAAAAATAATTTTATTATATTGTTTCCAATTTTGAGCATCATATATGTTATACATAAATGGATATAACCTTATATACAAGGTTAAATGCAAATATCTTCAAGGAAGGGGCAGGTCCCAGCAGAGAGAGGAAGCTCTGGTCACAGCCATGAATGCGTGGGATCCCATCACCTGTCACTCAGGGCCCAAAAGGGTGGGCTTGGGGCCTTATTCAATGAGGGCGCCGCTGCGGGAACTGTCCAATCGGCGAGCAGCGGAAGAGGCGGGGTCTTCCACCATCTTGGCGGGACCTTTTTCTCTTGCGTCAGGCCGCCAAGCTTCCTCCTGTTCACTGCTCCTTCGCCGTTGCTCTGGGAGGTCCGGGTGGCTCTGCTGCAGCTTCTCCTCTGGGGGTTACTGGAAGGCCTCTGTGGAGGATGGCGGGATACCCCCGAATCCAGGAACCGGTGAGTATGCAGGCCAGGTGTCCTGAGGGGGGCGAGGGCCAGTTGGAACCCACTGGAAGTGGCTGTGGTGGACCTAGGCTTCCCCACAGTCAGCCGCGTTGTCTGCGGATCGGAGTCCCTGCTGGTACAGCGCGGTCCTCAGTCCCCTTCAGCCAAAGGGTGGCGCTGGGCCTGGGCCGGCAGCCGACCCCGAGCGTCCTGTCCATCCGCTGAGGCGTATGTGGCCCAGCAGGAGCCGTGTGGGGGCCGGTCTGCGCCCGCGGCTCCGCGTCTTCCTCAGTGTGCGGTGAGGACGCAGGAGGGTCGTCATGGGAGGATCCTGCTCGGTGTGCGGGGGCTCGTGTGTGGGAGGAGCTATGCTCATTGGGGTCCCCAGTCCTCCTCGCATTGAAAATTAGACTAAGGCTCTGTTAAAACATTAAAGAGTTCATAAGGGCAAACGGCAATTTATGAATCCAGAAGTAGCCAGCAATGGTTTGTGCTTTGGGGTCCCCGGGGGCCTTGAAGGGAAGGGTTTTATATGGTGCATGAAGAAGGAAACCTAATTCAATAATTGGTTACAGTTTTGTAGTCACCTTTCTTGGACTATGACAATGACTATTTTCTGGTTATGTAATCAGAGGTGCTGTCACATGTAATTGGTTCTTCGTGGTTGGTTAAGCCTGAATTTTGCTTCGCACTAAGGTAGTAATTTATAAAAAATACATTTGAGTTATGTTTCTGTATTAGGTAGGAACCCAGGGCTGTAAGGTTTTTTTGGAGTGGCTGGCGCCAGAGAAAGAAAGACAAGCAGAGTTGACAGGGATAAGTAAAGAGGCTTTATTGGAGCGCTCCCGGGTGGGGGTGACGAGTCTCTTGAGAGACGGACCCAGTGGAGCCTCACAGTCCCACAAGTGGAACCAGAGAAGCCGCCCCACCCAGAAGTCTGGGTGGGTTTTATATAGGTTCTTAGGGTGGGGGATGAGAGCTTCTTTGGCCAAGAGATGTCCGCACAAGGAGTAAGGAATTTCGTTGTTTCAGTTTTGGGGCGGTTATTGAGGGATAGGAGGGGCTTCTTTTTTCATTAGGGAAGAGAGGGATGCCTGCTACCAGCCCTTACAAGGGCACTAGAGTCACTTCAGTCTAATTGCCTCCTATTTAGTTATTTTAAAACTCCACAGAGGGACTGGTTTTTTCGTATGTTTTCCAGATGTATGGCATGCAGGGTCTCAAATCCAACACTATGCCCCCCAGTGTTAACTCTTCTAGGGCTTACAGTAAAATACTAAATTTCCAGTTCTTTCCCCAGATTCCCAAATGCCAGCTTCCCCTCACAATTCAAAAAATTATCAATTATTTGTGTTTTTTTCTTGTGTTGTCCAAGGAAAAAGAGTATTTTAATTGTTTATTATTATTTCACAAATCAGTAACTGTCTTTTAAGAACACTTGTTTTCTCTTGCTGAAAATTTCAGATCAGAGGAAATTAGAGAATATTCACTTGACACCCCTTTGTAAAACCTCTTTGTGCCTCTCCTTCTTTTATCTTTCCTAGGCATGACATCTTACCAGGATGTCTTTAGGTTAAGTTTTTTCCCTGGAGACTTTTACAGGGTGATGTGTCCTCAGCCACCATCCTGTTTTTTCTGGTCATGGGTTACACAGCTATCTGAGGATGATCCAGGACACCCACAGAAGCCATGTGTCCTGGAGTGTCTAGTGAATATCATCAGCCCTGGGTCACCTTCTTGCACAGGACAGCCTGAAGTATGGGGCTGGAGCCTATGGGGCCAGTTTGCTGGATGCCCTGGGGCTGAGAGAGTCTTCTGGTGTACCTTTCACCTGAAAAGCTGACCCCTTGAGACATTAATATTTTCTTATCCCAACCCCAGTTTTCCTTTCTTGGAGATGTGTTGGTGGCCAACCAATCAGTTGCTGCTTTTAAGGGAAAGGACAAAAATGATTCCTGTTCTTTGGATTTTCTAACACTTGTGAGGGATAAAACTATCCCCAAGGACAAGAAAAACCCTCCCCAGTGAGCTGGTACAAGAACCTGCAAAGCAATTTGCACTTCAGGCACTCAGTGTGGTGCAGGAATGGTGCAGTGGCTCCTGGGAGGGTGGTCTTTGAGCAGTATGGTGAGCAGGCTGTGTGTGGGAGTGCGTCCCAAGTGCTAGGATGCCCTGACTTGATACTTGAGTCAGACATGACTGTGTTTCTGTCATCACTGCTCTTCCCTGGGCGTGTCACCTTGAAAGGATTTGTTCACTCATTGCAACTTTGGTTTTCATTAACAGTAAAATGAGTTTTGGCAGTCCAGCTAAAGATAAAAAATACTTCAAAAGTGGCATGAAAGTGGTGGGTTTCAGAAAATAAAAACTACTCACATATTCCATTTGTTAAAAATTATTATTTACCTATTTTCTTCCCTAGAGTGAGTGGTAATTTTCTCAGGTCTAGTGTGTTGTTGTTGTTTTTTTTTTTTGTTGTTTTGTTTTTTTTGTTGTTGTTGTTCATTTGTTTTAGCAGAATTTCAATCTTTTGCACAGGCCAGAGGGCAGTGGCATGATTATAGCTCACTGCAGCCCTCAGTGACTAGGCTCAAACAATCCTCCTGCCTCAGCCTCCTTAATAGTAGAACTATAAGTATGTGGCATCATGCTGGATAATTTGTAAACATTTTTTGTAGAGACAGGTCTCACTGTGTTGCCCAGACTGGTCTCAAACTCCTGGCCTGAAGCGATCCTCCCACCTTGGGCTCCCAAAATGTCAGAATTACATGTGCGAGCCACCACTCACTCTGGCCTCATTGTGGTGGCTCTTATTTAGAGATCTGTCTTATTTGGAGGTAGTTTTCAGTAGCATTTCAGGACTTTGTTTTGGGAATGCTACTCAGGGAAGGAAATAGAAAAAATCTCTTCCATTTTTGTTGCAGAAAAATTAATACATTTCCACAAGAAAGTGCAGTAGAAAAATTCGTGAATTACAAAGATTTACCCAGGCATCAGTTTCTCTCGTGCTTGGTGGAGAATTTGTGACAGTGGGGAATTCTGTTCTGGATCCTGTTAGCTGGATGTTGGAGTTTAATGATAAATCCTATGAGATAGAATTTGGCAATTCCTAGAAGTATTCACACATGATTGTTTACAAAATAATTTTTACCATGAAGATAATAATTAAATGACCTGTTTATTTTCTGAAATGGCTAGATACTGTTGATTTTCCTGTTGAGGTATAAAATTTAAATGCCTTACAATTTCTGTGATACTATGATAGATATATATATTTTTTGCTTTTGTTTTTGTTTTGTCCATGATTCCTGTCTCTCAGCTCCCGTACGCCTTGGTATTTGCTAAATGACTAGAGCAATAAGAATTTCTTTTCTTTAAGTATTTGGTCTTTTGTTCTTGGTTCCTGAAGGAGCTCCTGAATGGTAAAGGTGAAAGGCAGTCTTTTGTTATTTACAATAAACCTTTCAAACCCACTTGATCTTATGTTCCTGTGTGGTTTGTTTGCAAAGCCCCTAGAAACAAACCACTGGATGGGAGGCTTGTTGACAGGGGAAGCAGCCCTGTGCTCAGAGGGATGGAATTTTCAGTCTCACCCCCAACCTTTGGGCTGAAGTTTAAGATGATTGAAAATGGCCTGTTGTTAGATTAGTTATGCCCATGAAATGAAAGTTCAATAAAAAAGGAGGACAGGGTTTCGAGAGCTTCCAGACAGCTGAGCACATGGTAGGTTTTGGAAGCTGGTGAGCCTAGCAAGGACTCAGAAAGCTCTGAACCCTTTCCCCCATACTTTGTCCTGTGTATCTCTTCATCTGGCTGTTTGTGTATATCTTTTAATATATGCTTCATAATAAACTGGTAAATATAAGTGTTTCCCTGAGTTCTTTCAGGTGGTCTAGCAAATTCATCAGAACTACAAAGGGAGTCATGGACATGTGGATGGAAAAATCAAAACTCTGAAATATTTGAAAGAGATTTATTCTGAGCCAAATTTGAGGACCAGGGCCCAGAGTCATTCCCAAGAAGCCTTGAGCAAGTGGACTCCCTGTGGTTGGGTTGACATTTCAGGGAGGCAGGGGTTACAGGTAAAGTCATAAATCAGTATGTGGGAGGCCTACACTGGTTTGGCCCAAAAAGGTGAAACATCTCGAGGGTGGGGGCTTGCACGTTATAGGTGGGATTAAGAATTGTTTGGCTGACCATTGGCTGAGAGAGTTAGGCTTTACTGAAAAGACCAGAAAGGATATGCTTAATTTAAGATAAAGGTGTGAGCACTCTGGGAGGTCCAGACAGGAGAATCTTTCAAGTTTAGGATCTGCTAGGATGCTTGAGTTAAGATGGGGGGGTTTCTACCTTTTAGGTGATACTAATGCTATACCAGAGTCAGGTTGGGAAGTAAACCACACTATATTTGGTTCACAAAACCTGCCTAGTAGGATTTTATCATTTTTGAGCATGACTCATCAGGCCACCTTAGGGAAGAATTTTGAGCAAAAGAACAGATCAGAGTTCAGTCCTCAGACCTGTTATTTGAAGCTGGTTAGTCAGAGGTTTTGGAGGCCTGGATTTGCAACTGGTGTCTGAAGTGGGGACAGTTTTGTAGGACTGAGTCCTCATTCTGTGTGATTTGATGCTATGTCCACGTAGATAGTGCCACAATTTAATTGTATTTGAAGATATGTAGCTGGCATCTCCTGCAAAATTGATTGCTTCTGTAGTGGTAGGGTGAAATTGTACATTTTTTGTCAGAGAAGTCTTCTGTGCTGATTGATGTTGTGTGAGAGAAGAGAAAAAACACTTGTGGTTTGAGATTTTTTCCTTCAGAATTTCCTTCCCTTTTATAAACATAAAATCTGAGTTTTAGTGATTTTGCTGGATTCTTGAAACACTGTGTATTTTCTCATTTGCAATTAAGTGAATAGCCCTAACTGAGAAGCAGAGACATAAGCCCAGTGACTTGAAGCCAAAGCCAGTCTTGAGTTTGCAAAAGGAGGTCATTGAAGGCCCAATTATTTCTCCTGGGGAGCCACCCTGGGAGATGTCCCCACCTGCTCACAATGTCATGGAAGGAGCCCTTTATCCTGAGAAGCATAGAGCCCTGGAAATCTGGGGATCCAGAGGAAAGTTTGGTTGGGTTTGGGATGGCAGGAGTGTGTGATGCCCCATCTATGATTGCAACTGTCATTGTCTTGGGGCTATTTTTATACATTGACAAGTGAAACAAATTCAGATTTAGGTGGGAAGTGACTATGTTGTAAAGTAGTATTGCAATATAAGAAAAGCACCAAATATAAGATCTACAAGCTTCTTTCACAGGCAGGAGTAAATAAGTTTGGAAGACAGGTCGGAGAGGGGAGGCAGAATATGGGGTGGCAAAATCAGAAACTGATTTACTTGGTATTCATACTGTTCTTAGAAGGGGCACAGAGAGGGGTTGTCTGCTGGCTAAGGCTGAGGGGGCACCAATTTCAGGGACCTGGCAGAGAGAGAGTAACTTAAGCTGTATTGCCTTAACAAGTATTCTGTTCAGACCAGTGAAAGCAGAATTGTTCATCTAATTGTTTATGAGACAAAAATGGAAATTTTTAGAGTCTGTGTCTGGCTTTATGGTAGGTAAAAGAGGGAGCATGATCTAAGTTATAATGGGAAAGGTGGGGGTTTTTTGCAGTGAGGTGCTCTCGATGAACAAAAAGGTTGGGGGTTTCTTTAATCACAGCTATTTGCCGGGTATACTTTCCATCCCCATCTTACCCCATCCCTTTCCCTTGCCCTACACATCTCTTCCATTTTTCCATTCCTAAGTGTAGCAATTTTAATAAATTTCTAAGTGTATTTAAAGTGTTTTATTGAGTTCTGTAGGGATAGTCCCTGTGCAAGAATTGGCTTGAGCTCAAAGTTGGCGAAGCTGGACGTGCTTCTTGGGTCCAAAGGTCAATGGGTCCAGAATGCTCCTTGAGGCCAGAAGTCAATGGATCCCGACAGGGCCCATTGACTGCTGAATGCTTCTTGGAGCTAAAGGTCAATGGCCTATTGAAATAGACAAACTTTCCTATGGCAAATAGCCAAGGTGTGTCTCATTGTCCTGCACGCGGGTAATGAGGTCCAAAGGTTAAGATGCAAACATTTGCCTTCCCTTGAGCAATTTCCATAAGAAATGGAACATGTCGCTGCAGGGCTCTAAAGATAGTCAGGTACCAGGAAGTAGCTGCTGGACAAAAGGAGTATAAAAATAAAGCCACTGGGGCTTTATTGCACTGCAGTCTTTACCGTCTATGTGTGTCTGCGTGTTTAATTGTGTGTCTGCGTGTTTAATTGTGTGTCTGTATGTATGTTTATGTGTTCATCCCCCGTTCTGTAATCGGGCCACAACAAGTTCCATGAGTAGTTACATCAAATTATTGAATATGAGAAGGGGATTATGAGAACCCCTGGCAGTTGTTCAGAAGTAGAGATGGGCCCTCAGGGCTTACAAATGGTGTCTTAAGTGTGAGCACTGATGTGGGACCAGGCCCTGAAGCTGTGGGTTCTGTGCTATCTCCGGATGGTGTCAGGATTGAATTGCTGGCCCACCAATTAGTGTTGGAGAATTGATTAGTGCTCAGCAAATGCCAGACATTTTGGTGGTAGAAGTGTTGTCAGAATAATGACATCATAAGTCAGAACCTTAAACTGACTCCTGGTGAGTGATCACTGGTGAAAATCGACAAGCTGGAAGAGGGAGCATTTCCATCCTGTGAGAAGGGGCAGTAGGATGTGTGCAGCTCCCAGAATTAAATTTCCCAGCTTCTCAGGTTTCTCTCGCTCACTACCTAATAGTGAGCCACACTAGGCTGTATCTCCACACTAGGAGTCGTCCCCAAGCTTGAAAATGTGTTCAACCTACTGAATATAGGGTTCCTGGTGAACTGTGGATGCAACAGGCTGCTTGTCTGAGCTGTTTCCCTTGTAAAATCTTGCTACCATGTATTTCCAGTTTTCCTATTTGTGAATTTTATTCCATGATTTGAGTGTAAGATTCATATTTTCTTGCCGGAAAATCAGAGTGGATTGAGTGATATGATCTGAAGAAATAAAGAGTATTCTTAAAATAAATAGTTTCATACAGAATTTAAGTAATAAGAATATGAACATCCAGGTACAGAAACAGCCTCAGGCAGCTGTGATGTGCCCCCTGATCTCATCTCACTTCTGCACCCAGAGGCCGCTGCCATCCTGATTCTTTTTGTGACTCTTTGTAGCTTAAATATCTATCATGAAGCAGAGGATGGCTCAGTTTTGCTCTTTGCGTTCTCATAATTTAATGTTACCTTTAATATTCTGTTAATACTATGCTCCAAAGGTTTTTCTGTGGCTTCTGTGCCTCAGTTTATGGCACTTGTACTGGTGTCTGAGGCTGTGGCTCACCCAATTTGCTAACACATTCCACTGTTAACGGACTTTGTTTCAAGTTCAGTTTTTGATATAGACAAGGCCATTTTTGGTGTTGTCCCCCAGCTATTAACACTTTGGAAATTTTTGAACCTAAAGGAAGAAACTGAGGCACAAAATATAATTTGGAGAGTTTACCAGAGCCAGAGTAAGTGCAGACCAAATTAACCTTGGCTATGAGATCTTTTTTGTGTTTGTTATAAGCAGGTTTTAAAATATGGAGGGGGTCAATGCAAACTTCTTTTTAGGAATTGTTATTGATTTACACAGGCATTGATTAGTGATTCGCTGTAAGTTGTTGAAGTATGCAGTGAGTTATGGTGTTCAGCATGTGGCATTTGAGGTTGCTTTACAGCTGCTTGTGTCAATCAATTTAGAGGCCACATAGAACAAGCAGTTTCTAGAGATGATTAATTAGCTTATTACTCAAGGTGGGGAGTGGAACATGACTGCTGCCTCATTTCTGTGCTTCTCTTAGCCTGATGCTTTAGAGGAGGCTTGCATTTTTCAGACAAAAAGTTTCTTTTCTTTCATATTTCTCCGCTTGAATCAAAATATTTCACTTCAGGAGCTCTGTGGCTCAAAGTCTCAGTGTCTAGGTGTCCCTCATCACCAGATATTTTCATTCTTAGATAGTCCTGTCCCACACTGGGAAAGGAGGAAGAGGATGTAGCTTAGTGAGATATTTTAAGAGCACCCAAAAGCAAAATCGAAATGGCATCACAGAGTGCCAAGAATGAGACTTCAGTCCAGTCATTGGTTTATATAGCTGCTGTTGCTTGTTTTATTATGTCTAATCTTTGGAATACCATGATTTTGATTTCTTGGAAGAAGTAAAACCATGAGATCCATAGCATTAATAATTTGAATAGTAGAAACATAATGCTCATAAGGATAATCAAAAGAGGATTTGTATGCCAGCACAACAACAAAAACCTATCCCATTGTGAGCCAGTTAAAAACATTAGGAAGAAAAGTAAATCTAGGTTCTTTCTTAGAGACTTGTCTCTAAAAGTGTCATCTTTTGTGATTTTTCCTAGATTAGTTTTTATTTCATGAGAACTATTTATGTATACATGAGAGGTATTTGCCACGGTACCTCTGTCTCCTTGCTCATGTAATATATAATCTAAAGCAATGTGATGTCTAATACAACCTCTGCCGGCAAATCAGTTACTTTTTGTTGATGTGTGATAGAGGTAGCACTTTGACCTACCAGCAATTTTTCCTAAGGTTATAGGAAGATGTCTATTTATGTGTTCATAGGAAGTGGCACCCTATTAGGGCAAAAGCACTCTAAATTGCATGCAGCTATCTTCTTGATGGACGGGGAGGCAATTGATAGTTTTCCCCAAAATAGAATCTCCATCTAAAATAGTTAGGTGGTCATTCCTAGAGACAAATTTGAGGTAAATAGTCCAGTGTTGGGTTTTTTCAGAGCCATTTTTAGATGGAGGGATGACAAAATGTTTAAGAGATATTGACCTTTAATTTAGCATCACAGAGACTGATCAGCAATACTTGATATGGTTTCTACCACCAGGGATAGAGGGAATTTTTTTTTCATGGTATTTTCAATAAACATAATTTCTAGGTTGAAGTTGTGATAATGAAGACTATCACCTTTAAGGAGATCTTGTTTATGTGCTACTTAATGAAGGTGCATGGGCTTTTATGTTGTTATTTTGAAGGGAGAAAGCTAATGTTTTCCAAAGGGGGTAGAACATTTTTTTTTCTTATGAGACTGTCTCGCTCTGTCACCTGGGCTAGAGTGCCGTGGTGTCAGCCTAGCTCACAGCAAACTGAAACTCCTGGGCTCAAGCAATCTTCCTACCTCAGCATCCTGAGTAGCTGGGACTATAGGTGGGCACCACCACGCCTGGGTAATTTTTTCTATTTTTGGTAGAAACGGGGTCTCACTCTTGGCTCAGGCTGGTCTCAAACTCCTGACCTCAAGTGATCCTCTGGCCTCAGCCTCCGAGAGTGGTAGGATTATAGGCATTAGCCACCACGCCTGGCCTAGAACATATATTAAACATACCAATAGGAGAGCATTAGTCCAGAGAAGGTTAAAAGTTTCTGTAAACTTTGTCAGTTGATGTTGTAGTACCTCATTTATATATTCCATTGGTCTGGAGGACTGAGGGTAGTGTCCCCAATAGAAATGCTGAGAAATTGGTCACATGTTGCAAATAGGCTGAATTATTTGACCAGTGAAAGGAGTTTCTCAGTCTCTGTGAAGCTCAGAAGGAAATCCCCAAGAAGGAATAGGAAAAGAGTAGAGGGTCATAGTTAAACAAAAATTGAACTAAGGAATTTGGTTATTTTCTTTCTTCCTTTTTTCTTTTCTTTTCTTTTTTTTTTTTTTTTTTTTACAGTTTACTGAAAAATTGAAGCAAATACTTTTATTATCTGCAATTAATACTTTATGAAAATCTTGTTGAAATGAGAAAGCCAAATTTTTCCCTTGAATTTCTGTATTATCAATATTAAAGCTAATTGTAATAAAACTTTATAAACAAATGTATCCAATCTCAATCAGTTTTGGCCACACAAGATAAGATCTCTATATACGTTTTATAATCTGTTATGTTTCCATTCTCTTTTTTGTCTAACTTTCTATACCCACTGAGTTTATCTCTTTCATTTTTTTGTTTTATTCTTTCAATTGAATTCAGCCTTTAAATAACTTCTAAACCAGGCAAAGTTACTTTTTTAAACCAGAAATCACATCCTTATGTATATTTCAATAACCTTTTGCACGCACAAAAACATACATCTTATTTTATTTATACATACTCCATGTAGAATTGTTTCTCTTTTCTCTAGTTTTACCATATGTTAGTAAGAATTTTAAGTCTTAGTAACTTTAATTCATAGTGAAAACATAAGATGTAGGGAAGTTTAACAGTGGCTCACCTGCTAAAAATTTATGAATATGTATTTTATAATGTTTAGAAGAATAGCCTTTGTAATGGAATAATTTTTCAATGTAGAAAAGAACATATTTACTACCATATCTAAATCTATTTTATCTGTCAATTAAGAAACCAAATGTATATAAGCTTAAACTCATATTTAGTAATTAATATCTTAGCATTATATCTTATTTGGAAATGATCAATATAGTCAATGAATATTCATCATTTAATTTACCATTGCAAAACTCTAAGAGTATAGTTACCAAAAATATTTGAAAAACATTTTTAAATAAACATATTATGAAGCATAATTATTATTATAGGTTCATTTATTAACTTCCATTCCATTTATGTCTGCTTTATTCATTGTTAACAATTATGTTTATAAAAATTCATGAGACATAAAAAAAAATCTAGCCATCATCTCAGGTTAAACTTTTTATTATAACCGTTTTTATACTACTCTGTTAGGCAAATATTATAAAAGCAATAAAGTTAAGTAAATGAGTATTTTGCTGATATATCAGAAGACATGATTGTTTTTATTAAACTAAACATCTTAAACTAGTCATATTCACCAAAATATTTATTCAAGTCCTGTGAAATTGGAAAATATTTGTTCTTATTTATTTAATTATGAGCACTCATTCATTTTTAGGTTAATTAGATACCATGTAGACAATATACAATCACATGTATAAATGTATGGATACATGTAGACACAATATATAACTTACATATGTACACATGCATGCATATAAAAGAAGAGAATGTGGAGTTAAACATAAAAGACAGTAGAACTTTAGACCGTGGAGGAGGAGTGATGGGAGACAGTGAGTGATTTGACAGGAGGCAGAACTCAGGTGGTGATGCCAATGATGGGGAGCGGCACCTGCATGACCTTGAGCAAGTCATTTCCTTTCCAGGCCTGTTCCTTTTTCACTGAGAGCCTTTCCACTCCCCTGTCCTTCTAGTAGTCATGAACTTGAAACTCTCTGATTTGGTGTCCACTCCCTTTAACTATTTTTACTGAGCTTTCCTATATTCTCCCTTCTGCCAAGGGGGAAATGGAACTGTGAGATGTATTTTCTTTTGTAGGAGAAATTTATATGTAGTGTAATTATTCCTTTTTTTTTTTTTTTTTTTTTTTTTTTGAGACAGAGGCTCACTCTGTTGCCCAGGCTAGAGTGAGTGCCGTGGCGTCAGCCTAGCTCACAGCAACCTCAAACTCCTGAACTCAAGCGATCCTCCTGTCTCAGCCTCCCGAGTAGCTGGGATTACAGGCATGCGCCACCATGCCCGGCTAATTTTTTCTATATATATTTTTAGCTGTCCATATAATTTCTTTCTATTTTTAGTAGAGATGGGGTCTCGCTCTTGCTCAGGCTGGTCTCGAACTCCTGAGCTCAAACGATCCACCCACCTCGGCCTCCCAGAGTGCTAGGATTACAGGCGTGAGCCACCGCGCCCGGCCTAATTATTCCTTACATGTGTTTTGGTCTGTAAACTGGTTTATAGAGTTACCTGTGCTTATATTTTAAATGTATGTTAGGAAAATCCATAGAAGCTTTCAAAATAAATAACACTTTTATTTACATAAAAGTAGGAATACCTTTAGTATCATAGGCTTATTGCGGGCTTAATGTGCTCTTATCTGAGAGGCTTCATGAGTATTCACAAATAATTGCAAAATACACGAAACAAATGAGAATGATTACCATGAAATCAGGTTTCTGACCTATTTTTTTGCAATTAGTGGGGAAGCATCACATGTCTATTCATTTTATTCAGACTGGGGAAATTCTTTTTAAAGTGTAAACCAGATTATACATTTTCAAGAATTACTCAGTAGGGCTTCTTGAAAAGATATTGTAAAAAATAAGTAAAATTAGGTTTGAAAACATTGGACCAGGTATGTTTACAGATTTCGGGCCCAAAAAGGCCACAGTGTGGAGAGTACCAGATTTAGTCAGGAAAGAATGATTCTCATGTTTGTTTTTCTCCAAGTCATAAAGGAGAGATTTTTTTGTTTTTTCCCACTTCCTACTTCACAGAAGGAGCAAGTTTTTTTAACAAGAGGCTATGTGCATTGGGGCATATAGGTTGTGTTAAAATAGATGAGGTGCTACATGCATTGGAGCAGGTTAGTGAGGAATGGTGAGTCTTGGCAACAGGAAGTCTGCACAGGGGGCCTTTGGAATCTCAACTCCTTTGTCTTGGGGAAAATCTGCCATTTTGGGGAAACAACTCAAAAAGGCTAAGTAGTTAAAAGTTACAGGGTTCTCTTTTTCATGTCCCACTGGACTGAGGATCTATTTTAAAATGAGAAGAAGAGGAGTATAAAAACATAGGGAGATCATTGAAATTTGTTCATAGATCCAGTTATTATACAATAGCATACAGATATTTATTTTTGAGATCATCTGATTTATTAGCATTTTCAATGATACTTTTATATTTTGTATCTAGTTTAAAATGGGCTTCTATTCTCCATAGAAATGAACATTGTCTCCCATATCGTCAGGTCATAACCATAACTACAGCTTTTTTTGGCATATTCTCTTAAATCATCTGAAAGATTTGAGGAAATAATCTTATTTTGTATTTTCTGAGTTGATATACAAATCTCTGGACACCATGTAATAATCTAACTTTTATCATACATTTCAAATGTGCCTTTTATCAGACACTCCCATTTACTTTAAGTGCATTTTCTCATACATCTTATGGATGGATGGATAGAAAATAAATAAACAGATCATATGTAGATATAAAGAGGTATCTGCTTAGACAATGCTGTTTTCACAGTCATGAACAATGATCACTGTTTTCATCTCCTAAACTAACTTAATACAACAACACTTTACATCTTCAAGTATGTTTGCATTTCAATATGATACACACATATATGTTTTTAATGAAATTTAATCTTATTTTATTAGAAATTCAGTACCTATTTTGACATTTGTGATTAACTTCAAGTTGTCTTGTGCTGACTTTATTCAGTTTTTTTGTCTGATATGCTACATCATAGAAACACATTGAAAGCTTTCTATACTTGTATGTTTGGCATCAGTTTCTAGAACCTGGAAATTATATCATTTTAATGTCTGGTACAAATAGATTATGTATACTCCACTAAAGATCTCTTACTAGTGTACTGTGCTTTAAAGTCATGACAACTAAACTTTTCTCTTTGTGGTTATATTGATATGATATATAGTTTTCATTCATTTTAGTTTGCTTTTAGTGATGTTGTGTCTGCATCTATTGGCTCCTAATATTAATTTGTCCTATTATAGTTCATGCTAATTTTATTCACTTAATTAAGGTTCTCTCTGATAAATTTTTCCACTGTGGAGTTAATTATTTTTCTCTTAACTATTAATAGATAACTTGTGAGGATTTACCACCTGATGTGCATGAACTATCACATTTAATCTGGAAGCTCCCTTTCTGTTTAGATTTTCTTTGCGCATAGTTTGCTTTGGAAAACGAAGGCACTCATACTTATTTTCCAGTCAGATGAACTGGAGTAAAGCCAGACTCTGCCACTTACTGGACGTTTGAAAGACAGTCCTCTTGGACCAGAAGCATTGACATAGTGAGCTTGTTAGAAATTCAGGTCTCACTCCATATCTCCTGAATCAAAATCTGCATTGTCGTACACATTAAAGTTTGAGAGGTACCTTTTACCTGAGCATGACTTTTCCATCTGAAATATATACACAACTTATCCTGCATGATGTAATGTAAAACTTAAAAATGTAAATGTCTGTTTACATTTTTGGTGCCTTGAGTTTTATACTGTATCATCCAGAAAATTATAGTACCTACACTGGATTTGTTGATCTTATGTCAGTTTCATTCCTCAGAGTTACGGAATACAATATAGAATATTTTTGTGTTAAAAAGTGTCTTTTTGAACAACTCCAGTCACTCATATAATTAAGAAACTGTTATCTTCCCTCTCTCATTTCACCTGGAGCCAAATTAAGAACTCTTCCCATAGCCACTTTGCAAATATGTGTTTTTCTTTCAGGGACTGTTGACATTCAGGGATGTGACCATAGAATTTTCTCCAGAAGAGTGGGCATGCCTGGGCACTGTTCAGCGGAATTTGTATAGAGATGTGATGTTGGAGAACTACAGAAACCTGGTCTCCGTCGGTGAGGATAACTTCAATACACAATTTGTATTCCATACTAAGGATTTCATATCCTTCCTTTGTAGGAAGGTTTCTGGGAGTTTCTGCTTTATATGAATTAATTTTAGATCTTTGTTTCCAAGGAAATCTTGGGGATTTGTTGTATAGGAAAAATCTTCAAGATGTTTTATCTTGACTTTAATCTTACTCATTCTTGAGCTGATCTGTATCCTTCATTCTAGATTAGTGGTAATTTCAGAAATTTAGTGGTATAAAATATTATCTACACCTTAAAATCAAATTTCTACCATCAGTTTTTGATTCACTAGTGCTGGGTAATAGATATAACAGCTCACACATTTTCTTTTATTTTATTTTAGTTTTGTTTTATTTTGCTTTTGTGACAGAGTCTTCCTCTGTCACCCTGGCTAGAGTGCAGTGGTGTCAACATAGCTTACTGCAACCTCAAACTCTTGGGATCAAGCGATCCCCCTGCTTCACCGTCACCCTGCTTCACCGTCACTAGTTGCTGGGACTATAGTTGTGTGCTACCATGCCTGGCTAATCTTTTTAATTTTAGTAGGAATGAGGTCTCACTCTTGCTCAGGCTGGTCTCAAACTCCTGACCTCAAGTGATTGTCTTACCTTGGCCTCACAGAGTGCTAGAATTACAGGTGTGAGCCAACACACGTGGTCAAGACCCACAAATTTTAAATATTTCCTAAATATTCTAAAATTTCCATCAGGGAATAGTAGTTTTTGATTAATTTTCTAAAATCTGATATAATGTTCTCTCTTTTCTACTGAGTACAATACTTGGTTGGTAATTGAAAAATCCTAGCAAGAGTGATATCATTTTTTCTTTCATAAAACAGGTCTTGCTGTCTATAAGCCACACCTGATCACCTGTCTGGAGCAAAGGAAAGGGCTCTGGACTGTGAAGAGGCATGGAACTGTAGCAGAACACCCAGGTAGGTGGGGGTGAATGAAGCAGATGACACAGGTGAGAGGTCAAGGAGAAAGCCAGACTTTAAATTGTGGTTTGGGCAGTTCTGCTCCAATGGAAATGGTTTCTGAGAAGTCTGTGTTTCTTTCTCTTAATCTCAGATATTGGCATCTCTGGCCTCTGTTCTTAAGTTATTCTAAGGACTTGACTTAGTGATCTTCAGTGATCTTCCTTCACATTTACAGTGAGAGTCAGAGTCCTTTTCATGGCTACTAAGGGACCACAGGATGTGACTGCTCTTCCATTACTTTGCAAGAGATGGGCATATCTGTGTATTTCTGAGGAACTCTATGACAAACTATTTTTTAATTTCCCTTTTTGCATCATATCTAGAAATGTCTTAATGTAGTTGTGGTATTGGTATTTGGTTCAGAAATCCCTTAACACCACAGTCAAGTGTGTTTTCTGCTTTATTGTTTCATATCCTATGGAAGTATTAAATGTAATTCTATAGAAATTCATACTCAGTAATATTACCAGAACACTAAGTATCTCCATAAATAAAATCTAATGTTATTTTACTTCTAAATTCTGTTTTAGTGTGGACTGTGATTAATAATAAACTCTACACACCCTAATTCCTCAACTTTAATATAGTTCAGTATATCTACTCCCTACATTTCTTAAATATTCTGTGTCATTGGGCACCTTAGAATATTGCTCAGCCTATATTCAACTTCTGCATTTTACCTTTTGCTTTTCCAATTTTAAATAATCTTTACCATCTTCTTTATTTCTCAGTAACTATCATTCTATAATTTTCTCTTGTTTAGTATGAAGGTTACTGGGACTGTGTCATTCATATATATGTATACACATATATATGTGTATATATGTCTGTGATATGGACTTTCTTCACAAATAAAAGTTGTATAACTATACAGTTATTGTATACAATGTAATGACTTGATATGTGTGTCCATTGTGAAATGATTGGTACATTCAAGTTAATGGACATATCTAACACTTCACAGTTACCTTTTGGTAGTCAGAACACTTAAGGTCTACTGTCATAGCAGATTTTTAAGATAAAAACTATTATTATTAGCTATAGTCACAATGCTATAAATTCGGTCCACAAAACTTATTCATAATGTTATATAAATGAATGTTTGTACCTTTTGAACAATATCTCCTCATTTTCCCCACCTCAGGCCCTGGCAACCACCTTAGCACCTTCTGCTTCTACCAGTACAACCTTTTTAGATTCCCCATATAAGGGAGATCATGCAATATTTGTCTTTCTGTACCTGACTTATTTCAGCTAGTGTAATGTCCTCCCTGTCCGTCTATGTTGTTGAAATGGTTGAATAATATTTTTATAACCAAATAATATGCTATTGTATATATATACCACATTTTCTTTGTCCATTAAGCATTCACAAACATTTAAGTTATTTTCATTTGTTGGCATCTTTGAATAATTCTGCAATGAACTTAGGAGTGAATGTATTTATTTGGGATGCTGATTTTATTTCCTTTGGTTATATACACAGAAGTGGGATTGCTAAATTGTACGGTAATTCTATTGTTTGTTTTTTTTTTTTTTTTTTTTTTAAGATCCTCCACGCTTGCTTTAAAAATGAATCTACCAATTTACAACTCACCAACAGTGATTTCGTTTTCTTCACATCATTGTCAAAACTTGTTTTGTTTTTTATATTAGCCATCCTAACAAGTATGAGTGAAGTGATATCTCATCATGATTTTGATTTGTAATTCCCTGATAACTGGTGATGTTGAGCACCTTTTCATATACCTGTGGGCCACTTGTATGTATTCATTGGGAAAATATCAGTTCAGTCTTAGGCCTATTTTTCAACCAGTTATTACAGTCATTATTATTATTGTTTTTGTCTTGATTTATGTTTCTTTTTTTTTTTTTTTTTTTTTTTGAGACAGAGTCTCACTCTGTTGCCCGGGCTAGAGTGAGTGCCGTGGCGTCAGCCTAGCTCACAGCAACCTCAAACTCCTGGGCTTAAGCGATCCTACTGCCTCAGCCTCCCGAGTAGCTGGGACTACAGGCATGCGCCACCATGCCCGGCTAATTTTTTGTATATATATATATATTTTAGTTGTCCATATAATTTCTTTCTATTTTTAGTAGAGACGGGGTCTCACTCTTGTTCAGGCTGGTCTTGAACTCCTGACCTCAAGCGATCCGCCCGCCTCGGCCTCCCAGAGTGCTAGGATTACAGGCGTGAGCCACCGCGCCCGGCCTTGATTTATGTTTCTTACATAATTTGGATATTAACTTCTTATCAGACATATGCTTTACAAATGTTTTCTCCCATCCTATAAATATTTTATTGTTTGCTGTGCAAAAGCATTTTAATTTGATAGAGTCCAACTTGTTTATCTTTCTTTTTGTTTTTATACTTTTGGTGCTGTTTTCAAAAAATCCATTACCAATATCAATATCAAAAAGGTTTTTTGGCTGGGCGTGGTGGCTCACTCCTGTAATCCTAGCACTCTGGGAGGCTGACGCGGGCGGATTGTTTGAGCTCAGGAGCTGGACACCAGCCTGAGCAAGAGCAAGACCCCGTCTCTACTAAAAATAGAAAGAAATTATATGGACAGCTAAAAAGTTGCCAGGCATGGTGGCACGTGCCTTTAGTCCCAGCTACTCGGGAGGCTGAGGCAGAAGGATTGCTTGAGCCCAGGAGTTTGAGGTTGCTGTGACCTTGACACCATGGCACTCTCGCCCGGGCAACAGAGCAAAAAGGCTCTGTCAAAAAAAAAAACAAAACAGAAGGTTTTTCGGGACCGAGTTGACTGGGCTATTTCCTGGTCTGTAGCCAAGAACAGGGGTCCTCAAATTTGCCACCTGAATTACGGCCTGTCTTTTTAAAATTACCTTCCTTGTTCTATGGATTTGGCAGCTTTGGAATCCTCCTCCCTGGATCCCAAAGCTCTCATAAAAGCACTTTTCTTTAGATATGGTCTTGCTATATCACCCAGACTAGTTTTAAACTGCTAGACTGGAGTGATCTTTTTACCTCTGCCTTTTAGTAGCTAAGAGTACCAGCATGAGGCACCATGCTGGGCTGTCATAAAGGTACTTTTTTCCATGTATGGCTGCAAAATATTTGTTGCTGCAGGGATATAAAGAAGCAGGGGACTTCATAGTCCACCATCTTGCTAATTTCACATTCTGTATGTATTTTCACTTTCTGTTTTGTTCTATATTAAAGTTTTTGTAATTTTAGATTCAAATATTCAGAACAATATACTAGAATTTCACATCATGCAAGATGTAAATTAGATAATTAGTAGGCATCCCATATTTACTAAAACATTCACTTGGAAGTTTAAGTCTACTGTAGGCAAAAGGGAATCATTATAATTGTCATCCACTTTCCTTAATTTTTCAGTTGTTAGTGGCTCCCTCTGGTATTTTTCCTAAGTGTATAAGTGAGGTCTCTGCTAGATAATAATCTTTAGTCCTGGGGATCAATAATCCTTTCCTACTTGGATAGTTGTTATTTATTATTGACAAACTTTATGCCCTAAATCTAGTAGTTACAAAAGGTATGGCTGGGGAATATAGATGAGTCAGACAAAATTTGAACTACCATGTTTGCCACCTTTCAGTCTTACATCTTTGTGAAGACTTTCCTAACTGTAACCTACGCTATTCTCTTTTCTAAACTTCTATTGTAATTATAGTTCAACCTTAGAAAGGTGAACATTTACATGTTCTCCAATTATCTCATCTATACTGTGTCTTCTAACTGGATAAAACAAGTAAGAATCAGATCTTATATTTAAAAATATTTCCAACTTTGATTAAAGACTCAATTAATAATTGTATATAAAGTCAAGGAAGGAGACTTTTATAAAAGATTGTAAAACATACAAATACAGAGTTCAATAATCAAGTGTGGATGTATGCAGAAAAGATCATTTTATCTTTTCTGAAAAACGGTTAAAGATAAAATTGTTTTTTATCCTTTCCACTTATTCTTGGCAAATAATGCCACACAGTTATTTTTCTTTCACATTTTCATGAGTGCTTCATTTTTAAAAGCAATTGGTAATCAGCCTCCCAAAATAATGACATAAATAAGAATTTATAGTCATAGTACAAATCCCATAAGCTTTCTCTCAACTACACTCCTTAGATTTAAGAAAACAAAACTTATGATAATTTACAAAGCAAAACAATGGAAAGACAATCGTTTGGGTAAATTGATTCCTCTATTGTAGGAGAACATACTATGGAAATAAAAATAGCATGGACTCTGGGTTCCCATTCTGATTTGCCACTTACTAACTGTGATGTCCTCAACAAATTCTCTACACTTCTTTTATTTCTTATCTATAAAATGGGGAAAATATACATTTTGTAGGATTTTTAGAAAGATTAAAGGAGAAAATGCACATAAAGCACCTAGCACATGGAAGTTACTTAAAATTAGTTTCCTGTTCTTCCCTCATTGGACACTGTTCTTTCTCTTCTCTTCTCCTTTTCTAAATCAAATTCAGAAAAAGTATGCCTCTCATTTTCCCCCACTAGTTTTCATTCTATCTCCCTGTGTTTTTCTCATCACTCTCTAAATCTACCTTGTTCTTTTCCTCCCTATCTTTTAAACTGTCTTCCAAGCTGTTTACAGCACCCATAAGAAATGATTTTTAGCTAACCTTACTGATTTCATTTAATCTATTCAATAAAACCTCTCACCCAAAGAGCAAAGGAACCTGCAGAAGAAATAAGGCAAAGTGGAAGAAGTATACTCCATAAGTGGGTTAAGTTGCGGATCAAGGCAATACTCCTTATTTACTCTTCCCATGTACAATCCATAACTCCTCCCCATGGGCCTCTATATCAACCTCAAGATAATTATACTCCTGCCTCAAAATAAAATGTAATCCTCTATCTTTGTACCCTAAACATCCCAGTTGTATCTAACTTGGATGAATATATCATGTTGTGTCTTGAATCACTTTATATACATTTAATCATCTCAGAGTAACCCAAGTTGAAAAAGTCACTTTGGTTTCTCATAAATGAATATGGAAGTGCTGAGGAAATCAAAAAGAACTATATTCTCATTAATGAACATGTTGTCTCAGGTTTTCTCGATATATTTTATCAAGAGAAGCTAGTAGGCAAGAGAATGAAATACAGAGAACTACAGGAAAAATTTTTGACTTCACATTTTTTCTCTATTGGTCTTCAGCTGTGACTTTGCTGAGAGTGGAGATGGATGCCATCAGAGCTGAAAAATGAGCATAACCTTCTTAACAATGTGCCTCTCTTAATTTTTAGATTTCTGACGTGTCTACTACCAACAAATTTTTTACCCTCCAGTGCACCTTTGATAGTATACAGCTCTATTCCTCAAATAGCAAGTATATTATCCTAGTTCAGAGATACAATTGAGGAATTAACATGAAAACCATGTTTCCTCAATAAATCAGAAACTGCTAATTAAGCCTCCAGAGCCAAAGAAAAGACACCAAAATGATACTACTCAGTCACCAATCTAAAGAGAGAAGTTTGACTCAAAGTATAAATGAAACTAATGTAAATATGTTTATAAATATTTATACAGTTATATACTTACACATAAGCACTTACACAGACTTAGAAAACAAATGTAAGAGCATTAAATCAAAAGGACTCACTGAAGAATAAACAGAATTTTCTGTGATCTTCTTGAAGAAACTAATAACTCATTCTTTAGGGAGGATCTCTCAAAATCCAGCCAGTAGAAACCATATTCTGTAACCATGTACAAGCAACACGTGGCCTCTTCCCCCACCCCAATTCCCTAGTTGCCAAAAGAGGAATCTTAAAGTAGATGGGAACTTAAAGATCTCTGTGTAGTAGAAATTTATGTTCCTCAAGCAGAAGATTCAATCTAAAGCCCCAATTGACAAAATAGGTACATTCCATATTATGATTTTACAACAAAATTAAAGTTCTGATTTTGTCACCAGAATTATACTACCCCTTCAGAGGACTCTATTTTAAGCACAAAATAAGAACTGGGCATATATATAGTGAAACTGGTATGCAAATAGTATTATACAGATTCAAGATGGCCTCTTCTAAAAAATACTGAAAAAACCTTTCACTAACTACAATTTGAATGTGGCTTTTGTTGGCAAAAGAAACTGACAACATCTGAAGATTACTGGTAATCTCCACAAACCCCCTTAATTATGTTTTCTTATGAATTGAGTTTAAAGATCTTGCCCTCAGAGAGGCTTTCAGTTTTGATACCTTTTAAAAGAAAACACCATTTTTCAGGAATTATGCTCTTTCAGTCAACAGGGACTTTTAGAGACTATTCCAACCAGGAGGAAAGAATGAATCATTATTTCTAACCAAAGGCACTTGGTTAGCAACTCTCAGCTGCACATTTTCTTTTTCCCCAGGGGCATATCTAGTGTGCCTTAAAGAACATAGGACAATCAATAACGAGAGTGGTTACAATTATAAGCCACTGTTGTGCATGATTATTGACCAGCTGCCTTCCTATGGATCACTGGACCCAGACAGTGGAGGGGTCAAAGGAGCTAATACGTCGTACTGGCAGAACAGCAAGCACCTTCCTTTTCCAGTCACCACAGTTTACTCACTGGATGTTCATTGTAGGACCAGCAGGGTCAATATAGGTAAAAGAGTAATAATAAAGAAAACTATCTCGGGCTAGAGCACTGAAAGCTACCCATGCTACACACTCCACATTTAACACTCATTCTGCCAATAACAGATGCCATGGAAATATCTTACAGCTGGGAAGATGGGAATCCTTAAAAAAAATTAAATATGATTAATAATAATAAAGGATGCTTTTTGTATGTAAACCAAAGCCTAGATATTTTGTTATATGATATTTCCTACATGAAGAACACAAGAAAATAAAATATGTTAGAGATTTTGTTCTCCCTACTGAAAATGGGAACTTACAAAAAAGGGAGTTTGTTCATATGCTGAATTTAGCCATTCCTGTGCCAAAGGAGTCTGGAGAGTAACATTGGATCCACAAGAAGTGCTGTGCAAGAGACCACTTACTGGAACACACATTTCCTGTTGATAGTTCTAGGAGAGATCTTATTCTTACACTTCTATTTGGTCACCATATTAGATAAGAAAAAAGTAAGCTGAGGGTGGGGGAAGAAAAGAGAAAAGGAAAAAAGAGGTAGAAAGAGACTGATCATAGGAGAGAACAAGAAATAAAAAAGAAGGCAGGTGACTTGTCTGCCCAACTTTGGCTCCATGGTCCTATGAGCCAAAATGCATACTAAGTGATATAGTATCACAGGAAAAGGGAAAAAAGGAGTAAGCTGAGAGAGTTCAGGCCATGGTGTTAATTTCTGTAAAAAGGCAGTATTTTAAGGACAAAGGTCTGCCTCTTGTAACATAATGTCATAGTCCAGATGAGATAGTTTCCTTGGAGGGAAGTTGGTGAGAAGTTCAACATGTTCATTCGGATATCCTTTACACTGGACATGCTTCACCAAAGCTAGCAGTTTAGGTTGCTCCGGATGAATGGTGTCTCCACTTTCTTGATCTGGATACCGCAACATCAGCTGTGCATTTGGTGCATTTACATCTACCCCTTCCACTCCATTCCATCTGATTTTTCAGGTGACATCTCTAGTATATCTGCATTGACAACTGATAATGCTTGGTGGTTTGTGGCTGTTCTAGGCTCAGTTCTGGCAGGGGGCTGAGTTAGTGGCCTTCTGTTCTCTTTTCTGTGCCCCAAATCTTTATGGGGAGACTTTCTGGACTTGGCAAGGTTTTCTACATTATCTTCTTCATTGGAGCCACAAACAGATATGAATTCCTCACTGCCAGAAAAAAGTTCAGATTCAGATTCTTCATCAGAGTGACTTCCCTGTTTTGTCTGTATTGAATCAAAATGTGTCTCTTGCAAGGAGCCTCTGATGGAAGCTTCTAGCTGGCTGTCTTCACTTGCATCTATAAGACTCTCTGAATGGGCACATTTTTGGGGAGACTGCTGGAAAGTCCATCCAGTTGCCCGTGTTCATCTAGAAATCCTGTCATTTCGTCCAAGAAAGAAGATATATCTAATTGGTGCCACTCTACTAGCTTCTGACCTGTCCATGGGTCCAATACGGAAACGGGAAATCCCCTAGTTTATACAACTGTATGTATGATATCTCTGGGCTGCTTAACTGTTATGATAAACCTATCCTGGCTGATTTCAATGGTTGTTTTGTCTTGTCTGGGTGAATAGTCATGGAAATAGTCTTAAATTTATCATGTATCAATATTTGTTGATGAATCTATATTATCTTGGTGTGAGAGAAGTACTTTTGTGATTTGAATGTAATTTTTGAAAAGCTTGACAACTATTTTAGTTATTCTTTTAAAAAATTTAATTGGTAAAACATATAAAATTTACCATCTTAAGTTTATTTACATGTACATTTCAGGAGTAAGTATATTTACATTGTTATGCACAAGATCTGTGGACATTTACATCTTGTAAAACTAAAACTCAATACCTATTAAGTAACAACTGCCCATTTTACCCTCTCTCCAGCCCTTGACAAACTTCATTCTACTTTCTATTTCTATGAGTTTGACTACTTAAGATACATTATATTAAGTGTAATCATACACTATCTAACATTGTTACTGGCTTATTTCAGTTAACATAATGGCCTCAAGGTTTGCTTTTATCATAGAATGTGCAAAGATTTTCCTTTTTTTTTTTTTTCTGTGATTTTTTAAGACAGGCTCTCATTCTCATGCCTGGGGTAGAATGCAGTGTGTCATCATAGCTCACTGCAACTTCAAACACCTGGGCTCAAGTGGTTTTTCCTTCCTCAGCCTCATGAGTATCTGGAACAGTAGGTGCACATGACTATGTTTAGCTAATTTTTCTATTTTTTTTTGTAAAGATGGGGGTCTCATTTTGTTACTCAGGCTGGCCTTGAACTCCTGGCCTCAAACAATTCTTCTGCCTTGGCCTCTCAAAGGGCTAGGATTACAGGCATGAGCCACTGCACCTGGCCTAATATTTTCTCTTTGGATGCTAAATAATATTGCATTGTCTATATACCATATTTTTTAAATGTGTTCATCAATTGAAGACCATCTGGGTTGCTTATGCCTCTTGGTTTTTGTGAATAATGCTGAAATGAACATGGGTGCACACATACCACTTCCAGATTCTGCATTGCATACTTTGGATAGATACCCAGAAATGGGATTTCTGTATCATATGCTAATTTTAATTTTTAATTATTTAAGGAACCTTATACATTTTTCAAAGTGTCTGCATTATTTTTCAATACCAATATTTCAAAAAGGTTACAATTTCTATACATCTTTGACAAGGTTTTTATATCACCCATTCTGAGTGTGAGGTGATATTTCAATGTGATTTTGCTTTGCATTACTCTAAAAATTATTAACTTTGAGTATCCTTTCAAATGTTTGTTGGCCATTTGTATATCTTCTTTGGAAAACTATCAGTTAAATTCTTTGTCCATTTTTTGATCAAGTTATTTTTATTGTTGAATTTTCAACAATAAATTTGTATTAATATATTCTGAACATTAACTCCTATAATGTGAATGTTTTACAAATATTTTTACCCATTTAGTATGTGGCATGCTGTCTCCACTAAATCTTTCCTTTGATGTATAGAAATTCTGAAATTTGCTGAAGTCCCATTGTTCTCTTGTTTTCTTTGTTGCTTTTGCATTTGATGTGATATCCAAGAAAACAGTGCCAATACTAATGTCATGATCTTTTTTCCTATATATTCTTCTAAGGGTTTTATTGGTTATATTTCTTCTGCGTATTTAATCTATTTATTTTTTTTTATATCACAAGGGATTGATCCAACTTTATTTTTTATGTAGGTAATCCAGTTTTCAACACCATTTGTTGAAGAGACTTCCCTTTCCTATTGTGTGGTCATGGCCAGCTTGTGGAAAATCATTTGATCATATACACAAGGATTTATTTCTGGGCTCTCATTTCTTTTCCTTGATCTAGTTACCTGTCTTAGTGCCAGTACCACATTGCTTTTATTTTTGTAGCTTTGTAATGTTTTGAAATCAGGATGTATATTGTCTCTGTGTTCTTTTTAAAGGGTATTTGGCTAGTCATAGTTGCTAAACAAATTTTAGGATTTTTGCAAAAAAATGTACCAATGGGATTTTGATAGATATAATATTGAATTTGTCCATCACTGTGGGTAGTATTGATATCTTAATAATATCAAATCATCTGATCCCTGGGCTAGAATATGTTCAGGAGTGTGTTTAATTTCCACATCTTTTTGGATTTGTCAGTTTTTTTTTCTGCTTTATATTTCTGGTTTTATTTTATTTGGGTCAGAAAAGATACACTGTATGATTTCAGTCATCTCAAATTTGATTAGACTTGTTATGATTATGTGTCCTAACAGAAGGCACCAGCTGTAATTGAAAATATTGTACATTTTGCTGCTCTCCACTGGAGAATTTTGTACATGTCCATTGGGTCTAATTTGTGTATTATATTCAGGTTTCCTGTTTTCTTATTGATCTTCTATCTGATTTTTCTATTTGTTATTGAAAGTGGAGTCTTAAAGTAAACAGTGACCATGTTGCTGTATATTTCTTCCTTCATTTCTGCCAATATTTGTTTCATGTATTTGGAATCCCTGGTGTTGTATATACATGTAATGTACATTTTATACAACATAAATTATATAACATATATAATGTATATGTGTCTATATATTTTATATATATAGCATACATATTATATGTGTTATCTTTACATTATATATATTACAGTTATAGATTCCTGGTAAGTGGACCTATGCTGTCATTTTTTAACATCGATTTTTGTTTCTCGTGACAGTTTTGACCTAAAGTGTATTTTGTCTTATATAATTATGGCCAGTGCACCCACTTGTGGTTACTATTTGCATGTTTTTTTTTTTTTCATCCTTTATTTTCAGCCTACTTGACTCCTTGGAGCTAACATAAGTCTCTTGTGGACATAATATTGTAGAAACTCAATTATTCTTAATCCATTCAGCCATATTATCTTCTTTAGATTTAAGAGTTTAATCCATTTATATTTAAAGTAGTTACTGAAAAAAATGAAGTTACTCTTCATGTCTTTTAGACATCCCTCATTTCTTCTCTTGTAGCCTTCATTTTTGTTTTGCTGATTTTGCAGTTATGTGCTTTGGTTCCTCTCTCCTCTCCCATTTTCTCTACAATAACTTGTTGCTTTTTTTTTTGTTTGTTTGTTTTTTTGAGAAAGAGTCTTGCTCTGTCACTCCAGGTAGGATGCATAGAATGCAGTGGTATCATCATAGCTCACTGCACCCTCAAACTCCTGATATTAAGTGATTCTCCCACCTCAGACTCCCTAGCTGCAACTCCAAACTTGCAACACAACACGTGGCTAATTTTTCTATGTTTGGTAGAGACGGGGTCTTGCTCTTGCTCAGGCTGGTCTCAAACTCCTGAGCTCAAGCAGTCTTCTTGCCTCAGCCTCCCAGAGTGCTAGGATTACAGGCATGAGGTGCCACACCTGGCCATGACTTCTGTAGATAATTTCTTTCTGAACACCTTGAGAAATAAAGAGTATAGGCTGGGTGAGGTGGCATATGCCTATAATCCTACCACTGTGGGAGGCCGAGGTGAGAAGACTGCTTGAGCTCACGAGTTCGAGGACAGCCTGAGCAAGAGCCTGAGCAAGAGCGAGACCCCGTCTCTACTAAAAATAGAAAGGAATTATATGGATAGCTAAAAATGTATATAGAAAAATTAGCCGGGCATGGTGGCACATGCCTGTAGTCCCAGCTACTCGAGAGGCTGAGGCACAAGGATCTCTTGAGCCCAGGAGTTTGAGGTTGCTGTGAGCTAGTATGATGCCAGGGTACTCTAGCCAGGAAAACAGAGTGAGACTCTGTCTCAAAAAGAAAAAAAAAAAGAAAAAGAAATACAGAGTACAGGTACATCTTACAGTTATAGCAATATAGTTTAGTCTCATAACAAGTTAATTTTAATTTTATTGAAAAACCATACCTCTTTATATCCCTCACTTTGTTATTAATGTGACAAATTATATCATTTTATATTGATCATGTATTAATAGAGAACTTTTAGAAGATCTAAAATAATATGCTTGAATTTATATGTTTTATAAAAATGTAATTACGTAATTAGTATGCACACCACATTTACTAAACTGATTGGTTTTTATGTTTCAGTTTACTGCATGTAAATAGCATTTCCATCCACTGAAATGAACCTCTATCTGCATGATAATAAAATTTATTCCTAATTGTTCATTTTATGCATCAGTTTCACAACACATTTTACAATGATGTTTCTGTATTTAGGAATGTAAGACTTTGTTTCTGAAAGGTGGATTGCTGTAGCCTTTCACTTTTGTGTAAGAGTACCAAGATACTATTAAGAAAGAAGTTTCTCTAGTATCATTTAAATGACTAATGATTAAAATTTTCTTATCAATGCTTTTTATGAATGACAATAATGTGTTTTGTGAAATATTATTGCTCTAAAGTAGGCCACCTCACATCAGTCAACTAAGTTTTTAGGTTTATCTATATATTGTAATTTTGTATCACAGTATTTGACTCTGTATACTTTTAAGACATGATGGACAAAAGTCAAAGATAAATCACCTATGTATCTATTGCCAATGTAATTTTCTTTGTGTTTGCTTGCCCGTATAAATATTACTCCTGTTTTCTTTATGAATAGTACATTTTTTCTTGGTTGGTGGTCAATGGTTATTTTATCCTGTCTAGGTAAATAGTCATAAAATTATTTTAATTTCAAAATATATTTATTGATGAATATATATTATCTTTGTGTGAAATATTTGTGTGATTTGATAATTTTTGAATAGTTTCAAAAACTATTTTTGGTACTATTTATTTTTCATGTAAAAACACATAACATTTAGAATCTTAAATATTTTAATTAGAGTTTAGTCATGTTAAGTATATTGACATTGTTATGGAACGTATATCTCTAGAATGTTTTTATCTTGCAAAGCTAAAACTCAATATATGTAAAACAGCTACCTCTTTTCTGCATTTTCTGGTCCTTTACCAACATTATTGTATTTTTATTTTGTTTCTAAAGCTATAACTACTTTAGATATTTTATATAACTGGATTCATGAAGTATCTGTTTTAGGGGGTGAATTGGCTTATTTCATTTAGCATGTCAAGATTTATCTTTATAATAGATGTTACAAGATTTCCTTCTTTTGTTCTTGAAAGAGATAAGTGAAGAGGCTTTATTGGGTCGCTCCCGGGTGAGGGTAATAGGTCCCAAGAGAGGGGCCCAGGCGAGATTCTTGGGTCCTGGGAGAGAAGATTTCCTGCTTTTTAAAAGCTAAATAATACTCCGTTATTTTTATATCCCAAATTATACTTATTTGTTCATTTTGTGAGGCAAGTTTGGGTTGTTTTCACCTATTGGCTTTTGTGAATAATGCTGTAATAAATATGGATGTGCAAATAAGTCATTTGAACCATACATGCAAGGGTTTTGTCTGTCCTGGATTGTGTTTCATTGGTTTACATTGTCTGCCTTTATGCCAGTAGCAAACTACTTTGATTACTGTACCTTTGTAACATGCCTTGAAATCAGAAAGTGTGATGCCTCCAAGATTGTTTCTTTTTTTGAGGGTTGTTGGCTCTTCATGGTACTTTGCCTTCCATATAATTTTTGAATTGCTTCTTCTTTTTTTGGATAATATGACATTGCTAATTTTAAAGAGATCGCTTTGAATTTGTAGATGAGTTTGGGCAGTATGGACATCTTCACAATATTCAGACTTCCAACCCTTGATTAAGACCATACTCAAAAGTGTCCCATTTAAGTTTCATTTATTTGTACATGTTCTGGTTTTCCTTTTGTTATTGATTTCTAGTTTCATTCCATTTTGGTTATAAATAATAGTTTGTAAGATTTTAATTTTTAAAAATTTGTAAAAAATTGCTTTATGGCCAACAGTTGTTCTACCCAGGGGAATTTTTTATGAGCTATTGAGAAGACTGTGTATTCTGTTGTGTAGAGTGTTTTCCATATGTCTATTAGGTATAATTGTTGTATAGTGCTGTCAGTTTTTCGCTTGTTAATATTATGTCTTACTTATTACTGAAAGTGAGGTTATTAAAATATCCTAGCATTATTATATTGCTGTGTGTTTCTTCCTTCAATTCTGTCAATGGTTGCTTTATATATTTGGCAAGCCTGAATTTACACACATACACAAGGTGTATATATATATTTCATATTCTATATATTTTACATATATAATAAAAAATAAATCATAGGTTCTCAGTGAATCAACACTTATTTAATATCCTTCTGTGTCCTTTGTGACAGTTTCAACTTAAAGTATAGTTTATAAAATAGGACAAGTTTTCCCTCAAAATACACTGTGCCTAATTGTGACCTCCTCTGCTCTCATTTGATTAATATTTGCATGCAATATCTTTTTTTTTTTTTGTCCTGCCACTTTTAGTCCACTTTTGTTGTTTGATGGAAGGTGAGTCTCTTGGAAACAGTATATAGTTGGATCTTGTCTTTTTTTTTTTCATTTTCCTAAATCCCTATCTTTATTCAATTTACATCTTTTGATTGTGAAGTTTAGTCCATGAATGTTTACATAATTTTTTGAAAGGAAAGGACTTACTATTGGCATTTTGTTAAATGTTTTCTTTGATTCTTGTAGCTATTTTACCCACTCTTCCTGCCTTCCTTTGTATCTCACTGATTTTTGTAGATATATTCTTTGACTCTTTTCATATTCTTTTAGTGTATCTGTATAATAGGTATTTTCATGGTGGTTGCCATGGCAATTATACCAAACTTATAGTTAAAACAACATATTTTAAAGTGGTAATAACTTAATTTTAGTTACATTTAAAAATTTGTCCTCATTACATCTGTCCTCAACTTTGTTATTGATATCAGCAATTATATCTTGTTACATTCTATACCTATTAACAGAGTTTTAGTATTATTTTTCAGTTTTTGTTTTCAAATTTTATACCACGATTAAAAGTGTTTTCTACACCATTATTTTAATACTACAGAATCTTACCTAGGTGTGCTTGTATGTCTTTCCAAGAGATTTATTTATTTTCTTATGATTTTGTGTTGTTTTTTAGCATTTTTAAATTTTTAATGAAAGGGAGTCCTTTTGGCATTTCTTATGGGAAAAGTCCAGTGGTAATAAAGTTTTTCAGCATCTAATTATCTTGAGAAGTCTCTTTTTCTTCGCTTAGAAGGGCAGTTTTGCTGAACATAGTGTTTCTTCTATGAAGTTTTCCTTTCAGCATTTTGACTATATCACCCAACTCTTTTTCTGGCATGCAAGGTTTCTATTGAGAAACTCACTAATAATCTCATAGGGGCATGCTTATAGATGACACATCACTTTTCTCTTGCTGCTTTAAAGATTCTCTTCTTTCATGTGATTTTCATAACTTTGCTTATAATCTGTCTTGTTAGAGCTCACTTCGCGATTACCCTAGCTGAAGTATGCTAAAATTTTAATTTTTATGGCTTTTTTTCTTATATTTGAGAATACCTCACTCATTTCTTACTGTATTCTTCAGCTCCACAATGTATGTTTTCTGTGATTTTTTTTGTGATATTGTCATTTTCCTCATTTTATTTAGCTGTTTGTATTGTTCCCACTAGGCTCATTCAGCCTCATTGAGATGGTTATTTTTAATATTTTCAGATAATTTCCACCTTTCCATTCCTTTTTGGCTGATTACTGGTCATTTGTTTTGTTTCTTTAATTGGGCTATATTTTCCTGAAATTTTGTGTATGTTGTAACCTTTAGTTGAGATTTGAGTATTAAAAAAAGCCACCTTTCACAAACTTTATAAGGTGCCTTTGTCCTGGGGGACTCTGACACCAACTGACTTTCCTAGAGATTTAAGGAACCTCAAATCCATTTTGAGGATTTTTTTTTTTTTTTTTTTTTTTTTGAGACAGAGTCTCACTCTCTTTCCTGGGCTAGAGTGCCGTGGTGTCAGCCTAGCTCACAGCAACCTCAAACTCCTGAGCTCAAGCAATCCTTCTGTCTCAGCCTCCCGAGTAGCTGGGACTACAGGCATGCACCACCATGCCCAGATAATTTTTTCTGTATATACTTTTAGTTGTCTATATAATTTCTTTCTATTTTTAGTAGAGACAGGGTCTCACTCTTGCTCAGACTGGTCTCGAACTCCTGAGCTCAAACGATCCACCTGCCTCGGCCTCCCAGAGTGCTAGGATTACAGGTGTGAGTCACTGTGCCTGGCCCATTCTGAGGATTTTCTTTTGAGGAATTGTGTGTAATTGTGTGTTTACTTTCTAGTTAATGTAATTTCACCACATTTCATCTTAAGAACCTGTCATCATTTGCTACACATGTTCTCTGTTTGTGGTACTGAAGGCGCTCGGTTGCTGTAATGACTTTTTACCTTTGGTTTCACTACGCCTAGTCTGTCTTTGAAACTATAGCACTATTCCTTTTAGCACTCTGTGTTATGAGAGACAGAAACTGGGGTCTTTGGAAGGACCCCCAAAACCCAGAATGATGGACACAGGCATTACTATTTTCTTTCTCTATTGAGGGAGAAGCTGGCAGTTGGGATTTTACTTCTATATACAACATGCTGTATTAAAGAGGAAAGGCCATGGTAGGCAAACATAACAAACATTTCTTCCCTTTCCATATGACTCTTGGTGTTGTGCTCTCCTGGTGTGTTGGAAGCTCTTACCTGGTTTTTAGAATTCCCACAAAAGCAATTTGGTCAGTATGGTTTTGTTACTTTTTTTTTTTAATCTAAAACAAAATTATGGGATCTATATTGTATTATGCCATTTTGCTAATGTTCTTGGTATAATTTTAAATATTAAATTTATAATATATATTCATCAGATTGTAAAAAAAGAAATAAGTGGGATAATTTTTTATTTTTGAAATTTCTTTCAGCTATGCCTTCTCATTCCACCCAGGACCATTTGCCAGAGCAAGGGATAAATGTTTCATTCCAAAATGTGGTACTAAGAAGATATGAAAACTGTGGCCTTGAGAATTTAAACTTAATGAAAGACTGGGAAATTGTGAGTGAGTGTAAGGAGCAGAAGGGATGTAATGATGGACTTCACCAACATTCAAAAACTACCCACGCTAAAATCTTCCAACGTAATAAGTGTTTGAAAGTCTGTGAAAAATTGTCTAATCTAAATAGACACAAGGTAAAACATACTGTAGAGAAATGTGTTAAATGTAAAAAATATGGGGAAGCATTTAACCAATGCTCACACATTACTGAATATAAGAGAATTCATAATGGAGAGAAACCTTACAATTTGAAAGAATGTGACAAAATCTTTAAATCTTGCTCAAGCAGTTCTGATCATAAGATAATTTTTACTGGTGAGAAATGGTATAAATGTGAAAATTATGGCAAAGCTTTTAACCATAGTTTAAGTCTTTCTACACATAACAGAATTCATACTGAAGAAAAACTCTACAAATGTAAAGATTGTGGCAAAGCCTTTGCCTGGTACTCATACCTTACTAAACATAAGAGAATTCATACTGGAGAAAAACCCTACAAATGTGAAGAATGTGGCAAAGCCTTTGCCCAGTACTCGTACCTTTATATACATAAGAGAATTCATACTGGAGAAAAACCCTACAAATGTGAAGAATGTGGCAAGGCCTTTACCCAGTGCTCAGGCCTTAGTACACATAAGGTAATTCATAGTGGAAAAAAACCCTACAAATGTGAAGAATGTGGCAAGGCCTTTACCCAGTGCTCAGGCCTTAGTACACATAAGGTAATTCATAGTGGAAAAAAACCCTACAAATGTGAAGAATGTGGCAAAGACTTTACACGGTACTCAGTCCTCACTAGACATAAGGGAATTCATACTGGAGAGAAACCCTACAAATGTGAAGTATGTGGCAAAGCCTTTACCCAGTGCTCAGACCTCACTGAACATAAGAGAATGCATACTGAAGAGAAACCCTATAACTGTGAAGAATGTGGCAAAGCCTTTACCCGGTGCTCAGACCTTAGTAAACATAAGAGAATTCATACCGGAGAGAAATCCTACAAATGTGAAGAATGTGGCAAAGCCTTTGCCTGGCACTCGAAATTTTTATTACATAAGAGAATTCATACTGGAGAGAAACCTTACAAATGTAAAGAATGTGGCAAAGCCTTTTCCCAGGGTTCATACCTTACTGAACATAAGAGAATTCATACTGGAGAGAAACCCTACAAATGTGAAGAATGTGGCAAAGCCTTTGCCCAGTATGCAAACCTTTATATACATAAGAGAATTCATACTGGAGAGAAACCCTACAAATGTGAAGAATGTGGCAAAGCTTTTACCCAGTGCTCATACTTTACTTCACATAAGAGAATTCATACTGGAGAGAAACCCTACAAATGTGAAGAATGTGGCAAAGCCTTTGCCCAGAACTCAAACCTTTATATGCATAAGAGAATTCATACTGGAGAAAAACCCTACAAATGTGAAGAATGTGGCAAAGCCTTTATCCAGTGCTCACAGCTCACTGAACATAAGAGAATTCATACTGGAGAGAAACCCTACCAATGTGAAGACTGTGGCAAAACCTATGCCTCATACTCAAACCTTCATATACATAAAGGAATTCATACTGGAGATAAACCCCATAAATGTGAAGAATGTGCCAAAGCCTTTATCCAGTATTCAGACCTTACTAAACATAAGAGAATTCATACTGGAGAGAAACCCTACAAATGTGAAGAATGTGGCAAAGCCTTTGCCCAGAACTCGAACCTTTATGTACATAAGAGAATTCATACTGGAGAAAAACCCTACAAATGTCAAGAATGTGGCAAAGCCTTTACCCAGTGCTCACACCTCACTGAACATAAGAGAATGCATACTGAAGAGACACCCTACAACTGCTCAGACCTTAGGAAACATAAGAGAATTCATACTGGAGAGAAACCCTACAAATGTGAAGAATGCGGCAAAGCCTTTGCCCAGAATTCGAACCTTTATGTACATAAGAGAATTCATACTGGAGAGAAACCCTACAAATGTGAAGAATGCGGCCAAGCCTTTGCCCAGAACTCAAACCTTTATATACATAAGAGAATTCATACTGGAGAAAAACCCTACAAATGTGAAGAATGTGGCAAAGCCTTTATCCAGTGCTCACAGCTCATTAAACATAAGAGAATTCATACTGGAGAGAAACCCTACAAATGTGAAGAATGTGGCAAAGCCTTTGCCCAGAACTCAAACCTTTATATACATAAGAGAATTCATACTGGAGAAAAACCCTACAAATGTGAAGAATGTGGCAAAGCCTTTATCCAGTGCTCACACCTCACTGAACATAAGAGAATTCATACTGGAGAGAAACCCTACAAATGTGAAAGATGTGACAAAGCATTTGCCCAGCGCTCACACCTTAGTTCCCATAACAGAGTTCATATAAGAGAAAACCTACAAATGTGAAGAATGTAGTAAAGTCTTTAAATATTGCCCTAGCTTTTCTTAACATAAGATAATTCATATAGTAGGGAAGCCCTGCAAATGTGCAGAATGTGGGAAATCCTTTAAGTTATGCTCATGTTTCTAAACATAAGGTAATACATACTGAAGAGAAACCTTATGAAAGTGAACACTGTGGCAAAACCATTAACTAGTGCTTAAATATTTGTACACATAAGAAAATTCATACCAGAGAGAAAACATACAAATGTTAAGAATGCAACAAAGCCTTTACCTGGTCCACTTCCCTTACTGTACATTAGTGAAGTCATACCTGAGAAAAGTCCTAGCAAGGTAAGGAAAGTGAGAAAGCTTGCTCACATATTACCTGCCATCAGAGAGTCATTCTGGTTAATGGTGATATACGTGTGACAGCTGTCAAAATACCTTTCAGAAAATAAAAGTCTTAGAGTGTACCAGAGTGTTGATACAGAGAAAAACATATCGCAACTATAAAGAGTGGTACAACACCTTTACTCCTGTCACAGATCTTCTTGTGCATTGGAAAAGTTATACTGAAATGACACCGTATATCAACTGTTTAGACTTTAAGTTCAGAGAACTTCGATTTGAGAGGAACTGTACAAATGTAAATGAATGCAAAAAAACATTTGTTCATAAAACACAGTTTGTAAAACAGAACTTGTACTTTACAGATGCCATAATATGAAAAAACTCATAAAAAATCAAGTCTAAAGATACGAGGATTCACAGTAGAAAGCACTAAGGCACTAATATGATCAGACATTACCCTAAAGCAGTGTGTAGATTATATAGAATAATTTAACATTAAAATTGTTAGATAATTTAAGTATATGTATGTTTAAGAGGAGCATAAAATTGATTTTTGTGTCACAGAATGTGGGCAAGTTATTAACTCTCCAAGCTTCAGTTTGTTTATCTGTAAAATGGATCCACTATGGTTCTCTTCCCATAGTTATTGAGGTGTTAAATACAATAAATACTAGCTCTTGTTGTTCTCTATCTTGTGTTTTGTTCTATGGACTATTAAGTAGACAGTTGATGGCTTATGGTAGGAAAAGGAGAAAGATTAGGTTCAAGCCAAAGATGTTTCCAAGGTGAAGTGTAAGAGGTAAAGATCATAGATGGTGCTGAGGTGGAAGAAGGAATGTCAAAGGCCTTCCATTTTAACTCTGGCATCATGCGTATCTATAAATAAGAAAGATGAACTAACCAGGTGATCTCATTCATTGTTCCTTCCAGCTATGTCATTGTCAAAATAGAGGGGAGAATGGAAATGTCATCCATCCAAAGCCAAACACAAATGTCCACATTTGATCCAGTTTTACACACAAAGGCCCAGAAGTATGGAAGTTAAGAGAGATAAATTCTTAGTGGTAGGATTGTGAGTTAATTTAGTTTCTTCATTGATTTTTTTTCTCTTTCTAATTTTCTTTCTTTTTATTTTTTATTTTTTTTTAGACAGAGCCTCACTCTGTTGCGCAGGCTAGAGTGCCGTGGCATCAGCCTAGCTCACAGCAACCTCAAACTCCTGGGCTCAAGTGATCCTACTGCCTCAGCCTCCTTAGTAGTTGGGACTACTGGCATGTGCCACCATGACTGGCTAATTTTTTTTCTATATATTTTTAGTTGTCCAGCTAATTTCTTTCTATTTTTAGTAGAGACAGAGTCTCGCTCCTGCTCAGGCTGGTCTCGAACTCCTGAGCTCAAGCAATCCTCCCGCCTTGGCCTCCCAGAGTGCTAGGATTACACATGTGCCACCACGCCCGGACTTCTTTTCTAATTTTCTGTAATAAGTTTGTCAATCAGAAGAAAACACTTTACAAAATATATCAATTTCTTCATATTTTTATCCACAAATTTAGGGTTATAAAGAAGGTCAAAAAGGAAGCAATAAAGGAAGGAAGGAAGGAAAGAGAAAAGACACCCCAAGCTGACACACATTCTCAGAATAAGAAACCAGAAATCATCTGAGTACTGTTTCTGATGCACAAGGCCTAAGCCAGAAGAGCATTTTGAGATGGGACAGAGCTAGTGTAGATTGCAAATAATTCTGGGACATTTTCTAGTTTTATTGTGTTTTTCATCCCTTCCCTCAGTTACCTACAGTTTCTCTTGTTTTAGCTAAAGTTGGTTTAATCTTCCTTTTAATATTTCATCTTGTTAATAAGACCCTGGGTAAAAGAATGGGAATAAAAGTGTTTTCTTCTCACATATTCTTAATTTCAAAAACTAGCCTGTATTGAATGATCACTTGATCTGGAATTTGGTATACAAAACAGTTATTAGCATTCTTAGGAGGAATCTTTGTTTCAAGAATCTAAGTACTGCAATTATTTGGCAGTTCAATTCCATTTTTGTGATTGGTCTATAGAGATTTAGTTGTTAAAAAGGCTCAGAGATACAACAAGATTCACAGAGAACTGTTTGTAATGTTTAGAAATTGGAACAAATGAAAAAAGATAATTTGGGATTAAGCATTATAAATCATCCATATTAATTTATTCATGATCATTTAAAATTGAGATATATCTACAGTTACACAAAAAATTGCATCTTATGATCCAACATGTATTTAAAGAACAATATATGTGTGAGTATCTGTGTACAGGTCTCTAAAAATAGTTCTTCAGGAATAAAGAAAACATTTATGTTTGTGCTATATATATATGTTAGCTTTTATCCTTTAACAATTAGCAGGTATGTTCAAATTTTTAAAAGGGTGGTTCATGGTCTTGATCTTTAAACTACAATGCCTTGTGTGGGGACAAAAATGACTTTATTTTAAATGCTAATCCACCGTGCAACTTCTGACCAGCCCTGAGTCTGAGAATGCCTCAGAAATGTCTAGTTGACATATTTCTCTTTATGTAGAAACACCTATTCAATGTAAGTTTTACCTCTCCTCCAGAAGAACCCTGATGTTGCTGCATACATTGCACACTGTGATGTCCATAGACAACTGCACATTCCTTTCAGAGCATGTATACTTTCCCCCCAAGATATTACTATAAGCCCTGGGTCTGGGAGTTTGCAGTCTGAGGACTGTCTTGTGGCCTCCCTAGACCAAGCTTCTGTCCACAAAATTCCATCATAAGTCACCCTTTACAAACAAACTGGATTTATTATCCTCATTCTTTGGTTTCTTGGCTCCTTTGGCATTTGCGTGTACAACCTTTTCATGGAACATCTTGACACCTCCCTCCACAACTTTTCAGTATTTCCCCTGGAAGTTTCTGTGTTGGCTGAGAGCACAGATGCAAAGAATCACCACACTCTCCAAGGTAGAGGTAAAACTTTCATCTTAACCTTGCTGGGCCCAACCCTGGGCTCCTGAGCCGACTGACTGTGACCTTGACTATAAATTCTGGAGTCTGGTTGGCCTACCTGGGTTTCATGTTCTTTATCAAATCATTGGCCTTTTCCAGGTGAATAGTCAGTGTTTCCAGGTGGCTTTGCTGCCTCATCTGGTCCAAGAGCTCATTGAGATGAACCTCTGGGACTGGCAGCTGCCCTGACCACAAGAGGAAGCAGAAGCGAGTCACCATATCTTGTAGACAATAAATGACATGCAGAGACCCTGTCACTGGAAATGAAGCCCTGGTTTCTAGAAAAGCCCAGGGTTTCTTTTTTTTTTTTTTTTCCCCTTATAGAAGGAGCTGAAGCTCTGCCTACACACTTTTTCTTTCAGCACCAGGACTCAGCAATCTCCTGTCTGCAATGTTCTTCCCTGCACACCTTGCACCAGCTAGACCCAGCTCGGAGGAGACTCCTCAGGGACACTTACCCCACCTGGTCAGTCCCCTGCTACATTTTCCCGTGACACCTGCTCCTCACTCTCCTTCTTACCAGTCATACTCAAAATCAGATGCTGGATGTGTCCCCACCCACACCCCAGACTGTGTCATCTTCTGCGGGGGTGTGTGACTGCCAGAGACAGATGCCCCATACCCACCTCATCAGCCTATTAATCTATGTCTCACACGCATGATTTTCCAGACATGATTTGTTCCCAGCACACAGCTGAGACCAGGATGGGAACAAATTTCTGCTACTTCCCATCCAGTCTCATGACCAAGATAAACCTGTTTCCCATCAGCACAAGATTTATACCTTAGGCTTTTACATTTGGGTCTAGGATGTGTTTTGAGTTAATTTTTGTTTCTGGCATGAAATATGGATCAAAGTTCTCATTGCTTTATTTTTCTTTTTGCATCTGAATCCTGGCTGGATACATGGGCCACAGTGCGGGGACATCGGGGCTGATGACTGCCTGGGCGTGGCCCGGCCCTCATCCCCCTTGAGGATGCCCCAGTGTGGGGCCTGCACCTGCTTCTCACGCTGCGCTTCTGCCCATGCTGCTGTGTCTTCCACTCAGGCTCCAGCTCCTGCAGCGACAGCACACTGGTGCCTGCCCGAGCCACGCAGCCTCCTGAAAGTAGCTGAAGGGGTCAGGGCTTTACCACACCGTCCACTTCACCAGGACCTGTAGGGATTTCTGCAGTGGCAGAGCCCAGAGAAGGGGCCTGGAGGGCTGAGCTGCCCAGGGTGAGGAGGATGGCCCCACTCACTGGCCATTGATGGGCTCATTCAAAGGCCAGTGGAGGCCCCACATCTCAAGTACTTATTGTCACTGCCTGGGCACCATCCCTCAAGGTCAGCTTCTGGGCCCCACCTTGGCTCATGCCCCTCCCTTTGGGGTAGTGTTTGTGTTCTCCCCAAGGTCACACCCCTGATCTGGCTGCCCCTGAAGTTCCATCTCTCGACTTGTCTCATCTCCCACTGATGTGACTGACAGAAAGAAGGTGGAGTTATGGGAGTATAAAAAAGAATGACCAGCCCTGGAAGCCAGCCTGAGCTCTCAGGTGGGCTATACTGACCTCGGGGTCATCTCTCCTTCTTTGGCCCTCACTGACTCACAGCATGTGGGCCGAAAGGCAAAGCTGTTGTGAAATCCACACTCCACCTCCCTACCATTTAAAAAATATATATGTATGTCATAATCTGGGTCATGGGTCTGCAACCTGTGGCCTGAGTGCCAAATTGGCCTTCTGCCTACTTTTGTTTGGCTCTGTCGGCTAAGCACAAATTTTACATTTATAAATGGTTGAAAAAATTAAAATAACATTTAATGATGTGACAATGATATGAAATTCAAATTTCAGTGTTCATAGACAAGTATTTATTGGAGCACAGCCACAGCCATTCACATCTGCACTGCCTAGAGCTGCTTTTAGTGCTTTGAGTGGTTGCAACAGAGACCTGAGGGCCCTCAGAATCTAAAATATTTACTACCTTGGCCTTGACAGGAAATATTTGCCAACCCCTGCTGTAGAGGGGAGCATGGTGAGGTGGGGACTCCTTGCTCTGGTGTGGCCCTGCCGTGCCCTGACTCAGCAGGGCCTCCAGAGCACTCACTGCCTGGGATCCTTCTGATTGTCAAGTGAGGCTGAAGGAGGCAGCAGAATGAGCCTGGAGCCCAGCGCAGAGGGACTGCTGTGACAGGGGCTAGGATGACTAGGATGGTTGGATACACCAGTGACACTCAGGGTGGGTCCCCCAGGGGTCCACTCTGCTCACAGCCCAGGGACCAAGAGGACCCTCCCAGCCTGGCTCCCCAGCTGCGTGGGTCCCAGGTTCCAGCTCCTCCTGCACCTGCCCTGGAAGAAGGACGCCCTCCCCACCCCACCTCCCCCTCCTCCCAGGGGAAGCCTTTGCCATCCAGCAGTTGCTTCTGGAGGGGACACCAGGACATGGCCTGCTCAGGGCTGGGGACTGGATCTTCACTCCAGGGTCTGGCCCTGCCCACTGAGCTCCACCCCCCACCGCATCCCTAAGAATCTCAGGGAAGCCCTAACCGCGGTGGGGACTCCGCCTTCCTGTGCAGGAGCGGAGCTCTGCCCACCCGCGCTCTCGCTGGGTCCCCCGGATTCACACTAGCCCTGCCCGACGGATGAGGAAACCCAGCCTCACAGAAGGGAAGGAACTTGCTGGAAGCCACAACAGGTTGAAATTGGTGTGGCAAGGATCTAAGCCTGAAACCAGAACTGAGAAACTGCAGCCCTCACAGTCCTAAACCGCGTGCTGCACAGGCTCCGCCTTGCCGCCCCTGGGACGTGGCCTCCTATTTTGTGCAGAACTTTGAAACGGGCTCAGGGGCCAGCACGGAGTGCCAGCGGCTGGCAGGCTGTCGGGGGAATCTGGGCAGAAGCCAGATGGGGTGTGCCCTGGGTGGGGGTCAGTCAGCCCAGCCCTTCAGCGGGAGGCCCCCTGGGGCACACGGTTTCCTTCCCCTCCCCAAGGCTTTGGTTCTGAGGTTGCCGCCGCCCTAAAGATCCACCCAGACTGCCCCAAAAGCCACGGAGCAGCGGGCAGAGCTGCGTGGCTCGGGGTCTTTCCAAGCTCCGTCCCCTCATCCCCGTGTGGGGCGGGGGCTCCCGCTTTGCAGCCCTGGTGGGATCCGTGGGAGTCTGTGCCAGGGCGGCACAGCGTGGGGACAGCAGGCCGGCCTGCACCGCTGCGCAGCGCTGGGTCCGGATCTGCTCCCCACGGGGCCCAGGCGCAGGGCAGAGGCCGGACAGTTGCGGAGGAGCTGGCGGGGCCACAGAGCCTAAGACCCTGAAAAATGATTGGGCTTCTGTGGCAGTTTGGTTAGTTTAGTTTTGCCATGTATTTTACTTTAATTGACAAATAATAATTGTATATATTTGTGGGGTACAATGTGATGCTTTGATACATGTATGCAATATGGGATGATTAAATCAAGCTACTTACCATATCAATCACCTTTCACTTATTTTTGTGTGTGTAGTGTGAATGTTTAAAATGTACTTGCAGCAATTTTTGTATCTACCTTCCCTTATTAACTGTAGTCACTCTGCTGTGCAGCACATCTCAAAGACCTATCCGTCTTCTGAGTTTCTCATCTAAAGTTTGACCAAGGAGGCAGGGAGGGCACATTTTGTCAAAATATTTTCTTCTACACAGAATACCAGTTGCTGTTATCAGGGGGATTTGGAGCAGACCCAAGGTCTCCCCTGTCCCTAGACTCCAGGTGGAGAGAAAAGGGGCCCTGACAGCAGGGGCAGCTCTGTTTATGGAGGGAAGCATCACAGTAACCCTGTGGTGTGATTCCATTAAACCAATACCGTCAAGGACTATGCCAAGGACAGAGTGTCCAGGGTGAAGTCTGAGGTGAGCTGAGAGCCACAGCTTTATCACACACAGGCTTCCTGGAGGAGGAAACGTTGAGCTAAACCTGAGGCATGGACAGGATCACTGGGAGGGGGCCTGGAGGAGGGAGCAGGTTCAGAATGCTGAGGCCAGTGAGCTCCTGGGGTATGTGAGGAGGGAAGAAAAGCCATGATGGAGGCTGAAGGGTGTGTGTAGGGTGTTGGGGGCCAGAGAGGAGACATCAGGCGACCCCCATGTTCTCCTTCTTGAGTCCACAGGGAGTGGTGCCCATCTTGCAACGGGGCACATGGGCAGGCACCTCTGCCAGGTCTTCTCATACTGCAAGGGGATCCGCATCCTGCAGTCCATGTGGTGGGGAAGAAGCTCCTCCCCAGCAAAGTGCCTACATTTTGCCTGCAGCAAAAATGATGGACTCTTACGCCAAAACTTAACCTTACTCTTAAAACTTAATTGACTGGTGACTTTCCTTTCAATTTTATTCTCTTTTGAATACCTCTCTCTCTCTCCGTCTCACCCTCTCTCTCTGCCCCCTTCCTCCCTCTGTGGTATACTTTTCTCTGGGGAAGCGAGCTCCAATCTTTTCAGCTTCCCTATGTGTAGACCCATGTGGCAAAGAAGGAAAGGGTCATCCTGACCAATAGACAGAAAGGAATCCAGGCCTCATCCCAAACTGATATACACCAACAACACACCCGATTGAGCTGGGGAGCAACTTCTCTCCCAGTTGAGCCTCAGTTGAGACCACAGCCCAGCTGCATAAAAGACATTGAGGTAGAGACACCCAGCTAAGCCATGGCCAGATTCCTGGTCCACAAAAGTAGGGACACAATACACATTTGGAGTTTGAAGCCACTCCATTTTGAGATAATGTTGTCAGAGAGCAGCAGATAATGTCAGCCTGTCAGGCCACAGCGTCTGACCCTGCCCTCTTCCCTCCCATGTCATCTCCTCCCAGGCTTGCCACAGCCACACCAGCTGCCTTTCTAATCTCCTCTGGCCACACTTCTTTCTGTCTGCACACTCTGCACGAGGGGTGCCTTCTCCCCGACACACTGTATCAGGGTTCTCCAGAGTGACAGAACCAATAAAATATACACAGATATGTAAGATGAGATTTATTGTGGGAATTGGTTCAAGTGATTATGGATACCAAGCAGTAGCACAACATGCCCTCTGCAAGCTGGGGAACCAGTAAAGCCAGTGGTGTAGCCCAGTCCCTGCCCAAAGGTCTGGGAAGAAGGGAAGCCAATGCTGTAACTGCCAGTCCAAGGCCAAAGGCCTGAGAACCAAGGGGGGCTGCTGGTGTAAGTCCCCGAGTCCAAAGGCCTGAAAACCAGGAGCTCTGATATTCAAGCGTAGGAAAATATAAATGACCCAGATCTAGAAGAGAAAATTCACCTTCCTTTACATTTTCCTTCTATTTGGGCCCTCAACAGATAGGGCCCTCCCTGCTCTAAGGGAGACGATGGGTCTTGTTTGCTTAGTCTACCAACTCATATGCTAATCTCATCGGTAAACACCCTCACGGAAATAGCCAGACATAAGGTTTTTCCAGCCATCTCAGCATCCCTTAAAACACTGACGTGAGCACATAAAATAACCCTTACAGTCTATGTCTTGTCACCTTGGTATCCATGTGTATCTCCTTAAGCCATACTTAATCTATAAGTAAAAACAATAACAAGGTCATGATTCTACCTACTATGATACAACTATCCTGTGTACAACTGAAAACTCAATTATCACTTCCCCAGAAGAAGAGGTAAAGTTGTTGAGTGCTGTTTACTTTTTTCCTGATAACTGGCAATTTAAATACTATGATGTAAAATTAACAATACTTAAACAATGATACAGGCTTGGTGCAGTGGTTCACACCTGTAACCCCAGCACTTTGGGAGGCCTTAGCAGGAGGATCACTTGAGTCCAGGAGTTTGAAACCAGCTTGGTTGTCACAGTGAGACCCTCTTCTACAAAAAATTTTTGAAAGGCCAGGTGTGGTGGTGCTTAGCTCTAGCCCCAGAAACACAGGAGGCTGAGACAGGAGGATTGCTTGGGGACAGAAGTTTGTGTCTATAGTGAGTTATGATAGTGCTACTGCACAGTCCAGCCTGGGTGACAGAACAAGACCCCATGACAAAAAATAAATACTAAGATGAGACAATACATCTTATATTGCATGAAAAGGGAGTAAGAACAAAAGGAGGACAGATATTTGCATAATGTATGTATATATATTCACACATGTATTCATGACGAAACAAGAAAAAAATGCTCATGACAATTATAGTCCTCCTTTCTGTAACTGATACCACGACTGTACCTGGCATCTGTAACTAGTTTCTTCACTACTCACTGTGCATTTTTTTTTTACCCTCTGCAAGAACCTCAGATGCTCGTAGTTCTTTACCTGGCGGGGTGGACCTGTTCTTTATTCCAGAGGTGACTGGGCCATTTGTAGTCCTGCCTGGACTGAGTTTCCATTAACCATAATCCCAGGCCACGGTAATACTCACAGTAGCCCTGAGACATCTCCTGTGTTACAGACACACTCTTCCTTTCCTCCAGTGTGGGGCAGCAGTCCAGTTGCTGCTTGGTGGTCAGCACCAATCACTCAGCCAGCACCATTGCTCCCTCTTTTACTGTCAATTCAGAAGCGTAAGGAGCCCAAGTGGCCAGGTGCAGTCTTAACCTCCAGGTCAATAAAATCATACTGTCTCTTGTAGGAGCAGTCCTCCCTCTATGGCTAGTACTTTTATGCCAGAAGAGTCTAAAGTTATGGAAATAGAAAGCAAATATTTGGCTGGTGGGTCACAGGGTAATACTGAGTGGTTCCACTCCCATTTCCACCCCTTGATTGCTGCACCTAGGCATGTTGGGTATAAGACAAATGACACCATGTACTGTTTGCTGATTAAGAGCATGTACAGCCTTTTGGAGAACCTTCCCCAGCCATGCAAGAATTGCCACCTAGCTTGTTCTGTAACCAAGTCTTCAAAATGTCTTTCCACCATTCTATCAAGCCAGCTGCTTCAGGATGGTGGGGACATGGCAAGACCCTGAATTCTATGAGCATGTGCTCACTGCCACATTTATCTGGCTGTGAAGTGATTCCTTGGTGCGAAGCAATGTTGCATGGGGTATCATGATAATGGAGAAGGCCTTCTGTGAGTCCATTAATGGTAGTTTTGACAGAAGCATTGTGTGCAGAGAAGGCAAATCCATATGCAGAGTAAATGCCTATTTCTGTAAGGACAAAATGCCGTTCCTTCCATGACTGAGTGGTACATGTAATCAACCTGCCACCAGAAACCTGGCTGATGACCCAGGGGAATAGTGCCATATTTGGGGCTCAGTATTGGTCTCTACTGCTGACAGACTTTGCGTGCAGGGGTGGTCAGAGCCAGGTTGGCTGGGTGAGTGGAAGTGCACCTTGCTAAGCCCAAATATAACCTTCATTGTTGCCACCATGGCCACATTTTTCAAGATTCTTATAGGCAATGATGAGGTGCCTGGAATAGAAGCTGAGTGGTATCCACAGAATGGGTCGTCCTATCCACTTTGTCATTAGTCCTTCTCTGCCCTCACCCTTTGGTGGGCACTAACATGGGCAACATATATCTTCACAGTTTTCTTGCCCATTTGGACATATCTATTTTCATACCTCTTTCCCAAATTTATTTGTCACCACTTTTTCTAATAATGTTGCTTCCAAGTGCTTGTCCCTCCAGCCAAAACTTTGGACACAGCCCATGAACTGGTATATAACTGCACATCTGGCCACTTATCTTTCCAAACAAAGTGAACAACCAGGGACGCTGCTTAAAGTCCTGCTCACTGGAAGGAATAATCTTCAAAAATGTCTTTCAGGGATGTCCCAGAGAAGGGCTATAGTCCTAAACTGTCCACTTTGGGGTACTATCTGTATATATTGCAGAACCATCTGTGAAGCAGACCTGAGTCTCCTCTTCCTCTGTTAACTGATTATTGGGAACTCCCCATGAGCCCATAGGGGATGGGAGAGAGAAGACAGTGTAGCAGGTTTGGGGACCATGGCATTTGGATGACTTTTTCATGTAACTTACTTGTGCCTTCAGGGCGCAGTGGGGCTCAATCATGTGCACACCACTGTCATTTGATAATGGGGTGGTGCTCTGCAAGTACAACTTTATGGCTTGGTGGATCAGATTACAGCCTGCACATAATGGACATCTGAAGTCGTATGGCAAGTAGGTGGCCCATGGATAACCGTTCAGTACCTACTAAGGCTGAGTAGCAGGGCAAGAGCTGTTTCTCTAAAGAGGGGTAGTTATCTGCAGGGGATGGCAGGGATTTCTCCTAATATCCTGAGGGTCTTAGCTGTTCTTCACCTATAGGGGCCTGCTAAAGGCTGAAAAAGTATTCTTAAGTGTTAGTGATGCTTCAAACACAATTAGATTTGATACGTTATATGGCCCAAGTGTCAGAGCAGCTTGCATGGCAGCCTGGACCTGGTGCAGGGTCTTCTATTCTGGCCTCACTAAAAACTAGCAGCATTTTGAGCCACTCAGTAAGTGGGCTGGAATTACACACCCAAATGAAGAATATATTGCCTCCAAAATCCAAAAAAATAAAAAGAAAGAAAGAAAAGAAAGCCCACTAGGTGCTGTGTCTCTTATTTGATTGTACGAGGCTTCAGATACAACCACTTATCACTCACCTTAGAAGGCCTATCTCAGCACACCCCACACCAATGGACCACTAACAGTTTTACTGAGGAAGAAGGTCTCTGAATTTTAAGCAGATTTATTGTCCACTTCCTGACACATAGATATCTTAACAACAAGTTTAGTGTAGTTTCTACTTCTTGCACACTAGGTTCACTGAGCATAATATCATCAATGAAATGGTCCAGTGTGATACATTGTGAAAGGAAAAGGTGATCGAGGTCCCTGTGAACTGCATTATGACACAGGGCTGGGGAGTTGATATGTCCCTGAGGGAGGACAGTGAAGGTGTAGTGCTGCCCATCCCAGCTGAAAGCAAACTGCTTCTGACGGGCCTTATCGACAGGCATCAAGATAGACACGTCAGCCAGAGCAATAGCTGCAGACCAGGTACCCGCAATATGCTAATTTGCTCAAGAATTAATCCCCATCTCTCACAGCTACATCTATTACAGCCATATCTGCTATCAGCATCACCATTTGTTTAAGCCAAAAATAATCCACTGTTATTCTCCAACAGTCATCTGATTTCTGCACAGGCCATATAGAAAAGTTTCATGGAGATGCAGTGTGCATCCACCCTGCATCTCTTAAGTTCTTGACACCTTGGATAATGGCACTAATCTCTTCAATCTCTCCAGAAATGCAGAATTACTTTTGCTTTACTACTTTCCTAGGCAGAGGTAGTTCTAGTGGTATCTTCTTGGCCGTTCCTACCATAATAGCTCTCACTCCACAGGTCAGCGCACAAAAGTGGAAATTCTGTCAGCTGCTGAGTATGTCTATTCCAATTGTGTATTCTGGAACTGGAAAAATGACCACAGGTTGGGTTCTGGGGCACACTGGCCTCACTGGGAGATGGTCCTAAGCAAAAACTCCATTGATAATCTGCTCTCCTTAAGTTCTTGCTGTGACAAGTGGCCACACTGATATTTAGGATTTTCAAAATTAATGTCAGTTCACAGCCAGTGACCGGTAGGCCCTGAGATCTCTGCTTATTTACTTTTCCCCAATGCACAGTCACTCTGGTAAAAGAATGTTGGCCCCTTTAGGGAAAGCTGTGAAAAGAATTAACTATATAAATTTTTGGCAGTGTAACAGGGTCCTACCACAAGGAGACTTGGCTTCCCCATCATTTAAAGGGTTTGGGGTCTGTAAACTGGCTCGAGCCTGTAGAATGTCTGAGAGACCATGGTTTTCTGTTTTTATGATTCAGTTAGACTTTTGATTACTCAGCTTAGCTAGCAGTTTGCTTACATCAATAAGAATTTCTGAATTTCTTAGAGCCCCAGCTCAGGTTCTTGTCATGGCCATTGATATTCTATTGCAGTTTTCTACTCATCATTCCTTGGCCCCAGGAGTCCACAACTCTCCAGCTCCATTACAGTGTTCAAGTGCTATGAAGTCCACCCTGCCTTCTGCAGCTCCTTCCAGCCTGAGATCCACATGATGCCACCATTGCCCATCTGAGCTCCAAGTGAGGCAAGACAAAAGCAGCCCTTAGGGCAGCCCACAGACAAGTTGAACATTTCAAATATATTCTATTCTCCTTCTGTCCTGGTACAGGGAACAAAGAATTGGTCAGCTTCCTGCAGTCCATGCTGTGCTGTGCAAGGAAGGTGGTGGGGAAGGGTGAGTAAAAACCCCATGAAATTTTCTACCATGTTGCATTTGGCTTTTTCTTGACTGGACACTGGCTTGCTTGTTGTAAATTTTTGTCTAGGTTACAGAGCTCCCTATAAAGTTTATTCAGTCAATGTTTGTTTGAATGTTCATGTAGGGGAATGAAGCCTGGTGCTAACTAGTCTTCTGTCTTGAAGGTGTCACTCTCAAAGTTATTCTTATCTTGACGGTGATGACATTACAGCTTTTTTTTTTTTTTTTTTTTTTTTTTTGAGACAGAGTCTCACTCTGTTGCCCGGGCTAGAGTGAGTGCCGTGGCGTCAGTCTAGCTCACAGCAACCTCAAACTCCTGGGCTTAAGCGATCCTACTGCCTCAGCCTCCCGAGTAGCTGGGACTACAGGCATGCGCCACCATGCCCGGCTAATTTTTTGTATATATATTTTAGTTGTCCATATAATTTCTTTCTATTTTTAGTAGAGACGGGGTCTCACTCTTGCTCAGGCTGGTCTCGAACTCCTGACCTCGAGCGATCCACCCGCCTCGGCCTCCCAGAGTGCTAGGATTACAGGCGTGAGCCACCGCGCCCGGCCGACATTACAGCTTCTTAACAATCAGTGAGTTGCAGCAGTGTGTCTTTTATAAATTGATATTATTTATTTCATTTTTGTGGCTTCATAAAAATAAACAGTTCTGTCCCTTAATGTGCCTTGCAAAATTCTGTTTTTATTTCATGTGTGTAATCTCTAAAATCAGTTTTTATATTATATCTCTGTCACTGTTATCAGTCTAGTAATGCATTCTCTTTCCTCACGTATAGGTCTATTCCTCCATTCTGTACCTTCTTGAGGTAACTTTATCAGTGCCTGTCAGGGAATTTGTTTATCATTTGTCATATTCCAAATATAGATTTGCATGGCAGTGGTTAGAAGAATCAGAAGAAATAGAGGAATGATGCTTAGAAGCAATTCATAATTCTCTAAGTTCTAGAGTTCTGTAGTAAGAACAAAATTAATATATATGCCATTCTTACCACTCATATTTAGTTTGTGAGACAAACGATGTACAGTATTCAAAGTAACTTAGGAAACTCTTCCATTTGACTTGGATTTTATCAAGGTGGCACACTGAACCATCCTCCTCTTTTGCCTCGATATATAGGTAGACAGAAAGAAGAATTTTTGTAAGAAAATATACAATATAACATTTTAAGATGATAATTGTATCAATAGATGAAAATTTTTTAATCAGAGGAGTTAATATTTACCAAGAAAATTCAATATGTTAGGTATTATTCCAAGCCAATTTCACATATAGCATAATGTAAGAGTTACAATGTATAACACAGAGATTCATGGAAAAAAGAAATTGAAATATTTTTAATTGAAATATTTATATTCACTTAGAAGAGACATTCTTCTAAGTGAAGTATCACAAGAATGGAAAAACAAACACCACATGTACCAACCATTAAATCGGAACTAATTGATCAATACTTATGTGCACATATGGAAATAACATTCATCAGAAATCAAACAGGTGGGAGGGGGAAAAGGACAGGTAAATTCACACGTAACAGGTACAATGCACACTATGTGGGTGATGGGCACACTTTTGACTCAAATTGTACAAAAGCAATTTATTTAACCAAAACATTTGTACCCCCATAATATTCTGAAATAAATTTTCAAAAGAAATATCCTACTGTATGCTTCCTTGTTTCAGAGACATGTAAATATAAGTAATAAATATATGAACTTGATACCTTAAAAAAACAAATATTTATGATAATGTTAGATGACATTAAAGTAATCATAAATGTCAACTGTTTTGACTACAACAAGTAAGTATAAGGGGTGTGAATAACTTTATTAGTAAGTTTTACTAGTTATGCAGATAATCAAATAGACAGCATTTTAAACCAGAGAGCACAGGATACACGTTACTTTCAAATATAAGAGAAAATATTTAGAAACGGAAATGTTTTTGGCCTCAGAATACCATTAACTTACTGCAAACAAAATCATATTTTCTAGGTACCATGAATGACAGTAGAAACTATCAGTTGAAGAGTAACCAGCAAGTAAGATTTAAACATGTGCATATTTCAATTAAAATTCTTTTTAAAAACTGCTGAGTCAAGTGAAAAACCCAAACTGATATTACCTTTTAAGTGTCAGAAAAATGTTAAGAAGAAACCATGGTGCCAGGAAAAGATTCTGAACTCAGGTAATTAATCCTATCAACCACAATAGTATTGTTACAGAAAAGCAGTAAGTATGTATATATAGTTTTCACTAAAGGTAAGGAATAACTCCAGAAATCTGTGCAAAGCATAAGAAAACTTTTCAATATGAAAGAGAAATTATCCAACTCTACAAATATCAATGCCATATGGTATAATGTAAGAGGATCAGGTGAGGAACCAAATCAAGAAAATCAGTCTTTATCATAAAACTCTGTTTTATTACCAAAAAACTGTGAAGTATTTTGCCTATGTACTTTGTGCATATTATGCTTTAAAATTACTACATATTCTAAAAATCCTTGCAATGCACACAGCAAAAAAATAATGAAGAAATGACAAGGATCCTTATAATGCCCCACAGAGTTGAAACCCAAATATGGCAGCACAGGTGCCAACAGTGTTTACATAGTTTAAACGTGTCATTCCAGAGCCTGTGCTACTTATTTAACTGATAGCAAAAGAATGTACTTTTTAGACAATTATTTTCATAATTAATCTGTTAAAAATTGGTGAACTTTTTGCCACATAGTTTGGAAAACATTGATTATTCTTTTATCAGAACTGAGTAGCACCAAAGGACTCACTGTGACATAGATGTTGGCCACAAGCCTCTGGCTACCCAAGAGAACTGGGTCATATGCCCATAACAGGGTGGAGGAGGATGAGATGATGAGGTCCACCCAGTACATGACCACAAAGAAAGTCACCAGTAGCAGGATGGTCTGTGTGGCCCTTTTCTCTGGGCAGGCTCCTGGGGAGAGGCTGGTGCTGTGAATGTCCTGGTATTGGCTCTGCACAAGAGAATCACCATGTAGGCACTTGGGGAAAGCATAACTTCTAATAGAAGGACGTCCCTGGATACTGACAGAGTGAAAATCAAGCCCCTAATGATGTAGCTCATGGGTGAGAGGGAGCAGTGCTGTGCGAGTTTCTAGAGGCTGCCTGCAGTTCTGGGCTCCTGTCTTCCTACCACTTGCAAAGCCAGCAGGGGCTGGTCGCGTTGTTCTCACATGCGTCAGACACTGAGTCTCTCACCTCCTGATTACACATTTCAGGACCCTGGTGATTACATTGGGCCCATGTGGACAACCCAAGATAATCTCCCTTTCTTAAAGTCAGCTGATTCGCAGTCCTCATTTCATCTGCAACCTTAATTCTTCTCTGTCACACTGCCTAATATATTCACAGAAGCTCAGGACTAGAAGAAGGGATTGGGATGTGAACATGTTTGTGGGACATTTTTCTGCCAACCACAAGTCCCTTTAACAATATTTCCTCAAAATTATCCTGCTCTTCCCAGTTTACTTTCTAATCCAGATAATCCTTACAGAAGCTTTCTAGACTCGGGAGGAAATCACTCACATCTATCTCTCAATTATATGGGGAATAATCCACACAATTCTCCATTTTCCAACATCTGGGAAGTAGGATCAAATAATCATCCGGGGCCTCTTCCTTGAAGCTCCACTCCATGTGGCAAATTCTACCATTACTCATTCAAATCATATTCTATGGATATAAACATATTTTTTTAAAACCAGGTTTAAGAAAAGCTCATCTGTATGAATCTAATAATAAAAAGCACCCACCTGTCTTTACATTTCTCTTCTGAGGTTAATGAATGTTTTTGTTTAAAAGTAATATATAGCTTTGTAGCCCCAAAGTATAAATTAAAAATAAAATGTTGACAGTTACTGTCCTTGGCTTATATTCAGAAATGCATGATTGAGGCAGAAAACTTCTCTAAAACAAATGAATATGTATATGTTTATAATGGAAAATTTACACAGTGATTAAGTGTTACTCTTTCTACCAGAGCTTAATATACCTAAGGTACACATTTATCTCAGGTGCCAGAACCAAAAATAGTTTTCACCAACATACATCTCACCCTCAGCACACTTTTCTACAGTCATGCTGAACCCAGGAGAAGCAGCAGGATAATATTGTGTTATAGGCACAATGATCTCCACTTCTTAAAGCTGACATTCCAGTGTCAGTAAAACAATATTTGGGCAATGGTCACTAATGTCTGTATAATTATTTTGTAACTATATGTCTGAATCATATTGTTAATATATAATAATTATTATACAAGCCATGTAACAAAGAGATAATAAAAATTGTTAGATAACTGTACATGGATAAGAATTTTATTTTCTTATATCTTCTCAAGGGACATATGACCCACTTCCTCAGACTCATGTTCTCTCTCTGAAAGTGACTATCGCATCCTGCAAAGGATTCCATTCTGAGACTCTTGAGAGTGGTGGGGCAAAGTCTGGATGGGAAAGGCCCATCATCTCATAGACCAGGATTGCCAGATAAAATATGGGAGAAAAGCTACATGTAAAATTATATAATTAATAAATTTATTATAAGTATGTCCTAAATATTGAAATATTGCATACAACTATGCAAATATTGAATATTTATACCACGAAATTATCTTTGTTTTTCTAAAATTAAAACCTCCCTGTGTGTATTATTATTTGCTTAAATTGGCTTTCCTATCCATGGGAGAATCATGGGATTTGTAATAATATGATACAGAACTCTGAGAAATGAAATACACAAAATCATAGAAGCCATAAATGCTGGTCAGAATGTAAAGGAGAATTGGATTCTAACTGACTGATTAAAATCTGACAAGTATGAATGCAAATCTTAGCACTCACAGTGAAAGGATTACCCAGGCTGTCCTGGGGCTGAGGGTGAAGCCCGTGGCACACTCAGAAGAAACACAATGCAGATCAAGTTCATCCTCACTATATTGGATTCTACCTTAGGCTATTTTAAATACAGTAATCCTCAAAGTATATACATAACCATGGACAGTCCTTGTAAAATAGCACCATTTAATGGAGCAGGCACAAAAGACTGGGTTATAGCAGTCAACTGAAGATAACAAGTGTAATAAAAAGAAGCCATTTACAAAAATCCAAGTGTTATTTTGGGAGGAAAAAAATGATATGCTGGGGAAAATGAAGTTTGATAAAATGTATTTCCTCACCTTTATTATAATGTCTAATTTTTAAAGTTGTGTTATTTTATAAAAAATACAATATACTAAACAGATCTGTTTTACTATGCTAGCTTAGATAACATTATGTAATGTAATCACAAAATAATACCCTGTGTTTTCTTTTATATTAACAAAGAATGTGATTTTGTCATCAATTTTATCATATTCTAGAAAAAGGCTTCTGAAACCTATGATTGATTTTAAACAGCATAAAGCTAGTATGAGACTTGCAGGTGAAAATATTAAAGGTTAGTTTGGCTCAGTGGTAAGAGCTGGTGATCTGTGAAATGCAGCAGATAATTTTATGGAAGAAAAACACCTTTCCTTCTAGTTCAGTCTGTAGGGAAACACATCTATGAAAAGTACAAATGTCAAAAGAATACATATGAAGAGCATAATATATCCTTGAATAACTGAAAGAAGACTGCTATTCTTTGGCAATTGAACTTAGTGGAGGGTGTATGGGAAGAAAACACCAGCTGATGTGGATATTCACAATCAGAAGACCTTCAATTCTCACTCTCCTGAGAAAAAGCAAAGGCAGGAGAAACTTTACCAAAGTTAGTTATTATTAGTTATTAATTCTGCAAAAATTTGATAAATATTAAAAGGTGATATTTCCTAATAGATATTTGATAGCTAGAAAATAAACTCATCTCTCATCAATTACTATAATACAATAAAAGAAAATAATGATCAGTGTCATACGCTAAAATGTCATTTTTGTAAAATGTCTTAAAATTATGTTGTATTATAATTTTAAACAATCCTACAATATTTGCAAAATTTTAAAATAGGACTAAAGTAGAAGAACCTTTATTTAGTTCAGATATAGTGTGTTTAAAAGATAAAATTTTACCTAATATACACACCGATGGTTAAAACGAGAAAAAACTGGTTAAAAAATCACATACAATTCCAATTCAACATCACAAAATTATAAATGCCCTTCAACAAAACTTTTTATGTTCTCACATGTTGCATAAAATTGATCCTTCCATCTGGAAAAATGTGTTGTATTTAGTTGTGATTCACTGAGATATAAAATTGAGTTTATGTGAAGACAATATCCAAAACACTTCATTGACAAAATCATGCCTTATCCTACCATCATCTCAGAGTACCTGCAACTTACCCATTAATTCCACAAAGACTTAGTGAATGGCAGGAAGGGATATTTCTAGAGAGTTTTATGAAAATAAAAAAATCCTCTATTAGCAATTACTATAAAAGAAAACAAAATAATCTTTATGGTCACATGATGAAATATAATTAATATAAATATTGAAAATGTCTCATTTTATTATATCATAATTTTGGCAATAAAATATTTTAAATATACTAAAATGGTCCAGACTTAAAAGAACAAAGACGTATAACTCTGTAATGTTGAATTCATATAGATTTCTTGTATTTGAAAACGTAAAATTTTACCTAAGTACATGCAGAAAATTAAATTGATTAATATTAGTAAGTACAGTCTAACAGAATTCTAATTCAAGTATATCACAAAATTATAAATTCCCTTTAAAAATCTATAAATTTATGGCCTCATATGATCCGTGAAATTTATCTTTTTATCTGAAATTATCTACTGTATACAGCCAGTTTATTGTGAAATTAAATGACTGAAATTATAAGTAGTGAATTCTCCCACTACTTCACTGAGACAATCCTGCCTCATCCCACAACCCACCTGAGTCTTGAGCGCTCACAGTTAATGAAGCTGAGAAACAGACACTCACACAGCTGAGGCTTTGCAGTGAGTCTGTCTGTGTGAGATGAGGCCCCTAAGACATGGCCATATGGAAGGGGTGCCAATCAGCTCATCTCCCAAGTGGAGCATAATTTCTATGTCACCTGTAAAAGCAGGACAACCAGGCTTTGGGACTGTTAGAAAGGGAAGCCAACAAGAGAAAAACTAAACTTAACCTAATTATTGGAAAACAACGGGTGAGGAGCTACTGGGTTGCAAACATTTCCATGTGTGAGCTCATCTTTCTGGTCCCTTTGGCCTGCTGGGTCGTATTGCATCAGTCCTAGCAACAAAGTAGAACCCTCCAATTAATGTTAACTTCAAAACTGAGTAGATGCCATATTAAGTTTCTCAATGTATGTCCACTGGTGCGACTAATTCCTGGTGGTCTTCACACATATCCCCAGTGATCCCTGGTATTCAGGGTCACAAATAAATTACAAAGACCTTTGAGGGAATTAAAACAGTACCTTTTCTGCCAGACCTCCAGAGGACATGGCTTTTAGTTAGGGCATCTGTCATGGGTAGCAGAAGGCAGGACAGGTATTGCTTGGAAGTATTTGGCAGTTGCATTTAGTGTGGGCAGAAAGGACAGCTCCATTCCAAGCAGCACTGATGATTGGGATATGCACTGTCCTTCTCCATGTATCTTTTGTGTGAAATATCAGGCTCCGGTGGGGGTGTGTTCTTCATCCCATCCCTCAGTCTCCTCTACTGTTTCTACTCACAGCGTGTTTTATTTCACACACTCAGCATTCGAGCACCCACTCACTCATTGGCAACTGCTAAACTTTTTGTTTCTTTGACACTCACCATCCACATCTTTGCTATAACTAACTCTAACTTAGCCCTGATTCTAATGGCCACACTTGTGATCTTCTTTCTTAATCAAACACCTCCTGATGTAAAAATGGTGACTTTCCTTGCTATAAACCTATGGATTGTAGCACAGGGCTGGGCATGGTGTGCTCTCATGTGTCATCCTTGATCGTCTAACAAACCAGCCTTTTGGCCTGAGCCAGGACCACCCCTGCCCCTGGACATCCAGGCTCTGCAAACACAATTCTGCTTGCTCTCTCCACCCCATCCAATCTGTCATCAGCTGCCACTGCTACTACCTCATTGCTCAATCCAGGTGGTGGCTTAGGCCTTAATCTGAGTGCCTTTTTGGAAGATAGTTCTTCTTTTTAAACTTTTGTGTTTGGAGCTCAAAGAAAAGGTACATCAAGAATTATGTGCACATCAAAGCTATCTATGAAAAATAAGGGCAACATAAAGACATTAAAAATAAAGAGAAACTGAGAAAATTTGCTGCTATACTTTCACCTTTCTTATTTTAATTTTTAGCAAGGCCTATCACTTTAGAAACCTTCAACATATAAGAAGTGTTAAAGCAAATTCAAATAAAGACCAGGTCTGAAAAATTCCTGAGCAAACAAAACAAACTAGGCCTTAAAAATAACCTTAACCTTGCTTAAATTACAGACATAAGTCAGACTTAGCTTGAATTATTTCTGGCAAAAACAAAACTTAGCCTCAGACCATCATAAGCAACCAACTCTCATATGGCTATATGACTAGGAACTATCCAAAGAGGTAAACCAAAAAAGGCAATTTTATTACTCAACCAATCAAATGATTTATTTATTTTCCTGTTGTCTGCACCCCAAAAATATGTGTCTCTAACACCATCAGAGCAGTAAACATTTTGGTTTGCTGTTTCCCAACTCATGAATTGCAATGAACGCTCTACAATTTTTTCTAGTTCATATTAAAGGAAGTTCTTTAGTCTGAAAGCAAGTGACCATAGAGAGTAAACTAAAGTCACAGGAAAAGACAGAGTGCCAGTAAAGGAAACCCTGTAGTTCTAAATGACAATATAAATGCATAATTCTTTCACTTTCCTTCATTTTCAGTTTTATATCCTGCTTTACTTTTATATGTTTTTAAATGCCTAGTGATTAAAACATAATATATGCATTGTAAGATATTACAAATGATAAAGAAATGTGAATACATAAGCAACAAAAATCCCCAGAAATTTAACAAATAACCACTGTTAGCTGTTTAGCTTATACACACCGATCTGGATCTTTGCTTAAATACATGCAATTATACATGTACATTTACTTATGTACACAGATGATCTTCAAAAATAAAAACGGGATCGCACCGTCCCTATTCACCTGCAACATTTCTATTTCTAACATATCCCGGCATTCTTCACGCTCACATGTACACATGTGCCTGGCTCTCCAAGTGACATCACTGTCATAGCTAACAGTACACTCACAGAGACTTGCCCAGTAAGAACATCCTGTGAACCAGGGGCAGGAGGGAGCATTCTTCCCTAGGTCTCTGGTTTCACAAGTGTTGATTCTCCCTAAAGTGGTCTGGCCTCTTGTCAGAACTTTTTTGCTTTCCAAAAAGGTGGAATGCACCGGCAGAATGAAATGCTTGGGAGAATCACAAGGCATTGGAGGCCACCTTCTCCCAGCCTCCTGAGCGCCAGCTGTTTCAGGGCCCCCATTCTGCTCTGCTCCTCTGTGCCCGGAGGTGTACGTGGGGCAGCCCACGGGGAGAGACTGCAGCATCCAGGGCTGCCTGGGGGTGGCCCTGATATCTCACTGGCATTGGGTCTGAGGAAGCCCAATGTCACTCCGACCTTGCCTTTGCCCAGTGCTCAGGTGACCATTTGCTCTTCAGGAGCCTTAGTCCTTGGCCTCACCTGGCTCAGAATTAGGGAAAGGCAGAGAGACACTGTTTATCAGGCCCCAAAACCTCAGCCTGGCACAGCCCTGAGTAACAGCCTCACGTTATCTCACCTGCTCCTCCAACCTTAGGAGGTAGGTGTTATCCTGCTATTTATTCTACAGAGGAGGAAATGGAGACAGAGAGAGACAAAGCAAACTCCCCAAGGTCACTAAACCGGTAAGGGACAAAGCTAAGGTTCAAACCCAAGTCTGCCAGCCCTCACTGCCCATTTCCCCACCAGGAAAGATCTGTTTTCCCAAGTGCGATGTCACTTTTACAGGATATTGTCCTTTAGAGATCACCTGGGATTAGTATCATAAAAGTAAGCTTATGCTTTGAGCCTTGCCATTGCATTTAATTTAAAAAGGGAGTGGGGTGGAGATGTTCATTGTTTGTCTGTCTTGGAAGTCAGTGATACCTTCTGATTTTGATTTTTAAGATGACTGTTACATGACCTGGAAACAAGCTCGTATCTGTTGGCAACAATACAGGTTACAACATGTTTTTAAAACTGAATATATCTTGCTCTGAAGAAACATTTCTCTGATGATTTCTAATCTTTTAATTTCAGCTTAGCTCTTTTTTCTTCTGTGAATTCCAATAAAATTAAACTAATAATTTTTCATTTAAAGAATCTCAAGTGAATTGAACAAAATGAAGTAATGCCAGACTGTGGCTCCACAACATACCAGGCCGGCATGGACCCCTCTCCTGTTATACCCTACACAGTTTGCTGGACAAAATGTCACTTGAAATCGATTTCACAGTTTGGAGAGAGATGGGGCGATCCTCGGTGTTGGAAGTGAGATGAGAGCTTCCCCTGGGCATGGGGACCTGTGAGGAGAGATGGCTCTGGGGTGGAAGGAGGATCCTATAATGCCCTAAAATCTCAGGCTTCACATCACTGGGACAGGAATGTCAGAGCCTCAGACTATTAGTTAGCCAGAGCCACTGCCTGTTTTTTTAACAGCCCAAAGAAAGAAAGTAGGAAAGTTTGTGAATTATCACTCCACGAAACTCCTCAGGGAGAGGACTGAGATCAGCCCTAAATGAGCTTCATGGAGAGAGACACTGAGGACAGAGCAGCATCCTCAGGGGGCAGATGTGACCATCGTCAGGGAGGGGGCTTGCCCAGGCATGGCCTGGGACACTGTGTGGACCTGGCTATGCTAAGAGAACACCATGGCACATGGACACCTGCCAGGCCCTCTGGGTGGATACTGCCCTGGCTTTGCAGCTGGCAATACACCTTCACCCAGGGCTTGCATAGAATTTGCTAGTACCCAGATGCCATCAGGCACTACATCCAGGTGCCCTGAGCCACAGACCAGACCTCACAGGCCCACTGGCAAAGTCAGTGAGGCTGCCCACATGCAGCAGCCTGTGCTTTTTATTTCTTACACTAAATTATTTTATAAAGTAATTAAATACAATATGTATATAATTTAATTACTGGGTCTATAAATATAGGAATATACTATATTTTTGCACTAACTACACAAGGTGGTTGGGACATCAAAGCTGTACAGGACTTCAGGAAATGGTTTCACAGAAACAAATGAAAGGAACAAGAAATGAGAAATAAGAAGACTAATATCATGAAAAAGTAAATATATAGTCAGTCTATTTTCCTCTCAGCTTCCTTAGAAGAAATAAGATTAGGCCGGGCGTGGTGGCTCACGCCTGTAATCCTAGCACTCTGGGAGGCCGAGGCGGGTGGATTGCTCAAGGTCAGGAGTTCGAGACCAGCCTGAGCGAGACCCCGTCTCTACTAATAATAGAAAGACATTATATGGACACCTAAAAATCTTTATAGAAAAAATTAGCCGGGCATAGTGGCGCATGCCTGTAGTCCCAGCTACTCGGGAGGCTGAGGCAGTAGGATCGCTTGAGCCCAGGAGTTTGAGGTTGCTGTGAGCTAAGCTGACGCCACGGCACTCACTCTAGCCTGGGCAACAAAGTGAGACTCTGTCTCAACAAAAAAAAAAAAAAAAAAAAAAAGAAATAAGATTATATAATGAGATAATCAAGGCATTGTATATTTGAGTTTATAACATATATAAATGAAATAACTGTACCACTGAAACCATGAAAGGGCGGAGGAAAAATAGAGCTACATAGAAATAGCATTTCTATAATTCATTGGAATTATGTTACTATTGATCCGAAGCAGATTCTGATGAGTTAAATGTAAATAATAAGCAGTAGAGCAACCAAAAAGAATTTAAAAATTAAAAAAAAAATAATTCAATATTAATAAAAATGTTACACAAAAAATTACCTTAATGCATACAGAATCAGTAAAAGAATAACATAACCAAAAAGGCATGAGATATGTACAACACAAAAAGTAAACAAATACATGGAAATCCAATTATATTAATAATAACATTAAGTATAAAAAACACTGAATGAACCAATAAGTCAGTGATTCTCAAGCTAAATTTTAAAAAAAGAAAACAATAAAAACAAGATTCACATATATGTTCTTTGCACAACATTCACTTTGGATCCAAAGACTAAGTATGATGAAAGTAAAAGGATTTAAGCATGCAAACACAACCATGTGAATGCTGGAGTGACTACACTAAAATCAGATGAAACACAATTAAAACAAAATAAGAGTTACTAGAGATAAAGAGGGATATTTTATAAGGATAAAAGTGTCAATGCCTCAGGAATATATTCAACTGTAACATATATACATCTAAACATACCCACTCATACATGAAGTGAAAAAATTTCAGAAATGAAGGAACAAATAGATAAATCAACAATAATATTTGGAAACTTCAATATCTCACTTTCCATAAGGGTCAGTACTACTGGACAGAAGATCAAGGAAATACACTTGAAAACCGCCATAGACTAACTAAACCTAAGAGCTATACAGAAACCAATCTATCCAAAACCAGCAGAATGTACATTCTTTTTAACTGTTTATAGAACACTGTCCAGAGTTGATCATATACTAGGCCATTAGAAAATTATTAAAATTAAAAAAAAACAAAACTGTATGTTCTCCAGTCACAATGAAAGAAAATTACAACTCAGTGATAGTAAAGTATTTGGTAAAACTTATCATATATGAAAATTAAGCAACTTAGTGCTAAATAAACAACATATCCAAAAAAATACAAAGAAAATTCAAATTATTTGAAGATAATTTAATATGAAGACAACACACCAAAACCTATGAGATTCTGTAAAATAGTGATTAGAGGGAAATTTATAGCAGTAAATGCTTACAGTAAAAAAGAAGAAAATTATCAACAGCCTAATATTTATTGAAAACATTTAAAAGCAAATGAACTACTGTATGCCCTGGGGCAAAGGATACCAGTTGGGACAAACACTGCACACGCTGAATAGCCCAAGTGGAAAGACCAGGGAATCAGATGCTTTGAGGATTAGGGCTTTGAAACACATCCACCCGTTCCTGGGAATCTAGAGATCCACGTCAATGTTCAGGATGGGGTGCACTCTTGGGAAAGACCTAGAAGGTGAGGGAGTGATCACTACTAGACCTGCCTTAAAAGAAATGCTAAAGTGATTTCTATTTTGAAAAGAAAGGATGATAATAAAAACAAAAGCACATGAATATGAATATACATATATATCACTGTTAAAGGTAAATAGATAGATAGATACAGAGTAACGTAATGCTGTGACTGTGGTGTGTAAATCACTGTAAACAGAGTATAAAATTTAAAAGAATGTAGTATTAAGAATAACTATAGCCTCAATAATTTGTTAATGGATACATAATATAATAAGAACTGAATTCTGTTGAGCCTAAGAAATATTGATTTACAGAAATGCCCCCTATATTTTTAGAGACAGAAATGATTTTAGGAGTCTTGTAAGGCTTTGCCCTGAAGGAATATGTAAACGTGTTAGTTCGCATATCAAAAGCTGCCTCACCTCAGAAGGGTGTCTCAATGGTCAGTAGCAGCTGCTTTCCAAAGTGATGCTGCAGTCTCAAGCCTGTGGTTCTCACCTGCTTTGAAAGACAAAGCAGGTCTTGCATAGACCCACCAGATGGGGAGCTGATCAACAAAGACAGGCTGCCTGAGATGAGAGCTGATCAGAGATGAGAGCTGATCAATAAGATATGCTGCCCAAGCCAGGGCCCAGACAGAACTATGTGGATAAAGTAAATAGCATAAGGGACAGCTCATGCTTGACTTCTAAAATCTATGTTCTAATACACAATAACCAGAGCTATATGTCTCTGTTTTTGCTAAAGCGATAGCTTTATCTTAAAACTTAGAAGTTTGCCCTAAGAAGATTTTATAACCCTTTGTTCACCTACATAGAGTTAGTTAAGGGATCTGTAGAAGCCTTTTGGAAGACTTTGAATCTAAACGGAACTACCTGTTATTATGTAAATCCTGTTGCCCTTGGCAACCAAAACACTGTACAATATAAACAGCTGTGTGAAACTTCAGAGGTGCACGTCTAACGGGAAAGGGGTGTAACCCTCTGAGTACCCTCCCTTGCCTATCATCATATAAATCTGTACTTTATAAACTATATTTTTGCCTCTGTGTATTATTTTTATTTCTGTTTCCTGCTATTTTTTCATCCTTTGCAACGACCCCAGTCTGAGGGACCCAAACTTTTGCTGGGAGCATAGCTAACTGCCCTCAGAATTCTGACGTAATTATCATAACATGTATGAGGAAAGTAAAAGTGAGGTTTGTGTATGTGACCAAAGATAAATTATCAGCTTAAAACTGTAATTAACTACAATAACTTTTATACAAGTCTCATAGTAACCACAAAGAAAAACCATCAGGAGATACAAGAAAGATATAGAGAAATGAATCCAACTGTATCACTAAAAAAAAACCAAAGGAACAAAACATCAAATCACAAAGGAAGACAGCAAGAGAAGAGAAGATGAAAAAAATATTGCAAAACAGACAGAAAGCCATGAACAAAGTGGCAATGGTAAGTCCTTAACTATAAATAATTACTTTGCATGTACATAGATTAAACTCACTGATCCAAAGAGATAGTGTCTGAGTAGAAAACAAAGATCCAACTACATGCTGTCTATAAAAAACTCACATTAGATTTAGCAAAAAACAAACAAACAAACAAAACTGCCTTCAAGGAAATTAAAATGCCTGAAGGTGAGAGGCCACAAGACCTATATATTGCAGATTTGTCTTTCCTTTTTTCTGAAGACAAAAAGGAAACATGACGCAGGTGTAGGACTTAATTTAGAAAACTTTCAGTTAAGAAAATTTCTAGAAAATTTTATTCCAGTAGACAAAGCCCAACAATCACACCCCCAGTCAAACAGCAATCAGGTACCACTACAATTTATACCTATCCCTCCTTTAATTACAGTCAACCAACAGACAACCTCATGTTGCTTTGTATAAGCATCACTTTTCTTACTATATCTGTATTTTTTTCCAATCCTAGACCTGTACATTCTAAATTATGCTGAGTTTTGGATAAGGTTTAAAATATTTTTCTTGGCTGGGCGTGGTGGCTCATGCCTATAATCCTAGCACTCTGGGAGGCCGAGGTGGGAGGATCATTCAAGGTCAGGAGTTCGAGACCAGCCTGAGCAAGAGCGAGACCCTATCACTACTAAAAAAAATTGAAAGAAATTATCTGGACAACTAAAAATATATATAGAAAAAATTAGCTGGACATGGTGGCACATGCCTGTAGTACCAGCTACTCTAGAGGCTGAAGCAGAAGGACTGTTTGAGCCCAGGAGCTTGAGGTTGCTGTGAGCTAGGCTGATACCATGGCACTCTAGCCTGGGCAACAGAGCAAAACTCTGTCTCAAAACTAAACTAAAATAAAATAAAATATTTTTATTAGCTCCCGATACACTGAGAGTACAAAGAAATTCAGAACCATCACCCACATTCCCTACCCTGACAAATCATACTATTAAATATGGTATAGATGGGTACAAAATGTGTGATTACCATGGACCTCAATAACAATGCTATAACTTGCCATAGTATGAATTTTAATCTTTGGCTTTTATTGCATTTTAATATAAAAATGTAAAAACAAACCCAAAATATTTCAACACTGAAACTTTATGCAAATGACTTCACATGTCTTTTTCTTAATACATGCTGTGACTTACCTGATGTAAAAACTGACTCAGCTTCACTTTACTCTTTTTCTTTTTACTGAAATCTGCAGTAAAAGAGATTTAAATACCAAGACAATTTGGTTTAAGCCTTCAGAATAAAAAAGTATATATAAATATTTTATACACACCCCCCCACACACACATACACACATCCACTGCTCTTTCTCCACATTCTTGGTTGTGATTCTCTGTGCAATGTTGGCAGATCAGGAAGGTAGTGTATAATTTGCACAAAATAACTGCAGCCAGGGTGAGGCTTCAGAAAGTATATCTTAAGCAATTTTTCAAAACACATCACAATTTTCTCCTATCACCTCTCTTTATGCAGCCCAATTAACTAAGTGACCCTGTGGAATATTTGTTCACAGATAAAATGGATCATTTCCTAGGCTAACAGATACAGACAATCAATGTTAATAATAGAAGGAAACAAAAGACATTCTTTTTTGTTCTTTGCCTTAGTCAACAGCTTTAGTAAAATAACCAAAAAATTACATTAAAAAAAAAAAACAATTACCTCCTGAAGAGAATTTGATAAAAAATATCCAAGGCATATTGCTATTATTTTGAAAATGACATCCAATTATTTTCCACAAACTACATTCAGACACTGTCACACAACTTATTGATGCATGCAAAAATGTCAACCGCCATAGGTTACTACTTTGCATATATTACTTAAGACCCCCAACAGATGAAGTTGTAACAAAAACAACTTTTAATTTCTGAACACTTCCAATAAGATTTGTAAAGTTTATATATAGTATTGTTCTTTTATATTCCTGGTCTATTTCATTAAAATTTGATCTCCAAAGGGTGTATTAGCTAGCTGTCCAGGATGCTAGGGTTATGGTGAATCCATTGCTTCTTTTGGGAGTAAAGAATGGCATTTAAGGCCAGGCGCAGTGGCTCACACCTATAATCCCAGCACTCTGGGATGCCAAGGTGGGTGGGTTGTTTGAGCTCAGGAGTTCGAAACCAGCCTGAGCAAGAGCGAGACCCTGTCTCTACTAAAACTAGAAAGAAATCATATGGACAACTAAAAATATATATAGAAAAAAGTTAGCCAGGTATGGTGGCGCATACCTATAGGCTCAGCTACTCGGGTGGCTGAGGCAGGAGGATTGCTTGAGCCCAGGAGTTTGAGGTTGCCGTGAGCGAGGCTGAGGCCATGGCACTCTAGCCCGAGCAACAGAGTGAGACACTGTTTCAAAAAAAAAAAAAAAAAGAATGGCATTTAAGAATAATTGCTACGACATAAATTTTTCAAGCATGCCCTCAATTTGAAACATCAAAATATTAAAGAATTAAGATTGGTATAACACCACTGTGTCAGTTTCTTTTATCATTCCAATGACTATAGGGAATTTTTAATATTTTTTTATTTTACTGAAATTAAAGTTGAATAAAATAACTGACTTATAAACAAACTATAACAAAAGGACAAATATTTATTCAGAGATAACAGTACTTACTGAAAAAGAATGCCCACCTCCTCTAATATCTTTGTGAAGGTATCCTACTGATTTTGGATAGAATTTAAAATTTGAGAAAAACTAATAAAACTATGCTCCAACTTTCTGACAGAATCATGGGTACGTGATACAATAATTAGGCACTAGCAGTTTTAAGTAAAGTTAATAAGGAAAAAATAAATTCAAAGCCAGCGTTTCCCTTGTGTGGGGCGCGGGGGAAGCCACTTTTGACCAATTGTTTCCCACACACATACACCCCGTGCCAGGGTGTATGCGCCAGCGAGCCAGGTCCCTCCTGGTCTGGAGCGGGCCGGGCGCGGGCTCTGGAACGTCCCGGTCCCGCTCGGCAGCAAGGCCACTCCTGCGGGTCTCCAGCTGCGGCGACCGGGCGGGCGCTGGGCCGAGGGCAGAAGCCAGGTCGGGGTGCCAGGTAGGCGCGCAGAATTTCTAGGGCACCCGGTGGGCTCAGATCCGGGCCCGGCTGCGGAGGGCCCGGCTGCGGAGGGCCCGGCTGCGGAGGGCCCGGCTGCGGAGGGCCCGGCTGCGGAGGGCCCGGCTGCGGAGGGCCCGGCTGCGGAGGGCCCGGCTGCGGCGCGGGCTTCCCACTTCGGAGCGTTTGCTCTGCTGCCCGGGGGCAGGGGGCGGGCGGCTCCGCAGCAGCTGGGGAGGGACCAAGGCGAGAAGGCGGCGGCCGGCGCCAGGCTGCCCAGAATCCCCGGGTGGCACCAGCCAGGCGGATGGAGGTAGGAGAAGTCCGGGACCAGAGGCCAAGCCACCGCCACTTCCGCCCCTTCTGGTCCAAGTAAGTAGACGTCCTCCCTCGGCAGCAGCGCCCTCCTCCCGCCAGCGCCGGCGCCCACCGCCTGAGGACGCTGCGGCCCTGTCCCTGCGCCCTCGCCTTCTGCGTGGCTATGGTGGCTGGCGCCGCCTCAGAGTCAGTCCCCAGGGCACGGAGCAGCTCGTTTTGTACCTAGAGCTGCAGGTGAGAAAAGACCTGTGGGCACCGGAGGGGACGGGCCATGCAGGCGGAGGCGTCAGGAACCCGGAATGAGCGTGACATTCCTAAAAAATTAATTGCTAAAAACTACATATTATAAAGAGGTTCATACAAAAGGGAAAATTAAGAATTAACATGATTTTTGAGGTTTTCAATATTACTTCAAAAAGCTGCTTCTTACCCCATGGAAGAAAACTATGTATTTGTTTATCGTAGCAAAATAATTACAAAAAGATAATATGATCATGTAAAGAATTTACCAAACTATACTGTATATTCCATGAAATTCATACTTAAGGTCTATCACAATTATGGTTTATATTGTATTACAAACATCACCATCATCTTTTCTCTTCAGTAATGAAAGTGTATAACCCCTTTTTTTCTTTTCTCTTTTTTCTTTTCTTTTTACTTTTATTTTTGCCACCCTTCTCATTTGCTGGCATATAACTCTTTTTTTAATGTACTTAACTAGTGCCCCCAAAAGTCAAGTCCCAGGAGCAACCAGGTAAATAAAATTATAAAATAAGGCATTCCGTTCACATGTCTTGAAAGTAACAGGCTTAGTACAGTAAAGTGGGCTCTTATCATTATCGCAAATTTATGTAATATGTATTTACACAGAAGGCAATCTTTATCAAAAAATCCAGTTAATTTCCATTTTCCAGGGAAAAGGAAAACATACATAAGACCCCCAACTTTGGCTTCTTCTGTTACCATATACATAGGCTGATCTTATCTGTATAATAAAGCCCACCACTAGAAATGTGAAAGAATTTTGCTGAGTTCTATATAGATTCTTGTTATCAGCCCTTTTTCAGATATATAGCATGCAAACATTTTCTCCCATTCTGTAGATTGTCTATTTACTCTAATGGTAGTTTCCTAGGATGTACAGAAGCTTTTTAATTTAATCAGGTCCCATTTATTTATTTTTGTTATTGCTGTGATTACTTTTGGAGTCTTCTTCATAAATTCTTTGCCTAGGCCAATATCTGTAAGAGTTTTTCCAACACTTGCTTCTAGAATTCTTACTATTTAATGCCTTAGGGTTAAATCTGTTATCCATTGTGAGTTGATTTTTGTGAGATGTGAGAGGTGTGCATCCTGTTTCAGTCTTCTGCATGTGACTATCCAGTTTTCCCAGCACCATTTACTGAATAGGAGTTATTTTCACCAGTGTATATTTTTGTCTGCTTTATCAAACATCAGATGGAAATATGATGATGGTTTTATATCTGGTTCTCAGTCCTGTTCCATTGGTCTATGTCTCTGTTTTTGTGCCAGTACCATGCTGTTTTGTTTACTATAGACTCGTAGTATAGCTTGAAGTATGGTAAATTGATGCCTCCCAATTTGTTTTTTTGTTTTTGTTTTGTTTTGTTTTTCTGCTTAAGGTTGCTTCTGCTATTTGAAGTCCTCTCTGTTCCCATAGGAATCATAGAATTATTTTTTTCTATATCTATTAAAAATGATGTTGGTATTTTAATAGGGATTGCATTGAATCTGTAGATCACTTTTGGGTAGTATAGGTATTTTAACAATGTTCACTCTGCCAATCCATGAGCATGGTACGGTTTTCCTTCTGTTTAAGTCTTCTTATATTTCCTTTCTCAGTATTTTCTAGTTCTCCGTATGAAGGCCTTTCACCTCATTAGTTAAAAATATTCCTAGCTGTTTTATTTTCTTTGTTGTTGTTAAAGGTACTGAGTCTTTGATTTGCTTCTCAGCTTGACTGTTGTTGGCACTTATGAATTCTGCTGATTTGTATACATTGATTTTGTAACCTGAGACTTTGCTGAATTTATTTATTGGTTGCAGTGAGCTCTTGGCAGAATCTTTAGGTTTTTCTAGATATAAGATTATATCATCATCAAAGAGTGATGGTTTGACCTCTTCTGCCCTGATTTAGATACCTTTGATTTCCTTATCTTGTCTGATTGCTCGGCTAGGACTTCCAGCACTATGGTAAATAGAAGTAGTGAGAGAGGCAACCTTGTCTAGTCCAGTTCTAAGTGGAAATGGTTTCAATTTGTTCTCATTCAGTATGATGTTGGCTGTGAGTTTGTTGTATATGGCTTTTATTTTGAAGTAAGTCCCACCTATGCCTACTTTGTTAAGCACACTTATCATAAAACAATGCTGAATTTTGTCAAATGCTTTTTCTGCACCTATTGAGAATATTATGGATTTGAGTACGTTGAAACATCCCTGCATCTCTGGGATGAAGCCAACTTGGTCGTGATAGATTATTTTTTTGATGTGCAACTGAAAGTGGTTTGGATTTTATTGACAATTTTTACATCTATATTCATAGAGATATTGGTCTCTAATTTTATTTTTAATTTTTTTTTATTTCTGCGTATTATGGGGGTATAAATGTTTAGATTACATATATTGCCTTTGCCCCACCAGAGTCAGAGCTTCAAGCGTGTCCATCCCCCAGATGGTGTGCACTGTGCCTATTAGGTGTGTATATACTGATCCCCTTTTCCCCACTCCCATCTGCATGACACATGATGAATGTTATTGCTATATATGCACTTAAGTGTTGATCACTTAATACCAATTTGATGGTGAGTACACATGGTGCTTATTTTTACATTCTTGGGATACTTCACTTAGTAGAATGGGCTCCAGCTCTATCCAGGGTAATATAAGAGGTGCTAGATCACCATTGTTTGTTGTGGCTGAATACAACTCCATGGTATAATATAGAACATTTTATTAATCCAGTCATGTATTGATGGGCACTTGGGTTGTTTCTACATCTTTGCAATTGTGAATTGTGCTGCTATAAACATTCTAGTGCAGATGTCTTTTTTATAGAATGTTTTTTGTTCTTTGGGTAGATGTCCAGTAATGGGATTGCTGAATCAAATGGTGGTTCTACTTGTATCTGTTTGAGGTATCTCCATATTGCTTCCCACAGAGGTTGTACTAGTTTGCAGTCTCACCAGCAGTGTATGAGTGTTCCTATTTCTCTGCATCCATGCCAACATTTATGGTTTTGGGACTTTTTGATAAAGGCCATTCTGACTAGAGATAAGTGATATCTAATTGTGGTTTTGATTTGCATTTCCCTAATGATTAGAGATTTTGAGCATTTTTTCATATTTCTTGGTCATAGTCTATGTTCTTTTGAAAAGTTTCTGTTCATGTCCTTTGCTCACTTTCTGACAGGGTTGATTTTTTTTTTTTTTTTTTTTTGGCTGATATTCCTGAGTTCTGTATGGATTTCAGTTATCAGCTCTTTATTGGATGTGTAGCATGTGAGTATTTTCTCCCATTTTGCAGGTTGTCTGTTTGCTCTCATGATAGTTTCCTTGGCTTTACAAAAGCTTTTTAATATGATTAGGGACCATTTGTTTATTTTGGTTGTTGCTGTTATTGCATTTGGGGTGTTCTTCATAAATTCTTTGCCTAGGCCAATGTCTTAAGAGTTTTTCCAACATTTTCTTCTAGAATTCTTATAGTTTCATGCCTTAGGTTTCAATCTGTTATTTACCATGAGTTGATTTTTGTGAGAGGTGAAAGATGAGGATCCTGTTTCAGTCTTCTATATGTGGTTATCCAATTTTTCCAGCACCACTTATTGAATAATGATTTTTCTCCAGTGGATGTTTTTGTCTGCTTTGTCAAAGATTAGATGGCAATACGAAGATGGTTTTATATCTGGGTTCTCAGTTCTGTTCCATTGGTCTATGTCTCTGTTCTCGTGCCAGTACCATGCTGTTTGGGATACTATACCCTTGTAGCATAGCTTGAAGTCTGGTAAATTGATGCCACCCAATTTGTTCTTTTTGCTCAAGATTTCTTTTGCTCTATGGGGTCTTCTTTGGTTCCATACGAAGCATAGAATTATTTTTTCTAGATCTGCAAAAAATGATGGTGGTATTTTACTAGGGATTGCATTGAATCTGTAGATCACTTTGGGTAGTGTAGACATTGTAACAATGTTGATTCTGCCAACTCATTAGCATGGTATGGTTTTCCACCTGTTTATGTCCTCTGCTCTTTCCTTTCTCTATTTTTTTTCATTGAGTCCTTTCCTGGCTTTGGTATCTAACTGATATTGGCTTTGTAAAACAGGTTGGGATGATTACTTTCTTCTCTATGTTGTGGAATAATTTCTGCTAAATAGGTTCCTTTTATTCTTTGTGGGTCTGCTAAAATTTGGGTGTGAAACTGTCTGGTCCAGGCCTTTTTTTTGTTGTTGGAAGATTTTTTATTGCAGCTTCAGTTTTGGTACTTGATATTGAGCTGTTCAGGAATTCTATTTCTTCCTAACGGAGCCTGGGGTGGCTGCATGTTTCTAAGAATTTCTCCATATTTTCAAGTTTATGTGAATAGAGACTTTTATAGTATTCAGAGATAATATTTGTATTTCTGCGGTATCAGTTGTAATTTCTCCTTTTTCATTCCTGATTGAGCTTACTAGAGTTCTTTCTTTTCTTCTTATGGTTAACATAGTGAGAAGCCTGTCAATTTTATTTATGTTTCCAAATAACCAACTTTTTATTACATTAATTTTCTGTATAGCTTTTTTGTTATTGATTTCATTTAGTTCTGTTCTAATCTTGGTTATTTCTTTTCCTCTGCTGGGTTTGGGGTTGGTTTGCTCATCCTTTTCTAGTTCTTTGTGATTACTCATTAGAGTATTGGTTTATGATCTCTCTCTTTTGAACATAGGCATTTATGGCTATGAATTTTCCTCTTAGGACTAGTTTAGCTGTATCCCACAGATTTTGATAACTTGTGTCCCCTTTATCATTTAGTTCAAAGAAACAGTTGATTTCTACCTTAATTTCCTCCTTGTCCTCACTATCATTCAGCAGTAGGTTGTTTACTTTCCATGACTTTGTGTAGAGATGGGTATTTCTGCTAGAGTTGATTTCTAATTTTATTCTACTGTGGTCTAAGAAGATGTATGGTATAATTTACATTTTTTTCCATTTGTTGAGACATGTGTTGTGGCCTAGGATGTGATCAGTCTTAGATAATGTCCCATGAGGTGATAAGAACCTATATTCAGTGGTTTTGGGGTAGAATGTTCTATAAACATGTGTTAGGAACATTTGTTCTAGCGTTCTGTTTAAGTCCATTGCCTTTGTGTTTATGTTTGGAGGATCTGTCCTTTTCTGTCACAGGGGTGTTGAAGTCTTTATGGTTCTGCTGTTTATCATTCTCTTAGCTCAAGTAGGATTTGCTTTATGAATCTGTGCACACTTGTGTTGGGTGCATAAATATTTAGAATTGCTGTGTCTTTTTCTTGAATCATTCCCTTTATGATTATATAATGACCATCTTTGTCTTTCATTATTTTTGTTGATTTGAAGACTATGTTATCTGATATGAGAAATGCTGCACCAGCTTTCTTTTGGTTTCCATTTGCATGGAATATTGTTTTTCATTTCTTCACCTTGAGTCTGAATGAGTCCTTTTTGGTAAGATGTGTTTCCTGGAACAGCAGATACTTGGCTTGTATTTTTTATTCATTTAGCCAGACTATGTCTCTTGAGTGGGGAGTTCAAAACATTCACATTTATTGAAAGAATTGATAAATGGGGAGGTTTTGTGTTCATCCTGTTGAGCTGGACTTTGTTGCTTTGTTTTATCTCTTGAGCCATTGTGGTATCTGTCCTTTGACCTTTAGTTTTTGGGTGATTTTATACTGGTCGGTGTCTATTGTACTAATCCCAGTATAATGCTGTTCTGAGTACTTCCTGCAGGACAGGTCTTGTCTTAACAAATCCTTCAGTGTTTGCTTATCTGAGAAAGTCTTATTTCCCCTTCATATATAAAACTTAACTTTGGAGAATAAAGAATTCTAGGCTGGCGATTTATTATTATTATTTTTATTTATTTATTTATTTATTTTTGAGAAGACTGAGAATGCGGACCCGATCACTTCTGGCTTGTACAGTCTCAATTGAGAAGTTTGCAGTTGGTCTGATGGATTTTTCTTTGTAAGTTACCTGCTGCTTTCACCTTATGGCTCGTAGAAGTACCTATTTTGTGTTTATTTTGGCCAGTCTGATGATTATATGTCATGGTGTTTGCCTCTTTGTGATGAATCTCACAGGAGTCCTTTAAGCTTCTTGCATTTGGATATCTAGATTTCTAGCAAGGCCAAAGAAATTTTTCTCATTCCCTGAAGTAGGTTTTGCAACCCTGTGTATTCCTCACCCTCAGGTGAGGAATGCCTATGATTCTTATGTGAGGCCTCTTTACACAATCTCATATTTCTTATAGACTTTTCTTGCTCTTCTCATTTCTGTGCTGTATCTCTGTGACTGACTTGTATAATTGAAAGATTTTTTTTTTGTTTTTTGTTTTTTGTTTTTTGTTTTTGAGACAGAGTCTCACTCTGTTGCCCGGGCTAGAGTGAGTGCCGTGGCGTCAGTCTAGCTCACAGCAACCTCAAACTCCTGGGCTTAAGCGATCCTACTGCCTCAGCCTCCCGAGTAGCTAGGACTACAGGCATGCGCCACCATGCCCGGCTAATTTTTTGTATATATATATTTTAGTTGTCCATATAATTTCTTTCTATTTTTAGTAGAGACGGGGTCTCACTCTTGTTCAGGCTGGTCTTGAACTCCTGACCTCGAGCGATCCACCCGCCTCGGCCTCCCAGAGTGCTAGGATTACAGGCGTGAGCCACCGCGCCCAGCCTGAAAGATGTTATCTTCAGGCTCTGAGATTCTTTCTTCTTCCTGATATAACATATTCTAAATGCTTTCCATTGTGTTTTGTAATTCCTTGAGTGAATTTTTCATTTCCAGATATTCTGTTTGATTTTTTCCTTAATAATTCAACTTCTTTAGTGATTTCTCATTCAGTCCTTGCATCCTTTTTGTGGTTTCTTCATGTTATGTTTCCATTTTATCTCGTATTTCATAGAGCTTCCTTATAATCCATGTTTGAAATTCTTTATCTGTCATTTCAATATTCTGATTTTGGTTGGTATCCCTTGCTAGACAGCTGGTGTTCCCCTTTAGGGGGTGTCCTTTCACTCAGGTTCTTCATACTTCCAGAGTTCTGTCTCCAATTTCTTCTCATCTGGAGCAGCTGTTGCTTTTTACTTTTGGATTTTCTTGTGTTTAGATGATGACATGCCCAGTTTAATCTCTGAGTCAGTAGGTGGTGCTTGAGGGTGAGAATCAACCACATCCTGTATGATTGAGTTGGTAAATGTTATAAAGGGCATGCAAATTGGTCTCCGAGTCAGTAGGTGGCACTTGCCAAAGGAACAAGTTGCAATATAGGTTTTGGGTCTTGTGACCAGCTCTAATTCCTCAGGAGACAACCTCTAATGCCCCAGTTGGTGGGTGGGGCCCTGGAACTTTCAGATGTGTCCCTTATTCTCCACCACAGCAGAAGCAGGTGGGGGAATGACACTGGGTGGTGCTGGGTAGGTTGACTCTGCCTTCAGGCTCCACTAATGCTGGCAAAGGATTTGCTTCAGAAGGGGCCAAAGTGCATTACTCGCCTCTGGGTAAAGGTGCCAGGAAGGGGCTGAAGTGGCCCCACTCAACCAGGTCTGCATGTGGAGGTGGGGCTGTCTGAGACCTGCAATCGGGCAGTCTGGAGCAGACCTCCCTCCTTTCCACCCTCCCCTATTCCATGGTTTCTCCTTGGCCTCTCCTGGCAGCAGGACCTCAAGCCAGCTGAGCTCCCCTATGACTGATGCAGGCCAAGAGGTTCCCTGCCCTGGATCCCAGCCTGGGGTGGGAGCATGGCCCTCCTGTGGGAGGAGTAGTGCCCCAGAAGCATGCTACAGCTAGGACCACCACTGCACTCTTCCTCCTGATCTGCCCCTACAGACACCCACACCACTCAAGACTAATTCACAAATATCCCCTCTGTGACCCTGGGCAATGTGATTGAGACCTGGGTGTACAGGATCTGGCCTGTGGGTCCATTCCTAGGGCCCCAGAGATCAATTCCTGACCGTGCCAGGGAAAAGGATCATGGTGCTAACTCACCCACATAGTGCCCAAGCTGGTTTGATGTCCCCCTCCATGTCGGAGCATGTCCGACTCTGATGGGGCTGCCAGGCAAGCCGCAGCAGGGAGTGCTGGCAGGCAGGGAGTTCACAGTCTGAGCACCACCTCAGTCCACTGCAGGTCCTCAAAAAGAAAGGTCAGAGGCCCACTCCCTGTGGAGGCCACCATGTGGTGGCTCAATTGTCTCTCTCACCAGCCATGGGTAGGGGAGGGGAAGGGGAGACACAGAGTCTGGGTGGAGGAATGTCTGCAATCTGTTTTTCTCTGACCCACTCTCTGGGAAGCAGTCCACCCAGAATGACTGATTTCTGGAGTCATGCAGATCACCCAGAACCCCCTGGAACCCTGTGGCTTCTGCAGTCTGGGCCAGAGTTGGGAAATGTCTGTGTGGGAATGAGCAAGACAGAACCTGAGGAGTTTAAGCACCTTGGGGAGGAAAAGGGTGCACAGTGGGTAGAGAAGCAGTATGATGCCTTTTGTCCAGCGTGGGTCTGTGGCGCAGGAGGCACCTTGGGGGTGCTGGGAACCTGGTGACCTGTCTGCAAGAAGCTTTCTGCTCATTTTCAGCCGCAGTGTCTACGCTCATGTGGGAAGAAGTTCTCTCCAGAAGCTTAGGAGCCCACCAACAGTCCAGATGCAAACAAAGGGGAAATTAACCACTCCACCTACCCTTCTCACTGGTCTCTCAGCCTCTTGGGGCTTAATCACCACTGATACCTTTCTCCTTCCAGTTCTGCTCCACAAGCTGTTCCTGTGGAGTCTCCTGTAGGATCTGCCACCCTTTCCTTCATACTCTCATCCAGTCTTCATTGTCTGTCTGTTATTCTCTTTCATCTAGAACTTCTCCTTATTAGTGGGATGCTCTGACTGGTGGTGTCTCTGGTCTGCCATCTTGGCTCCTCCACCTCTCTCATTTCTTAGCATAATTTTTTTTTTAAATTTTTACATTATTGTAGCATATTTCAGTACTTCATTAAACTTTAAGCTGTATTATTGAATATTTTGATATACATTTTGAATACAATCTTGATCAAGTTCAGTAGAATTTTTTACAGAAATAGTAAACACTATTTTAAAATTCATTTGGAACCACAAAATCCCCTAAGCAATTTTGACAAAGAACAAAGATAAAAGCTTCACGCTATCCACTATCTTATTTTAAAATATACTTCAAACCTATAGTAATCAAAACATAATGGTCTTATCTTAAAAAGACACATTGATCAATGCAACAGCATAGAGACCCCAGGAATAAAATCATGTATTTACTATCAGCTGATGTTCACCAGTGATTCTAATAACACACAATAAGGACCAGACCATCTCTGCAATAAATGGTGCTGGGAAAACTGGACGTGCACAAGCAGAGTATGAAATGATGGTCTTATCTCAGAATATATGCAAACCTCAATTAAAATGGATTGAAGACTTCAATGTAATATCTGATGCTAGAAGAAAACGTAGAGAAAAGCTTGTTGATATTGGTCTGTACAACATTTTCTTTTTTTATGTGATTCCCAAAAGCATAGGCTACAAAAGAAAAAAAAAAGTGGAATATCCCCATCCATCCCATTACTTTTAGTCTGAGAGTTCTTGCAGGTGCATTGAGTCTCTGGTAAAAAGAATATCATTAAATATTGTTTTATTCTTTATTTATTCAAGTATATTGCCTTTTATTTGGTGAATTTAATCCATTTACATTCACTGTGATTTTTGGTAAAGACATACTACTGCTATTTTGTTAATTGTTCTCAAGTTGTCTGTAGATTCTTGATCACTTCAAGGATCAAGGATTTTTTTAAACCAAATATGTTTAAAAAAAGGAATTAGACAAAATATATTTAATAGAGTTTATTTGAGCAAAGAATGATTCACGAGTCAGGCAGTGCTCTGAATTAAGAGATTTAGAATGTTCCACTGCAGCAGCATGGGAAGTGATCTTCTATGTGGAGGAAAGACAAAGAAAATGTACGTGATTGGCTTAGAGCAGAAAGACCGTAATAAGAAGTTTGCTGGTGGTTTCTAATTAGTAAAGTCTCTAGTTTCATTCTGTGAAACATTGGAATCTCGTTTGCTTACATAGGAACCTAAAGCACTGGGGCCATCTCAGTCTACTGGCCCCCATTAGGATTTTTTTAAAAACACCTATTTCTTTTTATTTGGCATGCCATTATGTAGCCATTGAGCCAACTCTTTAAGAGTTGGGTCTGTCATTCCCAAATTCCATTGGTAACCTTCACTTCTAATAACTGATCACAGCATATCTGCTGTCTCACCTCATGTGTTACATGGTAGTTATTTAGACATCAAAGGTTTATGAACCCCTGCCCTGAATTCTTTATTTTCCAACACAATGCATTTGCCATATTTTAGTAAGTCAGAGTCATTCTAGCAAATTCGACTTCCAATGTGACTTTGTCAGGTGTCCATGACCACTCTTAGGATAATTTATTAAAAGAACTCAAAAAGATATTATATTAATGGCTATACCCTAACAAGAAAGTGAGAATAATGAAGATAAACTTGATCTGCATTATGTATTTCTAAGAGTGCTCAAGGGCATTACCCTTAGCCCAGGGACAATTGGTCATCACATCTTATAGCGTGAGTTGAGGTGCATTTAAATTTATTAATTTTGGGTATCAGATAAGACCCAATTATCCTTTACATTCAGACTAACCTATATGACTTCTATGGTTTTTTTTTTCTATTCTGCTTCTTCCAGGTTTGCTCTATGTTTTCAGATCTTATGACTTATTTTATTTTGAGGTCTCCAGATTTACCAAATAAAAATATAGGACACAGTTAAGTTTAAAATTTAGAAAGACAACAAATAACTTTTTAGTAAAACTGTACTTGTATATTTTCATGCAATATTACTATACAATACCTGTTATATATGTATATTTAATTATTTATCTAAAATTCCTATTTAATTGCCTATCATGTATATTTCCTGTTAACCCTAATTCATGGGAATCATAGTTCTCTCAGTCCAGGCTCAGCACCAACGCCCTCCAGAGTCTCACTGAAGAAGGAGGCCACACTGATGATTCAGCAGATACACTCTTTTTTAGTATGTGGTAGTCAATTACAGAATGGGGCTATGAAGTAGAGGCAGTGAGCTGGATACCCTCTAGGGTCAGAGAATAAAATACTAAAATTCTTATTTGTGTTATTTTTTATTATCTTTTTGGTCTATGGCCTACAATATATGTAGAAGAATAATCATTCAGATATATAGTTATTAAATGATTCCACATATATTAGTGTTTATGCCCAAATATTGTTTAATTTCTACTAGATCGTAAAAATTAAAATGTGGAGACCATTGAGCCTTTAAGTCAACATTCTTCTAGTGCTTCTCCTGAGGGAAACATGGCAACAGATTCCACCTGAGTGAAGTGTACAGATGTGTGCTGATGGGAACTATGAGTAGCTTGGTGCTGGCAGTTGAGATCAATATGTGTCTTTACTAGATTAAGCATTTTGAGAAAAAGTAAAAAAAAAATAATTAACTATGCAATTTATCTTTTATAAACTCATACATATCAGGTGGTTTTAGAACAGTGTTCTACCTCAGCCAGCCAATGTTCTGAGTATGAGCCAAGAACACCAACTGTCACATTATCCACATTGCCTTACATATTTAGACTAATGGGACAGTGTAGTTTTAAGTGACATAGAAAACAATTAAAACATCTCCCATCTAAGAAGAGGAATAGGGTGAGTGTAGGAGATTTTCTTTTTTTAGGTTCATACAGCTGAATTTTTCTGAGTCCAGTATTGAACTGATTTGACATCAAAAGCAAATAACATGAAAACATAATTTCTAAATCATTCAGTAAAATTTTACAAAATATTCTGATACAAAGATCTCTTTATTAAGACATTAGGGGAATTTTCTTACTGTTTCTAAATTATGTATTTTTTTTTTTTTTTTTGGACAGTGTCTTGCTCTGTCATCCCGGGTAGAGTGCAGTGTTGTCATCATAGCTCACTGGAAACTCAAACTCCTGGACTCAAGCAATCCTCCTGCCTCAGCCTCCCAAGTAGCTGAGACTATAGGTGCATGCCACAATGCCCAGATAATTCCTCTATTTTTTTTTTTGTTGAGACAGAGTCTCACTTTGTTGCCCAGGCTAGAGTGAGTGCCGTGGCGTCAGCCTAGCTCACAGCAACCTCAAACTCCTGGGCTTAAGCGATCCTACTGCCTCAGCCTCCCGAGTAGCTGGGACTACAGGCATGCGCCACTATGCCCGGCTAATTTTTTCTGTATAGATTTTTAGTTGTCCATATAATGTCTTTCTATTTTTAGTAGAGACGGGGTCTCGCTCTTGCTCAGGCTGGTCTCGAACTCCTGACCTCGAGCGATCCACCCGCCTCGGCCTCCCAGAGTGCTAGGATTACAGGCGTGAGCCACCGCGCCCGGCCAATTCCTCTATTTTTAATATAGACGGGGTCTTCCTCTTGTTCGGTCTGGTCTTGAACAACTGAGCTCAAGCAATCCTCTTGCCTTGGCCTCCCAGAATGCTAGAATGACAGTTGTGAGCTACCACACCTGGCCACAACTATGTATTTTTACAGGCTTGGGAGGGCATCCTTTATTCAGTGAAATTTCAAGAAAAGAATCATCACACGAACATTGTGATGCAGCATCATGAATGTCATAAAGTCAATAAATGTATTATTTTCCTCTTGAACAGAGAGCAGGATTTTATTAATTTCCTTCTGAAATAGATAGAGTTTATGTAAGATGTCACTGGCATAGAATCTAAACTCAGGAAGAACCAGGATCATTTTGGGGATATACAGTTAGTATGAAGATGTCTGCATCCTAATATGCAGACCCTGAAAATATATTATATAATTTGATAAAGGGGAATTAAGGTACAGATGGCACCAAGGTTAATAAGCTGCTGACTTATGATAGATTACCCCACATTATTAGGGAAGGCCCCATGCAATTCCAAGGGTGTTTAAATGTGGAAGAAGGAGAAAGAAGAGAAAGTGTCACAGTGATTTCCTATGAGATCAACTCATTGGAATATTATTTTTTTCCCAAAACTTTTTTAGCAATTCTTTCCTCATTAGCATAAAATTTACTTCAGTTCATTGTACAGACACCTGTGATTTATTTTTATATTCACATTTTATTCTGAATGGTAAAACTAAATGAAGGAATGCATAGTGTTAAAAATGTTTTTTTTTTTTTGGTGTGTCATAAATTTTTTTTCTTTCAAAGTATTATGGGGGTACAAATGTTTTTGGTTACATTGATCACATTTGTAATGTTAGAGTCAGGTGTACAAGTGTGCCCATCACCCCGATAGTGTTCATTATTCCCCTTTAGGTAGGATCTTGCCAATTTCCTTCTCTCCTTCCCCCCATGTGATTTTCGTTGAGATTTACTACTTCCCTCAATGCATATGTGTGGTGTGCTCATCAGGTAGTTCCAACTCAATAGCAAGTGCATGTTTAAATGTCGTGTTTGTTTTTCCATTCTTTAGATACTTCATTCAGTATAATGATCTCCATTCCAGAAAATTGTTGCAAAAAACAGTAAGTGATCCTTCTTTGTGGCTGAGTAGTAGTCCATGGTATACATATAACACATTTTGTTAATCACTCATGAATTGATGAGCACTTGGGTTGATTCCACCACATCTTTTCAATTGTTAATTGTGCTGCAAAAAGCACTTCAGTGCAGGTGTTTTTTTGATAAAATGGCTTCTATTCCTTTAGGCAAACACCCAGTAGTGGGATTCCTAGATCAAATGGTAGTTCTTTGAGGAATCTCCATACTGTATTCCATAGAGGTTGTACTTATTTGCAGTTCCACTTATAGTGTATTTCCCTTCTCTCTGAATCTATTCCAGCATTTGTTGCTATTGGACTTTTTAATAAAAGAAATTCTGACTAGGGCAAGCCGATATCTCATTGTGGCTTTGATTTGCATTTCCCTAATGATTAGTGACATTGAGCATTTTTTCATGTTTGTTGGCCATCGGGTCTATCTTTTTTTGAATATCTTCTGTTCATATCTTTTGCCCACTTTTTAATGGGGCTGTTTGATTGTTTCTTGCTTATTTGCTTGAGTTCTTTCTAGAATCTTGTTATTAGTCCTTTATTGATTGGATAGTTTGTGAATATTTTCTCACATTCTGTAGTTTGTGTATTTGCTCTGTTAATTATTTTCTTGGCTGTGCAGAAGCCTTTTAATTTAATCAAGTCCCAATTCATTTATTTTGGTTATTGCTGTGATTGACATTGATGTCTTCATAAAATCTTTGCCTAGCCTGATACCTAGAAGAGTCTTTCCAACATGTTTTTCTAGAATTCTTATGGTTTCATGCCTGATGTTGAAGTCCTTTATCCATCTTGAATTAATTTTGTGAGTGGTGAGAGACATGGATCCTGTTTTATTCTTCTGCATGTGGTTTCCAATTTACAAACAAGTGAAAAAACATGTCATGGTCATTGATTGGTAGAATCAATAGTGTTAAAATGTCTATACTACCCAAAGTGATTTACAGATTCAATGCAATCCCCACCAAAATATCAATGTCATATTTCACAGATCTAGAAAAAGTAATTCTATGCTTTGTGTGGAATAAGAAAAGAGCCTGAATAATCAAAGCCATAAGCAAAAGGAACAAATCAGGAGGCATCACATTACCAGATGTCAAACTATACTACAAGGCTATAGTAACCAAAATAGCATGGTATTGGCACAAAAAGAGAGACATAGACCAACGGAGGAGAACAGAAAATCCAGACATAAAACAATCCACATACAGTAAATTGATCTTTGTCAGAGCAGACAACAATATATACACTGGGGAAAAGAATCCCTATTCAATAAATGGTGCTTGGAAAATTTGAAAAATACTTTCTAAAGCAGAAGTCACAGATACAATAGGAATATAGATAATGTGCACTCTATACAGGTGTAATTGTGGGTGTGTTGGTGTTTTACACACACACATACATATATATATTCAGGCTGTTTTTAAAGAGTTAACATGATACATTTAATCAAGATAATTGGGTAAAATTAAAAATATTTTCAATAATTTTGACTATTGAACAAATACTAATGATTTCTATTGCATTTTTCAGATTTATAAAATATATTTTCTCTTTTCCATTAAGATGATCATGTTAGCATTAAAAAATGCCTTTTATATCCAAGCTAGAATTGAATTCATAGCCAATATCTTTTTATTTTTTTCGTATCTCCATACTCCTTCTGGATCATAGGCCTAAGCTCAGTGCCCTCATCCCCTGTTACTTGGCTCTTATTCCCATCATTTTACTTCTCATCATGGTGTTTGTGGTGTCCCCAGACCTCTTTGAGTCACTAAATTTTTAGAATAACTTCGAGTGTAAGGCATTCTACCTGAGCAGGGTGATGAGGGTACTCTGCTTTGGCACCACCTGCCTCCTCAGCATGCTCCAGGCCATCACCATCAGCCCCAGCACATCCTGGTTGGCAAAGTTTAGATATAAATCTACAAATTATATTATTCATATTTTTCCTATAGTTTCTCTGTGTGTAGTAGTAACCTGATCTTCTCCTCTGAGGCTTTTTCTAATATGACTCACACCAATGTGCTAACTAGTAGTAAGTACTGCTCACTTTCATCCTGAAGCTGCATTGCCTGGAGCCTCTCTTTCATGTTGCTGTAACTTACAGATGTCTCCTTGGTAGGAATTATGGTGCTCTCAAGTACATACATGGTAGTACGTACTGCTCTTTAGGCATCAAAGGTTATCTCACACCTTCATAGCACCATCCCCGCCCCAAGAGCCTCTCCAGTAAAGGGCCACCCAGACCATCCTGCTGCTGGTGAGACTTGAGGTCATGTCCTGGGTAGACTTGAGCATCTTATCCTTCTCATCCCTATTAAGTAAATATGAGCCAGCCATCCGATAACTGGTCACCAAAAATCCGATAACTGATTTTTACAACTAACTTTATCATGGTTTATTTCATATTCTCTTTGTCATCAGAAACTACCTCAGGTGGTTGTAGGGTGACCCAAATATTCATTGCTGACAGATCTGGTTTATTAGTAGTCCTGCCTTGATTGTTTTGTTGCAGTTTTAGATTAAATTTAATAAAATGTTGTCATAATAAAGGCATTACTTTAGGGGATCTTATGTATTCCAGACAAACTTTTTCTTACCTCCAGTGTGGACAAGCAGTGCAATTTCCCTATGGCTGTAAGGAACAGTCACCCCAGCCAGCACGATTACTCCCTTCTTTGCCTGTTGATTAAAAGGTATGGGGAGTTCAAAAGGTCTGGGTGCAGTCTTAACTTCCAATTCAGTTGAGTCACTGTTGTGTCTCCTGATGGAAACATTTCTACCTTTGGCACTGAGACCTCTAGGCCAGTGGAGTATAAAGTAGTGAGGTCAGGAAGCAAAAATTTGCTAATGAGTTACTAAAGGTAACAGTGCCTGGTGCCACCGCTATTTTCATGCCTTGATTTCTGGACCCATGAATCCTGGCTGTGTGAGAAAGAACACCATACAGTGAATTCACATTCAGAGCAGAAAAGCATTCTGGAAGAATTTGCCACAGCCCTGCAAGGTTTTTCCATATGCCTGGTGCTGTAACTGACACTTCAAAAGGCCTCTCTGCCCTTATTTCAAAGCAGTTCTTTCAGAGTGGTGAGGAATATAGAAAGATCAGCGAATTCAATGAACGTGGGCCCATTGTCACACTTCATTTGCTATAAATTAAGTTCCTTCCTTATAAATGTGTTTGTGGAATACCATACCAGTGGATAAGATATTATGTAAGTCAATGGGTGGTAGTTTTGGCAGAAGCACTGCAACCAGGATAAGCAAATGTATACCCAGAGTAAATGTCTATTCCAGTAAGAACAAGATATTTCCCCTTCTTTGATAAAAGTGGCCCAATGTAATCAACGTGCTATCAAGTAGCTGGCTGATCACCACAGTGCACGGTAACATATGGAGACTCAGTGTTGGTCTGGCAAATTAGTGCTCTGTGGTGGCTATAAGTAGTCCAGCCAAACTGAATGCTGATAGACCCTCACCTAAGCTTGTCTTTGAAAACCCAGTAAAACCCAGTGGATCTTTTCAGGGATGTTTGTGTAGCCAACAGCCTTGAAAGATAGAAATAGTGGCCCCCTGTGGGGCAAAGGGCAGGCCTGCTTACTGCCCGCCATAACAGAAATAATGTCTCCTGTCTCTCTCCAGGCAGAGGTCAGCAAGCTTACTACCAATTAGAAAGGATCTGAGTTCCTTAAGCTCTGGAATCCTCTCCTATAATGCAGCCCACTGCATGTGCCCGTGTCACCTGGCCCACTTTGTGTCACCCTGTTGGAAGTGGTACTTGGTAATCTGGTGCAAATGCTGATACTTTTTCTACTTCTGTTGCTGTGAGAAAGTCAGTTTTTTGTCTCTCACCCAGAGTCAGGGGTCTTCTGCTAGTATCCATGAGACTGGCAGCCACCTTGTTAGCCTGCAAGTAGGGAAAAATCTAAGACCTTTCACAGTTCATGACAAGCCCTTAAAATAATTAGGAGTCTCTGGCACAGACAGCTATCCAAGGCTGTATGTGTGTGTGTGGTCCTCATGGAAGCCTTCATGTGACTAAAATTTCAGTATCTTTCTGTACCCTCTCTTCTATTTACCACACATAGAATAAGAGGTATGAAATATTACAGATCTAGGGCTTGTGAAGTAACCCGGAGCGCCCAGTAACCAAAAATTTCTATGAGGAGCAGACAGGTGGGCATATTTCCAGAATGGACCTACCTATGTGTTTTTCTATCCTCCAAAGGAGAGTGGTACAGAAACATAATTTGTGATGATTTGATTCACTATAATCTTATAATGTACCAATGACATACCTCTTAAATAATTGAGACACATGGCAGTTGCAAGCAGATCAACATGTTTGGTGAACATCACATTCAGAACTAGATTTAGTGTGCCAGTTAAGTCCAAGTTACCTGAAATCTGATCTGACATTTAATGACGTGTATGATTATTACCCTACAAAAACTAATGCAGTTCATCTAAATAACTATAATCATTGGCATTTTAAAATACACCCCAAACTGAGATAATCTGCAGTGAAGAAGTGAAAAAACAGGTAAAAGTGAGTTGCTCAGTGAAACTCCCATAATCTCTGCATCCACATATAACCCAAGGATATTCGGGCAGATGACTTGCAGGCCTAGCTTAGCCGGAATGATGGTTACAGTGATGTCACAGAAGCTAAAGCAGCTTCCTTACTAATGTTTATACTTCTGTTATACACTATGCCCATAATTATATATTTATGTGTGCACTATGTTCACCATTAATCCTTCATTACTCCCCTTTAATAAATAATTAGACTTCAAAGCTACTGTATCATTACATAATTTTTTCTCACACCTGTACGATGCCAAGCCCCCCAAAATCACATTTCAATGGCTTGTTTTCTTAGAAGGACCAAGATGTTCTTTTATACTTCTTACAATCCAGATTAAAGGATAATCAAATTAATAGAAACAATTTAAAAATGCAAAGAGAAATAAAATATATATACATATATACACACACAGTTTACAATGTGGAAAAAGTGTTATATTAAAATAATCCAATTTTTAAAAAATTTAATGGATAGTATAATGTATTTTGTTCTGATTATACTCCCTTTGGTTCACTGAATCTAACTCACCCTTTATTGGGCATTTATAGCCTTGAAAGCTAGCAACACTAGACATTTTATTTTATCTTATTTTTATTTATTTATTTTTTTTAAATTTCAGAATATTATGTGGGTACAAACATTTTGGTTACATAAATTGCCTTTACATCGCCCAAGTAAGACCTACAAATGTGCCCAGACAGTGTGCTGCATGCACATTGGTTATGAATTTATCCATCCCCTCCACCCCCTCCCACCTGCCAGCACCTGATGAATATTACTTCCATGTCTGCATCTATATGTTGATCAGTTAGTACCAATCTGATGGTGAGTACATGTGGTGCTGGTTTTTCCATTCTTGTGATACTTCACTTTGAAGAATAGGCTCTAGCTCTAACAAGGATAATACAAGAGGGCCTAGTTCACCATTTGTTTATGCCTAAATAATGCTCCATGAAATACATATACCACATTTATTAATCCTCTTATGTATTGATGGGCACTTGCGTTGTTTCCACATCTTTGCAATTGTGGATTGTGCTGCCATAAACATTCAAGTGCAGATGTCTTTATTATAAAATGACATTTTTTCCTTTGGGTAGATGCCTAGTAGTGGGATTGCTAGATCAAATGGTAGTTCTATTTTTAGTTCTTTGTGGTATCTCCATATTATTTCCATAGTGGTTGTACTAATTTGCAGTTCCACCAGCAGTGTAAGAGTGTTCCTATCTCTCCACATCTACTCCAGCATTCATTGTTTTGGGACTTTTTAATAAAAGCCATTCTCACTGGAGTTCAGTGATATCTCATTGTGGTTTTGATTTGCATTTCCATAATGATTAGAGATGTTGAGCAATTTTTCATGTTTTCTGACCATTATTCTCTCTTATTTTGCTTACTTTTTAATGGAGTTGTTTGAGTTTTTTCTTGTTAATTTTCTTAAGTTCTATATAGATTCTATGTATCAGTCCTTTATCACATGTGTAGATGCAAATATTTTCTCCCGTTCTTTAGGTTGTCTATTCACTCTAATGATAGTTTCCTTGGCTGTGCAGAAGCTTTTTAATTTGATCAGGTCCCATTTATTTATTTTTGTGGCTGCTGTGATTGCTTTGGGGGTCTTCATTAATTCCTTGCCTAGGCTGATGAGTTTTCCTAGGCTATAAGAGTTTTCCCAACATTTTCTTTTAGAGTTCTTATGGTTTTGCATCTTAGGTTTAAGTCTCTTATCCGTCATGAGTTGATTTTTGTGAGAGGTGAGAGGTGCGAATCCAGTTTCAATCTTCTGCATGTGGCTATCCAATTTTCCCAGCACCATTTATTGAATAGGGATTCATTTCCCCAATTTATATTTTTGTCTGTTTTGTCAAAGATTAGATGACAATATGAGGATGGTTTTATATCTTGATTCTCAGTCCTTATGCCAGTACCATGCTGTTTTGGTTACTGTAGCCTTGTGTTATAGCTTGAAGTCTGGTAGACTGATGCCTCCCAATTTGTCCTTTTTGCTTAAGATTGCTTTGGCTATATGGGATCTTTTATGGTTTCATATGAAGGATAGAATTATTTTTTCTAGATCTGTGAAAAATGATGTTGGTAGTTTGATAGAGATTGCATTGATTTTGTAGGTCACGTTAGGTAGTATAGATATTTTAACAATATTGATTCTGTTGATCCATGAGCAAGGTATGGTTTTCCATCTATTTATATCCTCCGCGATTTCTTTTCTCAGTGTTTCATAGTTCGCCCTATATAGGTCTCTCACCTTCTTAGTTAAATATATTCCTAAATATTTAATTTTCCTTGATGCTATTGTGAAATTTGTTGCATCTTTGATTTGGTTTTCAGCTTGACTGTTATTGGCATATATGAAAGCTACTGATTTGTGTGCCTGATTTTATATCCTGAGATGTTACTGAATTCATTTATAAATTCCAGGAGTCTCTTGGTTGAATCTTTGGGGTTGTCTAGATATCATATCATATCATCAGGAAAAGAGTGAAAATTTGACCTCTTCTGCCCCCATTTAGATATCCTTGATTTCCACTCTTGTCTGATTGCTCTGGCAAGGTCTTCCAGTACTGTGTTGAATAAAAGTGGAGATAGTGGGCAACCTTGTCTTGTTCCAGTCTAAGTGGGAATCATTTCAATTTCTCCCCGTTCAATATGATGTTGGCTGTGGGTTTAACGTATATGGCTTTAATAATTTTGAGGTATGACCCATCTATGCCTATTTTGTTAAGAGTTTTTATACTAAAAGTGTGTGGAATTTTGTCAAATGCTTTTTCTGCATCTATTGAGAGGATCATATGGTCTTTGTTCTTGTTTTTATTTATGTGGTGAATTACATTTACAGTTTTGTGTATGTTAAACCATCCTTACTTCTCTGGGATGAAGCCCACTGATCATGGGTGAATTATTTTTTTGATATGCAGTTTAGTTCAGTTTGTTACAATTTTATTGAGAATTTGTGCATTTGTATTCATAAGGGATATTGGTCTGTAGTTTTCTTTTTTTGTTGTGTCCTTTTCTGGCTTTGGTATCCAGATGATATTGCCTTTGTAGAATGAGTTGAGGAGGATTCCATCCTTCTCACTGTTATAGAATGATTTCTGCAGTATAGGTACCAGTTCTTCATTGTAGGTTTGGTAAAATTCAGGTGTGAACCCATCTGGTCCAGCACTTTTTTTTATTGGAAGATTTTTTTATTGCTGCTTCAATTTCAGTGCTTGATATTGGTCTGTTCAGGAATTCTATATCTTCCTGATTGAGCCTAGGCAGGTTGTATGTTTCTCAGAGTTTCCTCCACATTTTCGTGGTTTTGGGCATAGAGATTTTTATAGTATTCAAAGATGATGTTTTGTATTTCCGTGATATCTGTTGTCACCTCTCCTTTTTCATTCCCAATTGAGCTTATTGGAGTCCTTTCCTTTCTACTTCTGATCAATCTAGCAAGAGGGCTGTCAATTTTTTCTTTTCTTATCTTTTTTCTTTCCTTTTCTTTTTTTCAAGTTCAGACAATGTGAATTTTTATCTTTTCAAAAAACCAACTTTTGGTTTTATGAATCTTCTATATAGTTCTTCTTGATTTCATTTAGTTCTGCTCTCATCTTACTTATTTCTTCTTCTGGGTTTAGAATTGGTTTGCCCTTCCTTTTCCAGTTCCTTGCATAAATATTTAGGGTTGTTATGTCTTTTTATTGGATTTTTTTCCTCCACCACTGTAAAGTGACCATCTTTGTCTTTCTTTACTTTTGTTGCTTTAAAGTTTATGTTTGAGGCCGAGGTGGGCGGATCGTTTGAGCTCAGGAGTTCGAGACCAGCCTGAGCAAGAGCGAGACCCCACCTCTACTAAAAAAATAGAAAGAAATTATATGGACAGCTAAAAATATATATAGAAAAAAAAATTAGCCGGGCATGGTGGCACATGCCTGTAGTCCCAGCTACTCGGGAGGCTGAGACAGGAGGATCGCTTGAGCTCAGGAGTTTGAGGTTGCTGTGAGCTGGGCTGATGCCACGGCACTCACTCTAGCCTGGGCAACAGAGTGAGACTCTGTCTCAAAAAAAAAAATAAAATAAAATAAAGTTTATGTTTTCTAATATAAGAACGGATACACCAGCTTTCTTTTGGTTTCCATTTGTCTGGAAATTTATTTTCCATCCCTTCATCTTGAGTCTGAATGCATCCTTGTGGGTAAGATGCATTTCCTGGAGACAGAAGATACTTGGCTTGTGGCTATTCAGCCAGCCTATGTCTCTTCAGTGGGCAATTCAAGCCATTCACATTTATTGAGAGAATTGATATTTGGGGTAGATTTCTGTTCATTATTTGGATAGACTCTTATTGTCTTGTTTTACCTCTGGATCCACTGTGGAATTAGGTTTCTGACCTTTAACTTTTGAGTGACTTTACACTGGTGGGTGTCTGTTGCACTGGTCGGTGTATAATGCAGGTCTGAGTATTTCCTGCAGGGCAGGTCTGGTCTTCACAAATGCCATCATTGATAGCTGGTCTGGGAAAGTCTTTATTTCTCCTTCATATAAGAAGCTTAGTTTTGCAGGATAAAGAATTCTAGGTTGGCCATTATTCTGTTTTAGAAGACTGAGGATGGGTCCCCAGTTCCTTCTGGCTTGTAAGGTTTCAATTGAGAAATGTGTAGTTAGTCTGATAGATTTTCCTTTACAGATTACCTGCTGTTTTTGCCTTACTGCTCGGAAGAGTGGCTCTTTTGTGTTTACTTTGGCCAGCCTAATAACTATGTCATGTGGTGATTGCCTTTTTACATTGAGTCTCCCAGGAGTCCTGTGTGATTCTTGTACCCGGATATCTAGATTTCTGGCTAGGCCAGGTAAGTTTTCCTTCATTATTCCTAGAAATAGATTTTTCAGCCCTTGTGTATTTTCTTCTTTGCTCTCAGTCATGCCCATATTTCTTATGTTTGGTTTCTTTACATAATCCCACGTCTCATATATACTTTGTTCATGTCTCTTGGTTCTGTGTTCTTTTTCTTTGTCTGATTTGTTTAGCACATAGGTGTTATCTTAAAGCTCTGAGATTCTTTCCTCTTCATGAACCAGCCTGTTCTTAAGGCTTTCCACTGTGTTTTGTAGTTCCTTGAATGCCTCTTTCATTTTCAGTATTGCTGTTTGGTTCTTTTGTAATACTTCAATTTCTTTAGAGGATTCTTCATTCATTTCCTGCATTGTTTTTGTGGCTTCCTTGTGTTGAGTTTCTATTTTCTCTTGAATTCCATTCAGCTTTCTTACAATCCATATTCAAAATTCTTCATCTGTTATTTTAACTATTTCATTTAAGTTGGTATCAGTTGCTGAGGAGCTAATGATTTCTTTTGGGGGTGACTTTCTGCTCTGATTTTTTATGTTTCCTGTGTTCTTTCACTGATTCTTTTTCATCTGGCTTCTTGGTCAAAAACTGGGGAGTGCTAGCGCTGGTTATGGCCCTATCTCCAAGTCCCCAAGGGCTTGTCCTGTATTGCCTTAGGGGTGTTTTAGCAAGTTTGATGAGCCTCTTTTGTTACCTCTGACCTGATGTCTTCACCTCTTCTCAATGGAGTCTGGTGAGTTTGGTCCCCCAGCTTAAGCTCTAAGCTCATGGAATGTACTTGTGAGTATGAATCCACTACTCCCTAATAGCTTGAGATGGAAGGCAATATGTTTAACTATGGGGTTGTACCCTCTGTCGTTGATTGTAGCTTGCATGGAGGAACCAGTCACTGAGGTAATCTATTGTCTCAGGGTGGGTATACAAATGCCCCAAGCTTTGGGTTGGGCCTTGGTGCTCCCAGGGGTTGCTTGAACCCTATTTCTCCCTGAAGTGGGAGTAGGAGCAAGATAGATCACAGCTGGAATGTGAAAGCCTGAGTGTGTGAGCGTCTATGGTTGCTTATCCTGCCGTTAGTGGGAGCCACTAATATGGATTCCAGGGCTACCTCTCCCAGCTTGGAGTGCTGCTCCTGACGGGAGGGATCAACTGGTGCAGTTGCTGAGGTCTCTAGCCAGGGTTTTCCTTCCCTGTCCACAAACCCCGGGCACTTTCCCCTCTGATCAGTTCACTTGTGTTTGCCTCTCCACCCAAGATGGGCTATTGGGCTTCCCCACGTTCCTGTGTCTGACCTGGTGTGCCTCTCCTCATGTCAGTGATGGATAGGGGACTCTCCAATTGTGCACCCTTTTACCACCACTAGACTACAAGGCGAGGTGGACGGGCCTCTCTGTCCCCAGAAGTCTCCACCGGGGGCATGTTCTGACCATGGGAGGGGGATAGGGCTCACCCACAGAACCCTGCTCTCTCGAGCACCTCCCCACCCTCCCGGTGGGCACAGGCTCTCACTTGCTGCCCGACCCTGGAATAGGAATTTCTCTCCCACATTACCCCACTCCACCATCTACAGTGTCAGCAGAAAAATGTGTTAAATGCCTGTGGGCAGCAGGATGGTGATGGAGATGTGTCCCCAGTGGTGAAGCAGGTCACTTGGTATAGGAAACTCTACCAGTTGCTATGGCTTGGGGGAGAGGCTGCCGATTTCCTGCACGGCTCTCAAGTTGGGAGGGCACCTGTCTTCCCTCCTCTCCAACTCCCAGTCAAGGCAGAGAAACTGCCCTCCTCTCTGCTCCACGGCGGTGACTTTGCTAAATGAGACAGGCATGGCTGAGCGCGCACAAGGAGTCTGGGTAGAGGAAAGTCCACCCTCTGGTCATTTCCAATTCTCTCTCTGGAATGCAGTCCGTCCAGAATGACCAGGCTCTGAAGGCAAGCAGAACACCCCAGGACCCACTGGACTCCTGTGGCTCCTACGGTCTGGGTTGGAGTTGAGATATGTCTGTGTGGGAATGAACAGAACAAAGCCTGGGGAGTTGAGGTCGCCAGGGGAGGAGCAAGCTGCCCTGCAGTTGTAAAAGCAGTAGGGCTCCTGATGGCTCACTCAAGGCCACCAGGGGAGGACCGAGCTGCCCTGTAGTTGTAAAAGCAGTAGGGCTCCTGATGGCTCACTCAAGTCAGTGGGAAGGGAGATCCTCTGGGGGACTGGGGCCCTGGTATTCTGACTGCAGGAAGCTTCCTGCTCACTGGTGACACCAGTCTCTGGACTTGTGTGCACAGGACTCTCCAGTTGCTCAGGAGCATGCAGAGGGCAGGCCAACCCAACCTGGAAGTCGAGCTCAGAGCTCGGGGTGGGGGGGGGCCGGGGAGGTTAGGAACTGTAGGGGGGCTCTGGTAGATAAGTTGCTATCTGCCTCTCAAGCACCAGGGCCCCACAGCTGCAGTTCAGCTGGGCAGAAATCGTGACTCCCCTTGACCTGCCCCACCTCCAAGGGCGGAGCCTGCCACACCTGGGCAGGAGAGGCCCTGGGCCGGCAGCCAAAACTGCCACTGAGCAGGACTTCTGCGTGGGGGTCCTCAAATATGGTGGCCGACCAGACCTGGAGAGCAAGTTTGGGGCCAAGCACTCAGGAGATGGCCAAAGCCAGGCCGGCGGGCCAGATTAACAGGCTGCAAACTGTTTCCTCAGCGCCAGAGTCCTGCAGATTCACGTCTGCCAGCAGAGAATGCAGCTCTCTTTGTCCCACCCAGAGCCAGCCCAATGGCCGGTGGCGCTGCTTGATGTTCAACCCCTGTGCACTGGTCCTGCTGACCTCCAGGGCCAAGGTGCCCATTTCTAAACTCCGGCCCACAGACTCGGGAAGCCACTGCTCAGAACAGTCCCTCCCCAGCCCAGTGCAGTCCCAGCACAGTGCACCCGAGAGTTCAATATGGCTCACGCTATTGTCGCCTCTCCACAGAGCCTTCCGTCCCATGCCATGCCTTTGCACTGACTTCAGGCGTGTCCCTGTCAGAGTGGGTGGGGAGGGCTGTAGGGGTGGCAGGTGTCCTCCTGTGGGTCAGACTGCATACTGCCAGCTGGCTGGGCAGGCTTGGCTCTCCCTTGCTCCATTCCTATGGTATTCCTATCTTGCACTCTCCAATCTTTGTGAATGTATCACTCTTTCACCTTTTTTCCTGTGCTGTGTGTTCCACACTTTTCTCTGCAAATTAACCATGCTGTTTTGGGAGTGAGTGAGCCACTCGAGTGTAGCCATCATTATTCTTCACCTCCTTCTCTGGGAGTGGTGAACCAGGAAGCCACCAGTAATCCACCATTTTTCCTCCTCCTGATTCTAGATATTTTAAATTTATATTTATTCTAGGTCAAAGTCCAAGGGCAGAAGTCTTTGGGAGGTCAATAAAATCTAAGTATGAACATAGCAGCTTTCACTGTTGATGTCCAAGCCAGACTGTCAGCAGAACCACATCTCTTCAACAGTAAGTGAATTTCTAGTAGAAATTTTAAAGTCTTGAGGATATCAAAATAAATTCTTTTTGAAAAATCAAAGCTTTTAGCTTTTATCTTGAGTTCATTACTTTGATTTTTTTGGCCCAAATCTATAAATATCTATAATGTACCATACCCAATTCTATGTCAAAATGATCTTTGTCAAATGCGTGCTACCACTGAAGAGAAATAATACAAGAGCCATATTTTATCCTCTCTAAAGCCCAAATGGTATCTCCTGGATTTGGAAGTTTTAAAGACAGAAAAAGCCATACTTTTTCTGAACAAAGAGAGCAAAAACAATTCAAACATTTAAATTAAAATACCTATGGAAATACTGATTTGTTAGAAACTAATGGAGTAAGCAAGTACTTGTGAAATGCATGACCTTGGAGTCCCATTTCTTCCTAAGTGTATTTATCCAATGATAGAATTAGTTTCCCTATAAATCAATAATAATTTCTATAAAATAAATGTTAAAACCATAACTTATATTCTCTTACTAGAAGAAAGGCAAATTGAACAGTTATGTATATGTATATATATATATATATATATCAGTGTAGTAAATTATTAATATGTACAAGGCACCTACTACAGCATTATTTATAATAGTAAAACTAGAAATAATCTAAATTCCTATCAAAGAAGGAACAGTCAAATAAATTATGGTCCACTCATTTTTTGGAGTACCTTTAAAACATTAAAAATATTAAGTTAGAATTTTGTGTACTGATATAGACATATGTCAATGATACATAGCTTGGGAAATAACAAATTAAAATATTATAGCATGATATAATTTATGTTTAAAAATTTGTACACTTATAAAATTATAGAAAATATCCAGAAGAATAAACACCAATCTGTTAAGAACAGTTTTTTCTTTGAAGAAATTGAGGGAGGAAAAAGGAAAATTTCACATTATAAAGTTCTGTATGATCTGACCTTTTTATAGCATGTTTCTCTATAATTAGAAAAAGAAGAAAAAAATGAGTGCTGATACCAGTTGGTAGTAGATCAATAGTTTTATTTTCATCACTATTTGTATCATATGTTAGTACACAGCATGAATCTGTAAGAGAAAGCACAGAGGAAAAATTAAGACAAAGAAATCAAAAATACAAAAAGTGAGTGAATTATCTTTATGTGATAATAAACGTCCCAGGAAAAGACACATCAGAATCTACCACTGGTCCAGCTCACTCAATAAACCTACTACCCCCAAGGCGAAGACAGATGACAAGTAAGGCCAAGCTCCAGCAACTTTTCTCCCCACAAAGCACCTGTTTGGGTAGATTTTCTATCATCAAGTAGAAAATGGCCTCATGATAAAACGTGTACCCACAGGCTGTTGGCAGAGAGACACAAAGTAGAATGTGAGGTAAGTGTACACGCCTTAGAGGCTCCACATTAAGATTAAAAATGCACCATGAACTTGTGTAAAGTTAAGAAAGCTACTCAATCTCACCAAGTGTCACTTTCCTCACCCGTAAAATGGGAATCACATGGCCACTTCATCAAGTTCTTTCCCAGATTAAATTCACTTAGGTACTTAAAAGTGCCTGTTAGGGCAAGTGACCACACTATTAACAAAGTCGTATGGCTTCAAAATATACAAAAGGAATAATGATGAGGCCCAAAACAAGCTGCCCTGGTTCATACACAGCCCGCGCCCTTTTTTTTAAATTAGGGATGGGGCAGAAATGCAGGGGGACTGGACCTGAAGTTAAGGTGTTGGGCCAGCAGGGGACGCCAGCTCCTGCCCTGAGGGGCACAGGAGCTCGGTGGGGTGGGTGGTACTTGCCGGGGTGCAGAGGGGAGGGGAGGAGGGCCTGCTCAGCCCCTTCCAGCTCAGCCTGAGCCGAGTTGGTTCTCAGACTCCTGGGTCCCCAGTGACCTTCCTTACCTTGTCCTTACACTCCTAGCATTTTTGTTTGGTTTTCTTAAAAAAATAACAGATTTTATGAAGGTAGAGATCACGTGCTGATGAGTGTCTGGCAAAAGTAGAATCTGTCCAAGCAGCTCATGTGGGCTGCCACGGTCAACCCAAGGTTGTCGCGGCAGTACTGGCCTGGGGAGGGGGCCCTGCCCCTGCCCCTGCGCTTGCCCTGGGAAGGGGCGGTGGGACGGGCGCTGGTCACACCAGGGAGGCTTCCCTGTCTAGTCACAGCTCCGTGATCTCCAGGGGGCTCTCCACGATCACACCTCGCAGCTTGTGCCGGGCGTGGATTTGGCGGACTCTGTGCGGGCGTTGCGCTCGAAGGCAGTGGCCTCTGCGGCAGTCAGTGTCGCCAGTGAGCGGCCCAGGCCCTTCTGGTCATCCTCAGGCAGGCTGTGGGGTCGGTGGCCAGCAGCGCCTGTGCTGCAGTGCACCACGTGGAGCCCGTCGGGCCCCTTGAGCTCCACGGGCGGCTTGCGGCAGAAGCGCAGGCTGCCCCGGCCCGGGCTCGGGTCCCCCGGCTCCTCGTCCAGCTCATCCAGAATAAGTAACCAGCGTTCTTCACAGCTCCGCTAGAGAGGATGAACAGGGCGCTTCAGCAAGATAAGTACACAGCTAGCGCACGGGGACTTAGTAAGGGCAGGATCCGCAAATACCCTCTGGAATACAGTTACACAGCTGGTTCCCAGGAAACAACCGGCACAAGCCAGGCAAGACGGCAGATACTCCCAGGAACGAGGTGAGGAGAGGAGCATCAGAGCCACAAGATAGAAACAGAAGACACTGAACTACAGGAGTACCTGGCTCTGTGAACAGCAGCTGTGGTTACATCAGGACCCACCTTCTGAGACAGCCTGTGGGGACTGCTGAGAGCACAGTGTCTTGGTGGCCACGCACCGAACGGCAGTGCCACTGAACACAGATCACAAGACTTTCCTCTCCGTTAATCTTTGTTTTATGACAAATACTCTCATGTTACAACGGTCCCATCCAACACTTGTAGGCAAGTGTAATCAGAAATTCCCACCCAAATAGGGCAGAGCAAGGATAGGATGAGAACACTGACGGATGGGGACGGATGTGTGCATGTCACCACACAGACTGTCCCCACAGACCCTATTTAAAACCAGAGAAGAGCCCTGGTATTGTGCTGTGGTCTTTCTATACTTCCTCATCTTGCCATGTATATAGACACTACATGGTTTTTCTCCTTTTCTTTACAATGGTGCAGATGAACCTGTGTGCAATTAATCCTGAAGGGGTAAATTCTTCACAAAGTACAGTAATAAGGTTTCACTTCCGTGACAAGTTTCTTCAGGTCTTCTGATGGTATTCCACACTCAGGAAGCACAAATAAAACCTACTGAAACACGTAATATAAAAAAAGGTCTTAGCTCCATATAGATTAACACTCAGATGTCCATAGATCAGATATAATAATGTGAAAGCTAGTATCATCTAGGAATCAAAGGAAGTGAACCTGAGGAAAGTTAGGAATAATTATTCAGGGGCTACATGGAAGCACAAGTGCTCATGATTGCTTCCATTATGTAGACAGGAAATTTCAACAGATCAGCCTCAGCAAGTTAAGGTACATTCCACATTGCTATGGGTGACAAACTCTCCACCAAAGCATCCTCCAAATGCTCCACACTTTGAAAGTCACTGCCCCCAGGCTGGAACATCATTTTTTCCTGACGGATTAGGTCACCATTTGTGCTTTTGAGACACTGGCCAGTCAGGCCTGAGTTGAGATGAGGCTGACGACTTCAAGCGTAAAATGTCTAAACCATCATCACATTCATGTTGGTATTTGGAGGCCTGTCCACTTAAAAGGGTTGGTCAAAATGGCCACTAGACACATGCCTGGTAATTGGGATTTTTTTTTCTGTCTTAGTAGATCTGGGGTAAACCATTACCCTCCCTCATGCCTCACTTTCCACATCCGTGACGTAGGTGCCCGTGAGGGTGAGATTTTCACAAATCCATAGTCCATGTCACCACCTGCAATGCTCTGAAGTTGTTCCTAAGCAGGCCAGGTGGTGGATTTCTCCTGAGTGTTCAATCTGACCCTCTGATTGTGTCTGAGACATCACACTAGATCTCCTAGCAGTTCAGGAAAGCAGGTGGCTCCCTGGGCTGGAGGTGCCATGCTCTAGAAAGAGGCCCGGGTATGGGCAGGAGAGGGAACTGACCTCCTCAGCAGCAGTGGAGCAAGGAGGGGCCCTGCCCAGTTTGGACACAAGCGAGGTGTACTTTGCAGCCTTACACCTTCCTCACTGCCCAGCCCAGATCTGCTTCTCATGTTGCCCTCTAGACTTATCCCTGTGGTGCGAGAGGGGCAAAGTCAACAGCCAGCAGTGCCTTGGACAAGGCAAGTCGCATACTGCCCTGCACTTCACTCCAGGGCCTCACACCAGCCCCGAGCCTGGTGCATGGTGGGATGGTAGTCCTGAGGCCCCCTGACCAAAAAGCTGGGAGCAGCTGAGAGACTACAACTCCCAGCATTCCCTGTGAGGTGCAAACTGTCCTGCCCCTCACTTCAGGGTAGCACACCGCCTACAGGCCTGTCAGAGGGTGGTACTGTAGCCCTGCAGCCCGAAGCCAAGGCGCCGGGAGCGGATGAGAGACTGCAGCTTCCTGCAGGCCCTGCACAGGCCCTGCCTTCCTCCTGCCCCCAGTGCTCACTCAGCAGTTTCCGTGGCGAAGGGAGCCTGGTTCCCAAACCTCTCCCGCCTGTGGGGAGCAAGTGTGTTCAGGGCAACTGGTGCCACCCTGTAATTGTGACACCTTGCCTCCGAAAGATGCTGTCTTCTGACTTGTCTGGCCTGAAGTTTGATTCTTCACAAACCGGCAAGGGGCCAATGCCCTCTCACAGTTTGCTCAGAGTCGCCATGTCTATGTTGCCCTCCTGGCACATCCCACCCATACTCCGTTCCCTTTCTCACTGCCCTCCTCTCCCCATTCCCCTTTCTTAAGCCGTGCCCTTTCAAGCCCCCCTCCCTTTGCCATGACCCTCAGAAACGCACAGTACCGCCCTCCGCAGGAGTGGGGCTAACGGCTGGGGGGCCTGGCAGCTCTCCGGCTTCCTAGGAGCCCAGGCAGGAAAGTCACTGGTGAGAGTGAAATTGTCAGTTGCTGCCTAGACCAAAAATACCTGGTCCCTGGTAACCTGGCACTAGCCTTTTCAAAGCCTTCTTTCGCTCTGTATTTCTGGGCTAACACAGATCTGCTTCTACACCTTTCCGGACATCTGAACTGGCTGCATGGTGCACAGCTGCGCCAGGCCTTGCAGAAGGACACTTCTTTCACTGTTACGAGGAGGAGGAAGCATTACAGGGAGACCTGACCACGGCTTCATACAGTCCGTAACCTCAGCCACACAGGGAAATGACCCCCTAAGCTGCCTTGGGGGCCACATCTACCACTTTTATGACTCCTTTACAGGCTAATTCCAGGACTTGAGGGTACTAGTGTGGATCTCTCAGCCATAATTGACAAAGACCAATAGGACCTAAAGTGCCCCTAGGTCCTTCCCAAAACATTAGGGAAGTTTGTGTACTGAGGTAATGTATAATGTCTGCATTTCTGACCCGAATAAGGCTCCCATGGAAACTCTTTTGATATCACTTTTTATTTTTATGTTCCCTAGAAAAGTATGATATCCCTTTTTTAAATATCATCTTTGGAACCACTTTTAATAATTTGCTGTTGGAACTTAGCAACGATAATTCTCTTATTTCATTTTCTCATTTGCTTCAGTACTACATTACATTACTTCACATTACTGAGAAGGCACAGGAGAAGGGACAGCCTCAATTCTATGCAGGGAAGATGCCCGAGACCAGAATATTCATGGCACATCTTTCTGGAGCCTCAATTTTACTGTACCCCAAGAAAGAGTGAGAGCTGCAAACAGGAAGTGTCCCTAGAGAGACCACTACATCCCACCTGCTGCTTGGCAGAGGCTCGTCCCCATTCCAGAGTTCAGACAGTGACCAAATGACAAAGGGGCTCCAGGAGGAGGGAACCCCGTGTATTAAGATCTGTCCACAGCCTTGTTTAGAATGTGGAGGGGCGAGATGAAAGGCAGACATCTTAGCTTGCAGTCTGGCCTGAACCCTAATGGTCAGGTTCTGGTTATCTGTTTCCTCCTGTGGTGTGTGGAACAGTGTGAGTTTAAGCACCAGTCACATGTACACATGTCTATAGGCATTCCTGTATAATTTGACATCATCTAATAAGAAATCCAATTTTAAATGAAGGGCAAAGAAAACCTCATTGTTCTTATCCCAGCTGGGATCCTTCAGAAATGTGTGGTCAGTTGCTGGGAGGCCAGACATCGCTGCTTCTGGAGCCAGGCTGGCTGTAGACTCGGGGACCTTACTTTTTCTCCCCCCACTGTATCTCATAGTCCATCAGGCCAACATGGGCATGTTGTCATGGAGATCTCAGGGTTCTAACAGAAAAACTAGAAGTACTCAAGATATTGTGAGCCTAGCCCTCAAACTAGGACGCTGTAACATTCACAGCTTTCTATTGGACAGAGCAAATAAGGCCAGCCAGATCCAATGTTTGGGAAAACTGATTCTATCGCTCCATGGGAGGAGCTGCAAATGCGCATTGCAAAGGGCATAGACATGGAGAGGAATAAAGGATTGCTGCCATTTTTGCAATTAGTATCATTATGCCTTTTCCTGTAAACAAGGTTCATATAAATTTCCAGGTCAAGAAAATTGTCCAAAGCCCCACTGCTACTAAGTGGCTGGGGTAGAATTCAGGATCAACTCTGCTGGACTCCAGAGCCCACGTACTTTCATAGGTCACACTACTCATGTGGCTTCCCTAGTCCTTCAAGCTGCTAGAGAGTCACACCTCCTAAATAGAACCAGGAGTTCCTTGACATTCTTATCCATCTAGTATATTCTTCACCACTGAGAATAATCTAATCCAGAGAATGCTTCTGAATCACCTTAGAGGGACTTGGAATAATTTGGGGAAATGGCTAAGGGATGAGTTTAGAAAATCAAGGCACAGTATTCATTTCTGACCATAGAAGAAATTTGAAAGCATATAATGCACTCCACTTCTTTGTAAATTCTATTTATTTGTGTTTGGTATCTGCAGGCTATTTATTATTTCAACACACACCAAGTCAAATTCTTGTACCTGAAACAATCTCTTCTTACTTAAAAGTAAGTGAAATAAAAACAGATATGCTGAGAAGCTTTTCTTCCTGCTGCAATTTAAGCAAAGAGCTGGATACATATTCAAGTCTTTTTTTGAGTTTGAGAGAATAAATCTGTTTTCCAAGACCTCAGATTCAGGTGTGGCCATGATGCAAATCCCTGCAGCACATATGAAAATCACCTACAGTTAATGCATCCCTCACTCTGGGCCAATGATTCTGACCTCTGGCTGCACATCAGAATCACCTGGGGGACTTTTACATTTATAAAACTCAAGTTACAACAGGTGAAGAAAATCAAAATCCCCTTGGGGATTAGACAGCTAGGAGGGGGAGGAGGGGATGGGTAAATTCCCACGTAGTGGGTGAAGTGCACACTGTCTGGGGGATGGGCATGATTGTAGACTTGACTCAGGCAATTTATGTGACCAAAGTATTTGTACCCCTATAATATTGTGATATAATAAAAAATAAAAAATGAAACCCACTAAAGTAAATATATATTAAATATAAACAAACAGCAAACCCTCAAAAATAAAAAAATAAAAAGCAAAATATGTTTAAAATAACACAAAATTGGCTGAGCAATGGCTCAAACCTGTAATTCTAGCACGTTGGAAGGCTGAGGTAGGAGAGTCCCCTGAGGCGAGCAATTCGAGACCAGCCTGAGCAAGAGATCCCAACTCTACAAAAAACATAAAAATTAGCCAGGTGTGGTGGCAGGCACCTATAGTCCCAGCTACTTGGGAGGCTGAGGCAGGAGGATTACATAAGCCAAAAGTTTGAGGTTGCAGTAAGCTAAGATGACACCATTACACTCCAGCTTGGATCACAGAGTGACACCCTGTTTCAAAAAAACTGTATGAATATTAACATAGCAAAAATGTTACAAGCACACCGACAAGAAAGACTGACAAGAAAATGACTAAATAGAAAGTGGTTGTTAAAGAAAAAAAAAAAAAGAAAAGAAAGAAAGAAAAAGAAAATGAAAATCAATATAGTGGGACCCAGACACCGTACTGTTTAAACTTCTGGTGATTACAGTGTGCAGCCAAGCCCCCAAACCCTGGCTTTAAACCAACATCTTTTGATGAACTAGTTGCAAACTGTTTCTCAAATGAAAGTAAAATGTTTGCTGCTCAGTTGTGGCCTTTCATTGCCTCCATTACCTCCTTTTTACCACTTGCCAACTTTACATCTGCTTTACTTTAGTTCCAAATTGATCCAGTTTCACATGTACTGAATGTATACTATGCCCAGATCTCTGTGCCAGATGCCCTGACCTTGGAAAGCAGTATTGTGAGAAAAGAAATGAGCTGGGGTAAAATTACATCACACAAAAAAACATCAAAACCATGTGACTTACCAAATTAAGGCAAAAATAGAAAGACCCAAGAAGTCACCCAAAGGTTAGGACATTAATAGATACTTAGAATATTCAAGTCCATCTGATAATGCCATGAGTTGATCATGTTTCACTTTTCAACAAACAAAACACTGCTATTATCTGGAGGCACTAAATAAGAGTTTTTGTGCAAATTATGTAATATTTAATGATGTATAACATGCATACAAAAATGCACAAATATTAATGTAAGGCTTTATGGGTTACAACAAAGAGGATACAATTGGGTAAATTTATGTTCCCCCAATAAAAATATACATATACATAGCACCCAACACATATAAACTCAAGGATCCTATTTCACTCTACTATAAAAATACCTCAGTATTTTAACTAACTGGCTTGTTTTTCTCCTTACAGAGAAAATTTATGTTCACCTACTATAGGATGGTGCAGAAACAACAGACCACACATTTTCCTATAAACACTAGAGATTAAGGCATAGCATCAACTGATTTGAGAGGTGAAGTACATCAATAATATTTCCCTTTGAAACTCCTCCAATACTCTCAATACAATAAAGTCCTGAGTATAATTACACCTGTTCAAATGACAGCGTTCTTACTCCTTTGAAACATATGAATCAATTTTATAATTTCTTTGACTTTGAATTATTCTCTATAATAGTCTGGTTTGGTGTAAAGTTTAAAAGTGTTAGCTTTATTCCTTTTTGCTGTCAATCTCTGACAGAACCAGACAAGTTTTAATTAAATACTTCCCTCATATATTGCATCTGTAAAGTTTCTTTCTCTGTGATCATTCTTGTAACCTGTAAATTGTATATTTTAAATAAAATGCTTTCCTTACTTATTACATGTGTAGAGTTTACCCACTATAAATGCTCTGATGTCAAGTAAGATTTAAATTATGATAAAAGGCTTTGCCACATTCTTTTCATTTGTAGATTTTACTCTCCAGAATGAATTCCGTCACACTGTCTATGGATTGAAGACTGGTTAAAGGACAGGCCACATTCTTTACATACATAGGGTTTTTCTTTGATATAAATTATCTCATGCACAGTAAGACTAAACGAATGAGTAAAAGCTTTGTCACATGCATTACATTCATATTGTTTCCCTCCAGTGAAAATTCTTTTCTTTTTTTTATTTATTTTTTTATTTTATATCATCTTATTGTTATGGGGGATACAGAATTGCAAGTTACATACATTGCCCATGTACCGCCTTTCCCCCCAAGTTAGAGCTCCAGGCGTGTCTGTTCCCCAGGTCGTGCGCGTTGCACCCATCATGTAGGTATATGTCCCTCCCTTCCCCACCCCCCCTTCCCGAGTCAGCACCTTCAAGTGTTACCATTCCCCAAACAGTGCGCAATGCATTCATTGGTAGGCATACACCCATCCCCTCCCCCACCCTCCACCTCAGTCTGATATCCGATTGGTGTCGTTCCCAGATGTGTATTTAGGTGATGTTCAGCGAAACCAATTTTCTGGTGAGTACATGTGATGCTTGTTTTTCCATTCTTGGGATACTTCACTTAATATAATGGGTTCCAACTCTCTCCAGGAGAACCATAGAGATGTCGTATCTTTATTATTCCTTATAGCTGAGTAATATTCCATGGTATACATATACCACAGCTTACTAATCCAATCATGTATTGATGGGCATTTGGGTTGTTTACACATCTTTGCAATTATGAATTGTGCTGCTATAAACATTCGGGTACATGTGTCTTTGTTAAAGAATGACCTTTTTTCCTTTGGGTATATGCCCAGTAATGGGATTGCTGGGTCAAATGGCAGGTCTACTTGAATCTGTTTAAGATACCTCCATAATGCTTTCCACAGGGGTTGCACTAGTTTGCAGTCCCACCAGCAGTGTATGAGTGTTCCTGTCTCTCCACACCCACGCCAACATGTGTTGTTTTGGGTTTTTTTGATAAAGGCCATTCTCATTGGAGTTAAGTGATATCTCATTGTGGTTTTGATTTGCATTTCAGTGAGAATTCTTTGATGCTGAATAAGATTTGAAGAATAAGTAAAAGATATGCTGCATGCTTAGCATTTGTGAAATTTTTCTCCACTATGAATCCTTTGATGTCAAATAAGGTACCAACTATGGTTAAAGGCTTTGCCACATGCATTACATTTGTATGGTTTCCCTCCAGTGTGAATTCTTTGATGCTGAATAAAATATGAAGCATGAGTAAAAGATTTACTGCATGCTTTACATTTGTGAAATTTTTCTCCAGTATGAATTCTCTGATGTTGAGTTAGGTGTGAATTACAGTTAAAGCCTTTGCCACATTCTTTACATTTGTAGGGTTTCTCCCCAGTATGGATTCTCTGATGTTCGGTAAGATGTGAATTACGCCTAAAAGTTTTGCCACATTCATCACATTTGTAGGTTTTGCCTCCAGCATGAATGCTCTCATGTCGAATAAGGTATGAACTACAGTTAAAGGCTTTGCCACATGCATTACATTTGTATGGTTTCCCTCCAGTGTGAATTCTTTGATGCTGAATAAGATGTGAAGCATGAGTAAAAGATTTACTGCATGCTTTACATCTGTGAAATTTTTCTCCAGTGTGAATCCTCTGATGTTGAGTTAGGTGTGAATTACGCCTAAAAGTTTTGCCACATTCATCACATTTGTAGGGTTTCTCACCAATGTGGGTTTTCTGATGTTGAGTAAGATGTGACCTACAGTAAAAAGCTTTGTCACATTCATCACATTTGTAGGGAATTTTTCCACTTTGAATTCTCTGACGTTGAGTAAGGCATGAACTATTGATAAAACCTTTGCCACATTCATTACGTTCGTAGGGTTTTTCTCCAGTATGAATTTTTTCATGCTGAAAAAGACTTGAAGAATGAGTAAAAGATTTACTGCATGCTTTACATTTGTGAATTTTTTCTCCAGTATGAATCCTCTCATGTTGAGTTAGGTGTGAACTATGGTAAAAGGCTTTGCCACATTCTTTACATTTGTAGGGTTTCTCTCCAGTATGAATACTCTGAGGTTGAATATGGTGTGAAATATGGATGCAAGCTTTGTCATATTTTTTAAATTTGCAGAATTTCTTTTCAGTATGGATTATCTTACATTTGATGATTGACTAAGGACTTTCTCACATTTATTATATCTGTGTGAATTTCCTCCAGAATACATTTCTTGATGCTGCCTATGATTTGATAACTGGTTAAAAGCCTCTAAACATTTACTCGATTTGTAAGACCTCTTTTGAGTACAGATAATATGATGGAATGTAAACTTTGAGTGTTGATGAAAAACTCTCACATTTTTTACATTGGTAATGGTGCCCTGCAAACTGAGTATTCTGATGTTTTGTAAGGCTAAAGCTTGGGTTAAAGGTTTTCTCAAATTTATGACATTGATAATTTCTGTCTCTAATATAAATATCCTGGCACCCATTTAGGGTAGAGCCCTGGCTAAATAATATAAAACTTTTATTATAGATGCAATACCTTCTCCAAAGATCTATTTCCTGATATTGATTAAAAAAAACGATGAATGAGTAAAGACTTTCCTGTACTGATCAAAGGTGTAGATTTTGGCATAAGAACATATTACTCTTTGGTGCAAGAATAATGAACTTTTAACAAAGAACCCATAAAAATGAACACATTTAGAAATCTTCCCTTCATTTTCAAATCTAATATTTTCATCAATATTCGACTGTATATTTAACCCAATTCTATATTTTAATTGGTACAAGTCATTATTTGGAATATGGACTAGGTCAGTATTTAGATTTTCAAAATTTCTTTTCAGAGAAAAGATATATTCCAAAAATTGATGTTGATATTTACTTACAGAAACATGTGGTTTAGCAATAGTAACTGGCATAAATAAACATTTTTTCCAAAATGTTTTACATTTATGACCTCTTCTGTTAGTAATGTTTTTATTATCAGTAGTTGTCTTACATTTGTTATGTCCTTTTTTATGTCCATCATAAGAACCGTTCTGTTCTTCACACTGATCCTCACTTTCCCAGTCTTCCTTTAAGGGTAAATTTTCAAGACCACAACTTCCAAATACTCCCAATATCACTTTTTGGATTGCAGTTTCTATGCACTGTTTTGGCCACAGTCCTTGCATGTAGTAAGAAAATTTATCTGAGAGATACCAAAATTTTTTAAATTTTTAATTACTATGTTTGTGTTCATATACTTTACAACAAAAATATGCAAAATTATACAAAGCTGAGAACATCATTACGATGGTTGAATTAAAAACCTGAGACCCTTGCTTCTCCATTAATATATGAACTTAACAAAAATATGCTAAAAATACCAATTGAGTTTTCAATACCCCCAGGGAACACAAAGCCAAAAAGGGTCAAATAATAGGAGAATGTTCATTACATTTGTGCACCAGAGCACAGACAAATGAGAACAAAAACATTTCCACTCCTTGTCTCTCCCTCAGGAAACAAAGAAAAGCATAGAACTGGTATCCATAGCCTTCAGTTCTTCTGGAACTACCCAGAGACTTGTTATTGCTTCCTTTAAAATGAAGTTCTAAAGGGAATGGAGATATAGTTTAAATGACAGGTTGGGTCCACTGAGAACAAAGATGAATATTTGTTAAAGCAACAGAGAGACTACACTACTGACATTTTCCAAGGGAAACAGATTAAATGCTTTCAAGAAAAAATATAAGGAACCTTTTTACCAGAAAAATAAACAGTAGCACAGAGATGACACATTGTCTGGCACTAGATTAATATTACTATATTAGAGACAGAAATGAGTTCAGGAGTTTTGCAGGGCTTTGCCCTGAAGGAATATGTGAACGTGTTAGTTCGCATATCAAAAGCTGCCTCGCCTCAGGAGGGCGTCTCAGTGGTCAGCAGCAGCTGCTTCCCAAGGTGACACTGCAGTCTCAAGCCTGTGGTTCTTGCCTGCTTTGAATGACAAAGCAGGTCTGCATGGAACCACGGGAGGGGAACTGATCAAAGACAGTGCCTGCCCAAGACAGACACCTGTGGCTAAAAGCAATTAGCCCAGGGGACAGCTCTTGCTTGACTTCCGACTACCTGTAGCAATACACAATAACTAGATAAAACATGGAGCCACTATGTCTCTGTTTAACTTTTCTGCTAAAGTGATAGTTTTATCTTAGAACTTAGAAGTTTGTCCTAGAAAGATTTTTTAACCGTTTGTTCACATAGATAGAGTTAATTAAGGGATGTATAGAAGCCTTGTGGGAGACTTTGAACTTAAAAGGAACTACCCATTATTATGTAAATCTGTTACCCCTCTGTTACCCCTGGCAACCAATCACTGTATCTATAAATACTGATGTAAAACTTCAGTCTTGGCCTCAAAATTCATGAGAATATTTTGGGGACACCCGAGCACCTCCGCTTTTTTCTAAGTTCCATAAATCTATTCTTTATAAACTATATTTTTGCCTCCGTGTATTGTTTTATTTCTATTTTCTATTACTTTTTCATCCTTTGCGATGACCCCCTGCCTGAGTGACCCGATTCTTTGTTGGGAGTGTAGCTAACTCCCCGCAACATATATTGTGACAGGTAGAAGAAAACCTGGAATGTCTAGTGTGGCTGAACAGTGTCGGTTTTTCCTTGTTTAAAAATATTACGTGAAGGATGGGATAGGCAGCTGTTATTTAAATGACCAAAATCTTTTAAAGAAACCACAAGACACCAAAGAAACAAAGAAATATGGCCCAAACAAAAGTCAAAAATGAATTTTCAAGTGACTCTAAAGAAGTGAAGATCTATAAACTATTTTTAAAAGAATTTAACAAATCTATCTTAAAGATGCTCAACCAGCTAAATGAGAACACAGAGAAAAAAAGAAAGAAAACAATGCATAAGAAAAATTCTATTACTAACAAACAGTTAAGAACTATGAAAACACAAACATAAAGTATGGTGCTGAAGAGTAAGATAACTGCATGAACAATCAGCAGAGGGGGTCAATAGCAGACCTGATCTAGCAGAAGAAAAAGGCAGAAAGCTCAAAACTTAGTCATAAAATTACAGAGTAAGGAGAACAAAAAGGAAAATAAAATGAGGAAAGGTGAAAATAGCCTAAAAGACTTATATGATAACATCAGGTAGGCCATTATACTGATAATGGGAGCTCTAGACTGAACACAACAAGAACAAAAACAAACAAACAAACAAAAAGAATACTTGAAAAAATAGGGGCTGAGAAATTTCTAAACTTCAGGGAGACAACAGCATAAAATTTAAAGAAGCTCAGCCAAATCTAATTAGGATTAAACAAAGAGAACCACAGAAAAACATGTTATACTCAGATATGTCAAAGTTATAAAGCAAATCTTGAAATCAGCAAGAAAAAATGATTTGGCATATACAAGAACACTCATAAAATGATCAACAAATACTGCAGCAAAAAATCTTGCAGGAGAGAAAGGTGTAGAATCATATATTTACAATGCTGAAACAATGACATCTCCCAACAAAGAATACTATCTCTGGCAAAACTGTCCTTTAAAATGAATTAGAAATAAAGAATTTCCAAGATTAATAGAAGCTGAAAAAATTGATATCCAGTAGACCTGCCCTACAAGAAATGTTAAAGAGCATCAGTTTTTCACATTGAAGAGTAAAATGACGGTAGATAGCAACAAAAATCATGTGAAAACGTAATGTTCTCTGGTAAAGGTAATTACACAAACAAATATAGTATTTCATATTATCATAATAAATGTATATATAATGCTTTTAACTCTGATACAGATTTTAAAATACAAACACTTAAAAATAACTATAGGCCAGGCACAGTGGCTCATGCCTGGAAGTGGCTAGCACTCTGGAAGGCCGAGGTGGGAGGATCGCTCAAGGTCAGGAGTTTGAGACCAGTCTGACCAAGAGGGAGACCCCGTCTCTACTAAAAAAATAGAAAGAAATTGGCTGGACAACTAAAAACATATAGAAAAAATTAGCCAGGCATGGTGGCGCATGCCTATAGTCCCAGCTACTTGGGAGACTGAGGCAGAAGGATTGCTTAAGCTGGAGTTTGAGGTTGGTGTGAGCTAGGCTGACACCACAGCACTCTAGCCCGGGCAACAGAGCAAGACTCTGTCTCCAAAATATATACATATCTATATGCACACACACACATATATATAACTATAAACTTGTGTTATATATAACATAATATAATATAATATAATATAATGCAAAAAGATATTATTTGAGACATCAAACATCAATAAATTATAATGGGGATGTAAAGGGACAGGGCTTTTATGTACAATCATAGTTATCAGCTTAGAATAGATGATGTTTTATATAATATCTCTGGTAATCACAATGAATATACTTATGGTAAGTAGATACTCAATGAAAACAACCCAAATGCCCATCAATACATGAGTGGATTAGTAAAATGTGATATATGTATACCATGGAGTATTATTCAGCTATAAGAAATAACGGTGATATAGAATCTCTTTTGTTCTCCTGGAGAGAGTTGGAACCCATTCTTAAGCTGGGCTTAAGTGATCCTCCTGCCTCAGCCTCCTGAGTAGCTGGGACTACAGGCATGTGCCACCATGCCCAGCTAATTTTATATATATGTGTGTGTGTGTATATATTTACATATATATTAGCTGTCCAGATAATTTATTTCTATTTTTTTAGTAGAGATAGGGTCTCACTCTTGGTCAGGCTGGTCTCAAACTCCTGAACTGGAGTGATCCTCCTGCCTCGGCCTCCCAGAGTGCTAGGATTACAGGCGTGAGCCACCATGCCCTTGTTTTCTTCTTGACCCATTAGTTGTTCAGGGACATGTTGTTTGATATCCACATATATATGAGTTTTCCAAATTCTTTCTTGCTATTACTTTTCCATTTTATACCACTGTGATCAGAAAAAACTTGATATAATTTTGATTTTATTAAATTTGAAAAGACTCTTTTTTTGGTCCGATATGTGATCTATCCTGGGGAATCTTCCATGTGTGTTGAGAAGATTATATATTCTCATACTCTTGGAGGGAATGTTGTATGTATGCCTGTTAGGTTTATTTGATGTTAAAGATCTTATTATTGTAGTTCTGTCTATTTCTCCCTATAGTTCTGTTAATGTTCCCTTTATATACTTAGGTCATGCAGTGTTGGGTAGATATATATTTTTAATTGTTAAAATCCCTCTGACAATTAACCTCTATATTATTATATAGTAAACACTTTTGACTCTTGTTATGGATTTTGCTTGGAAGTCTATTTTGTCTAATATAAATATAATCATTCCTGTGCTCTTTTGTTTATGATTGGTCCTTACTGTGGTCTCTGAAACCATTCTGTGACTCCGTATCGGCCCTCTTAGCCACAGCCTTTGGCTAGCCTTGCCCCTCTAGAGACCCACACAGTGGCCTGGGGAAACCCTCCCATGTACTCAGTGGGAGCCACACTCATTCATACACCTGATATCAGGCCCCCCTATGCCGACCCAACTGCAGGTTCCTGCCCTACAGATCAAAGTCATGAAGGCAATTCAGTCTGCCCCAAAATAAGACAGGATTCACAACCACCCAAGCCCCTGGTGACAAGCTCACCAAAGCTAGACCCCACTACAGACCTGCAGCTGCCTTGTGACCAAGCTACAACTCCCGTCCACTGCGAACACAGAAGGGGTCCCATCAGCTTAGGGAACCAACAAGAAAAGATCTTTACCTGCTGAAACCAGTTTATGAAAATTGCAGATACTAAAGCAAAGCTATAGTCTGCTGCTGTCAATGCTTCTATTTTACCATAACACGGAAAAGTCTATGCAGAACAATTTGGCAGGAAAATAAAACAACAAGCAAATTGAAAAGACGTAAAAAAGTCACCACAGATGACACAATCTTATATACAGAAAAACATGAGTGTTACACAAAAAACTGTTTAAATAAATGACTTCAGTAAATTAAATAAGAAATGAACCAGAAACATGCGTTGTGCTTCCATACCCTAATGACAATCTGATAAAAAACAAAGAAAACAATCTCATCTATACTATTATCAAAATAATAAATATCTTAGGCACACAACCAAAAAGATGAAAGATCTTTATGCTGGAAAAAATATGATATTAATGAAAAAAAGACAAATAAACATAAAAACATACCATTTTTATGTATTGGAAGAATTAATATTGTTAGAGTACCATATTATCCAAACCAACCTATATACTTAATGTGATTTCTATAAAAATTCAAATGTAATTTGCAATGGAAAGAAAAACAATCCAAAATTTATCTGAAAATACAAGAGATTTTGAGTAAGGCAAGATTGAGGAAGAACAAAGCTGGAGACATCATGCTTTTAGATGTGAAATTATTTTTCAAGAACATGGTAATAAAAACAGGGTGCTAAATGCTTTACTAACTGACACAAAAACCAACGGAAGTGAAGAGAAAGCCTAGAAATAAACTCAGGCATATAAGGTCAACTAATCTTTGACGGGGTCACCAAGAATGAATGCCGAACACAGAAAGTAATATTTCTTCAACACTAGATGCTAGAAAAACTGGATATCCACCAGCACAAGAATAAAATTAGACCATTTTTCTCCCATCATACCTAAAAATTAACTAAAAATGAAGACAAACTAAATACATGAATCTCTAAAATCATAAAAGAACACATATGAAATATCTTCCTGATATTGGTCTTGGTAATGACTTTTTGGATGTGACACAAAAAGGACAGCAACAAAAGGAAATATAAATAAGTCAGACTGCATCAAACCAAAAAGCTTCTACACAACAAAGAAAACAATAAAATAAGGAAATTTACAACATAGAAGAAAACATTTGCAAACTATATATCTCACAAAAGTGTAATGGTCACAATATATAAGAAATTTATACAAATTAAAGGCAAAAATAATGATAATAATAACCCAATTCAAAAATACAGAAAAGCCTAAATAGATGTTTTTTTCCAAACAAAACACACAAATGGCCAATATGTATATAAAACGGTGCTCAACATCACCAATCATCAGGCAATGTAAATTAAAACAATGATGAGACATCACCTCACATCTCTTTTTTTTTTTTTTTTTTGAGACAGAGTCTCACTCTGTTGCCCAGGCTAGAGTGAGTGCCGTGGCGTCAGCCTAGCTCACAGCAACCTCAAACTCCTGGGCTCAAGCAATCCTCCTGTCTCAGCCTCCCGAGTAGCTGGGACTACAGGCATGCGCCACCATGCCCGGCTAATTTTTTCTATATATATTTTTAGCTGTCCATATAATTTCTTTTTCTATTTTTAGTAGAGATGGGGTCTCGCTCTTGCTCAGGCTGGTCTCGAACTCCTGAGCTCAAACGATCTGCCACCTCGGCCTCCCAGAGTGCTAGGATTACAGGCGTGAGCCACCGCGCCCGGCCGACATCTCTTAAGATAATTAATATCAAAAAGAAGAAGGATAACAAATGTTGACAAGGGTATGAAGAAAAAGAAATACAGTACCCTGTGGTTGTGTTGTAAATTGGTAGAGTCATTATAAAAACCAGTAAGAAGTTTCTTCAAAAAAATTTTGAAAAAGAAAACAACCATAAAACCCAACAATCCTCCATCTGTGTATATAACTAAAAGAAATAAAATCATAATCTCAAAGAAATACCTGTACTCCTCCATCACTGCAGTATTATATACAGTTACCATGATAGAAAAACAACCTAAATGTCTGGGAACGCTGAATGGATAAAGGAAATATGGCACATACACAAGGGAATATTACGCAGCCATAAAAAATCAAATAAAATCCTGCCACTTACACAACATGATAGACCTAGAGGACATTATGCTAAGTGAAATAAACCAGACACAGAAAAGCAAATACTTCATGTTCTCACTTGCATGAAGACTCTAAAAAGGTTGAATTCATAGCAGCAGAGAGTACAATTGTTGTTGCCAAAGCCTGGAGATGGGAAAAATGGGAAATGCTGTCCAAAGGGTACAAACTCTCAATTATAAGATGAATGTTTTGAGGCTTTAATATATAGTATCATGCCAATAGATAATAATATTATTTTGTCCTCTAAAACTTGCTAAGACAGTAGACCTTAAGTGTTCTCACTGCAAAATAAAAGGCTAACTATGTGAGATGATAGATGTGTTTATCAACTTGATTGTATTATTCATTTCACAATTTATACATATCAAATCATAATATAGATAAATATGCATTTATACAAATCAATATGTAACACTATTTATATATAGGCTGTCTGGAAAGTATTCAGCCATTGTTAATATAACAATGCTTATATGGCTGGATACTTTCCAGACAGCTCTCTCTGTCTCTGTCTCTGTCTCACACACACACACACACACACACACACACACACGAACACCCCATAAATATGTGAATGATACAGTCAAGGTAAGCTTCACACTAAAAAAGAGAAACTTATAAAATGGGTTATTAAAAATATGAGGTCACAAGTGGGAGTTTTATATATGCTCAGCAATGTACTATAAGCCCTAATAACATAGTATGTTTAGGAAATCTAGGAATTGAGTAGGTATACTAAACTATATCACAGTTGAAGAGTATGAAAGCACAGAACTTAAATTATTAACCTCAGTTCACACTAAAAAATTTTGAAGTAAAGTAACATTAGTTTTCTTTAATATTTAGAAAGAGTCATAGTGTTCTGATAAAATTACTGAGTATAAATTTCTGCAAAATAACAATGGACACCTCCATATGATAAGAAATCATAAAGCAGAAAATGTACATCTGTCTCTGGTGTTCCTGGGATTTCTGGAGCAAATATCAATATCACCACTATTGATACATTTCAGACATGAAGCAAAAAGGGAACATAAAAAATGGTTTAAAATAGAGTTTCTCAAAAATATACACAGATATTCTCATGTCCCCAACAGCAAAGGAAGAGCATTCAGATCATGCAGTCCCTTATAAGCCATGAAGAGAAATTTGGCTCTCACTGTAACCTTGAAGAAAGATCACTGAAGGGAAGTAGAGACCTTAGAGAATTTCAGAGCACAAGACAGAAGATGCCCCTATGTGAGAGCAAAAGAAAGAAACCCAGGTTTCTGAGAAACCATTGCCACTGGAGCAGAACTTCCCAAACCATATTTTTTTTTTTTTTTTTTTTGAGACAGAGTCTCACTCTGTTGCCCAGGCTAGAGTGAGTGCCGTGGCGTCAGCCTAGCTCACAGCAACCTCAAACTCCTGAGCTCAAGCGATCCTCCTGTCTCAGCCTCCCGAGTAGCTGGGACTACAGGCATGCACCACCATGCCCGGCTAATTTTTTCTATATATATTTTTAGCTGTCCATATAATTTCTTTCTATTTTTAGTAGAGATGGGGTCTCGCTCTTGCTCAGGCTGGCTCGAACTCCTGAGCTCAAACGATCCACCCACCTCGGCCTCCCAGAGTGCTAGGATTACAGGCGTGAGCCACCGCGCCCGGCCCCCAAACCATATTTTAAGGTCTGGCTTCCTCCTAGACTTTTGGGCCTCTCAAGTGTGTCATCCGCTTCATTCATTCCCACCTACCTGGGTGTTTGGCTACACTCTCGTGTCTCTTCACATTCCAGGGCTCTTGCCTCTGCTCGAGACAAATGATAAGGTCTGGCTTACATGCAGCAAGACCTGTTTTATTGAAAAAAAGTAAGATAACTCTTGCTAGAATTCTCCAGTTACCAATCTAGTACTATGCTCAGTAGAGAGGAGAAAACATTACAGAAGTTTCTAGAAAATTAAATTCAAAATACTGTTTCTTGACAGAACCATTAGAATGTTTAGGAGTAAATTTATGGGTCCTTAGCTCCAATATCCAGTAATACTGAATCAAACACTGGTGGTAAAATTTGATTTTAAAGTCTGAGCAATAAAGTTTTATGCCACTGAATTTCCAGAATTGTCATCAATCTAGAATGAAGCATATAGATCAGTTCAAGGGGAAGTTTCATGTCAAGATGAAACATCTTGAAGATTTTCTGTTCTGCAGCAACAAACCCCCAAGATTTCCTTGGAAGCAGGGATCTAAAACTCATCCATGCAAAGCAGAAACTCCCCAAAACCTTCCACAAAGAAAGCGAACGTAAACTTTTGTAGGAAAGGAAAAAATTAGGAATCCTAAAGAGAAGTTATGCTCACCTAGGGAGACCAGGTGTCTGTAGTTCTCTGACATCACATCTCTATACAAGTTCTGCTGGGCAGGATCCAGGCATGCCCACTCCTCCCGAGAGAACTCTATAACCACACCCTGAATGTCAACAGGCCCTGGAAAAAAAATGCCTATTTACCAAGTAGCCATGGATAATAATATTCATTTGACTAAATGTGAAATGGGAGAGTGAAGAGAACTGGCTCTGACATGCATGAGTGACTATAATTATCTAATAATTAACATAACAACACTGTCTAATGTATTCTCTAACTTGGAGGACTGATGGCAAAAATCCACAAAACAAGTGTAGTTACTGTACTTTTCTGTATGATAAACTATAAAATTAAGGGCATCAACACAGGCATATACATTTTTGAGTGGTTTATATACATCATAGACAATAAGCTTTTTAAAAATTGTATTTAATTTTTTCAGTTTTATTGACATATACTTGATAAATAAAAATTGTGTATACTTATAATTTATAACATTGGTTTGATATATATTGAAGTGATTACCATAATAAAGCTATTAACATATCCATCATTTTATATACTTACCTTTGTGGGTGTGAGAGCTGAGAACACCTGATTCTCTACATTTTTAGCAAAAGTCAAATGCACAATACATTATTATAAACTTTATATGTTTCTCATATGGAAAAGTCATTAGGAGTGACAGGGATACTTCTAAACTTCTAATGTTTACTACAGAGAACTGGAGATCTTGTCAAAATGCAGATTCTGACTCAGGAGATCTGGAGTGGGACCAGAGTTTCTGCATTTCTAACAAACTTAACTAGGCCAGATCTTCTGGCCCAAAAGAATATTTTGTCAAACATACAGCAAGTGATAGCACCTGAGTTTTATCCGAGTTTATCTGACTGATAAACAAAGATGAAAACTTTCATTTTCCAAAACAAGCTATAAGCAAAGAGAAAGTATGAAGACAGAGAAACTTCTAGATTAAATGTGATAATTTAGGTACATTAGTCAGTAAAATTCCCCAAGGTACATATTAAGAATAAATAAAAAAAATAATTAATTTTATAGTGGAGAAATCTATCAGAGAGCACCTTAACCAAGTGAATGAACATCAACTGTACGAAGACAAACTGGTATGAGGTGCTGATGCATACAGGATACGTCACTGCTGAAAAATTACTGGCAAAAAAAAATGTGAATCTTAATCTGAATCTAATCATGAAAAACATGAGTTTTTTGTAAAGTTCAAACCACATATATTTCTCATGTTTTTTTTTTTATCTCCAGTAGTATATTTAATAGTCTTTCTTTAGCAACCTAGGGAGCACATCTCCTCTAATTAATCTCATTGTCAGAACTTTCAGAGTTATCTTGGGCAATTAATGTCATCTTTTTAAATGTACTTTTTTTGACACAGGGTCTCACAGTGTTGCCCATGTTGGACTTCAGTGGCATCATCACAGCTCACTGCAACCTCAAACTCCTGGGTAATCTTCCTGCTTTAGCCTCCTGGGTAGCTGAGAGTACAAGTGTGCAACACCACACCTGGCTAATTTTCTATTTTTTGTACAAACAGGATCTCACTCTTGCTCAAACTGGTCTCAAACTCCTGACCTCAAGTGATCCTCCCCCCTCAGCCTCCAAAAGGGTAAGGATTACAGGTGTGAACCACTTCACCTGGTCATAAATGTGCATTTTTCAATCCTCTTTGGCATAGAGATGATGGGGCATCCAGAGAGAACCTCAACAGTGCACATTCCCCCTTCACACTGATACCCAACGACCAAACCTACGCCCTAGGGAAATCTTGGGTATCCACACCTTTCCACGTTGATCTGTCAAAAAGGGAACATTTTCGATATTGCAAGTTATAAATTCTTGGTGAGAATTTCTCGCAGTTTGTAATAAGCCTGAATGGAGAGAAGGCTCTGGTATATAGGGGCCAAGGACTTCAAACAGCTCCTTGAAAATTATAAGAAGAAAAGGAAAAAGGTAGCGTAGACAATCTTGTTAGACAGAAACATTCAGAGGTAGAGAAGCAATGGTTTGCAAGTCCTAAACAGATGACATTCTAGGAGTAAAAGTGGACACAGCCCCTGACCTGGGAGACTCTTACCTGAGAACCAGCCATTTCTTCCTCTTTCTTCTCCTCCTCCTCCTCCTCTAGGATTCCTTCTCAGGTGAGATTATCTGGACAAATAACAGCTGCATCTTCAGAATATACATTTCAAGGCATCAACATAACCCCTTCATCAGCTACCACCACACCCACAGGCAGAGGGACCTGGAAGTACAGAAGAGGCCACACTCATCTCTCCTGTGCCACAGCAGAGATTCCAGAAAAATGAGCTCCTACATCAAGATTAAAATGTGAGTTTCTTCTTTCCTGTCCTCAAGTGCCCTCCCCTGCCACCGACACCAGCAATGGGAATATGGGCCACACTGACTCACTCCCACCAAACCCACGCAGAGCAGATCCTGTGATCTCCCTTTGGAGAAAAGGCTGAACTCAAACCTCATGAATGGACCTGGGAGCTCACATGCTTGACCCTGGCCTCACCTTAAACTCATGAGGAGCGTTTCATTGAAACCACGTCATTGGTCTCACCCTGAACAATAGCCAGAATCTGCAGGGAGGGCACAGGGGATGGTATGTCTTCTAACTGGTCACAGGATTATAACTGGAAGCCTGGACTGAGAGCCACTTAGCTAAGCGCTGCTTCTCAAGCTTCAGTGTGCGTACAAATCATTCAGTGTCCAGGCTCCAGCGTAAGTAATGAGACTCTGCAGGTGGGGAAAGAGTCCATGAATTGGCTTCATTAACAGGTCACAAGTTAGTGCTGATGTGTTCCCAGACCTGTCATTAGGAGCACTCAGCTAGAGACAGCAAGCACAACTCAGAGTCCCTTACACCCAACACGTCTATCCCAACATAAATACTTCTGGTCCAAGTGAGGACCACAGATCACCACCCTGAAACAATATTCTCTGCCGGTCCTTTAAAGTTGACAAAGGCTAGAAAGGCAACCGTGTCTGAGGAAGTCAACTGGAAAACCACACGTGCACATGCATTCACGCAGTGTTCACTGATGCGCTGTGTGCTCACCAGCGTGCTGCAGCGCGCTGTGCTGGGAACCGCACACTGTCTGTGTTAATCCTCATAACACCCTGGGGGTCAGGAACTAAGTGTCCCATAATTCCTAGCAGAACCTAGATTTCAGGCCCAGTTTTTAACTTTTCTCTGTTTCTTTGTCATTGATGAAATAAAAGCTATATAGAATAAAAATAAATAAATAAATAAATAAAAGATGCACAGATGGGAGAGATATGGAAAGAAAAGGTTGAGGAGTAATAAGGAAGGTCTTTTTATTGTTGTGTTTGTATTTACTTTCTTGTAACCTGTAGAACCTCTACTGGATCTGAAAAAATGGAAAACAGGCTAGAGGGTGAAATGTCTCTAGAAGCACAGGTTTTAATGAAAAAGATGTAAACTAAGGCACCAAAATACGTAATCCTTTGCACCCATTTATCTGCTTTTGGCTTTAGGGAAATTATGAGCACCAGCTCTGGAAGGATGGCAGGAACGGCCACCCCAAACTCTGACCTTCTCTAATCAGTTCCTTGAGGGGAGAATCCAGGATGAGACCAGACCCGAGCAAGGCACAGAACAGGGGGGATCTGGGCAGGGACGGGACACGGAGCAGGCCCTAGGCTCTGACTTCAATGCTGCTGGTTTATTTTTTTGTCTTTTCTAAGCTTGCTCAACATAAATTCTACTCCCAATGTTTGTATGCTTTTAATCATTTTAAAGTACTTTCTTGTCTATTGCATAACGTAACAAGCAATTTAACATAGAACATCAGAGTTTTCTAGGACAATTAAATTGGATGCTCAGTATTTATTCTGAACAACATAAAGCCATGGAAATGACTACAAAAACAACTGTTCTTTCCTTGGGTGGTGACAGCAGAACTCATGAGAACGACAGAGGGAAGGGGTCCAAATAAAGCCAAAGTCCCCATATAGCTCCCCTTTTCTGTACTGATTACATGATGCTGAATTCAATCATTTATCCATTTGCTCTAGACTAAAAATTCAACTCCCACGTGGGGACCAACCTAGGAGATTTCTTCTGTGAGGAGAGGAAAAAACCCCTGCATGACACATTCCTCTCCCTCTGCGATGGAAGAAGGTTTAGAGCCAGGTGTCGGTCTGAGCCCAGTCTGCACAGGACATCCCCAATGTCTCAAAGACTTCCAGATGCTGGTGAGAGGGTCTCCAGTGAGCCCGGACCAATGTCCCCATGGTGATCCATGCAAGAGAGACTCAGGCTGACTCTGTGGGATCAGGATATAGAATGAAGCTGCTCTGAGAGAGCAGCCACCCATGGATCCAGGTGTGATATTGCCTGTCTCTGATCAGCTAACTGTGGGGTAACAGGAAGGAGAAGACTCTGTTCCTATAACACAATGTACAGGCAGGGGTCATTATGGTCATGGTTCTGGATATTTTGTGGTCCTGACCTTTCAATGTTAATCAATTTTCTCCTTTCTTATGTTGAGTTAAAGTAGGGTCTGGTGTCGCTGGAAGTGTTGGCTTCAATGCTGATGATTGTTTTCACTCATAGATTATGTACTGACCACTGGGAGCCACTTATAGAGCTAAAATAGGTCACTGGACAAGATCTGGAAAATTTCAAGGGCTCCACCTGGAGGGAACTTTCAGGTTGACAAAGTCCACGCTGGTCTCTCATGCTGCAGAAAATGTCTCCCTGGATACATTTTTGCACATCCTCTGTCTGGTCTGGCCCTGTCTTGTGAATCCCAGGTGCAGGCCAGTTCCTGTGTGTATATTCAAGGAGAAATTATACTTCCTCTGCATTCTGTGGTTTTACAGTGAGGGCAGGGAGCCTTGAGGAGAGACCCCCACAGGCGGCCTGCTCTAGTGCGTCCTGAGGAACCCCAGGCCTTCAATTCAGAATTTGAAGCTGCACATTTAGGGACCTAGAGAGCTGGGGAAACAGCAGCACCTGCTGCACATTCCCTGGCATTTGGGGAGGAGGATGCAGCAGACTTAGAGATTTGCAGGCTGACTAGGTGTGCACGCACCCATCCGGGTGGGCATCGGAGCCCAGTAGTCTCTGAATCAGTCTGGGGTCTACAGATCCCAGGAGCACTGAAAGACAGGGCTGGAACTGATGATTGTAACTCTGTGAGTGTATTTTTGTAGGAATTTGGTCTAACTGTGCTCCCAGAAGGAACTGTACTCCATATATAGGCAGAGAGGCAAGAAAGCCTATGTTTTTAAAAATTATAAATGAGGGTTGTATAGGGTGGCTCACACCTGTAATTCTAGAATTTTGGAGGCCAAGGTAGGAGGGTAGCTTGAGACCAGGAGTTAAAAACCAGCCTGAGCAAAACAGTGACACCTTGTTTCTTAAAAAAAAAATTAGCTGGGCATGATACCTTTAACCTGTTATCAAAGCTACTGAGGAGGCTGAGCTAGGAGGATTGCTTGAACCAGGAGTCTGATGTTGCAGTGAGCTGTGATCATTGCATTGTACTCTAACCTGGGAAAATGAGTGAGACCTTGTCTCATAAACATATAAACAAACAAATAAAGGTCCATTCATAAAGTATTAGTATGTGTCTAACAGTTAAAATTACTTATTTCAACCCGGCATGGTAGTTTACATCTGTAAACCATTTTGGGAGGCCAGTGTGAGAGGATAGCTTGAGGCCAGGAGTTTGAGACCAGCCTGGGCAACACAGCAAGACGTTGTCTCTATAAAAGTTTAATAAAAAAACTAGCCAGGCCTGGTGGCACATACCTGTAGTCCTAGCTACTCCAAAGGCTGAGCCTGGAGGATTGCTTGAGCCTAGGAATTATAAGTTGTGGACAGCTACAATGATACCACTGTACTCTGGCTCAGGCAACAGAATGAGACCCTGTCTCAAAAAATGTTTTTTTCTTAGGACTTCACTGTGAATTAATGTTACTCTGCGTTAAAATTCTGACTACCATATGATAACTAAAGCCAGAGATAAGAAAAGAAAAAATTCTATTAATATGTACAGAGTATATAAAGAAAATAAGATGTGTTGTTTGGTTAAAAAAAAAAAAGTTATAAAAAGGAGACATAAGGATGTGTTTTTTCCCAAGAAAAGTAATTTTATCTCCTGTAAAGTTTATTTAAAGGTGGCATAAGAATAAAAGAAGGAAAAAATGATGTAAACTGACTGGATACAAGAGCTTGAAGAAAGAGAATGGAAAGAATTGTAAGAGGTTACAAAAGGTTTATAGAAACCTTATCATGTGTGGTCAGAGCTGAATGAGATTGAGTAGATCTGTTTATAAAGTTTTATTAAAATTAGCTTTAATAATAATATAATAATGAAGCTAAAATTTGGTTTTCTCTTTAAACAAGATTTTCATTAAGTATTAGTAAGAGATAAAAGACGTTGGTTCACCTTTGAGTAAACTGAAAAAAAAATAAAATGAATAAATTTATTCATCAATTGTGTCTTTAACCATGATCATTGTAAGTCTCATTCCATTTCTTCATGGATATTTCTATCTCATCTTCACAGAGAGAGAAACCCCTCTCACTGGTAAAAGAATTTGTCTAATTGTAACATGTGGCCAATTTTTCACGATTTCCATGTGCATATCACACTCAGTCTTCTGGACTGGTGGAATATACAAATGGTGCAATAAAAAATAAGTCATTTGGCAAAGTTTACAGAAACTTTTAAACTTTCCTGGCCTAAGGTTCTTCTGTTGGTATTGTTTAACTTATTTTTTACTCTGGGTAAAAAAATCTTTCTCCCTTTACAATAACAGCAGAGAGTTCCATGCACGTGGATAAAGTAGCCTACAGCCAGGTCTCTTTAAAGGTGATATTTTCCATTACTCCCAAGGCCTTACAAAGCTTCTTACTAAAAATTTTAAATTAATTAAAGATTCTTTTAATAGGGTACTCCCTGGCATAAATATCAAAGATCATGTCCTACAACATGGAAATGTTGTTTATTGGAAACACCATCAAATAAAAGCTTCCCTCCCACATTGTTGGAAGGAATCATATCAGGCACTCTTGAACAATCCCTGTGATGCTAAATTAAAAAGCACTTTCTCTCAGGATATTTTGTCACCCCTCTGTCTAGAGATAGTTCTGATGGAACCCAACACTCTACAAGTTACCGCAAATATTCTCTAGGCATGACCACCAATTTACTTTAGATGGGAATTCTATTGGAGGAAAAAGGCTAATTATCATTCTGGCTATCAAGAAGATAGCTCCATGCATTTAATCAAAATTATACTTTTGGTGGGATTCTGTTCTCATCAATACATGATTAGAAATCTTTCTATGACCTTAGGAAAAATAGCTAATGAAACTACTGCCTCTATCACAGCTCAACACTAAGCTATTGATTCACTGGCCGAGGATGTACCAGGCAATCACACTGCTTTAGATTAGATATTACCTGAGCAAGGAGGTGCATGTGTGGTGGCAAACACTTTTTGTTGTGCATACAGAAACACCTCCCATGAAGTAAAACCTCATGTAGGAAAAAATGGAAAAGAAGCCACTTGGCTACGACAAGTCTTTAAAGAACCTCAATTTTTTTTTTTTTTTTTTTTGAGACAGACTCTCACTGTTACCTGGGCTAGAGTGCTGTGGCATCAGCCTAGCTCACAGCAACCTCAAACTCCTGGACTCAAGTGATCTTCCTACTTCACCCTCCCGAGCAGCTGGGACTACGGGCATGCGCCACCATGCCCGGCCAGTTTTTTCTATTTTTAGTTTTTTGCCTCATTTCTTTCTATTTTTAATATAGATGGGGTCTCACTCTTGCTCAAGCTGGTCTCAAACTCCTGAGCTCAAGCAGTCCTCCCACCTCGGCCTTCCAGAGTGCTAGGATTACAGGCGTGAGCCACCGTGCCCGGCCTGATTTAATTTTTGTCATGATGTTTTTAGTTGGCTCCCTAATGAAAAACGTATTTTGCTATTGTTCTGGCATACACATTTTTTGGATCCTTATTTGCATTATATGCACACTATTTAAATTATTAATACTATGTAGTATTGTTTTACTTCTTCCAAGAAAATTAACATCATAGTATTCCAAAGGCTATACAAACTAAAACAAGTGACAGCAGCTATGTAAATCAATGACTTGACTGAATTCTCATTTTTGCCACTCTGTGATGCCCTCCAAATTTGGCTTCTGGGTGCTCTTGAAATTCCTCGCTGAAATGTCTCCTCTTCCCCCATTGCGATGTCAGAGAGGACTATATGGAAATGAGACTTCCTGGCAACAAGGAACATCTGGACAGTCAGACTTTAATCAATGCTTTTAAAAAGAAAGATTGTGATCAAAAAGAAGAAATTGTAAAGAAAATAAACTTTATTTGAGGAATGCAAGTCTTTTTTAAATTATTAGGCCCAGTGAGGCACAAGAATGAAGCAGGAGCCATGTCTCACTCCCCACCTGACCTTTGAGCTAAGAAATCACCTTCAAAATCTGTTTGCAATGTGGACTCTACGCTGACTCATACCACACGTAGCTATGCAGTAACTAAAAATGCCACATGCTGAACACCATAACTCATACTCTACAGTTGGAACAATGTATAGCCAGTCAGTGATCAATTTCATTTCTGTAAAATGGTGAAAATGTCTGAAAAAACAATCTGAGATCTACTCCACCCTTTGCAGAGCTCCAGGGCCTGGATGGCACTTGTGATGATGGCGTCCTTGAGGCCCTGCCCTGACCCCATCCCAGTTACCAGCGCTGCCACCACCCTCATCCTCACAGCCCAACTGGTTTTTCTCCTTCTTGGGGGCTGTGTTGGGGGCTGCCTTCCTGATGGCTTTTTCGGGGAGGCTGGACTGCCATCCCCCAGGAGGAAGGCACCAGGGACTCAGGACAGAGGACCGAGGCAGCCCCTTCCCTATGGTGACCACGCTGTCAGGCACCCACAGGGACACACTCATCTCTCAGAGGGGGATCCTGAGGCACATTTGGGAGCAGTGTGGACAGATGCTGAGACGAGGCACCTCCCAGGGCTCTGAGCTGCCTCCCGGGCCGCGTAAGAGAGCCTAAAGGGAGGGTCCGAGAGCCCAGCAGGCTGTGGCAGAGGCTGTTTCCCAGGACTGGGAGACAATGAGGACTCAACAGTGCCCACTGCCAGCCAGTGCCTTCGGAAAAGTGGCCTCGCAATGACCCTCACAGTCTCACCCCACACGTGGTGGGAGCATGAAATACTTGCCAAGGACCTCCAGGTGGCAGTGACAAACAGGGACTCAGGGAGGGCACCAGGTGCGTGGTTGGAGGCAGGGGCACGGGGGCAGCTGAGCTGGAACATTCCCATCTCCCTTGGGGTCTGCTGCTCCCCTGGTTCCCGCAGCTCCACCTCCCTGGCTGGTTCCTCCCCATCCCCTCACCTGCTCATCCCAGAGGGCACAGGGGCTCAGCCTACACGCCATCCGTCCCATGTTGTAACTGTCTCCCAAGTACACCCCATGATGTCCCTAATCTACAAGTGCACATCTCTCAGCCCCTCCAAAACCAGGAGCCCCTCCACAGCCAGACAAAGTCCACCTGCCATTGTCTGAATCCAGGCCCCCAGGCACTGTCCCCTGACTGCTCTCTCACACCCACAGCCCATCCACCAGAAAACAAGCTGCCACCTCCCCTCCCACTGGGCTGGGGCAGCCACCTGCTGGTGCCCTTAACCCCACAGCAGCCACCGAGCCCTGTGCACTGTTGTACTCATACCTGTGGTGGCCATTTCATCCAGGGCCAAAACCAAAGTCCACACAGGCCAGCCCTGTGCCTCAGTCTCCCTGTCTGCAGCATGGGTGGCCCTGTCGCAGCCCCAGCCTGACACCCAGAGCCCAGGCCCAGGCATCCAGAACCACCTTGATGGCCCAGCCCCTCCTCCACCCTGAGGAGACCCTGACCCTCAGTGTGACCCCAGGGAGGTCATCCCCCAGGCCTCGGTCCCTCACCTGCCTGTTAAAAGCAGGGGTTGGTAGGTGGGAAGCAGGCCCCACCCCAGTCATCCCGGAGTGCCCGGAATCTGGTCTCACCTGTGTCTCTAGCCTTGTCCTCCCATCTCCCTCACCTCCTGAGGATGGAGACCTGCAATGCAGGAGAGGGTACAAGTTGATGGAAAGTGTCCCTTTTCCCTCCTTGGCTCCTGCCTGCGTCCCCACCCCGCCCAATAATCAACCATGTGCCACGTGCCAAGAACAGCTCACTGGTGCAGCCCAAGTGGTGCTGAGTCCTGGAGGGGCCTTGCTGGGCCTGGGGGGCATTTCCCAATCACAGTTTTTCTGACTTTGCCACTTACGGGACATGTGCCTCAGTTTCCCCCACTGTGGCACAAGGTAAAAATCCCATGGTGAAGGCCAGGGGTCCCAAAGAGTCCACCACACCCGGTTAAATGGCTGCAGCATGTGAGAGTGGGGGGAGAGAGACATTCCCTGCCCTGATTCCCTTGGCCAGGGACTGATGTCTATTAGGGCAGAGCCAGGGTCCTGGGGAGCCATGTCCCCTGCCCGGGGAAATTTGCTGGCAGTTCCTGGTCACTAGAGTTGAGGCACAGGGGTGGGATGGAGGAAGAGCAATGCTCCATCGTAAGGGCCTTGGGTCAACCCCAGGGAACAAGCAACAAATTCAGACTCACATCTCAAGCTGGCCACCCCAAGCAGTTTGGGTTTGAGGGTGAGTTGAGGTCTTTTGGTCAGGGAACAAAGCGTTTTGGTTTTGAATATGCATGAAATTCTTAGCTTTCTGGGGTACAGGATGTGTGGCCAGATTTGTGTTGTCAAAGAGCCTAACAGGGATGGGGGTAGAGGGGCGCCTGGAAGGGCCCCTGAAGCCTCAAGTGAAAGTCCAGCAGCCTTCCTGCCTCCCCACCTGCCTCCCCACTTGGAGACTTTCAGCAGGTTCTTAACAAAGTGTGTGGGGGCATGTAGGGCAGAGAGGAAGAGAAAGAGAGATCCAGGGCGCAGGCAGGCTGAGGGCTTATTCTGATTGTGAGTATAATGTTTAAAACAACCCTGAGGGTAAGGGCCTTTCAGACAGGTGAAGAAACAGGTTCTAGGAGGGCACCCAGAGCCTGGGTGGGCAGCTGGCAGCCTGGAGCCCCTGAGGTCCAGGCGGACCCACCAACCCCACCAGAGGCAGCTCCACTCCCACCAGGCTCATTCCTGTGTAAATCTCTAAGGTCAGCGGGGCCCCTTGCTCTCCCCCAGCCCCCTTGCTCACTGGCCATGGCCTCCCGGCTGTCAGGCTGGGCATGGAGGTGCCTGCGACCCCTCTCCCAGGCTGGAAGCCGGCTGTCCCCAGGGAGCAGGCTCCTGGCAGCCATAACCCAGGCCATCTGCCCACCTGCCTGGAGCCTAGCAGCGCTCGCGCCAGCCGTGTGGCACCCAGAGCGGTCTCCGGTTTGTCTAGGGGCCGAGATTGCAGCACCTTGAAGACCCTGGCTTGCAGCGAGGGCCCAGCGACTCTCCCCTCCCTTAGTCCCAGGCCCCTCCTAGGCCCTCAACAGCCCGGCTGAACCATGATTGACGGCGGCCCCGCACCCCTGGGACATCCACCCTCTCACCTGGGCCTGGCCTGGCATTGCATGCACCTCCCCGGGGCGAGAACGCTTATCCCACCAGGTTATGAGAGCAGGATGGGGACAATGGTGGCACCAGAGGGTGTCACCTCGTCTTGCTGGCCTCTGGGGTGGGGGGGTGGGAGGAGATAGGAGAGGTTCAGGTGACCCAGCCACACCCACCCACCCAAGTCCACCCTCTGGCTTGACCAAAGCTGGCCAGGAACCCGAGTTGGAGGACAGGGGCTGTGGATGCCACCTCCAGGTTGGCTGGGTGGTGGCTCTAAGGCTCCAGGTACCACACAAATCGCTGCACCGGCTCTGGCCGCGATCTTCGGGGAGTGGAAGCAGCAGGAACGCCGGCACTGGCCCCGTGGTACCACTCACATCCAGCGACCCCTCCCCACCAGGCGCACGTTCGGGTCCCCACTGCCTCTGGCTTCAGTCTCCTGGCCCCTCCCTCATGCCGCTGGATCCTTTCTCCTCTCCGGCTCTCCCTCCGCAGGACGCTCTGCTCCATGCCGGGGCGGGGTGGGGGGTGCTCCGAGGAGCCACGACAACCGCGGCCAGGCAGAGAGCTCAGGCGCAGGCCCCGGCGTCCTCAGGCGCAGGCCCAGGCGTCCCTGCCCGCCTCAGGGACCGCTCCGGATCTGAGCTCGCCAGGTGTCGCGTCCCCTACGAAGCCTGCCCGGACTTGGCTGTGGCCGGGTCTAGCGCGCGGCCGATCCCTCTGGCTGGGGACCCGCAGGTGTGGCGAATGGGAACCAGTGGTGCAGGAGGTCTCACCCTGCTACTCAGACCACACGCACTCGTGCGCTGGGGCTCTGGGACACCCTGTTCCCGGCGGGCGGTTGGGGGCAGGGGTACGTGCATTTTGTGGAGAACAATTTATCAAAAGTGGCTCTGTTTCCCTACGGTGTGAGATTGGCTTTGTAATTGCATTTTTTTTTTTTTTTTTAGTTAAAACTGCTAGAGCCTTGTGAACTAAAATAAAATCTTAACACCCCCCTCCCCCCGCCCCCAGCGCCGTTGACTGAATGGATCCCCTCTTGGCCAAGGGAACCCCAGAAATACTCTAAAGCAGAGTTGCTGGCCATGAGGAGGTAGGTCAGACCTACCTCCTCATATGCCCTTTTTGTTTTGGAGACATCCTTTGTAACCCATTTACAGCTATGCAAGACAAAGCTTCAACCACACCGGCAGGTCCTCAGTTTACCTAACAGATCACTAGTCTGCATGTATGTCTGGTGGCTTGTCTCTTAACAGACTTCCTTAACTTAAAACATGTTAGAATTGCCCAGTAATATATTCACAAACACAATGGCCTGGGCATGAATAGAACAATAAACATACACACACAATCTCTTAAACCTATTTCTCCACATTTCTTGAAATGAGTTAATCAAAACCATTTCACTTTTTTATAAATACCACCACTTTAATACGTCTCTCTATTGAACAACTTTTATCGTCGTTAACATGCACACACCCCATCTTATGCTTTACTTTCTTAGCTCAGAGAGCTATGAGAAAGAATACAAAATTTTTCTTTTTCCTTCACTCAACAGTCAACACAGAACACTTCTGTGACCTCTGGTCACCAAAATGTTTGGGGATTTCTCCCCATCATTGGCATATTCTGCAGCAGACACCAGCTGGGGGTTCTATAATTCAATTCCATTCTGACACTGTGGACCTGGAGCCCCAGTGCCCTCTCTTGGTGTGGGTGACCCACCTGCCAGGAACCTCCAAATATCCAGCTCTCCAGAAGCTCCAGGAACCCAGTAATCGTGAGCCTTTATCGAAGCTCCATTAGGTAGGGATGATTGATTAAATCATTGGCTACAGGTGATCAACTTAACGTTAAGTCCCTCCCCTTCTCGGAGGTTGGGGGTGGAACTAATAAATGGTCTTACTGGAGTGAGATTGTATCTCTGGGTACGAGACTGCAACATCCAGATGAAGAAGTGGCATTACTTCTACACGTGGAGAGAGGACAACTGTTCAGAGTCTGCACAAGTGACATTCTGTGAATTTAGGAAGAGGAATTCTGCTTGCTTCCTATCCTAATTCTTTCCAGTCTTTGTCTCTCCAGTTTCACCACCAGCTGCACACGCATCACAGCCCTTCTCCTTTGTGTTGTGGCTACAGCTTGCTCTCCTCACTATGCATCATCTCACACTGGGCTCTGTCCGTTCTGATAAGTATTTTGAAATGTTGCTAATGCAATGAAAAATATTTTTTAACTGGATTGTTTAAGGCACTTGACATGCTTTATAAGTACAATATTCTGACCCCTCAATTGAGATAAGAAGACAGCAGTGTCAACGGTATCACCTCAGGCCTGTTAGAATGACTCTTATCCAATAGAACAATGATAACAAGTGTTGGCAAGAATGTGGACAAAAGGGAACACCTGTACCCTGTTGGTGGCACTCTAAAGTAGTACAATCATTCTGAAAAATGGTGTAGAGCTTCAAAAAACTAAAAATAAAAGTACCTTTTGTTATCACAATTCCACTTTTGGGTATACATGCAAAGGAATATAAATCATTACGTTGAAGAGATATCTGCACTCCTGAGTTCATTTCAGCATTATTCACAATAGTCAAGATATGCAAGCAACCTAAGTGTCCATCAACAAATAACTGGATACAGAAAATGTGGTTTATATATGCAATGGAATACTATTAAGCCCCCAAAAGAAGGAAATTTGATCATCTGTGACAACATGAGTGGAACTGGAATATATTATGCAAAGTGAAATAAGCCAGGCACAGAAAGACACATAGTGTGTGATCTCACTGTTGTGGGCCCACTGTTGTGTGTTGCCCTTTGCTCAGTAACAAACCAATACACCAAAACAGCAGTTGCTGGAGCAGAGAAAGAGTTTAGTAATTAAATGGCTGCCAAATGAGGAGGTGGGAGGGAACCTGGAATCTGCCTTCCCAAGGGGTCTTGGATTGGGGTTTTTGAAGGGATTTTGGTAGGTAAGGGGCTGAGAGGCTGGGGCCGCTGATTTGTTGAGGTGAAGGAAATGAAAAACTGCATTCTTGTACCTCAGTGGGGCTCTTCAGACTCGCTGGTGTCAGTGGATCCACGGGAATCCAGGACTTGGAAAACACTCAAATGAAATCTTTACATTTCTTAACCTTAAAGATGTTATCTTGTAGCAACAATTAAGGGAAGTTAGTGCCTTGTGACAGGGTTAACTTGACTTCTAGGCAGAAAGCAACACTAAGGAGAGGGGCTAAAGGGCAAGCTGTAAGTAACTGCAAGGAAGTGGGCGAGAGAGGGAGCTGGTTAGTGCTTAGCTGTTTCTATTGAAAGGCTGTATTTTATTTACAGGTTAATGTTTGCTTTTCATTAGGATGGTTTCATCGCTTATATGTGGATACAGAAAGGTGGATCTCACAGAAACAGAGAATATAGACTAGAAAGGTGGTTATCAATGGCTGGGGCAGGGGGAAGGGAGGGATAGAGAAAGGGAGTATGTCTGTGGAAGAATACAAACTTTCAATTAGACTGGAGGAATAAGTGATCTATTGTACTGCATGGTGACCAAAGTTAATAATGTATCATTCAAAATTGCAAAAATAGAATTTTAATGTTCTCAAGATAGTGAGATGATGGATGTTAATTAGCTCGATTGAAATTTTCCATAATGCATACATATATCAAAACATCACATTGTACCCCATAAACATACAAAATTATTTGTCAATTAAAGAAAGACAAAGTCACAGGAAGTGCAGCCAGTTTCAGTCCTGGAGATATTGACCTTTGATTATCATGGGGAAGGAAACAGAGGGGTGAAAAGTGGTCACATTTTTTTCTGGAGCCAAAATCAGGCCTTAGCTCCTGTGGATGGGGATGTGTTCTTTTGAAGAATTCTTCCCAATTAGTGCCTGGCCCCCAACAAAGTCCTTGGCATCCTCCACGGAGCCTAAGTCCCAGCCCAGCCGCTTAGTAGCTGTGGGGTTTTGGACAAGTTCCTTCACTTAGAACAGTTACATATAAACTTCATCTGTAAGAAAAGGCATAATGACATACATAAAAAAATGGTAGCAGTTCTTCATCTCTTCCTGTGTCTGTCCCCTTTGCAATGCACTTTTACAGCTGCTCCCATGTGGAGGCAGAATCTGTTTCCCAAACCCTGGATGTGGATGACTTTATTCGCTCTGGTCAATAGAAAGCTGTGAATACGACAGTGTGCTAGACTTGGGCCTAGGGCAAGCAGTCTTGACTACTTTGGCTTTTTCTTTTAGAACCCTGCCATCTCCAGGAGAACAAGCCCAGGTTACCCTGCTGGAGGATGAGATACCACAGGGAGAAGAACCAAGGTGCCTTAGTTGACACTCAGCTCACCCCCAGAAGCAGAGCTGCCTAATCAACCAGCAGCTGACCACACGTGCCTGAAGGAGCCCAGCTGAGAACAGAAGAATGGCCCAGCTGAGCCCAGCCTAAATGGCTGACAAGCTCAGTCATGAGCTAATAAGTTTTAGACTGGTTTGCTATGAAGTAATAGCTAACTAATTCACACACCCAGTGCAGATAGGGTGCCAGTGTTCAATGACAGGTTGATTACTATTTACTTGGCAAATGGTAGACATCCTATAAGTCTTGATTTTCTTTTCTTCTCATTTAATGTTGGATTTTTTTTTTTTTTCTTTGGAGACAGAGTCTCGCTCTGTTGCCCGGGCTAGAGTGCCGTGGCATCAGCCTAGCTCACAGCAACCTCAAACTCCTGGGCTTAAGCAATCCTTCTGCCTCAGCCTCCCGAGTAGCTGGGACTACAGGTATGTGCCACCATGCCTGGCTAATTTTTTTTCTATATATATTTTAGCTGTCCAGATCATTTCTTTCTATTTTTAGTACAGACAGGGTCTCACTCTTGCTCAGGCTGGTCTCGAACTACTGACCTCAAGCAATCCTCCCACCTCGGCCTCCCAGAGTGCTAGGACTACAGGCATGAGCCACCACGCCCGGCCAATGTTGGATCTTTTGTTGCATAGTGTTGACTTATACAGAAATGCACGTGGACGTATATGAATGTGATTGGTCCTTAAACTCACACAGGACTCCAACCATAAGAGGAAACAGACAACCACAGACTGACCATTAGGGCCAAAGCCAGATTGCAAAATAAGAAATTTGCCTTTAATTTATTCCCTCCACATCTAAACTGTTAGAAGTCAAGGTTGTGGACAGATTTGAAAACATGAAGTTCTCTCCTCCTGAAGCCTCATGTCTGTTCATGACAGTGAACCCTTTGTTCACTGTCTGATCTCTTAAAGGGACTGGAAAGCAGGTAAAAGCAGTGGTCTATATGTGGACACTTACTGCTTAAAGCACCCTGCTCTCTGTCTTGGCATGCTCTCTTCCACCATTGGGCCTGAGGAGAGATGTTGGCATGAGGGAGTGTTCCTCCCTCCCTCACCTCTGGCAGAAAAGGGGGATTCAGACCCTTAGGCTCCCTGAGGTCAGGGGAATCAGAGCCATCAGAGCTGCACTCCAGTGTGAGAGCCCCTGGCTACGTAGGTTTGCATGCTTATACCTTTTCAGCTTTACGTGGTAATGCAATGCATGCTGTCTGGGGAATGGGCATGCTTGTAGCTTTGACTCTGGCAGTGCAAAGGCAATTTATGTGACCAAAACATTTGTAACCCAGTAATATACTGATATAATACAAGGAATAAATAATAAAAACTATTAAAGTAAATATACATATTAAATATAAACAAACTGCAAAGCCTAAAAAATTTAAAAAAATAAAAAGTGAAATATATGTATAGAAGAATACAAAATTCACCAGGAGCAATTACAGCTCACACCTGTAATCCTAGCACTTCTGAAGCCTCAGACAGGCGTTTGAGATGAGCCAGACCAAGAGCAAGATCCTGTCTCTACAAAATACACAAAACTGAGCCAAGCATGGTGGCACATGCCCGTAGTCCCAGCTATTTGGGAGGCTGCGGCAGGAGGATTCCATTATCCGAGGAGTTTGAGTTTGCAGTAAGCTATGATGACATCACTACACTCCAGCCCGAGTGAGAAAGTGAAGCCCTCTCTCAAAAAAGAATTGTGTGAATATTCACACTGAAAAAATGTTACAAGCACACCTATAAGGGAGACTGATAAGACAATGACAAAATAAAAAGCAATCATTAAAATAAAAAAAAATAAAAATAAAACTTCCTGGAGTGGGACCCAGATATTAGTACTGTTTAAACTTCTCCAGGTGATAACAGTTACAGTCAAGCCCCCAAACCACTGCTTTAAACTAACATCTTTTGATGAACCAGTTGGAAAATGTTTCTCAGATGAATATATAATGTTTGATACTGAGTTGTGGCCTTTTATTATTACCTGTATTAATACTCACTTTTTATCACTTGCCAAACTGACATCTGCTTTTCATTTTGTTCCAATTTGACCCAGTTTCACATGTACTGAATGTGTACTATGCCCAGCTCTCTGTGCAAAATGCCCTGACCTTGGAAAGCATTATTGTGAGAAAAGAAATTAGCTGGGGAAAAATTAAAGCGCGCGCGTGCGCGCGCGCGCGCACACACACACACACACACACACAAAATTAAAACCACATGACTTACCAAATTAAGGCAAAAATAGAAAGGCCCAAGAGGTCACCTCAAGGTTAGGGCATTAATAGATAGAATTTTCTGATAATGCCATGAGTGATCATGTTTCACTTTTGAACAAACAACAAAACACTGCTATTAACTGGAGATAATAACAGTTTTTGTGCAAATATGTAATATTTCAATTTTTATTGATATATAACAAACACAAAAAGGCACACACAAATATTCATGTAAGCCTTGATGGGTTACAATAAAGAGAATACAACTGTGTAAATTATAAATTTATATTCCCACCCATAAAAATATACATACACGTATCCCAACACATATAAACTCAAGGATCCTACTTTACTATAAAGATATCTCAGTATTTTAACTAACTGGCTAGTTTTTTCTACTTAAGGAGAAAATTTATGTCCATCTAATACAGAATGGTTTCTAATAATTCTGATGTTGAAACAACATACCACGTATTTTCATATAAACACTAGAGATTAAGGCACAGCATCAACTGATTTGAGAGTTGAATTACATCAATAACACATCCCTTTCAAACACCTCAAATACTGTCAAAACTAAATAAAGTGTTGACTGTAATTACACCTCTTCAAATAACAATGTTCTTACTCTTTTGAAACACATGAATCAATTTTGTAATTGCTTTGACTTTGGATTATTCTCTATAATTACCCTGGTTTGGTGTAAAGTTTAGAAGTGTTTGCTTTAGTTCTTCTGTGAATCTCTGATAGAACTGGATGAGTTTTAAATAGTTCCCTTATTTATTGCATCTGTAAAGTTTCTTCCTCTATAATCTTTCTTGTAACCTGTAAATTGTGCATTTTAAATAAAATGCTTTCCTTACTCATTACATGTGTAGAGTTAACCACTATAAATGCTCTGATGTCAAGTAAGATTTAAGTGACGATAAAAGGCTTTGCCACATTCTTTACATTTGTGGGTTTTACTCTCCAGAATGAATTCTGTCACATTGTCTAAGGATTGAAGACTGGTTAAAGGACAGGCCACATTCTTTACATATATAGGAGCTTACTCCAGTATGAATTCTCTGGTGCACAATAAGACCATAAGAATGAGTAAAAGCTTTGCCACATTCATTACATTTATATGGTTTTCCTCCAGTGTGATGCTCAATAAGACTTGAAGGAAAAGTAAAAGATTTATTGCATGCTTTACATTTCTGAATTTTTTCTGCAGTATGAATCCTTTGATGTTGAGTTAGGTGTGAACTACGGTTAAAAGCTTTCCCACATTCTTCACATTTGTAGGGTTTCTCTCCACTATGGATTTTCTGGTATTGAGGAAGGTGTCAACTAAAGTTAAAGGCCTTGCCACATTCAATATATCTGTAGTGTTTCTGTCCAGTATGAAGTCTTTGATGCTTAATACTTGAAGAAAAAGTAAAAGATTTACTGCATGATTTACATTTGTGAAATTTTTCTCTAGTATGAATTCTTTGGTACTCAGTAAGACATGAACTTCACTTAACAGCTTTGCCACATTCTTTGTAATTATAGGTTTCCCCTCCAACATGGATTTTCTGATGTGGAGTAAGATGTGAACTATGGTTAAAGTCTTTGCTACATTCTTTACATTTGTAGGGTTTCCCTCTGATATGAATTCTTTGATGCCTACTAAAACTTGAAGAATAAGTAAAAGATTTACTGCATGCATTACATTTGTAAAATTTTTCTCTAGTATGACCTCTCTGATGTTGTTAGATGTGAGCAATGTTTAATGGCTTTGCCACATTCTTTACATTTGTAGGGTTTCTCTCCAGTGTGAATTCTGTGATGTTCAGTAAGATTTGACCTATAATTAAAGGCTTTGCCACATTCTTTACATTTATAGGGCTTCTCTCTAGAATGAATTCTTTTATGCCTAATAAGACTTGACGAATAAGTAAAAGATTTACTGCATGCATAACATTTGTGAAATTTTTCTCCACTATGGCCTTTCTGATGTTCAGTTAGTTGTGAGCTACGTTTAAAGGTTTTGCCACATTCTTTACATTTGTAGGGTTTCTCTCCAGTGTGGATTCTGTGATGTTCAGTAAGACTTGTCCTATAATTAAAGGCTTTGCCACATTCTTTACAATTGTAGGGTTTGCTTCCAGTATGAATTCTCTGATGTTGAGTTAGGTGTGAGCTACGTTTAAAGGCTTTGCCACATTCTTTACATTTGTAGGATTTCTCTCCAGTGTGGATTCTGTGATGTTCAGTAAGACTTGCCCTATAATTAAAGGCTTTGCCACATTCTTTACAATTGTAGGGTTTGCTTCCAGTATGAATTTTCTGATGTTGAGTTAGGTGTGAGCTACGTTTAAAGGCTTTGCCACATTCTTTACATTTGTAGGGTTTCTCTCCAGTGTGGATTCTGTGATGTTCAGTAAGACTTGCCCTATAATTAAAGGCTTTGCCACATTCTTTACAATTGTAGGGTTTGCTTCCAGTATGAATTCTCTGATGTTGAGTTAGGTGTGAGCTACGTTTAAAGGCTTTGCCACATTCTTTACATTTGTAGGGTTTCTCTCCAGTGTGGATTCTGTGATGTTCAGTAAGCCTTGACTTATAATTAAAGGCTTTGCCACATTCTTTACAATTGTAGGGTTTGCTTCCAGTATGAATTCTCTGATGTTGAGTTAGGTGTGAGCTACGTTTAAAGGCTTTGCCACATTCTTTACATTTGTAGGGTTTCTCTCCAGTGTGGATTCTGTGATGTTCAGTAAGACTTGCCCTATAATTAAAGGCTTTGCCACATTCTTTACAATTGTAGGGTTTGCTTCCAGTATGAATTCTCTGATGTTGAGTTAGGTGTGAGCTACGTTTAAAGGCTTTGCCACATTCATTACATTTGTAGAGTTTCTGTCCAGTATGAATTCTTTGATGCGTAATAAGACTTGAATATGTAAAAGATTTACTACATGATTTACATTTGTGAAATTTTTCTCCAGTATGAATCCTCTGGTGCTCAGCAAGGTGCGAGCTATTATTAAAGGCTTTGTCACATTCATAACATTTGTACAGTTTCTCTTCAGTATGAATACTCTGATGTTGAATAAGGTGTAAAATATGGTTGCACACTTTGCTGGATTCTTTAAATTTGCAGAGTTTTTTTTCAGTATGAATTATCTTATATTTCTTTACACTTGATGATTGACTATAGACTTTCTCACATGAATTTATTCCAGAATAGATTCCTTGCTGGTGAGTATGATTTGATAACTGGGTAAAAGCGTCTGGACATTTAGATTTGGAAGACCTCTTTTGATTACAGATACTACAATGGAATGTAAGATTTGACTGTTGATGAAACACTTTCTTACATTTTTTACATTTGTAATGGTCCCCTGAGAAATGAGTATTCTGATGTTTTCTAGGGTTAAAGCCTTGGTTAAAGGATTTTCCAGATTTCTGGCATTGATAATTTCTGTCTCCAATATAAATATCCTGGAAATCCTTTGGGATAGAGCCCTGGCTAAAAGACATCAAAGTTTTATTATAGGTGTGATGTCTTCTCCAAAGATCTATACCCTGATATTGATTAAACAATAATAAATGGGTAAAGACCTTCTTGTAGTGAATGAAATTGTAGATTTTGGCATAGGAAGGTATTATTCTTTGGTGGAAGAATAAACTTTTAACAAAGTACACATGACCTTGATCATATTTACAAATCTTCCCTTCATTTTCAAATCTCCGATTTTCAGAGATATTTGACTGTCCATTGAATCCAATTCGATATTTTAATTGGTACAAATCATTATTTGGAACATGGACTAGGTCAGTATTTATATTTTCCAAATTTCTTTTCAGAGAAAAGATATGTTCCAAAAACTGATGATATTTACTTATGAAAACATGTGGTTTAGCAAAAGTAACTGGCATGAAGGAAGATGTTTTCCAAAATGTTTTAAGATTTTGACCTTTATTACCAGTAATGTTTTTATTATCAGTAGTTGTCTTACATTTGTTATGTCCATCATAAGAACCGTTTTGTTCTTCACACTCACCCTCACTTTCCCAGTCTTCCTTCAAGTGTAAATTTTCAAGGCCACAATTTCCAAATACCCCCAATATCACTTTTTGGATTGGAGTTTCTATGCACTGTTTTGTCCACAGGACTTGCATGTAATAAGAAAATAAACCTGAAAGATATCAAAATTTTTTTTAATTTTAATTACTATATTTGGGTTAAAATACTTTACAACAAAAATATGTATAATTATACAAAGCTGTGACCATCACTATGATAGCTGAATTAAGAACCTGAGACCCTTGTTTCTCTGAGTATATAATATTAACAAAAATATGCTAACAGAATATCAATTGAGTATTCAATATCCCCAGTGAATGCAAAGCCAAGAAGGGTCAAATTAAGTAGGAGAAAATTTATTACATTTGTACACCACCGCAGAGAGGAATGAGAGAAAATAACTTTCCACTCCTTGTTTCTCCCTCAGGAAACAGAGAAAAGAGTGGAACTTGTGTCCATAGGCTACAGTTTTTCTAGGACTACCTAAAGACTTGTTATTGCATGGTTTAATATGCAGTGCTGAAGGGAATGGAAATATAGTTTAAATGACAGGTTGGGTCCACTGAGAACAAAGATGAATGTTTGTTACAGTAACAGAGAGACTGTAGTACTAATGACATTCGCCAAGGGAAGCAAGAGATTAAATGAGTTCAAGAGGAAACAAAGGGAACATTTTTAACAGAAAAACAAACAATAGTATAGAGATAACACATATTTCTAACAGGTTGGAGAAACCCCTGGAATGTCTAGTATGGTTAAACAGTGTCAGTTATTCTTTGTCCAAAGATATTACATGAAGGATGGGATAGGTAGCTGTTTTTTAAATGACAGAAATATTAACAAAAATCACAAGACATCAAAGAAACATGGCCCAACAGAAAGTCAAAAATGAATTTTCAAGAGATTCTATGCAGTGAAGATCTAAAAATTAGTTTTAAAAGAATTTAATAAATCTATTTTAAAGATGGTCAACCAGCTAAATGAGAACACAGACAACAAAACAAAAAAAGGAAGAAAACAATGCATAACAAATATTCTGGCCAGGAATGGTGGCTTATATCTGTACTCCTAGCACTCTAGGAGGCTGAGGTGAGAGGATTGCTTGAGCTCAGGAGTTCCAGACCAGACTGAGCAAGAGTGAGACCTTGCCTATACCAAAACCAGAAAAATAAGCCAGAAGTGGTAGCACATGCCTGTAATCCCAACTATTTCGGAGTCTGAGGCAGGAGAATCGCTTGATCCCAGGAAGTTTGAGGTTGCTGTGAGCTAGACTAATGCCATGGCATTCTAGCCTGGGCAAGAGAGTGAGACTCTGTCTCAAAAAAAAAAAAAAAAAAAAGAAAGAAAAGAAAAGAAAAAGAAAAATTCTATTACTAACAGAGAGGTAAGAGAAAAGTAAGATAACTGAATGAAGATTCACTAGAGGAGGTCAATAGCAGACCTGATGTAGCAGAAGAAAAAGGCGGAAAGTGTGAAAATGGGTCATTTAAAATTATAGAGCAAGGAAAGCAAAAAGGAAAATAAAATGAGGAAAGGTAAAAACAGCCTAAAGGACTTATGGGATAACATCAAGTAGGCCATTATACTGATAATGGGAGCTCTAGACGGAGAGAAAAAAAAAGAAGATTACTTAAAAAAATAGAGGCTGAGAAATTTATAAATTTGAGGGAGAAAACTGCATAAAATTTAAAGAAGCTCAGCCAACTGTAATTAGGTTTAAAACAAAGAGAACCACAGAAAAACATGTTATACTCAGAAATGTCAAAGTCATAAAGAGAATCTTGAAATCAACAAGAAAAAATGATTTACCAAATGCAAGGGCACTCCTATGAAATTATCTACCTACAAATGTTGCAGTAAAAAATCTTATAGTCTAGATCGGTGTAGAATGATATATTCAAAGTGCTGAAAAATAGTATCTCCCAACCAAGAACACTATTTCTGGCAAAAATGATCTTTAAAATGAATTAGAAATAAAAAATTTCCAAGATTAACAAAAGCTGAAGAAATTCATATCCAGTAGACCTGTCCTACAAGAAATGTTAAAGAGCATCAGTTCTTCACATTGAAAAATAAAATGACGGTAGACAGCAACGAAAATCATGTGAAAATGTAATGTTCTCTGGTAAAGGTAATTACACAAACAAATACAGTATTTTTTATTATCATAATAAGGATACATATAATGTTTTTAATTCTAATACAGATTTTAAATACAAACACTTGAAAATAACTATAAACTTGTATTACTGGATACACAATGTAGAAAGATATTTGAGACATCAATAAAGTACAATGGGGGATGTAAAGCAGCAGGGCTTTTTTTTTTGAGACAGAGTCTCACTCTGTTGCCCGGGCTAGAGTGCCGTGGCATCAGCCTAGCTCACAGCAACCTCAAACTCCTGGGCTCAAGCAATCCTTCTGCCTCAGCCTCCCAAGTAGCTGGGACTACAGGCATGCGCCACCATGCCTGGCTAATTTTTTCTATATATTTTTAGTTGTCCAGCTAATTTCTTTCTATTTTTTTTTTTTTTAGTAGAGACGGGGTCTTGCTCTTGCTAAGGCTGGTCTTGAACTCCTGAGCTCAAAGAATCCACCCGCCTCAGCTTCCCAGAGTGCTAGGATTACAGGCGTGAGCCACCACGCCAGGCCCAGCAGGGCTTTTGAATGCAATGAAAGTTATCAGCTTAGAATAGATTGTTGTAACTTCAAGATGTTGTATGTAATATCTATGATAATCACAATGAGTACGCAGATACTCCAGAAATGAGAAATAAATTAAACCACATCATTATAAAAATCAATAAAACACAAAGGAAAACACTAAGAGACAAAAACAGAAACAAAATTGCCACCTACAAAAACAAATAAACATGCAATAGTAAGTCATTCCCTTTCAGTAACTACTTTATATACAAATAAAATCTATCAAAAGACAACTTAGCTGAATAAATTCAAGAAATCATACTAATTCTATGCTTTCTACAGAAAATATGACTTTAATTCTATAAACACATAGGCTGAAAATGAAAGCAAAGAAAAAAATTATTGACTGAAATGTCAAAACTGTCACAAAAAAATACATTACATTAAAAATTTTCACAAGACCAGGCACAGTGGCTCACACCTGTAATCCTAGTGCTTTAGGAGACTGAGGTGGGAGGATTACTTGACACCAAAAGATTGAGACAAGCCTGAACAACATAGTGAGACCACATCTCTACAAAAATAAAACATAGCCATTTCCATTGGCACATGCCTGTAGTCCTAGCTATTCAGGAGACTGAGGTAAGAGGATTGCTAGATCCCAGCAATTGGAGATTCCAGTGAGCTGTAATCATGCAACTGCACTCGCTGTACTCTACCCTGAGTGATATTTTGAGACCTCATTATAAAAAACATTCGTCACAAATTGCAAGAAAGTCATTGTATAATGACAAAAGTGTTCATCAACTAGGAAGCTATCTCAAGTATTAAGATATATGCACCCAACATCAGCATCCCAAATGTATAAAGCAACTGTTTACAGAATTGAAGCTAGAATTAGACAGCAACAGAATAATAGCAAACTTCAATATCCCATATTAAACAATGCAAAGAAAAAAGACAGAAGATCAGTAAGAAAATAGAGAACTTAAACAATAATATTGAACAATTAGCCCTAACAGTCATATACAGAAGTCTCCACCCAACAACAGAATACATAGTACTCTTAATCATACATGACACATTAACCCAAATAGACAACTGTTGTGCCACAAAACAAGCCGTAAGAAATTTAAGTGGATGGAAATACACAAAATATCATTTACGACTACAATAGAATAAAACAAAGTTTAAAACTGAAAAAACAAAAACAAAGAAAACGCTACCAAGTCCACAAATAGGTGGAAATTAAACAAAAATCTCTCGAACACACTCTGGTTCAGAAGTTATTAATAAAAGACTTAATATTGTTAAAATGTCAATACTACCTATAGTGATCTTCAGAATCAATGTAATCTCTGTCAGGATATTAGTGGAAAAATTTTCAGAATTATTAAAATATTCTAAAATTCCAATGGACTTTCAAGGGACCACAAATAGTCAAACAACCTTAGAAAAGAAGGACAAAGGTTGAAGTACCATACTGTGATTCCAAAACTTATGTCAAAGCAACAGCAATCAAAATAGTGTGGTACTTTCAGAAAGACAAATATATGATTAAACAGATTAGATAGAATAGAAATAAACCCCCATGTATATAGCCAACTTAACTTCAGCAAGGATTCCTAGCCCTCACAATGAAGAAAGGCAATCTCTTCGACAAATTGAGTTAGGAATACTGGAACTCTACATGGAAATAAGAAGCTGGACCTTATCATGCACTATATGCAAACATGATCTCAAAATGGACATGGCTTTTTTGTAGATACTGTAAATGGAATTTTAAAATTTCAGATAGGTCACTAGTAGCTTACATAAATGATACTGATTTTTGTATGTTGATTTTTAATTCTGCACCTCTTCTGAATTTATTAGTTCTATCACTTTCTTGATATGGTCTTTAAGGTTTTTTTAAGATAAAATTATTTTGTCTACAAATGGGAACAATTTGACTCCCTACTTTCAAATTTAGATGCCTTTTCATTCTTTCTCTTCCTATGGCTCTGGCTAGAATTTTCAGTACTAAGTTAAAGAGAAGTGATTAAAGTGGTTACCCTTAATGTTAGCATTGATTTGTCACACATCATCTTTATTTTGTTAAGGAATATATATTCTGTACCTAATTTCTTGAGAGTGTTTATCATAAAGAAATTTTACATTGTGTCAAATGCCTCTTCTGTCTCTATAATAGCTAAAAACTTAAGACACCTAGCAATAAACTTCAGGAAAAAGGTAAAAGATCTCTAAACTAAAAACCATAAAACATTAATAAAAAGTAAAATAAACACAAATAAATGTAAAAATAGCTTGTGTACATAGACTGGAAAAATATTAAAATGGCAATACTACTGAAAGCAATCTACAGATTTAATGCAATTTCTATCAAAATACCAATGACAAATTTGACATACAACATTTCAAAAACTGAACTATACTGGAAAAGAACATAAGCAAGATGGTAGACTAGAAGGTCCCCATGTTGTATCTTTTATAGCATAATGTGGCAGTCATGGCCAAACAAAACTGCTTTTCCTGGAGCTTTACGATCCAGGTCTGAGTTTGTGATGTCCTGGTGGATCCCAAGACAAAGTAAGACCACTTTGAGACAACAGGACCCTGCCCATATGACAGGCTTGCTGAACAAAGTCCCATCTACAGAACAAAAAGTGGCTACATCCCACTGTAGACCTAGCTATAGTACATTTTGTTTTGGTCTTGCCATTTGCACCATCTGACAAGATACCCAGAAAGATTCATATCCACCAGTGCCTGAGGTGAGAGGCCTGATGACCTTGGTCTTATGTGTTGCCCCTAAATCAGTCCCAAACCCACTTTCCTTATCTCTCAAAATTCCATCCAACCAGAGATATTCAGGGAGAAGCACATTATCTGTGACCCTGGATGTAAAACAACCAGCTTTGACCTGAATGTGAATCTTGAAAAACACTGTAACTTGAGGTAATTCATCACCACTAGATCTGCCTAACCAAAAAATGCTAAAGGGAATTCTTCAAGTCAAAATGATGGAATAATAACTGACAATATAAAAATATAAAGATAAAAATCTCACTGGAAATACTAAAAACATAATGAAATTGACACTATTCCAATACTCTCATGGTAAATTAATCACTTTCAACTCTAGTATAAAAGCTACAAAATTATTAAAATGAGTATAGTTACAATAATTTCTTAATGGATATACAATATAATAAGTTGTAAAGTATAACACAGATAGTATAAAATGTGTGGACAGGAAGAAAGTTGTTGATTTTTTTATGCATAGAAATTATTACCTTAACCTAGACTGTTATAAGACTTTTTAAAATGAAAGTCTCATAATAACCACTAGGAAAAATATACTATAGTAGACAACACAAAATAAAAAGAAAGTAATCAAAGAATATTACAACAAAAGAAAAACAAAAGTCAACAAAACAGAAGGCAGTACAGAACAAGAAGAAAGAAACAAACCATAAAATGGACATAAAACAACAAAATCACAATAGTAAGTACTTGCCTATCAATAATTATATATAAATAGATTAAATTATCCAATAAAATGACACTGCCCTTGACTATATATTGCTTCTAAATTTTAAGTTAGAATTTAATTGTCATTGTTATGGAATAAAGGGGCAGGACCTTTAAGGAGTGATTAGACCATGAGGACTGTGCCCTCATGAATGGATTAATGGCCTTATCATAGAAGTAGATTAGTTATGATGGTGGGTTTATTACAAAAGGGAGGTCTCACTGGCATAACCCCCTCGCCCTCATATGTCTTCATTCACATTATGTCACAACAACCAGATATTCATTCACCAGATGCCAGTGCCATGTTCTTGGCCTTCCCTGCCTCCAGAATCATGACCAAATAAACTTTTATTCATTATAATTTACTCAGTACTTTATTCTGTTACAGCAGCAGAAAATTGAATAAAACAAACACAGAATGACTGAATGAACAAAAAATCCAACTATTGTTGCTGCTTACAAGAGTCTCATTTTTATTTTAAGAACAAACACAGGGTAAAAGTGAAAGGATGAAAAAATATTATATGAAAATCATAAACAAAAGAGTGCAGGGGTAATTATACTTATATTAGACAAAACAGACATGGACAAAATTTTCCAAGTAAAATATGTAACAAGAATTAAAGGAATTTAATATATAATAATAAAGAGGTTAATTTGTCAGAAGGATATTAAGAATTAAAAATACTTAGGCACCCAACACTGCATGACCTAAATATATACAGTTAACAATAACAGAACTATAGGAAGAAATAGACAGAAATACAATAGGATCTTCAACACCAAATAAATCTAACAGGCATACATACAGCATTCCATCCAACAGTATGAGAATATACAATCATCTCGACACACATGGAAGATTCCCCAAAATAGATTATATGTTAGGCCAAAAAAAGTCTTTTCAAATTCAATAAAATCAAAATTGTATCATTTTTTTCGGATCACAGTGGTATAAAGTAGAAAATTAATAGCAGGAAAACATTCAGAAAACTCATATATGTGGATACTAAACAACATGTCCCTGAACGACGAATGGGTCAAAGAAGAAACCAAGAAGAAAAAAATTACCTTGAGACAAATGAAGTTGGATACACAACAAACCAGAACTTCTTGGATGCAACAAAAGCAGTTCTAAGACAGAAGTTTATGGTGATATACTCCTACATTAAGAAAAAACGGGGCTGGGTGCAGTGGCTCACCCCTGTAATCCTAGCACTCTGGGAGGCGAGACGGGCGGATAGTTTGAGCTTAGGAGTTCGACACCAGCTTGAGCAAGAGTGAGACCCCATCTCTACTAAAAATAGAAAGAAATTGCCTGGACAACTAAAAATACATAGAAAAAATGAGTCAGGCAGGGTGGCACACACTTGTAGTCCCAGCTACTGGGGAGGCTGAGGCAGAAGGATTGCTTGAGCCCAGGAGCTTGAGGTTGTTGTGAGCTAGGCTAATGCCATGGCACTCTAGCCTGGGCAACAGAGCAAGACTCTGTCTCAAAAAAAAAAAAAAAAAAAAGGAAGAAAGACAGAAAGAAAAAGAAAAAAAGGAAAAATCTTAAACAAACAACTTAGCTTTAATCTTAAAAGAACATGAACAAGAACAAAATAATCTTTCTGTCTGTGATGGCTTTGCTTGCATGTGAAATTCAATAACCTGCCAAAGGCTTAGACAAGTGTAAGCCTATCTTTGTGTGCTTGACACAAATGGTGCTTGTATCCAACTATATTGACAACAAGAAACTAGGGGAACTGGTAGGCCTCTGTAAAATTGAGAAAGAAGAGAAACTCCATAAAAAGCTTGGTTGCAGTTGTTTACTAAAGACTGCAGCAAAGAATCTCAAGCCAAAGATGTCACCAAAGACAAGAAATGCAAGAAATGAACATGTAAGTTTTGGCTCACATTCCTCAAAAGTTCTCAATGGCAATTTTTTTTTTTTTTTTACAGAAATTTAAAAAAAAAAAAATCCTAAAATATTTTTCAGGGGCTATGAATAGCCAAACACACATTAAGAAAAGAACAAAGAACTATACTTCCTAATTTCAAAACAAATCTGCAGAAATAAAAATGTGGTACTGAAAGAAAGACAGATAAACAGAAAATGGAACAGAATAGACAGCCCCAAAATAAACCCTGTGTATATATGATCAAATTATCTCTCACAAGATTGCCATGACCACACAATGGGAAAGTAGAGCAATTTCAACAAATGGTGTTGAAAAGTAGATATTTATATGGAAAAAAGTTGAACGCTTCACATGTACCATATAAAAATGTCTTAAATACTTAAACATAAGAAATATAACTATGAAACTCTTTGAAGAAGCTATAGGGGAAAGATCATGATATTGGTTTTGCACTGTTTTCCTGAATTTGACATTCAAGTGCACAAGCAACCAAGAAAATAACATAAAACTGGGACTACATCAAACTCCAGAACTTCTGCACATCAAAAGAAACATTTAGTGTAGTTAAAATGCACTGTAAGAAATGGGTGAAAATATTTTCAAATCACGTTTTGATGAATTAATATTCAGAATATATAAATAACTCTTAAACTCAAAAACAACAGATAGTGAATAACTTGATTAAAAAAAGATTGAACACACATTTCTCCAAAGAAAATGTAAAAATGGGCAAGAAGAATTTGAAAGGATGCTCAAATTTATTAACCTTTAGAAAAATGAAAAAATCACAGAAAGATATTACCTCACACATAATAAATTGGCCACGATAAAACAAGCAAACAAAAAAATAAAGCTGTTGAGGATGTGGAGAAATTGGTACCTTTGAGGGGAAAAATTATGCAGATACTATGAAAATCAGTAGGGAGGCTCCTCGAACAGTAAAAATGGAATTGTCAAATGACCCAGCATTCCCACTTACGGGTATGTATCCAAAGTATGCAACACAAGACCTGGAATTGGTATTTCTGCACCCATGTTCATTGTGGCATTATTCACAAAAGCAAAAAGTTAGAGGCAACCCAGATGCCCTTCAACTGATGAAAGTCAAAGAAAGTGTAACATATGCACAAAATGGAATATTATTCACTTTAAAAAAGTGAAAATCTAGTCACAGGCTACGATAAGGGCAAACCTTGAGAATATTATGTCAACTGAAATAAGCCAGTAAGAAAGTGACAGATAGTATATGAATCCCCTCATGTGAGATATCTAAAGTAGCCAAACTCATAAAAGCAGATAGTAGAATGGTGTTAGAATAGTGTTTTCGTCCAGAGCTAGAAATAGGGTGAAATGGGCACTTGTTCTTTAATGGGTATTAAATTTCAGTTTCATAAGATATAAAAGATCTAGAGGTCTTTTGCATAACAATGTGAATATACTTAGTACTATTGAGCTTTACAATTAAAAATATTTAAGATGGTAAACTTTGGATTATGTGTTTTTATCATAATTTTTTAAAATGATAATTAAAGGAGATACACTTATAAAGCTTTCCAAAAAATACCTTCAAAACATGCTTTTCTCAAGCAAATAAAATACATATTCATCAGTAAACACATGAAATTAAAAATATTTTCATGATTACTCACCTAGACAAGATAAAACATTGTCAATAAGCCAAAAGAAGAAATATACTAGATAAGCCATGAACAAAGTTGTAGTCATATTTATAGAGATCACCAAACACATACATAAATTAATTGATAGTCCTATGCCTGATTCATATTTTAATTAAACCCCACATTGACTTAAAGTGTGTATATAAACTTGCAAATTTTTATTCAAAATTATAATAAATAGGGAAAACAAAAAATACAATAACCTAATGTTAAAGAACCTACCCTCCAAAAGAAACATAATAATACAGTATTGCAAAACAAGAATAAAAGAAACACCCATAAAATTCTATAAGCAACACTGATGTACCATTGAAAAAAATTTGTTCTAAATAACTTCAATGTTTAACTGTGACTATGCACCCATATGGAGTGGAAATTTTGAATCACTGGAATGCTGTGTATGGAGATAAAATTTTATTGAAAATGCACTGAAATTATTAATACAAGGCTCTAATGAAAAAATTTTAATTGAATAAGCATTTAAAAGATACTAAAGTTTTATTATGTTACTAATATATTAATGCTATTCCTACACAAAATAAAAAGGTTGTAATCTAGCCCTTAGCGGCAAAAAAAAAAAAAAAAAAAGTCTTTTTTTAATTCTCAAAGTGCATGATTCACTTTTCTAAATGAAAAAAAAATACGAATTTTGTTCATAATGAGCATCAATGATACGTAAAAATGAATATTTGGGAATAAGTCATCTTATAATTTAGATACAGATTGAGGAAAGTGGATGAAAATCTTAATGATTCCTTTATACCTTCACTAAATTTAAACTTACAAGTGGACATTTTACTAAATTTGGGGTGCCTACTAATTATCTAATTTACTTCTCCCATAACATAAAATTCACACATATTGTTTTGAATGTTTAAATTTATATTACAGACAAATTTGAAACAAAACAATTCAGAAAGTGAAAACATAGGGATAGTGACATCAGCAAGATGGAATAATAAAAAAATCCCTCACTTGTATATCTGCCTTCAGCATCTAAAATATGGCAGACATCCATTGGCAAAAGTGCATTATGACACATTGGGGAGCCAGGGAGAGTGCTGTGAATCCCTGCTAAACCCGAAAACCAGGAAAGGTGGATCTGAGAAAGCAGGGCCTCACCTAGAGGGCAAACATGAGAACCCTGTTCTTGGCTACAGACCAGAAATTGGCATACCAAATGTGGTCTGAGAATTCTGAAGCTACTCTTCATCTCCAACTCTTCCCAGCCACAGTATGGGAGTGGCCCTGCCCATCCAAAGAGCTGAGGTAGGATGCCCATTCATGGCCATAAAGGCAGCCTGCAGACTTTGGTCCTTACTGTGGTCTCTGAAGCAGTTCTGTGTCTCAATATCAGCCCTCTTAGCCACAGTCCTTGGCTAGTCTTGCCCACCAAGGGACACACACAGTGACCTGAGGATACCCTCCCACATACTCAGTGGGAGTCACACTCATGGATCCATAACCTGGTATCAGGCCCACCCTATGCAGACCTAACTGCAAATACCTGCCCTACAGATCAAAGTCATGAAGGCAATTCAGTCTGCCCCCAAATAAGACAGGATTTACAACCACCCAAGCCCCTGGTAACAAGCTCACCAAAGCTAGACCCCACTACAGACCTGCAGCTGCCTTGTGATCAAGCTACAACTCCTGTCCATTGCAAACACAGAAGGGGTCCCATCAGCTTAGGGAACCAACAAGAAAAGATCTTTACCTGCTGAAAACAGTTTATAAAAATTGCAGATACCAAGGCAAGGCCATATTCTGCCTACTTTCAGTGCTTCTATTTTACCATAATACTGGAAGTTCTAGGCACAACAATTTGCCAGGAAGATAAAACAACAAGCAGATTGAAAAGAAGTAAAAAAGTCACCATAGATCTAGACATAATCTTATACATAGAGAAACATGAATGTTATACCAATACACTGTTTAAATAAATGACCTCAGTAAATTAGCACAATAAGAAATTAACCTAGAAACATGAGTTGTGCTTCCATACCCTAACAACGATCTGATAAAAAAGAAAGAAAACAATCTTATCTATAATAGCATCAAAATAATAAATGTCTTAGGCATAAAACCAAAAAGATGAAAGATCTTTATGCTGAAAAAAAAATAAAATTGATGAAAAAGACACAAAGAAACATACAAACATACCATGTTTATGTATTGAAAGAATTAATATTAAAGTACCATATCATCCAAACCAACCTATAGGCTTAATGTGATTTCTATAAAAATTCCAATGGCATTTTTCACAATAAAAACAAGAACTATTCAAAATTTATGAACCTAGAAGAGACTTCAGGTAGTCAAAGTAATGTTGAGGAAGAAAAACAAAGCTGGGGACAGCATGCTTTCAGATGTTAAACTATTTTTCAAGAATATGGTTACAAAAACAGGATGCTAAGTGTATTAAAAACAGACACAAGAACCAATGGAATTAAAGAGAAAGTCTAGAAATAAACCCAAGCATATAAGGTCAACGAATCTTTGACAAGACAAGAATACACAACACAGAAATTATGATCTTTTTAATACTGGATGCTAGAAAAACTGGATACCCACCAGCAAAAGAATGAAATTACACCATTTTTCTAACATCATACCTAAAAAGTTACTCACAATAAAATAAATACAAATGAAATACATGAGTCCTTAAAAATCATAAAAGAAAACGTATGAAATATCTTCCTGATATTGGTCTTGGTAATGATTTTTTGGAATGTGACACAGAAAGTACAGCAAGAAAAGCAACATTAAATAAGTTAGACTGCATCAAACCAAAAAGCTTCTACACAACAAAGAAAACAATAACGAAAGTTACAAGATAGAAGAAAACATTTGCAAACCATATATCTGATAAAAGCTTAATACCCATGACATATTAATATAAGAAACTCACACAAATTAAAGACAAAACCAATAATGATAATAACACAATTGAAAAATAGGGAAAACACAAAATACACAAAGTACACAAAAATGGCCAACACTTATATAAAATGATGTTCAACATCACCAATCATCAGGCAAATGCAAATTAAAACACTGATATTACCTCACACCTCTTAGGATAATTGATATCAAAAAGAAGAGAGATAACAAATGTTCACAAGGGCATGAAGAAAAAGAAATACAGTAAACTGTTATTGAGTTGTAAATTGGTAGTCATTATGAAAACCATTATGAAGGCTTTTTAAAAATTTTTTAAAAAAATAGAACCATAAAATCCAGCAATCCTACATCTCTGTGTATAACCAAAGAAATAAAGTCATAATCTCAAAGAAATATCTGCACCCCTACATAATTACAGCATGATTCACAATTGCCAAGATATGAAAACAACCTAAATGTCTGTGGACGCTGAATGGATAAAGGAAATACAGTATATATACACAATACCATATTGTTCACCCATAAAAAAATAAAATCCTGCCACTTACACAACATGATAAACCTGGAGGACATTATGCTAAGTGAAATAAACTAGGTACACAAAGGCAAATACTTCATGTTCTCACTTATATGGGAACTCTAAAAAGGTTGAACCCATAGAAACAGTGAGCACGAAGGCTGTTGCCAGAGGCTGGAGGTGGAAAAAATTGGAAATGTTGTCCAAAGGGTACAGACTTTCAGTTATAAGATGAGTAAGTTTTGAGGATTTAATATATAGCTTCATGCCAATAGATAATAATATTATTTTGTTCTCTAAAATTTGCTAAGACAGTAGACCTTAAGTGTTCTCATTGAAACAAAATAAGGCCATGTGAGGTGATAGATGTGTTCATCAACTTGATTATATTATTCATTTCACAATTTATACATATCAAATCATTACACTACATACAAATAAATATTTATAAAAATCAGTATGTAATGTGTGTGTATGTGTGTGTGTGTATATATATATACAGGGAGAGGGGGAGAGAGAGAGAAAGAGAGAGAAAGAGGCCGTCTGGAAAGTATCCAGCGTTTGTTACTATAACAAGAATGGTTATATGGCTGGACATTTTCCAGACAACTCTCTCTCTCTCTCTCTCTCTCTCTCACACACACACACACACACACACACACACAAATTGTATATATATGAATGATACAGTCAGGGTAAGCTTCATAGGAAACAAGAGAAACTTATAAAATGAACTATTAAAAATATACGGTCACAACTAGGAGTTTTATATATGTTCAGCAATGTACTATAAGCCCTAAAAACATAGTATATTTAAGAAATTTAGGAAGTGAGTAGGTACAATCAACTATATTACAGGTGAGGAATATGAAAATATATAATTTAAGTTATAAATCTCAGTTCACACTAAAAAATTGTGGAGTAAAATAATGTTAGTTTTTTTTATATTTAGAGAGAGTCATATTGTTCTGATGAAATTACTGAGTATACACTTCTGCAAAATAACAATGGAAACCTCCATATGATAGGAAATCATAAAGTAGAAAATGTACACTTGTCTCTGATTTTCCCGGGATTTCTGAAGCAAATATCAATATCACCACTACCGACATATTTCAGACATGATGCTAAAAGGGAACATAAAAATGGTTTAAAACAGAGTTCCTCAAAAATATGCACAGATATCTTCCTGCGCCCAAAAGCAAAGGAAGAGCACTCAGATCATGCAGTCCCTTATGAGCCATGAACTTTGGCTCTCTCTGCAACATTGAAGAAAGATCATTGAGTAGAAATAGAGTCCTTAGAGAATTTTAGAGCATGGGACAGAAGATGCCCCTACATGAGAGTAAGAGAAAGAAATCCAGGCTTTTCAGAAACCATTTCCACTGGAACAGAGTTTCCCAAACCATATTTTAAGGTCTGGCTTCTTCCGAGACCTTTGGGACTCTCATCTGCTTGCTTCATTCATTCCCACCTACCTGGGTGTTTGGCTACTCTCTCAGGTCTGTTTACATTCCAGGGCTTTTGCCTTTGCTCCAGACAAATGATAAGATCTGGCTTAGAGGCAGCAAGACCTATTTTATTAAAAAAAAAAAAAAAGTAATATAACTCTTGCTAGGATTCTCCAATTACCAATCTGGTACTGTGCTCAGTAGAGTGGACAAAACTTTACAGAAGTTTCTAGAAAATTAAATTCAAAATACTGTTTCTTGACGGAACCACTAGGACATTTAGGAGGCATTTTAAATTTATGGGTCCTTAGCTCCAATATCCAGTACTACTGAATCAAACACTGGTGGTAAAATTGGATTTTAAGGTCTGGGCAACAATGTTTTAAGCCACCAAATTGAATTGTCACTAATCTAGAGTGAAGAATACAGATCAGTTCAAGAAAGGGCAGTTTCATGTCAAGATGACATCCTGAAGATTGTCTTTGCTATACCAATGAACCCCGAAGATTTCCTTGGAAGCAGGGATCTAAAACTCATTCCTACAAAGCAGAAACTCCAGAAAACATTCCACAAAGGAAGGACATAAAATCTTTAGTGTGGAATAGAAATTCTGTATTGAAGTTATCCTCACCCAGGGAGACCAGGTTTCTGTAGTTCTCTAACATCACGTCCCTATACAAATTCCGTTGAGCAGGGTCCAGGCATGCCCACTCTTCTCGTGAGAACTCTATAACCACATCCCTGAATGTCAACAGGCCCTGGAAAAAAATGCATATTTATCAAGTAGCCATGTAGCTATTCTTATAGCTATTACCAAGCAGCTATTCTTAATTTGACTAAATGTGAAATGGGAGAGTGAAGAGAACTGGCTCTGACATGCATGAGTAACTATAATTATCTAATATTATTAATTACCTAATATTAATAATACTATGTAATGTATTCTCTAACTTGGAAGACAGAGGATGGCAAAAAGATCAACAAAACAAGTGTAGATACTGTACTTTTCTGTATGATAACGTATAAAATTAAGGGCATTGACACAGGCATATTTTTGAGTGGTCTATATGTATCATACACAATAAGCTTTTTAAAATTTTTATTAATTTTTTCAAGTTTTTTGACATATACTTGGTAAATAAAAATTGTGTATATTTATAATTTACAACATATTGTTTTGATATATATTGAAATGATTACCACAATAAAGCTATTAACATATCCATCATTTTATATACTTACCTTTGTGTGAGAGTTGAGAACACTTGAATCTACACTTAGCAAAAGTCAAGTGCACAATACATTACTATAAGCTTTACATGTTTCTCATATGAAAAAGTGATTAGGAGTTACGACGATACTTCTACAATTTTAATGTGTAGTACAGAGAACTGGAGATCCTGTTAAAATGCAGATTCTCACTCAGGAGATCTGGAGTGGGACCTGAGTTTCTGCATTTGTAACAAACTTGTCAGCAATGCAACCTCTTCTAGCCCAAAAAGAATATTTTGTCAAACATCCAGTAAGTGGAAGAGTCTGAATTTTATCCTAGTTTGTCTGACAAATAAACAAAGATGAGAAGCTTCATTTCCCAAATTAAGCTATAAGCAAACAGAAACTAAGAGGAAAGGGAAACTTCCAGATTAAATGTGATGATTTATGTACATCAGCCAGTAAAATTCCCCAAGATACATATTAATGATAAATAAGAAAAATAATTAACTTTATAATGGAGGACTCTGTCAGAGATCACTCAGCTAATTTCTCACTCTCGCTCAGGCTGGTATCAAACTCCTGACCTCAACAAATCCTCTTGCCTTGGCCTCCCTAAGTGCTAGGATTACAGGCTTGCACCACCATGCCCAGCCATCAGTGTGCATTTTTAAATTGTATTTGGCATAGAGATGATGGGGCATCAAGATAGAACCTCAAAAGCACATATTTTCCTTCTTCACTGATATCTGAGTCCCCAACCCTATACTTAGAAATCTTGGGTATCTGCACTTTCCCATGTTGATCTGAAAAAGGAAACACTTTCAACACTGCAGGTCATAATTTCATGGTGAGAAATGTTCTTAGTATGTAAAAAGCCTGGATGGAGAGAATGGAGAGAAGGCTCTGGTATGTAGAAAATAAGGATTTTAAAGAGTCCCCCTGGGCTGGGCGCAGTGGCTCATGTCTGTAATCCTAGCACTCTGGGAGGCCAAGGCGGGAGAATCACTCGAGGTCAGGAGTTCGAGACCAGCCTGAGCAAGAGCAAAACCCCGTCTCTACTAAAAATATAGAAAGAAATTAACTGGACAACTAAAAATATATATAGAAAAAATTAGCCGGGCATGGTGGCACACGCCTGTAGTCCCAGCTACTCGGGAGGCTGAGGCAGTAGGATTGCTTGAGCCCAAGAGTTTGAGGTTGTTGTGAACTAGGCTGACGCCATGGCACTCTAGCCCGAGCAACAGAGCAAGACTCTGTCTCAAAAAATAAAAATAAAAAAAAATAAAAATAAAAAAAAGAGCCCCCTGAAAATCCTAAGAAGGGAAAAAAAATAATGTTGTGAGGCAGAAGCCTCAGAATTAGAGAAAAAAGAGTTTGCAAGCCCTAATTACATGGCATTCTAGGAGTAAAAGTGGACACAGCCCCTGACCTGGGAGGCTCTTACCTGAGAACCAGCCATTTCTTCCTCTTCCTGCTTCTCTAGGATTCCTTCCCTGGTGAGATTATCTGGACAAATCACAGGTGCATCTTGAGAATACGCATTTTAAGGCATCAGAAAAACCTCTTTATTTGCTACCATGATAGCTACAGGCAAAAGAAACATGAAGTACAGAAAAGGCCACACTCATCTGTACTTTGTCATAGTAGAGATTCAGGAACAATTGAGCTCCTACATAAAGATGAAAATGTGAGTTTCTCCTTTCCTGGCCTCAGGTGCCCTCCCCTGCCATAGGCACCAGCATTTCAGCTGCAGCAATGGGAATATGGGCCATATTGACCCACCCCCACCAAACCCAATGAGAACAGGCACTGGGACCTCCCTTTGGGGAAAAAGGCTAGAATTAACAGATCTGGAAGCCCACATGCTTGACCCTGGCCTAACCTTAGAATCACCTGAGGCACTTCATTAAAACCACATGATGCTCCCACCCACCCAGACCAATGAACAGAAGCTGCAGGGAGGGCACAGGTGATGGTATGTCTTCAAACTGGTCATGGGGTTATAACTGGAAGCCTGGGCTAAGAGCCACTTTGCTGAGCATTGCCTCTCAAACTTCAATGTGCATAGAAAGCATTTGGTATCCAGGCACCAGCCTCATTAATATGATTCTACAGGTGTAAAAGGAGTCCATGGATTGGCTTCATAAGCAAGCTCCCTGTGAATGCTGACGTTGCTTCCCCAGACCTGATATCTGTAGCACTCAGCTAGAGACAGCAGGCACAGTACAGAGTCCCCTACACTTGACACTCTTATCACAACATAAATACTTCTGGTCAAAGAGAAGACCACAAATCACCATCATGAAACAACATTTTCTGCTGGCCCTATAAAGATTACAGAGGCTGGAAAGGCAACTATATCTGAGGAAGTCATTTGGAAAACAACACGTGCACATGCATTAATGCAATTTTCATTGATGATGTACTTCGTGCTCGCAAGTATGCTACAGTGCACTGTGCTGGGAACCTCAAATTGTGGGAGTTAATCCATATAATACCCTGGGAGTCAGGTACTAATTGTCCCATAATTCATACCAGGATCTAGATGTTGGGCACAGATTTTTAATTTTTGTTTCTTTGTCACTGATGAAATAAAAACTATACAAAGTAAAAGATATAAATGGATGGGAGATACATGGAAAGGAACCATGGAAAAGTAATATGGAGGGATTTTCATTGTTGTGTTTATATTTACTTTTTTGTAACCTATGGAACCTCTACCGGATCTGATGGAATGGAAAACAAGTTGGTGGTTTAAATGTCTCTAGAAGCACAGATTTTTAAAAAAAAAAGACAAAAATTAAGGCAGCAAAATATCCAATCCTTTGCAGCCATTTATCCACTTTTGGCTTTAGGGAAATTATGAGTTCCAGCTCTGGAGAGATGGCAGGAGCAGCCACCCAAACTCTGATCTCCTCTCATCAGTTCTGTGAGGGGAGAGTCCAGGGTGGGGACAGAGCTGGACAAGGCTTAGAAGAGCGTGGATCTGGGCATGGCTGTGGCAGGGAGCACACCTAAGGCTCTGATCTCTATGTTGCTGGTTTTTTGATTTTTTTTTTTGTCTTTTCTAGACTTGGTCAACATAAATTCTACTTCCAGAGTTTGTATGTTTTTAATTATTTAAGGTACACTCTTGTCTATTTCATAACATAACAAGTAATTTAACATAGAGCATCAGAATTTTCTAGGACAATTACATCAAATGCTAAATATTTATTCCAAACACAGTAAAACAATAAAAATAACAACAACAATTCTTCTTTCCATGTATGGTGACATCGGAAGTCAGAAAAACAACATCGGAAAGTGGTTTAAATGGAGTCAAATTTCCCTGTATATCTCCACTTCTTCGTACTGACTACATGCTGCTGAATTCAATGATTTAGCAATTTGCTCTAGACTGAAAGTGTCCAGACAGTAGAAACCATGGCTGCTTCATCACTGTTTTTCTCATGGTCACTTGAAATTTATGAAGCCAGTTGGTTATCTATCAGTATAAGTCTCTAAACCTTTTTTTTCTTCATTCACGTACCAATGAAAGGGGATTTTCAATCTCTGTGAAGATGAGAATAAAATATCAAAGAAGAAATAGGACAAGACTTAAAATGATCACGGTTAAAGACATAATTGATGAACAAATTTGGTCATTATATTTTTTTCACAGTTAACCAAAATTTTTTATTATCTCTTATTAATACTTCATGAAAATCTTGTTTAAAAGAGAAAACCAAAATGGTGACAGCTTGTCTCTTTAATAAAATTAGCTGGGCATGGTTGCATACACCTGTAATCCCAGCTACTCCAGAGGCTGAACTGGGAGGATTGTTTGAGCCCAGGAATTTGAGGTTGCAGTGAGCTGTGATCATGCCACTGCACTCCAACCTGGGTGACAGAGTGAGACCCCGCAGAAGAAAAGAAAAGAAAAAGAAAAGAAAGAAAGAATTCACAAAGTATTAGTATGCAACTAACAGTTAAAATTGCATATTTCAACGAGGTGTGGTGGCTTACACCTATAATGCTACACATTTTGGAGGCTGAGGCTGGAGGATTGCTTGAGCGCAGGAGTTTGAGACCAGCCTGGACAACAGAGCCAGACTCTGTCTCTACAAAATAATAATAATAATAATTAATCAGGCATGATGGCATGTACCTGTCACCCTAGCCACTCAGGAGGCTGAGCCTGGAGGATCACTTGAGCCTAGGAGTTTGAGGTTGCAGTGAGCAATGATTATGCCACTGTTCAGGTGACAGAAAGAACACCTGTTTCAAAAATACTGCTTATTTCTGAGGACTTCACTACGAATTAAGATTACAAAGAGTTAAAAATCTCACTAACATATGGAAACTAAACCTAGAGATAAGGAGAGAAAAAATTCTACATACCAAATGTATAAAGAAAATAACATGTGTTTTGTGGTGAAAATAGTTATTAAAAAAAAGACATAAAGATGTTGTTTTTTTCTAAAAAAGTAAGCTTGCCTAGTTTACAGTTTATTTAAAAGTTGCATTAATTAAAAGGATAAAAGAAAAATGAGATAAAATGAATACAGAAGACTGGAGAAAGAGAATGGGAAAAATTCACAAGAGGTGGAAATCTTATCTTGTGTGGTGAGAGCCGATTGAGGTTCAGTAAATCTGTTTATAAAGTTTTATTTAAAAATAGTACATTAATATGAGGATAAAATTTGGTTTTATCTTTTAAACAAGATTTTCATGAAGTACCAATAACAGACAATAAAAGGCTTTGGTTCACCTTCGAGTAAACTGACAAAAATAAAATGACCAAATTTGTTCATCAATTGTGTCTTTAACCATGATCATTTTAAGTCTTGTCCTATTTCTTCTCTGAGATTTTATTCTCATCTTCACAGAGACTGAAAAATCCCCTTTCACTGGTAAAATAATTTCTCTATTTGTAAACTATGGCCAATTTTTTAGCATTTCCATTCTGTGCATCACTCTCAGTTTTCTGGATTGGTGGAATATACAAATAGAGTAATAGAAAATCAACTAAAAAAGTTTACAGAAACTTTTAACATTCCCTGGCCTAAGGCTCTTCTGTTAGTACTGTTTATCTTATGTTTTACCCTCCTTGAGAAACATCAGCTTTCTCCCTTTAAAATAATAGCATGAAGGTCCATGCACCTGGATGAAATAGCCTGCAACTAGCTCTCTTTAAAGGCGATATGCTTCATTATTGCCAAGGTCTTATAAAGCTTCTCACTAAAAATTTTAAATTAAAGATTTTTTGAACTGAGTGCTCCCTGGTGATACAAATATCAAAGATTATGGCCTTCAACATGGGTAATTTCTTTATTGGAAACACGAACAAATAAAAGATTTCAACCAACACTGACAGAATCATATCTGGTATTGTTGAACAATCCCTGTGCTGGTGAATTAAAGAGCAATGTCTCTTCAGACATTTTGTCAGTCCTCTAACTATAGACAGCTCTGAAGAAGTGCAACACTCCACTAGTTCCCACAAAATTTTCTCTCAATCTATTTTAGATGGAGATTCTATTGGGGAAAAAAGGCTAAGCATCTTCCTAGGCAAAAAGAAGATAGCCCCATGCCTTTCTTTGGGAAGATACTTTTGCCTTAGTGGGTGTCACTTCTCATCAATACATGATTAGAAATCTTTCTATAACCTTAGAAAAAATTGCTAATGCAACTATAGTTACCATCACAGCTCAACAAAAAGCTATTGATTCACTGGCTTAGGATGTACTAGGCAATCACACTGCTTTAGATAATATATTACCTGAGCAAGGAGGTGCATGTGTGGTGGCAAACACCTTTTATTGTCTATACATAAATAGTTACCATGAAGTAGAATTTCATCTAGAAAAAATTAGGAAAGAAATCACCTGGCTACAAGTCTCTAAAAAAGAACCTGGATTGAATTTTTGTCATGATGCTTTTTAGGTGGCTCCCTAATGGAATAGGTGTTTTGTTATTGTTCTGGCATACAAGTTCGTTTTTATGCTTATATATATTATATGTGTAGTATTCAACTTATTAATGCTATGTATTATTCTTTTACTTCTTCCAAGAAAAGTAAAATCATAGTATTGCAAGGGCTAGAAAAATTAACACAAGCAACAGTAGTTATGAAAATCAATGACTTGACTGAAGTCTCATTTTTACCACTCTGTGAGACAATCCCAATTTGGCTTTTGAGTGCTCTTAAAATTCCTCACTAAAATGTTTCCTCTTCCCCTTGGCTCAGTGTCAGACAGGATTATATGAGAATGAGATCCCTGGCAACAAGGAACATCTTGACAGTCAGACTTTGATCAATGCTGTTAAAAAGAAAGATTGTGATCAAAAAGGAGAAATTAGAAAAAATAAAGTTGTATTTGAGCAATGCAAGCCTCCTTTAAATTATCAGGCCCAGAGAGGCACAATGATAGGGCAGCAGTTATGTCCCACTCCCCTTGATCCTTGAACTAAGAAATCACACCACAAATCTGCCATGTGGACTCCAAGCTGACACCACAAATAGTGATAAGGTAACTAACAATGTCACATGCTAAACACCATAACTCATACCTTACAGCTCAACAATGTACAGCCAGTCACTAATCAATGTTATTTCTGTGAGGAAAATTTCTGACAAACAACTTCATATTGGCTTACTTCTTGCCTCCCTTTCAGCCTTTAAAAATCTAATTATGACAAAGACCAAACAGAATTCAGACCCAAGGTTACTTTGGTCTGAGTTTTCCGGGCAACAATTCTCACGCTGGCTCAAGTAAATTCTTTAAAATTGTATTTTGTGCCTCAGTTTCTTCCATTATGTCAATGAATTTAGACAGTGTGAACATTTGGGGACAAAAACAAGAATGACACTGTTAACAGCAACAAAAAATAAATTTGAAACAACTCAAGTTTCATTAGCAGTAGAGTGGGTAAGTTAATTGGGTGATCTACAGTCTCATTGATTCTGCTAGGGTCCTGGCAGCTGTGGCACTTCCCCAAGGCTGTGTGCAGCAGCCACATGTCTGGCCTGTACAGAAGCAGGGCCACGTTCAGGGGCAACAGGGTGCAGGGGGTGGCAGTGCCCAGGAGCCAGGTGGCATGAGGCTGGACCTGGGCAGCCACCCTGACTGCGCCAGCAGCCTAGCCATGGTGCACTGTGAGGTACTACAGCTGGTGCCAGACCCAAGAGGGAGCCACCAGATTTTTTAAGTTTAGGGCACAGTCCCATAACACTGCCAAGACTGCAGATACCAGTGGCAAGCCCTGGGTCCCATCTATACTTCTGAGCAACTGCCTATAAATCAGGGGCTTCCATATGCCTCCTCAAGTTCAATAATTTGAAAGAATCACTCACAGAACTCAGCAAAACATTTTACTTGCTGTTTTATTACAAAGGAAAATACCCAGGACTAGCCAAGTGAAAGAGATGTATAGGACAAGGAAATGTGGTGGGGGAAGGTGGGATGAATGTCCTGGTAAATAGGTCTGAGTAAAGAAATCCCACATCTTTTATGTTCTGCAAGAGCAGCCAATGGCATACAAAGATCCTTCCCATTATGACAGATGATGGTTTTTTTCACTTATCACATAGCCAAACAGACTCTAAAAATTTTCATTTTTACCTTGTCAACAATTTGCTGAAAACTTTTATTTTCAGTGATGAGAACAAAATACTGTTTACCAAACTTTCCTTCAGTTTCTCTCCTCCCTGGCTGCTGTACTTTGGCCCGCCCTCAGCCTCAGCCAACATATACAAGCCCTCTTTATGCCCCTCCCAAGAACAGGCTGACTTCAGGGTGAAATATTCTCTGACCTAGGATCTGATTTTAACATACTCCATCCTGCTCTTCCTCCTTGCCTTCTTTTTAATCTTCTTTGTTCTTCCCTATGAAAAAAAAGCCCCTGTCTGCCTAAACTTTGAGATGTTGGCAGATCATATAGTTGGTGCTTTTACCAATTCGCAAAACTTCTTTATAATAAGGTTACATTTAACTTAAATTAAAATTCACTTTATTATATAATGTCTAAAAACAGCCCAAGAAAAAAACAATTACACCCTCAGAAAGCGCATCACACCCCTGCTTCCATCCCAACCCTGACCACACATGCCTGAGAATCCCCAGGTTCCTAGGGCTCTGTAGCTTCTCTCAGTATAAAGGGCTCCTTTCTTGGTTGTTGTAAACAGACTGGGGCACCTGGAGGGGAGGCTCCCCAGGAAGAAGTATCTGGGCCTTCAGTGGTCTCCTTTTGCTAGATCAGCATTGACCTTTGCTTGAAGTCTCTGAGCCCAGGTCTCTGCTGTCCAGTTAAGGTTTTTTACACAGTTTTAAATAAGAGCCAGTGTTTGAAGAATCCAGCAAAATCACTCAAACTCAGTGTTTATATTTACAGAAGGGAAGAAAATTATAGGGCACTTACATTTCACATCTCAATAGGAAAACCAAAAATTATCCTTTTCAAACAGTAAACACATCATTTAATTATTTCCATTACAACAAACATTTAGCAAACAACGAATTATATATGCACACTTCTAGTAATTCCAAGTTCTGTCACAAAAAATTTAGCCATTAACTCTGACATCCAGATCACAGGAAATAGAACAGAATTGTCCACTGTTAAAAATTCCCCACCCTGAATAACAGAGAAACTGATGTTTTGGTGAGTATTTACAATTCACCAATTTATCTGCCATAATTTCTTCTGGAAATGAATTCACTTTTCTGAAGCCATCATGGTAAAGACATTTTTCCTATTTCTTCTCCCCGGTAGCATTACCAAAGCTAAGCCCTGAGATTCTGTTTGAAATCACCTCAAAACAGAGCAGACCACAAAACCTTACAACACTTACTCTGGGGAAGAAAAACAGTAAATAAGAATCATTAACAAATGGAACAAACAACTAGATTTTTTCCCTGAAAGTCACCCCTTTATTGCCTCATTGGAAATATATTATCTTTCAGGTTTCACTGATAAAATATATTTTCCAGTTAATGAACAATCTTAAGATGACAAGTCCAGGGACGGGTGGTGCTGACTGCAGTACAGACATGTTGTGACTCCAGTGTCAAGTCAGACCGTCCTATCACTTGGGAAACCCTCCCACCCCCATCCTCCTCATTGAAGGACGCAGTAACCACCATTCTAGGAGACCCTGCTCTGCCTCTGTGTGCCTAAAGTGGAATTTGCTTTGCAGGTTCTTGCACTGCCTCACTTGGGTGGGTTTTCCTTGTCCTTTGAGACAGTTTTTTTTTTTCCCCCTTCCTTCAAAAGTCTGAAAGAATCCAGAGGGCAGCAGTCACTTCTGCCCTTTCCCCTCAATACCAGCATCCTATTAGGTGAGCACCAGTGTGTCTACATGGAATGGAAGCTCGGGTTGGGGAAAGAAAACCTTAATGTCCCACGGGGTTAGCTTTTCAGATGAAAGGGACAACAGGAGACTCCTCTCAGCACCAGGGCACACAGCTGTTCCCCCCAAGAAGTTCCACCCCCACACCTCAGGCTGTCCTCTGGGAGGAGATAAACCAGGGCTGACATTCACTAGACACTCCAGGAGACATGACGGCTATGAGCCTTTGGGTCATCCCCAGACAGTCGTAAAACCAGCATCAGGAAAAGACAGAAGGATGGCTGAGGACACATCACCCTATAAAGTTTCCAAGGGGTAACTTCAACATAAAGGTAGTCTAGTAAGGTGTGTGTGCCTAGGGAAGATAAAAGGAAGAGAATCACAAAGATTTTTTTTATAGGGGAGCATTAGGTGATTATTCTCTGCTTTCCTCTCATGTGAGATGTTCAGAAACAGAACACAAATATCTTAAAAAGAGATCATCACCACTCTGTGAAAAAATAATCAACAATTAAAATACTGTCTTTTAAAAATAAAAAAAGGAAAAATAGTTGTTAATGTTATAAAGTGGAAAGCAGTAATAGGCATTTGGGAGTGTGAGGAAGGCACTCAAAATTTAGGATTTTCAACAGACCCCTAGGACAGGAAGACTGGGCAAACTTGATCTGAGTCTAGGACTTGAGAACCTGCTTGCCGTACCTTTGGAAAATGCAGGGAAAACCATTCCTCCTGAGAGGTGTTAAAATAATTAAATAGAGAGAAATTAAACAGAAGTGGCTCTAGTGTCCTGGGTTTCTACCTAAGGAAACACAATTCTAACTCCAATGCATTTCCTCTAAATTAGAACTTAGAGGAGAACAAAACGCAAGTTTAACCAATCACAAACTGCCAGTAAAGCTGAGTACATAACCAGAAAACAGCCACCTGGGTAGTCCACATAAGGCCAGTACATCGCTGTATCCAATCAATTACTGACTGTAGTTTGCTACCTCATAAAAAGCCTCTCCTTCAAGCCCTTCCAGGGTCCCAAAACCACAAACCATGGTTGAGGGCTTCTAGATTCACAAATTGCTATTTGCTCATTTTTAAGTTTTCACACTCCCTCAGATTAATTTTTAATAGGAGAAAGGAGGTATGGGGACCTCACGGACTTCAACGCCTCCGAGGCATAAACCCCGCACACCGAGTGGAGATTCTCCCCTGAAGACTGTCCCATCTCCCCGCACAATCTGGGGGAGACGCTGGGCTGTGGGCGCAGAGCTGCACAGAGAGGGATGCCAGATGCGGCCAAAGTAAACGTGAAGGGACAGTACGGGATGCCCAGGGTTCCAGTTGCCCACCCTGCCCCACCCTGTGGCCAGAGGGACCTGAGGGCTGAGGCGTGCCAGTGGCCAACTTCAGTCTCCAGACTTCCGAGCTGACGCGGGGAGGCCCGGGTTCACCACAGCCGCTTCCGGTGGCTCCGACCAGCCCCCTCCCCTCGCACAAGACATCCCACCGGCACACTCACCATTTCCCAGCTTCTGGGGTGTCCCAGTGTGCTCTCTATGGATCTCCCAGTACCTGCAAGTCATAGGGTGACTGAGACCGTGGCAGAGACACGGAGACAGTCCTGGAGACGGAACAGTGGAGAGGGTACCTCCGCTCCTCGCCCCGCGCAGGAAACAAAGGCCGCGCCAGATTCCGGAAGCCGCCTCCTTCTTTCTGGCTGTGTACCTGATTGGACAGTCCTCACCTCAGCACCCCTGATTGGATAAGGCTCTAGGTCCCACCCCTCTGGCCATGAGTGACAGAAAACACGATCCGACTAGGGCTGACTCAGGCCAGAATAACAGGTTTCTCCCTGTAGCTCTTCAGTTAGGCCGTTGCCCCTGGTCTGGGACATGCTCTGCCCCGGGGGACATTTGTATTTAACATTGAATATTAATTATATTCTTATGAATTTTATATATATTATATATACACACATACAGTAAATATATACGTTATTCACAAATGGAAATAACATAATAACAATTAAGTTACACTTTGAGATTTTCTAACCTTCTTGGCCTCTGGTCTTTTGAGGAGGAGCCTGAGCCTTGAAAATGGAGGCACTCCTCTAAGGCAGCAATGCCCAATAGAAATAATATGTGAGGTACGTGTGTCATTTAAAATTTTCTAGTAGCCACATTAAAAAAAAGAAACAAGTAAAATTGATTGTAATAGTTTATTTAACCCAATATATCCAAAATATTGTTTTTATATTTGATCAATATAAAATTATTAATGAAGTTTTTTTTGGGGGGGGATACTGTTTTTTGGTACTGTTCCTTTGAAACTCATTTCATGTTTTAAGTATTTAGCACATCTCAGTCCAGACCAGCCAGATTCCAGGTGATCAGTAGCCCCACATGGCCAGTGGCTGCCACACTGAAGTGCAACTCTGAGGGCTCTGACTCCTGTGACCTCAGAGAGGTGAAGGGCCTGAACCATGCTTTTTTGTCAGAGGAAAGGTAACACCCTGTCCCTAGTATCATCTCTCTTCAGGCCCAAGAGTGGGAGAGATGGTGCCCCAAAAGAGAACAGGGGCTGTAAGCAGGAAGTGTCCACAGGTAGAACACTGCTTTTCACCTGCTGCTTGGAGGGGACCTATCCCTCTTCCAAAAATCATACACTGAACAAAGGATGATGGGGCCCCAAGATGAGCGAACCCCAAGATTGTGGTCACAGAACTCTGCAAATACATTACAAAACATGGAATACACATTTAAAACATGATTTCTGTTATGCGGAATGTTAGTGTTAAGATGTAGGATTTCCAAAGGTGACTGAAATCTGATAGTACATCTATGGCCTCCAGGGATTAGTGGCCCCCACATATCAACCCAGTGGCCAGGACTTGAGCCTCCAGCAAGGGCAGTGGTGGGCACAGCACCAGCTCCTTCTCCTGTGGCCTGTACAAAGCGGCAGAGAGCTCAGGGCTGGCCTAGGGAACAAGGGACATGGAGCCCATGAGCAGTGGGTGGTAAGGGCCCAGGTGCTCTCTACTCTGTGCCTGAGCATCACTTCAGCAGATGGGCTTGGGTCTGGCACATCACACAGGGGATAACCTGATGGTCTGGTGACTGTAGAGCATGTGCTCATAGGCCAGAGGCCATTCCATATTAACTTACAGAAGACACACAGCTCTAACTTATGGATAGTTAGGAAAATGTAATGGTGTCATTAGGTAAGAATGACATTCTTAGTAACACCCACAGAGATAATCTTGCACAAAGATTTTTGGCAACACCACTGTCCATACTTGCAGGAACATTTAGAGTGCTCTCTTCCTAATTCTAATGCTACACTGTCTTCTACTCATTCACCTGAATTTGTCCCATCCAGATCTGATGATGATCCTCGAAATCCATCACCACAATGTGCAGGAAGATGATTGCCTTTCTTTCTTATGGAATGGGGCTGATGTGCAGTATGCTAGGCATTTTTATTGAAATGTTTATATGCTTTGTATAAATACTGTGATAGAAATACAAACATCTTACACAATAGTAGAGATAATTATTTAATAAAAACCTGTCACAAATAGTACCAATCAAAAAGCTTCAAAATTTTTATTTTCTCATCATTTTCAATGATCAGCTCCAGCTATCCTAGTGGCTTTTTTTTTTTTTTTTTTTTGAGACAGAGTCTCACTCTGTTGCCCGGGCTAGAGTGAGTGCCGTGGCGTCAGCCTAGCTCACAGCAACCTCAAACTCCTGGGCTTAAGCGATCCTACTGCCTTAGCCTCCCGAGTAGCTGGGACTACAGGCATGCGCCACCATGCCTGGCTAATTATTTTTTGTATATATATATTTTAGTTGTCCATATAATTTCTTTCTATTTTTAGTAGAGACGGGGGTCTCACTCTTGCTCAGGCTGGTCTCGAACTCCTGACCTCGAGCGATCCACCCGCCTCGGCCTCCCAGAGTGCTAGGATTACAGGCGTGAGCCACCGCGCCCGGCCCCTAGTGGCATTTTAAAGCAAATATAACAGACCACATTATTTAGTTTGTAGGTGTTTCATTGTCTATTTCTAATGAATCAAAAAATCTAATGCAACTACTGCTACCATATCTAACTAAATTTACTATTTTCTTTAGATCAAATAAAAACTCATTTTCAGTAATGTTTGTGATTACAATTCTAGGGGCCTGCAACCACCAAAGATTTTGTATAACCCATCTTAATTTTTACATACAATATTTAGCTAGGGACTCCAAAATTGAATATATTCATTGGAAATTAAAGGCCATAGAATATGATTACTGATTAAAATGTCAAATGAATAGACATATGTTCCAAAGCATTTTATTCAGAAAAAAACCACAAAATAATAATAAAAAAAAAGATTCAGTGCTGAAAAGAATGTATTAATGTAAAGTGTAGATAAAAACTTTGCTCAGTTTTCAGAGCAAGAGGAAAAGAATGCAGTGTCTAACAAAAATTTTGGCTCCATTTGACATGGCATTTGAGTAAAAACCAAAAAGAAGGAGCTAGAAAAAGAGAGAGAGAGAGAGAGAGTCACTTATGGAGTGAGACCCCTTCAGAAAGATCAGCCTCAAATTTGAAAATATTGGAAGAAGCAGATGATATTCTAGGAATTGATAGCCAACGTCCTCTTACCATATGGTAAAGGACATTTAAGATAGACAACCCAGGCCGGGCGCGGTGGCTCACGCCTGTAATCCTAGCACTCTGGGAGGCCGAGGTGGGCGGATCGTTTGAGCTCAGGAGTTCGAGACCAGCCTGAGCAAGAGCGAGACCCCATCTCTACTAAAAATAGAAACAAATTATATGGACAGCTAAAAATATATATAGAAAAAATTAGCCGGGCATGGTGGTGCATGCCTGTAGTCCCAGCCACTCGGGAGGCTGAGACAGGAGGATCGCTTGAGCTCAGGAGTTTGAGGTTGCTGTGAGCTAGGCTGACGCCACGGCACTCACTCTAGCCTGGGCAACAGAGTGAGACTCTGTCTCAAAAAAAAAAAAAAAAAAAAAAAAAGATAGACAACCCAAAATAAGTGACTCAGGCAAAGGTCTCAATCAATGGAGGTTTATTAAGCCAAAGTTTTAGGATGTGCCCAGGAAAAACACAAGCCACAGAAAAACCTGTGGCTATTTTTGTGATGAGGAATTTGGGAACTTCAGTATTTAAGAGGAATAAAAGATACAGAAAGAAAAGAAAGAGGAGGGTGCTCAGCAGTGAGGCAAGATGGCTACATTCTGTGAGGTTCAGGAAAATCTACATTTTTACATAAGATAAGGTGAGTGTTAGAAGAGAAAGGGGGAGGGAAGGAAGCATCAATTATGTGTTTGATCTTGTCTTGTCTGTTCTTCACCTGGGAAGATAAACTCATAATTCATTATTAATGTGGAATTGAACAGATTTCACTTTTAGGAGCTAGACAGCTTACAGACGCAGAGTTGCAATGTGCATGTCCTTGCTTATGAGAGACCAGCAAACTTCCTTATGAATGATCTGGGGGGGCAGTCCTTCACAGGGGCCTGAGGCCTTTACCTGCCCTTTTTGCATAAGGAGCTGGGGAGTGTGGTCCTGAAATTTCTATTTTTATTTACAGGTTGATTAGAAAGAGAAGACCCTACCTAATGGAGGAAACTATGAAAAGAAAGTGTTAGAAAAAAATGTGACTCATCATTTTGATCAGATCTCAGAACAGAATGTACAAAGAATATTTAACACTTAGACCTTGTCATGAGGCTGAGCCTTGCACTAAAGGGAGTCACTTATGTCACACTGAACCCCAGGAACTGTAGGATTAAAAGTGTGCCAGCTGGCCTACACATGACCAGATAACCACATTTGTCTCTCTCATGTGAAGTAGAGTTATTGCCTCTTCCTCTGTCTCATATTATGGGGACACCAAGTTTACCTCAATTACATTGATGAAAATGTTTCTCAGACTTGGGCTAATGGCATTAATAAGTGGGAAGTAAAGAAAATTTAGAGAAGAGAAACCAGCAGGAGCCCCATGAGGAGGCTGATGCAGGCATCACCATGGAGGATAGGGTGGCCCAGACCAGGGTGGACCCAGTGGAAGTAGTGAGAAGTGGTCACATGCTGTGTATATCTGAAATACTTGCTGTTAAGTTTGGTGTAGAATGTGAGGTGAAGATAATAGTCCAGGATTAATCAAGTTTTTTTGGTCTGTGCAAGTAAAAAACTATGAACTGGTTGGTCTGGGCTAGAGGAAGATTTAGGCATCACTCATATTAAATATCTTTGAAAGTCAATTTGTATAAGAAACAAATGTAGTATTGGAAGACTCAATATTTGTAAAATGTAATTAAGGTTAAATGAGGTCATAATGTTGGTTTCCTAATTCAACAGGACCAGTTCTTATGATCCTATGAGAAGAAGAAGAGACACAAACACGTGTGCACAGATAAAGGCCATGTAAAGAGGCAGCAAGAAGGGTCCATCTAAAGGCCAAGGAGAGAGGACTCAGGAGAAACCAAACCTGCAGACACCTCATGTTGAACTTTCTGCTTCCAGCTTTGAGAAAATAAATTTCTGTTGTTTAGGCCACCCAGTCTATGGTATTGTTTTATGGAAACCCTAGTAGACAGAAAACAAAGGCTAAGCCTACATGTTTTCAAGATTTAATATAAATCTAAATTAACCAAGATGGTATGATATTGGTATAAAGATAAGCAAATTGGCAAATGAAACCTAATAGAGAATCTACAAATAAACCTGTACATATATGGGCACCTGATTTTTTTTTTTTTTTTTTTGAGACAGAGTCTCACTCTGTTGCCCAGGCTACAGTGAGTGCCGTGGCGTTAGCCTAGCTCACAGCAACCTCAAACTCCTGAGCTCAAGCGATCCTCCTGTCTCAGCCTCCCGAGTAGCTGGGACTACAGGCATGCACCACCATGCCCGGCTAATTTTTTCTATATATATATTTTTAGCTGTCCATATAATTTGTTTCTATTTTTAGTAGAGATGGGGTCTCGCTCTTGCTCAGGCTGGTCTCGAACTCCTGAGCTCAAACGATCCGCCCACCTCGGCCTCCCAGAGTGCGACACCTGATTTTTGACAAAGGTGAAAAGGCAAATAATTTGAGGACGGATTGGATTTTCAACACATGGTACTGGAACAACTAGATAATCATTTGCAAATAAAATGAACTTGAATCCATACCACACACCACATAGAGAAATGAACTCAAAATGCATTAGATATAAATGTAGAACCTAAAAATATAAAATATCTAGAAGGTAGTTATTTTTAATATCCTCAAACTAGATATAATCTAAATGTCCACTAACAGGTAAATGGATACAATGTATTATATTTATGTAATGTAACACAACTCAGTAGTAAACAGAAATCAACTTTTAAAGCATGAAAAAACACAGATTAATGTCAAAATACTATTGATAAGTGAAAGAAACAAGACCAAAAAGAGTATATACTATATAATACTTCCATTTTGTAAAATTCTTTTAAAAGACAAACTAATCTGTAACAATAAAAAGCAGGTCAGTGATTGTCAGGGCAGGACAGTGAGGGAGGACTGAGAGGTGGAGATTATGAGGGACATTAGAAAACTCTGGAAGGTGATGGATATAGTTATTGTCTTGATCGTAGTGATGGTTGTTTTCATAGGTGCTTACATATCAAATTGTGTCAAACTTATTAGATTATACATTTTAAATTTGTACAATTGACTGTATGTCAACTATACCACAAGAAAAAATGGAAGAAAAACCATATGTGGATGTATCTTCTCTGCATATAATGTCCATAATTAATAAAAAAACTGAAACTAATTGGTACAACAAGCACAATGTTCTGTATTGATTCTAAAAGCTAGAAAAAAGTCATCAAATAATATGTACTTAAGATTCCCAAGATGTCCTCTTTGGCTCTGACAAAAATTTATGCTACAGACCGTGTCCAACAGCTATGAAGTAGTCCTGAGACCTAGACTGCTACCTGTTGTTAGGCTTAACATCAACTTCATCAGAGTCACCTTCAAAACGATTGCATCAGCATCGCATAGGGGCCACCCTGTAAACAAGACAGTAACAGAAGCAGAACATCATTCAGTTCCTGAGAAGAGGCTACTACTTCCTAGCCCACGGCAGATTAGCCTCCAAGATAGAGTTACTTCTCCCTCCACAGAGCTGCCTCCCCAGTGCTATAGAGCCCTTAGGGCTCAGAGGAACACAACGGAAACTCTTATTCAGGAAATCTGGGTCCTGTCAGTTCTCAAATAAAAGGAAATTAAACTTACACACTGCCCCATTGTTTTCTAATTTATCCTTTCTTCTTTTCCCTCTCCACAGAAAAAGCTCCAGAATTTTTTTTTTTTTTTTTTTTTTTTTTTTTTTTTTTTTTGAGACAGAGTCTCGCTTTGTTGCCCGGGCTAGAGTGAGTGCCGTGGCGTCAGTCTAGCTCACAGCAACCTCAAACTCCTGGGCTTAAGTGATCCTACTGCCTCAGCCTCCCGAGTAGCTGGGACTACAGGCATGCGCCACCATGCCCGGCTAATTTTTTTTTGTATATATATATTTTAGTTGTCCATATAATTTCTTTCTATTTTTAGTAGAGACGGGGTCTCACTCTTGCTCAGGCTGGTCTCGAACTCCTGACCTCGAGCGATCCACCCGCCTCGGCCTCCCAGAGTGCTAGGATTACAGGCGTGAGCCACCGCGCCCGGCCCAAAGCTCCAGAATTTTTAAAAAACCTTCTAAAAATGCACAATGCACTAAGCAGGATCTAGTCATTAAGGTAAACTGGAGGCTGGGAGATGGGGGCAAGTGTTTGGAGGCAGAGAAAGGACACTCAGCTGCCTCTCTGGGTAGGGGCACAGGAGGCTGAGGTTGAGGAGGTGTCAGGGACAGGCCTTGCATGGGCACCTGAGAGCAGGTGCTCACTACCACTACCACTCTGACGGCACAGGGCATCATCCCTGTCCTGGGCATATTCCTCCCTGAGCTATTAATGCTGGATGGCACATGGAGCATCATGTGGGTGTGAGTGAGCCTGGGGCAAGCAGGTCAGAAACCAGGACCCTGAGGTTTGGGAGGAGAGAGCCCTGGACTGAGCTGCACTGGGCCCCCAGCTCCACTGCTCACCAGCCTGGGACTGGGTTGAGGGGCCTCAGTTCTCTGCTACTTGAGGCATCATTGCCAGAAATTTAATATGCCCTGCCAATTCCTTTTTTCTTTTTTCCATTATTATCCAGCTCCATGTTCTCCACAACCAGGCTCCACTGCTGGTGCCACAGCTGTGGGTGGACGCTCAGGTGGGAGGACTGAACCACAGGCACTGCCCCAGCCCCTACCACCACCTCCTCCCAAGGACAAAGACCCTGCCCCTGCAACCAGGCCCACCTAGATACCCTGATGTGATGCTACTAATGCTCTCCATGGAACTCCTGTAGTTCTTCAGCCAGGAGATGACGGGAGTGGGGTTGCTGGTGACAGGGCAGCAGAAGCAAATGGTGTGGGTGGCAGCATGGCTAGCAGCTTCTTGTCCAACCACTGGGGCTGAGTCCAGTCAGGGCCCTGCCAGCAGATGTGCACATGAAGGTGATAACAGGTAGAAGCAGAAGCCCATCTGACCTAACATCCCCTTCCAAAGCTGCCCCTGCCCACCCCCATTCTGTTTCCCCTCTTCTGTAGGAAGAATGTTGGCCTTTCAAAGACCCCTGCTGGGGCTGGATCAAGCTCACAGAAGCCTCAACACCATATCCCCCCCACCTCCCCGTCCCGCAGGGGGAGGACCAGGACCCAGCAGGCTGCCCAGCTGGGTGGATGAGACAGGAGAGGCCTTGGGAGGACTTTAGCAGGGGAGAACCCAGCTACCTGCAGAGCCAGGAGCCTCACAGGCAGAATCTGAGACATACGCCGCCCTCTGCAGAGCTCAGGGCCTGGTGGGTATGAGGATGACATTCTGGAGATCCCACCTCCTCCCCATCCAGGTTTCCAGAGCTGACACAACCACTCCCTCACGGCCCAACTGGTTTTTCTCCTTCCTGGGGGCTGTGGTGGGGGCTGCCTTCCTGCTGGACTTTTGGGGAGGCTGGACTGTCACCTCCCAGGAAACAAGTACTGGAGACTCAGGAGAGAGGATGGGAGCTCCCCCTCCCCATGGTGACCTTGATGACAGCCACCCATAGGGACACACTCATCTCTCAGGGGAGGATGCCGAGGCACAGGTGGGAGCAGCGTGGACAGATGCTGAGAAAAGGCACTTCTTAGAGCTCTGAGCTGCCTCCCAGGCCTCCTGGGAGAGCCCAAAGAGAGGGACAGAGAGAGTCTAGCAGACTGTGGCAGGAGCTGTTTCCCAGGACTGGGAGATCACAAGGGCTCAACACTGCCCACTGCCAGATGGTGCCTTCTGGAAGGCAAATCCCCAGTGACACTCACAGCCAGACCCCATACAGGGCAGGAACATTGAACACTTGCCTGGGGCCACCAGGAGGGCAGGGGCAAGCAGAAACCCACAGAAAGGGCATCAGAGTGTGTGGTTGAGGCAGGGCCAAGGGGGCAGCTGAGCTGGAACAGTTCCATCCTCCCCTGGGGGCTGCTCCCCTGGTTCCCCCAGCTGCACCTCCCTGGCTGGTTCTTCCCCATCCCCTTGCCTGCTCACTCCAGAGGGCACAGGGGCTCAGTCTACACACCATCGGTCCCCAAGTTGTAACTGTCCCCCCAGTATATCCCATGATGACCCTAATATGCATGAACACATCTCTCAGCTCCTCCAAAACCAGAAGCCCCACCTCCCTGGCTGGCTCCCCCATGGCTGGGCAAAGTCCACCTGCCACTGTCACAGGCCAAACCCCCAGGCATTGTCCCCTGGCTGCTCTCTCACACCCACAGTCCATCTGCCAGAAAAGGAGCTGCCAGCTCCCCTTTACAGTCCCACAGCTACTTACCCTCCCACTGGGCTGGGGCAGTCACCTGCTGGTGTCCTTAACCCCTTGGTCCATCTGTCTCACAGAAGCCACCTGAGCCCTCGTGCCCTGTTGTACTCACCTGTGGTGGCCATCACATCCAGGGCCATCACAAAGTCCCCACAGGCCAGCCCTGGCCTCCTCACTGTTCCTGGGACACCCAGAGTTCTGTGCCTCAGTCTCCCCATCTGCAGCACGGGGTGGCCCCAGCCTGCCACCCAGAGTCCAGGCCCAGACATCCAGAGACATCTCAACCTCTCAATGGCACAGATCTTCCTCTGCCCTGAGGGTATACTATGTGATCCCAGGGAGGTCACCCCCCAGGCCTTGGTGGCTGTTAAGGGCAGAGTGTGGTGGGTGGGAAGCAGGCCCCACCCCAGCCATCCCTGAGTGGCTGGAATCTGGTCTCACCTGTGTCTTTGGCCTTGTTCTCCCATCTCCCTCACCTCCTAAGGATGAAGACCAGCAATGCAGGAGAGGGTGCAAGTGAAGGGAAAATGTCCCTTTCCCCCCTTTGGGTCCCATAGCATCTGCTCCCACCAACATTCCACCCCCACGCCCACCCCAACAAGGTGCTGACCCCAACCAGGTGCCTCATGCCAAGAACAGCTCACTGGGGCAGCCCAAGGAGTGCTGCGTCCTAGAGGGGTCTTACTGGCCTGGGAAGCATTTCCCAATCACAGAGCCTTTCTGATTTTGCCATTTAATACTGTCCCTGTGCCTCAGTTTCCCCTACTGTGGCACAAGGCAAAAATCCCAGCCTGAAGGCCCGGGGGCCCAGAAAGCCCACAACACCAGGTTAAATAGCTGCAGCATGTGAGAGTAGGGGGGAGAAAGACATTCCCTGCACTGGGTCTCTTTCCTGGGGACTGATGTCCCTCAGGCCATGGCAAGGCTAGGGTACTGGGGAGGACCACGTGTCCTGCCTGGGGAACTTTGCTTCCAGTTCTGGGTCACTAGAGTTGAGGCACAGGGGTGGGATGGAGGAGGAGCAATACCCCATCGTAAGGGCCTTGGGTCAACCCCAGAGAACAAGCAGCAAATTCAGACTTGTGTCTGAAGCTGGCCACCCCAAGGGATTTGGGTTTTGGGGTGAGATGAGGGCCTGGGGTTAGGGAACAAAGCATTCTGGTTTTCGACAAGCATGAAATTCTTTGCAGCTCTCTGGGGTACAGGATGTGTAGTCAGATATGAGGTTTCAAAGAGCCCAAGAAGAGACGGGCACCAGGAAGGGCCCCTGAAGCCAAGGGCGAAAGTCCAGCAGCCTTCCTGCCTCCCCACCTGTTGCCCCACTTGGAGACTTTCCTCGGTTTCTTAACCAACTCAGAAGAAGAAAAAAAGAGAGAGGGGGAGAGATATCTGGAGGCCAGGCAGGCAGAGGGCTTATGGGATTATCAGTCTAATTATTGATACAACCCTGACATTATAGGGCCTCTCAGACAGGTGAGGAAACTGAGGTTCCAGGAAGGCACCCAGAGCCAGGGCGGGCAGCCGGCAGCCTGGAGCCCCGGAGGCCCGGGCAGACCCCCCAACCGCACCAGAGGCGGCTCCACTCCCCGCTCATTCCCGCGTAAATCTCTCAGGCCGGCGTGGCCGCCCGCCCTCCCCCAGCCCCCTCGCTCACCTGCCATGGCCTCCCAGCGCGCCGCTGCCAGGTGGAGATGGAGGTGCCTGCGGCCCCTCCCCCAGGCTGGGAGCTTGCTGTCCCCAGGGAGCGGGCTCCTGGCAACTGCCCTCCAGGCCACTCTTCTCTGCTTGGCGGCCTGGAGCCTGGCAGTGCGCGTGCCTGAGGGTGGCACCCGGAGCGCTCGCCTGGTTTGGCTGGGGCGTAGGGGCAGCACCTCGGGGACCGCGGCGCCTGTGCAGTGTGAGCCCAGCAGACCCTCCCCTCCCCTGGCCCCACGGCCCCTCCCAGAAGAACTTCCACGTCTGGCTGGACCTTGACCGCCAGCGGGCCCCACGCCCCTGGGAAATCCGCCCTCTCACCTCCGCCTGGCCTTGCACGTGCATCCCCGGGGGCAGACCCCTGAGCCCACCAGGTCATGAGAGCAGGGCGAAGGCAATGGCGGCACCAGAGGGTGTCACCTCGTCTTGCCAGCCTCTGGGATGAGGGACAGGGGCCGGGCTTCAGCTGACGCACGCACACCCACCCTCGAAAGTCCACCCTCTGGCTTTGGCCCAAGCTGGCAGGGCGGGGCTGTGGTCGCCACTCCCAGGCAGGTTTCCCAGCTGTGGTCTCTTCCTTAGGCGGTAGCCCTGCTCCAGATGCCACGCAAATCGCTGCACTGGCTCTGGCTGCGATCTTCGCGGAGGGGGAGTAACGGGAACGCCGGCACTGGTCCCACGGTGCCACTCACACCCGGCGACCCCTCCCCACCAGGCGCCTGTTCGGGTCTCCGACGCCTCTGCCCGCAGTTTCCCGGCCCTTCCCTTGTGCCACCGGGTCCTTCCTCACAGGCGGCTCTCCGCAGGACGCGCTGCTCGGTGTCCCGGGGCTCCGAGGCGGTGCCGCCCACCACAACCGCCGCCAGACAGAGAGCGCGGGCGCGGCCCGGGCGCCCATGAGGGGCCGCGGCGTCCTCAGGCGGTGGCGCCGGCAGACTGCGCCCCACGCCGGCTCGGGCACCCGCAGGAGGAGGCTTCGGAATCTGCTTGGGTGGGGGTGGGGGTGGGGTGGGTAGGAGGAGGAGGGCAGCTGGTCACCTGGGCTGCGGGGGCGGAAAACTTTCTAGGGCAGGAAGCCAGCGCCACGGCCGTGGCCGCCGCAGGGACCGCTCCGGATCCGAGCTCGCCAGATGTCCCGGCCCCTCTGCCCCGCGCCTGCCCAGACCTGGCTGCCGCCGGCCCCAGCTCCCGCCGCGTCCCTCTGGCTGGGGACTGCAGGGGTGACGAGTGGGCCCGCGGGTGTGGGAGGCCAGTGACCACTCGCTCTGGCTCACAGGGGCTCTGGGACACGCGCTTCCTGGTGGGCGGTTAGGGGTAGGGGTATGAATATTTTGTGAGGAACAATTTGTCAAAAGTGGCGCTTTGTTTCCCTAAGGGAAGAAACTGGCTTTGTAATTACATTCTTATTTACTTAAAATTGGTAGAGTCTAATTATTGTATGATGTACCCATGATTCTGTCAGTAAATTTAAGCACATTTTTATTAGTTTTTGTCGGTTTAACTAATCTTTTGTTTGTCTCTATTTTTAAAACGAATTTTAAATTCTATCTGAAATCATTAAGATACCTGCAGAAAAATTTCAATGAGAGGAGGCGAATATTCTTTTTCCGGAGGAACTTACATCTCTGGCTAAATATTTGTCCCCTTGTTATGGTTTTTAAGTCAGTTACTTTATTAAACTTTAGTTTTAGGAAAAAAATACTAGTCAAAATGTTCTACAGTCTTTGGAATGTTTAAAGAAATTCTGTTCCAGTAGCGATATACCAATCTTTAGAATTCTAAGTATTCTAGGGTTTCAGATTGAAGGCATGCTTGAAAAATTCATGCCATATCAATTCTGTTGTAAAATGATTTTCTTTACCCTGAACAAACAAACAAAAAAACCCCCAATGCTTTCATAATTGCACCCTAGCAGCCTGGAGATCTAGCTAAGACACTCTTTGAAGATTTAATGAATACAAAAAAAAAAATCCACAAAACCCTTTAGTTTTTCCTCCACCCTTACAACTCTTACTGGAAAAGTGTTCAGAAATCAAACTCCATGTCTGTTAGGACTTCATTCTGTCAGGGGTTTTAAGAAGTAATATATGTCCTGTAAAATATGTGTAAATCATGATAATTGCCATTTTTCCATGTATCAGTAAGTTGTGTGACAGTGGCCCAATGTAACTTGTAGAAAATAATTGGATATTATATTCAAAATAATAGCAATCATGCCTGGAATGTTCTTCACCAAACTGTTTTCAGATAGTACTCTTTTTGAAATTTTTTTTTTAAGTTTCTAAATTTATTTTAGTAAAGCTGTTGACTATGGAAAACAAGTAACAGAAAATAATGTATTTTTCTGCTGTTTTTATTAACTTTTATTATCTGTATCTCTTAGCTTAGGGAATGACTTTTCTGTGAACACATATTTCACAGGATCACTTAGCTAATTGTGTTGAGGGTTAAGGTCAAGACATGAGAACCCCAGGAGTGGGACAGGACTTTGCCAAAGAGCAACCTGTGGACGTGTCAGTTCACTGAGCAAAAGCTGCTTGACCTTGAGGGGGACATTCCACTGATCAGGGATGTCTGCAAACAGATCCAGACTTAGGGTCTGAAGGAGGAAAGAATGATCAAAGGATGTCAGCCCAGCAGATAAGAGCAGTTTGCTATTCTAAACCTAAAGCAATGTTCGTATCTCCCTCCTGACTTTATGTCTTCGTTAATGAGGAACTAGATAAAGTAGAAAGAAGTACTGATCTCTTTGTTCCCATTTAGATTATATACTTTACTGCTGACTCATGATTTTATCTTTAACTTGTGTATGCTTAGTTAGTTTATTGTTACTTTGAGGCAAGTGATTTTAATCTTGAAAATTTTTGTAACCATTGGAAGACTAGAGTAAGGGATCTTGTGATTCTTTGAGAGACCTTGAACCTTATGATATGTACACGTAAACCGGTGACTGATAATAATTTTTTGCTGAAAGAATAAATACTGATGTGCGACTTCATTCCTGGCCTCCTGGCTCATGGGAGTGCTGGAGGACCCCTGATTTCCCCATCACTTTAATCTATACTTTGTCTCTGTCTCCTTTATTTCCAATCTCTTGCAATGTTCTTGCCTGGGACCTGATTTGTTGGGAGAGGCACGAACTCCCGGCATAATTGGGCTGTTTAAACAGATATGCTGAGATAAAATGATGATATATTCTGACAAAATACCTCACTGCTTTTTGATACATAGTTTCTGAGGCCTTAGCTTGGCTAGAGTTATTTTGCACAAATTACACATCACCTACCTGATATACCAACATTGCACAGAGAATCACAACCAAGAATGTGGGCAAAGTAAGAAAGAGTAGGTAGGGGAAGTGATTACATTTTTTTTTAATTTTGAAGTGTTAAACTAAATTGTCTTGGTATTTAAAACTGTATTTCTGAAGCTTTCAGTACAGAGGAAAAGAGTAAATGGAACCTGAATCAGTTTTTATATCAGGAAAAACTCCACAGCATGTGTAAGAAAGACAGATGAAGTTATTTGCATAAAGCTACAGCATTGAAATACTCTGTTGTGTTTGTTTCATGTTTTTTGCATCAAAAAATAAAGAAGCAGTTAAAGCCAAGGTTAAATTTTACACTGAGTCAAGTTATAGCTTTTTAATTGAGTTCTATGTACATAAATAGTGTGATTTGTCAGGGCAGGTACTATGGGGTGATGGTTCTAAATTTACTTTTTACTCTTAGTGCAGCTGGATCTAAATAAAATGGCTTAAAGCTTATGAGAAACTCACATATATGCTACATATAATACGTAAATATATAGCAATTATAAATTCACCTAACAAAAGAACAAAATATACATGGGCCAAAAACTGGCAAAACTGAAGGGAAAAATAAATCATTCAATAATCAGAGTTGGAGACTTAAATATTACACTTTTAATAATGGATAGAAAAAAAGTCAGAAGATCAACAAGGAAATAAAAGGCTTGAACTAATCTGCATACTAACAAACTCTAACAGACATGTGCAGTATGCTCCATCCCAAAAGAACAGAATGTGTATTCTTAAATACACATGGAACATTTTCCAGGATAAACTATATTCTAGGCCTTATAAAAATAATAATAAAATTAAAATAATTTTACAAATGCAAAAAAGATTCTCTGAACACAATAAAAGGAATTTAAAAATTAAAGACAGGCCAGGCACAGTGGCTTACACCTGTAATTCTACTACTCTGGGAGGCTGAGGCTGGAGAATTGTTTGAGCCAGGAGTTCGAGACCAGCCTGAGCAAGAGCAAGACCCCATCTCTACTAAAAAAAATAGAAAGAAATTAGCGGAGAACAAAAAATATATAGAAAAAATTAGCTGGGCATGGTGGCACATGCCTGTAGTCCCAGCTACTTCGGAGGCTGAGGCAGGAGGATTGCTTGAGCCCAGGAGTTTGAGGTTGCTGTGAGCTAGGCTGACACCGTGGCACTCTAGCCCAGGCAACAGAGTGAGACTCTGTCTCAAAAAAAAAAAAAAAAAAATTAAAGACAGCTAGAAATTTGATGAACTCAATAATATGCTAACATTAAGCATGAAATCCTAAGTAACCAATGTGTCAAAGAAAAAATCATGAAAAAAATTAGAAAATATTTTGAGATGAATAAAAAATTTTCCTCATTAAAAAATGGGATGCAGCAAGAACAGTGGTGAGAGGGTGATCTACAGCAGTAAATGCCTACGCTAAAAAAAAGGAAGAAGGATTTCAAATCAATAACCTTAAGTTTGTCAAATATTTTTAAATGATGTTAGAATTGTCCAGGAAAACATTCACAAACACAATGGCCTGGGTGTGAATGGAACAAGATATATGTATTCCTGTGTGTGTGTGTGTGTGTGTGTGTGTACTATTTCTCCACATTTCTTGGGATGAATTTATGAAAACCGTTTTACTTCTCCTTTGTATATACCACCTTTACAACTCTTGAACAAGTTTTATTCTCATTAACATACACACACACCCATTTTATGTTTTACTTTATTAGCTCAGAGAGATATAAGAAAAAATACAAAGTTTTTCTTTTTCCCTTACTCAACAATTACAATATACTTCTGTGACCTTTGGTTACCAAAATATGTAAGGATTTCTCCCCGTTGATGGCCAATTCTGCAGCAGACGCCAGCTGGGTATTCTATAATTCAATTTCATTCTGATCGTATGTACCTGAAGCTCCAGTGGCCTCTCTTGGTGTGAGTGCCCCACCTTCCAGAAACCTCCCTGTATCCAGCTTTCCAGAAACTCTAGGAATTCAGTCCTTTCTGGTATTTATGGAAGTCTCATTAGGTAGGCATGATTGATTAAACCATTGGCTATGGGTAATCAACTTAACCTTTAGCTTCTCCCCCTCCTTGGAGGCTGGGGGTGGGGCTACCAAGTGGTCTTACTGGAGTGAGATTGTATCTCTGCGTAAGAGACTGCAGTATCCCGATGAAGAAGTGGCCTTGCTTCTACATCTGGAGAAAAGACACCTGTTCCCAGGCTGCACAAATGACTCTCTGTGAATTTAGGAGAGGAATTCATCTTGCTTCATTTCCTAAGTCTCTCCAGTCCCTCTCTGTCACTTCAGTTTCACCATCAGCTGTATGTCATTACAGCCCTTCCCCTTCTCTGCCTGTGCTGTGGCTACAGCTTGCTCACTGCTCTCCCCACTCCGTGTCGTCTCACACTGGGCTCTGTCAGTTCTGATTAGGTAGCTTGAAATTTTACGAATACTTGAGAAATGGTTTTTAACCAGAGAGTTTGAGGCCATTTACAGGGCTTAAATACAAAATCCTGATTATTTAATTGAGATAAAAGGACAACAGTGTCAATGATGTAACCTCAGGCTTGTTAGAATGACTCATCCAAAACACAAGTGTTGGCAAGAATGTGGACAAAAGAGAACACCTGTACACTGTTGGTGGGAATCTGAAGTAGTACAACCGTTCTGGAAAATGGTGTGGGATTTCTTCAAAAAACTAAAAACATATAAAAGTAACTTATGCTATCACAATTTCACTTTTGGGTATATATCCTAAGAAATGTAAGTAATTATGTTGAAGAGATATCTGCACTTGCAAGTTAATTTCAACATTATTCACAATAGCCAAGATATGGAAACAACCTAAGTGTCCATCAACAGATAAATGGATAAAGAAAATGTGGTTTATATGCTCAATGGAATACTATTAAGACTTAAAAAGAAAATTCTGTCATTTGTGAAAACCTGGATAGAAGTAAAGTATATTGTGGTAAGTGAGAAAGACAAATATATAATCTCACTCCTATAGACTCACCAGATTCTTGCCCTTTGTGCAATAACAAACCAATACACCAAAACAGCAGTTGTTGCAGAGAAAGAGTTTAATAATTGGATGGACACCAACTAAGGAGGTGGGAGAGATCCTCAAATCTGCCTCCCCAAAGGGCCTTGGACTGGGGTTTTTGAAAGAATTTTGGTGAGTAAGGGGCTGAGGGGCTGAGGTTGCTGATTGGCACAGGGGTGTGGAAGATGAACTCATGAGGTATGAATACCACATTCTTGCACTGAGTTAGTTCCCAGAAGGGGTCTTCAGACTGGCTGGTGTCAGCAGACCCAAGGGAATCCAGGACCTGAAAAACATCTCAAATGGAAACTTTAGTTACTTGACATTGAATATGTTATCTTATAGAAACAATTAAGGGAAGTTTGTGCTTTGTGACAGGGTCTACGTGACTTTTAGGCAGAAAGCAACTATAAGGACAAGCTGTAAGTAAATATATAGAAGGAAGTGGGCTAAAGGGTGAGCGGTTAGTGCTCAGCTGTGTTTCTCTTGAAAGTCTATATTTTATTTAGAGGTTAATGTTTGCTTTTCATTAAGATAGTTTCACCGCTTACATGTGGAAAAAATGTAGATCTCGCAGAAACAGAATAGAGACAAGAAAGGTGGTTACAAGAGTCTGGTGCAGGAGGAAGGGAGGGATGGAGAAAGGGAAGATGTTTATTGAAGAATACAAAGTTTCAGTTAGGAGGAATAAGTGATCTATTGCACTGCATCATGATCACAGTTAATAATAATGTATTATAGATTTCAAAATTGCAAAAATGGAATTTTAATGCTCTCACAACCAAAAAAAGAGATAAATTGGTGAGGTGATGGATATGTTAATCAGCTTGATAGAAATTTTCTGTAATGTTTTCATATGTTAAAATATCACATTGTACCCCAATAGCATATAAAATTATTATTTGTCAATTTAAAAAAAGACAAAGTCAAAGGAATTGCAGCCAGTTTCAGTCCTGGTGATACTGATCTTTGGCCACCACCTGGTGGTTACCGCCTTCAAATGCAGAAGGAAGCTTAGGGGTGAGAAGTGACCACTTTGCCTCCCTAGCCAAAATCAGGACTCAGCTCCTGGTCATGGGTGGGGATGTGTTCCTTCAAAAAACAAAGGCCTTGGCACCCTCCATGGAGTCCCCTACGCATCCCCATCACACTGGCTCTGCTGGCCACCCACTCTCAAAGGAGCTGAGGCTGAAACCTGAGGTTGGAGAAGGAACTACCATCTGGAGAGGATTCTGGGGCTCCATAGGACATTACTTTCATTTAGACTCATAGCATTTCCTTTAGTTCAAGCAGGCAGCTTTTCTGGTCCTCAGTGGCAAACACACAACACTACACACACACACACACACACACACACACACACCCATATGTTACATTTTAATCTGTTTCAGTATATCTTGTTCCAGGGTTGATCAGTTCTATCCCCAATTCAATCTTGGTAGTTTTTTTTTTCCCCTTCATGAAATAAATGCAAATTGAGTTTCTCACATGTCTGTGGCGAGAGTACATGCCATGCTACTTTTTTTTCTTAATTTTCTGGAACCCTGTACCTAATTTGAATAATTTACTGGTAGCAGTTTTTATCCAATCATTGCTTGACAGCACAGATGTGACATCCACACCTTAATTAGGACTGTGTTACAGAATGTTTCTTTTTTTTTTTCTTTCTTAATATTAAATAGAAATAGGTAGTATTCAGGTTTTCTTTTTTATTTATCTTTTCTCTTTTTTTTCACTGTTGAGGGGAAAAAGTTCTGTTTCTATGAAGTAGAACTTTAATTTTATTTTGCATGTTCCATTTATAGTCTTTCCCTGTCACACCTCTTCCATCTTCTTTAGCAGTAGGCTTCTTTTCTGAGCTCCTGCACTTCTTGACAGACCTTGACAATAGCAATCAAGAACAGGTGATGCTCACCACTTCTAGCCTATTCTTTCTTGCAAAGCATAAATGAAGATGTCCCATTTTCCTCCCCTCCATTTTTGTCAGCAAATACACCTTTACCATACTTTGTAGCTGCGTTAGGTGGTTGTCCTCTGTCCAGGATGCAATGTTGTTTAATATCACCCAGGGATTGACCACCAAGAACAATTTACCCATATAATTTTTCTGGGAGGGCTCAACTCTGGAAGCCAAAGGGGATCCTGGGGATATTCTTCCAGAGGGTCCTGGGCCAGGGAAGTCTACTCAGGTATAAGACAGAAAACCTCACCTCTTCCATGTGCCTCCTGGGCCAGGACTTGGAAATCTTACTGGGGAGTTGCTGGCAGTGAGAACGGTCCAATCAGGTGCACAGCCAGAGAAAAAGGGTGGGACCTTCCACACTCTGGCTGGGCCTTTGTCTCTGTGCCAGCCAAACTCAGGATCTGGTTTGTGGTGCGCCATGCTTTTGCTCTGTGATGCCTAGGTGACTCTGTCACAGCTTCTGTTGCCTTGTGACAAGCAGATACTGGAAGATTCCTAGGGAGGACACTGGACATCCCGCAAATCAGAAACTGGCCAGTGTGCTGGGTCAGGTGTTCTAAGACGTGGTGGCGGGGGGAGGGGGCTGGTTGGAACAAGCTCAACCGGCTGTGGTGGGACACTGGACACCCCGCGGTCAGCTCCAGGGTCTGCAGACAGGATTCATTGCTGGCACAGCTGGACCCTTAATCCCCTCTGGTTGCAGAGTGGGGCGGGTTAGCAGCCCAGACTGGGAGTCCTGTTTCGTCCCAGCACGGAGACTTTGGTCCTGGCCTAGAGCCCTCTTGAGCAGCTCTGCGCCTGCAGCCCGCGTCTGCCCCAGACCGTGCAGTGATAATGGGAGGATCAGCAGAGGAGGATCCTGACTCGGTGGGGGAGGTTCAGGCGTGGGAGAAGCTGTGGTCCCTGGGACCCCAGTCCCTCCTTTCTCCTTTCAGAAATAGACTGAGGCACTGATAAAATGTTAAAGAGTTTATTGGGCAAACAGCAATGCATGAATCTGAAAGGCCCCAGCCATGGTTTGTGGTTTGGGGTCTAATGGAGGAACTTGAGGGAAAGGCTTTTAGACGGTGAATGAGGTAGCAAACCACATTAACTACTTGCTTGGTTACAGTTATAAAGTCACCTTTTTTGGACTATCCAGGTGAAAATGTCCTAGTTTTGTAATCAAAGGATAATTTGTGGTTTGTTGTTGGTTAAGCCTAAATTTTGTTTCCCTGTAAATTAATGTTGGGATGCAGAAAATGATTCTTCAAAAATATGAGGCTTAGGGATGCTGAGGGCTTTGGAAAATTGGAAAGCCTCAGAAATAAGCCTCAGAATCAACGTCTCTCTAACTTTGTTTTGTTGCCTCCACCCCAAGTGCAGGGAGGGACCTGACATTTTCTTATCTGACCAACAAAGCTTCTTACCAAAAGAAGCACAATTGACTTCTGTCCCCTTCCTGTTACCTCATTATCTAGTGCAGAAAAGAATTGTATAATATTCACCGTATATAATGTGATATGTGATAACTGTTCATTGTATATAATGGAATTTGATATGTGTGTACATGTGAAATAACAATCAAGTTAAAGAACATATCTCTCAGCTGACATTGTTACATTTTTGTGTAGTGAGAACACTTAAGGTCTACTATCCTAGCAAATTTGAAGTACATAAAACATTGTTTTAAAGTATAGTTATGATGTTGTACATCATATCCCCAAACATATTCATCTTATAAATGAAAGTTTGTACCTTTTGAACATCTCCCCATTTTGCCCTCCTCCAGGCCCTGGCAACCATCTTTATTCCCTCTCATTCTGTGAGTTCAAACTTTTCAGATTCCCCTTATAAGTGAGAGCATGCAGTAATTGTCTTTTTGTGCCTGGCTTATTTTACTTAGCATAATGTCCTCAGGTCATTGAAATGGCAGGATTCTATTATTTTTTAGGGCTATACAATTCTGTATTGTGTATATATGTCATATTATCTGTTAAGTGTCCACAAACATTATGTGGTTTTCATATTTTGACAATTGTCAATAATGCTGTAATGACTATGGGCATACAGATAGGTCTTTGAGATACTGATTTTATTTCCTTTGGTTATATACACAGAAGTGGGATTGCTGAATTATAAGGTAGTTCTATATTTTCATGTTTTAAATAACTTCCATACTAATTTTATGACTCTAGCAATTTATGACTAACCAACAGTATACAGAATTTTATCTTCTTCATATCCTTGCCAACATTCATTATCCCTCTTCTATTTGATGTTAGCAATCCTAACAGAGGGCAAGTGATATGTCATTATGGTTTGATGCGCATTTGCCTGATAATTGGTGAGGCTGAGGGAGCACCTTTTCATATAACTGTCTGTCATTTGTATGTCTTTGTTGGAAAAATATCTATTCAGTCTTTTGCCTATTTTTCAGTCAGGTTATAATTATTGTTGTTTTTGCCTTTATTTTATGTAAGTTCCTTACATATTTAGGATATTAATCTTTTATCAGTTATATAGTGTGCAAATATTTTCTCCCATCCTGTAAGTTTTCTTATTTCATTGTTTTCTTTGCTGTGCAGAAACTTTTTAGTTTGATGCAGTCCAATTTCTTTGTCTTCTTTTGTTGCCATACATTGGGTACCAATATTGAGGAGCTTTTTTATATGTTTTATTTTAAGATTTTAAAAGATTCATTTTTATATTTGTTTTTATTTTAAGTTAAGTTTTGGGTAGGTTGTAAAGAATAGTCTAATGTCATTCTTCTGCTTGTGAGTATCCAGTTTTCCTAGATCCAAGTATTAAAGGGATTGTACTTTCTTTATTTTGAATTCTTGGTGTCCTTGTCAAAGATTAGTTTACCTTATATACAAGGTTTTATTTCTGGCCTCTCTCGTCTTTTCATTGTATTTTGTGTCAATTTTTATTCATGTGACTTCATAGTTTTGTTACTACAATCTTGAAATGTAGTTTGAAATCATAAAGTATGATGCCCTCAGCTTTATTCTTTTTCTTCAAGATTGCTTTGGCTATTCAAATCTCTTGCAGTTCCATATCCATTTTAGGTTGTATTTTCTATTATTGTTAAAAATGCCATTGCAATTTGGATACGTAGGTCATTGAATCTATAGATCTCTTTGGATAATATGACACCTTAACAATATTTATTCTTCCAATCCATAAACATGGAATACCTTTCAATTTTTTATGTCTTTTTCCATTTCTTTCATCAATATTTTATATTTTTTGGTTTAAAGATTTTTCACCACCTTAGTTACATTTATAGCTAAGAAAGTTATTATTTTGATACTATGGTATTAATAAATGAGATTGCTTTTTTTATCAGATAGTTTGTTGTTAGCGTATGAAAGCACAACTCATACCTATATGCTAATTTTATATTCTGATAATTTGCTGTGTGCATTTATTAAACAATTTTTGGTGTATGATTTATGGTTTTCTATATATAAGACCATGTCATCTATAAACAGCAATATTTTTACTTCTTTTTTTTAATTTGGTTAGTTTTGTTTTTCGTTTTCTTGCCTAATTGACTTCCAATACTATGTTCAAATAGAAGCGTTAAATGAGGACATGATATAGCCTTGCACTGGTGTCTGTGAATTTCAAGAAGCAAACATGTCTTCCAGGTTTTATAAACTGGTTTTGGCAAATAAAGATACTATCCTGTTGGGTTCCCAGGCTGATGAGATCTCCTGGGTTTCTAGTGCAGAAGTGTCATAGCTGGATCACAAGGCTGCTGCTTGGGTCAGCACTGGGGGTCCACATTTAGTCAGCTTGTTACCAGGGGCTTGGATCATTGTGAAAATTTTTTTTTTTTAAGAGGAAAAGACTGATTGCCTCCAGGATTTTAATATGTAGGGCAGGCACTAGGACAGAGTTCTGCATTTGGATGATCCATACAGTTGGCCTTATACCAGATGTGCAAATGAGTTGGCTCCCACTGAATACCCAGAAGAGTTTCTTCAGATCACTGTATGGGTCCCTGGATGGGTAGGACTGTGGGTAAGAGGGTTGAAACTGGATCACAAAACTGCTTCAAAGACCACAGTAAATGTCAAGGTCTCCAGGCCTGCCTTTATGGCCATGAATGGGCATTTCCCACAAGGTCTCTGGATGGCAATACCACTCCCAGACCATGGCTGGGAGGAGTTTGAGATGATTACATCACTACATAATTCTCAGTGGAGCCAAGTTGGGTGGGCCATTTCCTGGTCTGTAGCCAAGACAGGGAGTCCTCAAGTTTTGCCACCTGGCTGAGGACCTGGCCTTCTCAAAACCACCTCGTCAGTTTTGGGCTTTAGCAGGGTTTCACAACTCCCTTCCTGAATCCCCAAACTCTCGAAAAGTCACTTTATTTTTTAAATAAGGTTACACTATATTTCCCAGCCTTGTCTCAAATTCCTGAATGGAATTAATCCTCCCACCTCAGCCTCCTGAGTAGTTGGGATTATGAGCATGAGCCACCATATCTGACCTTTTTATAAGGCCACTTTTGTCCATGGGTGGCCACCAAATTTTTGTTGCTGTAGAAAGATGTTGAAGCACGGGATCTCCTATTCTATCATTTTGCTGATGTTGTACTCCCTATACATTCTCACTTTCTATTTTCAATTTATCTGTAATATTAGATTCAAATTTTAGAACAATGTGCTAAAATTTACACATTATGTGAGAAGTTAACTAGATAATTAGCAGGCATACTATATTTATAAAATTGTTCACTTTTAAATTCAATTTTACTGCAGGCAAAAAGAAATCATTAGAATTTTTATTCACTTTTCTCAGCCTATATCTAAATGATAATACAGTTTATTCCAAATCCTCATTTTAGATAAAAGTGACTCTCACCATATTTTACAAAATTCATTCTTTTTCCTTATTTTGACATGTAAGGCTATTCTTTTCTTCTAAACGTTGGATTGTAGCCTTTTTATTTTGTGTAAGAATAACATCAATATATTAATAACATAAAATTATCTTTTGTGTCTTTTAAATGGTTAGTTATTAAAATTTTCTCATCAGAGCCTTTTATTAATAATTGCAGTACATTTTTTTGTGAAATTTTACTGCCATATACCACATGTCATTGATTCAAACTGCTTCCTCTCCATTGGTGTACAGTCAGAGCTGAAATTTGTAGCTATCTAGAAAAATTATTTTTTAATGGTACATCAATGTTACATACAGGATTTTATGGGTGAACTTTTCTCTTATTCTTGTTTTGCAATTCTGTATTACTTGTTTTTAAAGGGTAAGTTCCCTAACATCAGTTTATTGTGTTTTTGGTTTTACATATGTGTTATATTAGGTGAAAATTTGCAACTCTGTGTGCACACTTTAAGTCAATGTGGGGTTTTATTAAAATATGAATCAGACATATATCTATCACTATTAAATTGTGTGTGTGTTTTTCTCTATAACTATGACCCCAATTTTGTTGTGGCTTGTCTTGTATATTTTTTTTCTTAGCTAATTTTCAATGGTGGTTTTATTCTTTCTAGGTGAGTAATCAGGAAAATAGTCTTAATTTCATCATGTGTTTATTGATGAATCTATATTTTCTTTGTGTGAAAGAAGCAATTTTGTGATTTGAAAATAATTTTGGAAAGCTTTATTCTTTTTTATTTATTTATTTTTGAATGGCAAGATAAAATTGTTATTTCTGAAGTGGAACGTAGAAGCTAAGGTATAGCACTTCACATTTCAAAATGATAAAGCAATTTTTTGATAAAAGTTTCACAAAGCATTTTTCTGTAAAGTGACCTTCTGTGTCCCTGGCCAAAGTACAATCATTTACCCATTTTCTCACCCATTCCGTGAAATGTTTTGAACTAATGTCAGCTTATTAGCTCGCACTAAGGGCAAAATTTTCCAAACTCTGTTTTTCACATATTTTATCTGACATTTATCTCACTCTAGGTGTCAATCTTCTGGTCTTCTATTAGCATTAGAAATAAAGTTTATAAATTAAAAAAAAACTGCAATAGCTAAGATTAATGCAAATAACAGCTAAAGAAAAAAAAACAGCCCAATTATGAAAGAAAAGAGCCACAGCAACACTGGTTTTAACAAATCACTATCGAATACATATTTGCACATGTATTCAACAAGTATGTGTTGGACACTTACTTGGTACATATAATAACACATATAATAATGTAAATTCTATAGCATATATCATAATGTTTTTTTATTTCAGCTTATTATGGGGGTACAAAAGTTCAGGTTATATATATTGCCCATGCCCCCCCCATCCCCTCAAGTCTGAGCTTCAAGCGTGTCCATTCCCCAGACAGTGCACATCACACTCATCATGTAGGTGTACACCCATCCCCTCCCCCCACCCCCCACCCCCCACCTCTGTCCGATACCCAATTGGTGTTATTCCCAAATGTGCACTTAGGTGATGATCGGGGAAACCAATTAGCTGGTGAGTACATGTGGCGCTTATTTTTCCATTCTTGGGATACTTCACTTAATGGAATGGGTTCCAACTCTCTCCAGGAGAACAAAAGAGATGCCATATCACCATTATTTCTTACAGCTGAGTAGTACTCCCTGGTATACATATACTACATTTTACTAATCCATTCATGAGCTGATGGGCATTTGGGTTGTTTCCACATCTTTGCAATTGTGAATTGTGCTGCTATAAACATTCGGGTGCAGGTGTCTTTTTTATAGAATGACTTTTGTTCTTCTGGGTAGATGCTCAATAATGGGATTGCTGGATCGAATGGTAGGTCTACTTGAATCTGTTTAAGGTATCTCCATATTGCTTTCCACAGGGGTTGCACTAGTTTATAGTCCCACCAGCAGTGTATGAGTGTTCCTATGTCTCCACATCCATGCCAACATGTATTGTTTTGGGACTTTTTGATAAAGGCCATTCTCACTGGAGTTAAGTAATATCTCATTGTGGTTTTGATTTGCATTTCTCTGATGATCAGAGATGTTGAGAATTTTTTCATATGGTTGTTAGCCATGCTTACATCGTCTTTGAAAAATTTCTATTCATGTCCTTTGCCCACTTTTTGATAGGGTTCTTCGATTTTTTCTTACTGATTTTCCTGAGTTCTAAATAGATTCTTGTTATCAGTCCTTTATCTGATGTGTAGTATGCGAAAATTTTTTTCCCATTCTGTAGGTGGTCTGTTTACTCTCGTGACTGTTTCTTTGGCTGTGCAGAAGCTTTTTAATTTAATTAGGTCCCATTTATTTATTTTTGTTGTTGCTGTGATTGCCTTAGGGGTCTTGTTCATAAATTCTTTGCCTAGGCCAATGTCTATAAGAGTCTTTCCTACATTTTCTTCTAGAATTCTAATAGTTTCACACCTAAGGTTTAAGTCTGTTATCCACCATGATTTGATTTTTGTGAGAGGTGAAAGCTGTGGGTCCTGTTTCAGTCTTCTACATGTGGATATCCAGTTTTCCCAGCACCATTTATCGAATAAGGTGTCTTTTCCCCAGAGTATGTTTTTGTCTGCTTTGTCAAAGATTAGATGGCTATATGAGGATGGTTTTATATTTGGATTTTCTGTTCTGTTCCACTGGTCTGTGTCCCTGAACTTGTGCCAATACCAAGCAGTTTTAATAATCACAGCCTTGTAGTATAGTTTGAGGTCTGGCAAATTAATACCTCTCATTTTGTTTTTATTGTTTAAAATTGCTTTTGCTAAACGGGGTCTTCTCTGGTTCCATACAAAGCGTAAAATTATTTTTTCTATATCTGTGAAAAATGATGTTGGGAATCTGTAGATAACTTTGGGCAGTATACACATTTTAACAATGTTGATTCTTCCGATCCACAAGCATGGTATGGTTTTCCACCTATTTACATGCTCTGTGATTTCCTTCCTCAGTGTTTCGTAGTTCTATCTATAGAGGTCCTTTACCTCCTTAGTTAAATATATTCCTAGGTATTTTATTTTCTTTGTTGCTATTTTGAAGGGTATTGAGTCCTTAATTTGGTTCTCCATTTGAAAAAATTGTGGTAGAAACATAACATTTACCACATTAAACCATTTTAACTGTACATTTAGTAATGTTTAGTATATTCACATTGTTGTGCAAAAGACCTCTGGACTTTTATGTCCTGTGAAACCAAAACTCAAGAACTGTTAGGTAAAAACTGCCTGTTTTACCCTCCCTTCATTCCTTGACAAATACATTCTACTTTCTGTTTCTGTGAGCTTGACTACATAAGATATCTCACATAAATGAAATGACACACTATCTGCCACTTTGTTACTGGCCTATTTCACTTCACATAATATTCTCAAGGTTTATCCTCATCACAGAATGTGAAAAATTTCCTTTTGAAAGGCTGAATAACAGATATACCACATTTTAAAAAATCTCTTTCTCAGTCAGGGGACACCTGAGTGGCTTCCACATTTTGGCTTTTGTGAATAATGCTGCAATGAACAAGGGTGTGCAAGTATCTATTCCAGGTCCTTCATTGTGGAGTTTGGACACATACTCAAAAGTGGGATGGCCACATCATAAAATAATTCCATTTTTATTTTTTTGAGGAACCTCGGTACTAGTTTTCATAGTGACTACATATTTTTTTCCCTTCAACAGTTCACAAGTATTTCAATTTCTTCATATTTTTGACAGATTTTTTTTAACTGGACATTCTGATGGGTGTGAGATGACATTCCTTTGTGGATTTGCTTTGCATTTCTCTAAAGATTAATAATTTTGAGCATCCTTTCAAATGTCTGTTGGCCATTTGTATGTCTTTTTTGGAGGAATTTCATCACAGTTCACTGCAAACTCGAACTCCTAGACTCAAGTGATCCTCCTGCCTCAGCCTCATGAGTGGCTGGGACTACACATGTGTGCCAACATGCCCAGCTAATTTTTCTATTGTTTTGTAGAGACAAGATCCCGCTGTTGCTCAGGCTGGTCCCAAACTCCTGAACTTAAGCAATCCTCCTGCCTCGGCCTCCCAGAGTGCCAGGATTACAGGCGTGAGCCACTGAGTCCAGATTTTTGTCCATTCTTTAAATCAAGGTAGCCATTTTTTGTTGTTGAGTTCTAGGAGTTGTTTATATATTATGAATTGTAACTCTTGTCAAATATGTGATTTTCAAAATTTTCACCCATATCTTATGTGGCACTTTTACTCCACTAAATGTTTTCTTTGATGTGCAGAAATTTGAAGTTTGTTGTAGTCCTATTTTTCTGTTTTCTTTATTGATGATGCATTTGACGCATTTCCAAGAAAATGCTGCCAAGGCCAATTTTCTGATATTTCACCCTATATTTTCTTGTAAGTGTTTTATTAGTTATACTTCTTATGGCTTAAGTATTTAATCAATTCATTAATAAAATATTTTTGTATATGGTGCATGGGAAGGACCCAACTTTATTTTTTCCATGTAGACATCAAGTTTTCAACACAATTTGTTAAAAAGACTTTTATTTCCCCATTGTGTGGTCATGGCAAGCTTGTGGAAGATATTTTGATTATATACATGAGTATTTATTTCTGGACTCTCTATTCTGTTTCATTATCTATTTATCTGTCTTCATGGAAGTACCACATTGTTTTTATTTTTGTAGCTTTTTAATATGTTTTGAAATCAGGAAGTGTAATGTCTCTTTGTTCTTCATTTTTAAGGGTGTCCAACCATAGTTCCTAAAAAATATGCAATTTTTATATTTCTACAAAAAAGTACCATTGGGATTTTGATAGAGATTATGTTGAATTTGTATGTCACTGTGGGTAATGTCATATGACCCTTGAGCAAGAATATGTCCCAAAGTGTGTTTAATATCCACATATTCTGGATTTTCCAGTTTTCTTCTGCTTTTGGTTTCTAATTTCATTCCATTTTGGTCAGAAATGATACATTGTAGAGTTTCAGTCTTAAATTTGATGACTTGTTCTGTCTACTAACGGAATGTGCCATGTGCAATTAGAATATTGTATTTTCTGATATTTTTGATTGGAGAGTTCTATATATGTCTGTTAGGTCTAGTTGGTCTATAATGTTCAAATTTTCTGGTTTTTATTGATTTTCTATCTGAGTTTTCTATTCATTATTGAAAGTGGGGTTTTGAAATCTATAATTATTGTGTTGTTATGTATTTCTTGCTTCATTTCTGTCAGTATTTGGGAGCCCTGATGTTTTATATATATATATATATATACATACATACTCATATATACACACACATATGTATATACAAATACAGAGTTATAGATTCCTGGTAAATGAACCCATTTTACTACTATATAATATCAATTATTGTCTCTTGAGACAGTCTTTGACTTAAAGTGTATTTCATCAAATATAATTATGGCCACCCCTTTCATTTGTAGTTGCTATTTGCATAGAGTTTTTTTTATCCTGTTACTTTCAGCCTATTTGCCTCCTTATAGCTAAAGTGAGTTGCTTCTAGGCAGCATATTTTAAGATTTTTTTATTCTTAGTTCATTTAGCCATTTTATTTCTGTTCATTAAGGAGTTTAATTTATTTATATTTAAAGTAATTCCTGAGGGAAATGAAGTTTCTTTTCATAGATTATCTTCTTTTCATATACTATCATTCTATTAATTGTTTTCTGTGGTTTTTGTAGAGATATTGACTCTCATTTTATCTCTTTCTGCTTTCATTTTGTTTTATGTGTAGTGACATGATTTCATTCATTTCTCATTTTCTTTTTCATACTTTCTATAGGTATTTTCTTTATGAACACCTTGAGAAATGGAGAGTACATAAAACATCAATGTTATAAAAATATATTTCAATCTTATAAAAACTTCACTTCAAATGAATAAAAATCTATACTTCTTTACATTCCCACACTTTGTTATGTCCCAAGTTATATTATATTATATTGTGTATCTATTTACAGAGATTTTCCAGATTTTTTAAGCCTATAGCAGAATTTTGACAGTTTTAGTACCCTTATTATAACGTATATAGAGAATTTTTATCTGTGCATGTATTTGTCTTTAACAGAGAGCTTTATTTTTTCTTATAATTTTATTATGCTGTCTAGCATCATTTCATTTTTCAACATAATGAACTCCACTTAACATTTCTTTCTTTCTTTTCTTTTTTTTGAGACAGAGTCTCAGTCTCTTGCCTGGGCTAGAGAGTGCCGTGGCATCAGCCTAGCTCACAGCAACCTCAAACTTCTGGGCTCAAGCGATCCTCCTGCCTCAGCCTCCTGGGTAGCTGGGACTACGGGCACACACCACCATGCCTCGCTAATTTCTTCCATTTTTAGTTGTCTGGCTAATTTCTTTCTATTTATAGTAGAGACAGGGTCTTGCTCTTGCTCAGGCTGGTCTCAAACTCCTGAGCTCAAGCAATCCTCCCGCCTCGGCCTCCCAGAGTTGCTAGGATTATAGGCATGAGCCACCGCGCCCGGCCCATTTAACATTTCTTGTAGAACTTTTCTAGTGGTGATAAACACACTCAGCTTTTGTTTATCTTGGAAAGTCTTTATTTTTCCTTTATTTCTGAAATTAACTTTTCCCAGGTCAAGGATTCTTGGTTGGCATTTTTTTCTTTTATCACATTGAAATTTGGGATGTTCTCAGTACCTTTTTTCTCCAAATAACCCCTATACCACTTTCCTCCTCTATTTTTCTAAGACTCCTTTCATGAACATATTTGCCTTCTTGATAGTGTCGAATAGGTCTTATACTCCATCTTCACTTTTCTGTATTCTTTTTTAAAATTTTGCTTCCATAACTCAATATTTATAAATATGTCTCTAATTTTCTGATTTTTTCTTCTGCTTCATTAAGTCTGCTGCTGTGGCTCTCTAGTAAAATTTTTTAATACATGTATTCTGTTCTTCAGTTCCACAATTTCTGTTGGATTCTTCTTTTTCTTTATGCAGTGACATGATCATAGCTCATTGCAACCTCAAACTCCTGGGCTCAAGTGATCCTCCAGCCTCAGCCTCTTGAATAGCTGGGGTTAAAAGCAGAAGCCACCATGCTGGCTTTTTTTTCTGTTTTTAGTAGAGACAGGGTCTCACTCTTGCTCAGGCTGATCTTGAACTCCTGACCTCAAGGAATCCTACCACTTCAGCCTCCCAGAGTTCTAGGATTACAGACATGAGCTACCACACCTGGCCTGTTGTGTTCTTCTTTATGGTTATTATCTCTTTGTTTATCTCATTTTTTTCAGGCATCATTTTCTGATTTTGTTGTCTATCTGTGGGTTTGGTTTTGTTTTTTCTGTGGTTGTTGTTGTTTTTTTTTTTTTTTTTTTTTTGAGACAGAGTCTCAGTTTGTTGCCCAGGCTAGAGTGAGTGCTGTGGCATCAGCCTAGCTCACAGCAACCTCAAACTCCTGAGCTCAAGGGATCCTGCTGTCTCAGCCTCCCGAGTAGTTGGGACTACAGGCTTGCACCACCATGCCCGGCTAATTTTTTCTATATATATTTTTAGCCGTCCATATAATTTCTTTCTATTTTTAGTAGAGATGGGGTCTCTCTCTTGCTCAGGCTGGCCTCGAACTCCTGAGCTCAAACGATCCGCCCACCTCGGCCTCCCAGAGTGCTAGGATTACAGGCGTGAGCCACCGCCCCCGGCCCTATCTGTGTTTTATTTTTACTCATAGAGCATGTTTAGGGTAATTATTTTAATTATTTGTCAAATAATGCAAGGATCTCCATTCTTTAGGGTCAATTTCTGGAGATTTATTCTGTTCCTTTAAGTGGGACATGTTTTCTGCCTCCTCTGTATGAGATTTAGAAATGTATAAAACACCCATCTAATCTAGTATTAATATTTACAGAGTGAATTACAATTACAGAGTGACAGTGGTTAGCCAGCCTATAGATTCTGGGTGCTTCGAAAACATGTTCTCAGATATGTCTTGTCTGGACTTGTGTGTGTATTTAATAAGTTAAAAATATTTCTCCTCTATTTCTTTTTCAGATTCTATAATCTTTTGCTTCCCCAGTTGACTGTGGGTACTTTTGCAGTTTCTCTCATGCCATAACATGCACTGGTCTTTTCAGCAGATACAAATCTGTCATCCACATTACTCCATCATTTTCTTTAGCACTCCATGATAGGGGAGACAGAATATGGTCATCAGACAGCCCTCACCTCCACCAAAGCCAGAACTTTCAACGTGTTTCACTGTTCTAATTGTCTTCTGAGGGAGATGCTGGGAGTTGGTCATTTTCTCTTGAGCTCTGTTCTGGGAAAGAAGAGGGGATATGGTGGACACTCTCTAAGCCAGACCTGATTACCTTCTGGAGCAAAGGAAAAATCCCTGGAATGTGAGAAGAGAGTAGACAATAGCCATATACCCAGAGAGGTGGGAATAAATGAGCAGATAACACATGTGAGTGGTCCAAAAGTCCAGGAGGAAACCAGACCTTAAAATATGGTTTGGGAAGCTCTGCTCCAGTGAAATTAGGCTTTTAAAAGCTTAAGTTTGTTTCTCTTGTTATCACAGAGGGAAATTTCCTTCCCTATGCTTATTATGCTCTTAAATCCCCCAAGGCTTCTCCTGGTTCCCCAGTGATCTTCCACTGCATTCACAGTGACAGCCAACATCTGGCTCTTACCCTGTGAAGGACTGCATGGTCTTACTGCTCGTCCGTTGCTTTTGGTGATCTGGGAACATCTACGTGCGTTTTTAAGACCTCAACGTTAAGCTGTTTTTAGGCTCTGTTTGTGCCTCACGTAGATGTATGGGAAAAGTAATGGAGTCATTGGGTTTTGGTTCAGAATTTTCAGAAATACCAGAGACTGCTGTCATATGTTTTCTGCTTTACAATTTCCAGTCCTATGGAGGCTTCAAACATTATTCTACAGAAAAGCATACTGAGAAATTTCATTCGAGTACAAAGCATCTCATTAAATAGGAAAAAATCTTATCCTCTATTTCACTGTAAAATTTTCCTTTTCTTTGTAGAATCTAAGCTTAGAAATGTAAACTCTATATGGGAAATGCCTCTACATTAGAATGGTTATTTTATCTATTCACCGCATAGAATTCTTAAAGACACTAATGCCATAGGTAAACTTAAAATAGTACCAGCATATAGTAAATTCTCAATTGTTACCTACTGCTTAATAACTATTATTTTATAATTTTACTTTTGTATGAAGATTACCAAGACTGTGTCCTATGTTTTAGCCTTATGATTTGTAGTATGTCAAATTTTTCTGTAATTTTGGTATCAGAAAGTCTAAAATGACATGCTTGAATTTATGTTATATAAAAAGTGAATTAGATAATTAGTAGGCAGTCCACATTTATTAACATGTTTGGCTTGTGTGTTTAAATAACTACACGCAAACAATTATCATGAGCATTTCCATCAACTTTCATCAACCTTCATCTGAATGATAGTATCATTTATTTCTAATCCTTTTTTTTTTTTTTTCCTGGCTGCTTGGAGTTTATTTTCCACTTAGCGCAGGGTGAGGAGTTACCGGATGTCAGGAAAGCTCCTGTGTGCTTGGACAGTAAAGACCAGGGCTTGCTCGACTTCCTGTTGGTGTCTGCTGTGTTGCCACCAAAGAACCCAACTTCTTTCCTGGTCCTGCAGCCTGGTCTACAGGGCGGGCGGGGCTGTGCAGCCCGGAGCCTGGGCTGGTGGTGGCGTCTCGGGTCAGGACTGCCACCCAGCGCCGGCTGTGCTGCGCTGTGCTGCCGGGCTGCTTCCTCGCGGCTTCCTGGGCCAGGCCACAGGTGGTCATGCTTCTGGAGGCCTGGGGGGCTTCCGAGTGTTCTGGGGACTCCACAACCGTGGTCATGAACGGGAGAGTGGACTTCCCGAAAAAGAGCTCGCCCACCAGTGACCTGGGTCAGCCTTGGCCAGACCCGGGGGTAGGGGATGGCTTCCCCTGGGCACTCGGCGCTCCCTCCCGCAGGAGCTGCTGCTGGAAGCGGAGCCCAGGGGCGCCGGTGGTAGTCGTGGACCGCCACGAGCGAGCCGCCGGCTGGTGGGCGGCTCGGCGGCGACCCCTCGATGGCCTCAGCTTGCGATCACGGGCGGCAGGGACGGGGCCGCTGGGCCACCGAGCCCATCTGCAGAAGCACCGCGGGAGGCCGCTCCACGCCCCGGACGCGCGTCCTAATTGCTCATTTTGTGTATTAGTGTTTACATACCACATTTTACAATATTCATATTGTTTCTCCATTTGTAACTGTGAGGCTTTTCTTTGCTTCTAAAGGCTGATTAGAACCTTTTCATTTCTGTTAATAGGAGCAGCAGTATTTTCATGACATAATAAAGAATTGTCTCTAGTATTGTTTAAATGCTTATTCCTTAAAATGTTCTCATCAAAGCTTTTAATGAATGATTTAATGCATGTTCCTGAAATGTTATTGTTCTAGCTGTATGCTAATGATTCAAAATGTATGCTTTTCATGGATGCACATAGTTGAGCATCGTAGATATCTAGAAAAAAATTTCTTTAGTAGTTCACTACATTTATTCAGGATTTTATGGTTTAATGTTTGTTATAATTTTGTTTTGCAAGTTTACATTTCTGTGTTTCATTTTTTAAGGTAGGCTGTCTCACCTCAGTCAATTGTGTTTTTAGTTTTTACCTGTATTTTATAATTTTGTATAACAGCATTCAACTCTGTTACACTTTAAGACAGTATAGGGCAAAACAGTATATAAATCAGTTATATGTCTGTTGCCAATATAATTCGCTATGTGTTTTTCCCCCTGTATAAATTCTACCCCTATTTTATGACTTGTATATTTGTTTTCTTGTTTGGTGGTCTGTGGTTGTTTTATCCTTGCTAGGTAAGTAGTCATGAAAATTGTCTCAATTTCAACATCTATTTATTGGTGAATCTGTATTATCTTTCTGTGAAATACTTTTGTGACTTGAAGGTAATTTTTGAAAAACTTCACAGCTGTATCTCTTTTAGTTATTGTTTACTTTTAATTGTTGTAAAAACAAAACTTACAGTCTTAAATATTTTAATTATACAGTTCAGTCATGTTAAATATACTGATATTGTTATATGGCATGCCCCTGGAATGTTTTTATTTTGCAAAACTAAAATTCAATATGCATGAAACAACTAGCTATTTTCATCATTGTCCAGTCATTTACAAATGTCATTCTATTTTCTGTTTCTAAGCAGAGTGTCACCCAAGATTTATCTTTGTTGTAGGTGTTAGATTTCCTGCTTTTAAAAAGCTGAGTATCATTCCATTATTTTTATATTCCAAATTATATTTATTTGTTTATTGGTGAGTGATGTTTAAATTGCTTTTACATATAGGTTTTTGTGAAAAATTCTTCAATAAATATAGGTGTACAAATGACTCTGATTTTGATCATATATGTGAAAATTTATTTCTGTGCTGCATTTTTTTTTTTTTTTTTTTTTTTTTTTGAGACAGAGTCTCCCTCTGTTGCCTGGGCTAAAGTGCCGTGGTGCCAGCCTAGCTCACAGCAACCTCTAACTCCTGGGCTTAAGCAATCCTCCTGCCTCAGCCTCCCGAGTAGCTGGGACTACAGGCATGTGCCACCATGCCCAGCTAATTTTTTTCTATATATATTTTTAGCTGTCCAAATCATTTCTTTCTATTTTTAGTAGAGACGGGGGTCTTGCTCTTGCTCAGGCTGGTCTCGAACTCCTGACCTCAAGCAATCCTCCCACCTCGGCCTCCCAGAGTGCTAGGCGTGAGCCACCACGCCGGGCCTCTGTGCTGCATTTTGTTTCATTGGTCTAGTTGTCAGCCTTTATGCTAGTTCTGAAATGTTTTGATTAATGTAGCTTTGTAGTATGTTTTGAAATCAGAATGTGTGATGGCTTCAACATTGTTCCTTTTTAAATTTTGGGGGCTCTTCAGGGTCTCTTCAGATTCCATGTGACTTTAGGGTTGCTTTTTATTTCTGCAAAACATAACATTGGGGATTTGAAAGGGATAGCATTGAATCTGTAGATCACTTTGGGCATTAAGGACATATTCCCAATATTGACTTCTGGCCCATTAATAAGAACATGTTTGAGAATTTTTAAAAATTTCTACATATCTGTGCATTTGTCATTTTTTTCTGTTATTTCTAGCTTCATCTTGTCCATAAATGATAGCCTGAAAGATGTCAATTTTTAAAACATTTTAAGACTTCTTTTATGGCCTAACAGGCGGTCTAACCAGGGAAATGTTTTCTGAGCTATTTAGAAGATTATGTACTCTGCTGTTGTTGTATAGGGTGTTCTCTATGCATCTGTTAGGTGTAATTGTTTTATAGTTTTTTGAAGTCTTCTGTTCCTTTGTTAATATTGCCTTGCTTTATTATTCATTACTGAAAGTAGGTATTAAAGTATGCTACTATTATTATATTGCTGTGTATTTCTTCAATTCTGTCAATGTTTGCTTTATATAGTTGAGAAACCAGATGTGAAATGTGAGATATATAGGGGGTGTATGTGTATGTGTGTGTGTGTTGTATGCACATGTGTATATATTTGTCATAGGTTCTCAGTGAATGAACCCTTTTATTATTACTTATTGCTCTTTTTTGTCTCATGACAGTTTTGGCTAAAATTGTATTTGATGACATATGACAGGTTTTGACTTAAAATATATTTTGTCTAATAGAATTGTGACCTTTCTTGCTCTTATTTAGTTACCATTTGCATGTCTTTTTCCATCTTGCCAATTTTATTCTGTTTTTGTCATTAGATTTAAAATGAGTCTTTTATGGACAGGATATAGTTGAATCTTGGTTTGTATTTGTTTGTTTGTTTTTTTTTTTTTTTTTTTTTGAGACAGAGTCTCACTCTGTTGCCCAGGCTAGAGTGAGTGCCGTGGCGTCAGCCTAGCTCACAGCAACCTCAAACTCCTGAGCTCAAGGGATCCTCCTGTCTCAGCCTCCCGAGTAGCTGGGACTACAGGCATGCACCACCATGCCCGGCTAATTTTTTTTTCTATATATATTTTTAGCTGTCCATATAATTTCTTTCTATTTTTAGTAGAGATGGGGTCTCGCTCTTGCTCAGGCTGATCTCGAACTCCTGAGCTCAAACGATCCGCCCACCTCGGCCTCCCAGAGTGCTAGGATTACAGGCGTGAGCCACCGCGCCCGGCCGGTTTGTATTTGTTGATCTCTTTATTTATGTATTTTTATTGGGAAGCCTAATCATGAATATTTAAATAATTTTCTGAAAGGAAGGACTTACTCTTGCCATTTTATTAATTGCTTTATTTGATTCCTGTAGCTGTTTTGTGTCTCTTTTTCTCTTCTTTTGTGTCTTGTTCATTTTTTTGTAGTGACGTGCTTAGACTCCTTTCTTATTTTCTTTTGTGTATCTCTGTAGGTATATTTTTGTGGTTACTACAGGCATTAAATAAAACCTCTTAAAGTTACAACAATATATTTTAAACTGGTAACAACTTCAGTTGCATACAAAAATTCTTCCTCATTACATCTACCCTCAACTTTGTTATTGATATCATTATTTATATCATTATATGCTATATTCATTAACAGATGTTTATAATTATTTTTATGCTTTTGTCTATCAAATTTAATAGCATAATTAAATGTGTTTTCTGCACCATAATTATAATACTATGGGATTTTACTTTTTGTAAATGCTTATGTTTTCGAGAGTTATGTATTTTTGTATGATTTTGCATTGTTTTCTGGCATTGTTTTATTTTCAATGGAAAGGACTCCCTTTAGCATTTCTGGCAAGACAGGTCTAGTGGTGATGTATTTTTTCAACATTTGATTATCTTCAAAAGTCTTTATTTTGTTCTTCATTTTAAATGTCAGTTTTGATGGTTATAGTGTTCTTGCTTCTAAGTTTGTGTTCTTTTAGCATATTGACTGTATCACCCTTCTCCCTTCTGGCCTGTGAGGTTCTGTTGCCAAATCCACCGGTAATCTCCTAAGAGCATGCTTATAGATCATCCATCACTTTTCTCTTGCTGCTTTCAAGATTCTCTTCTTGTCTCTGACTTTCAAACCTTGCTTATAATGTGTCTTGTTCTGTCTTTGTGTTTATCCTCATTAAAGGTTGTTGAGCTTCTTCATTTTTATGTCTTTTTTCTTACATTTGAAAATTTCTCAGTCATTATTTCCTTTTGCATTTTTGAGCTCCACAATCTTTATTTTTATTTTTATTTTTATTGTTTTAATTTTTGTTTTTTTGAGACAGAATCTCACCTCTGTTGCCTGGCTAGAGTGCCGTGGCATCAGTGTAGCTCACAGCAACCTCAAACTCCTGGACTCAAGGGATCCTATTGCCTCAGCCTCCTGAGTAGCTGGGACTACAGGCATGCGCCACCATGCCTGGCTAATTTTTTTCTCTATATATTTTTAGATGTCCAACTAATTTCTTTCTATTTTTTGTTAGCAGAGACGGGGTCTCGCTCTTGCTCAGGCTGGTCTTGAACTCCTGAGCTCAAATGATCCTCCCGCCTCGGCCTCCCAGAGTGCTAGGATTACAGGTGTGAGCCACCGTGCCTGTCCTCTACAATCTTTTTCATTCTATAGTTTCAATCTTTTTGTTGCCATTCTCATTTTCCTAATTTAATTGAACTGTCTGAGCTCATTTTACTCATTATAATTCCAGTGGTTATTTTCAATTTTTTCAGTAATCAATACATCTCTATTTCTTTAGACTTGATTTATGGATACTTATATTGCTTAGGCCATGTTTTCCAGATACTTTGTATATTTTGTAATCTTTGGATGAGATTTGGGCATTAAATAAATCCATCTATCACAATTTTCATAAAGTGGTTTTGCGCTGGGGAGTCTGACACCAATGGACTTGGCTAGAGATTCTGGGAGTTACTCAAACCTGTTCGCAGGATCTGCCTTCTCTGGATTCGTTTATTTTATTATCCAATTGAGACATTTGCCTGTTTCATCTTAGGAGACTATAATCACTTGCTACTCCTATTGTCTATCTGTGGTATTGCAGTCTCTTTTCTGCTGTAACAAGGCCACCAGTCTGTCATTCAAAATATGCCACCATTTCATTCAGCACTCTGTCATGGGAAACAGAAACCAATCTTTGGAAAGGCTCCAAAAAGCCAGAAGTATGGATACATGTGCCATGTTTATCTTTCCCTTTGGAAAGAGAAGCCAAGAGTTGGGAGTTTACTCTTAAAGGCATCATAATGTATTGGGCAGGAGGAAGAGCTGTGATAGGTAAATTAACCAACTTACCTTACCCTTCCACGTGGCTTTTGGCTTTGTTCTTACCTATTTTGCTGAAAACTCCTTTTATAAAGACATTTTGGTCAGTATATTTTTGTTAAGCTCATGTATCTATGAAAGAGTTAGGGGCTGTGGTATTTTATTATGCCTTCTTGCTAATGTACTTGGTATAATTTTATATATTAGATTTGTAAAATATATTCACCTGAGTCTAAAATAACAAATAAGTAGGATAAACTGTTATTTTTATTTCTTTCAGCTATGTCTTCCTATTACACTGAAGACATTTTGCCAGAGAAGGGAATAAAGGATTCATTCCAAAAAGTGATATTAGGAAGATGTGGAAGCTGTTGCCTTGAGAATTTACACTTAAGGGAAGACTAAGAGATTGTGGGTGAATGTAAGGGGCAGAAAAGATGTCATAATGGTCTCAGCCAATGGTCTTAAACTACCCATAGCAAAAGCTTCTGATGTAATAAGTGTGTGAAAGTCTTTAGCATGTTTTTCCCCCCAGGGGGAAAAAAATTTCTTTATTTAAAACTGCATTTTTTTCCTGTGAAACTACAAGTTTACAAGTGAGGCGAGAACTTCCCCCAGCCCGTGCCTCCTGCCCCCCCCAACCCATCACACTCCCAACCTGTCCCCCAAGCCTGCCCAGCTCTTTGATGGGAGGGGTCCCCCACTCTGACAGTCTTGTGAAGTCCTGAGGATGTCTGAGTGGATCAGATGGTAGGGTTTCAGGGCCAAGGATGGGACAGTGTCCATTTTACTTCCCCTCATACCTGGCTTGTTGCAACCTCCCCCACCCCCTTGGTTTTGGTGTAACCAAAAAAGATACCTCATTTCTGGGGAAACTGAGGGAGATACACATATAAGCACCCCAACCCATATTTCACATATTTGGCAATAACCCCATCTCTATTCTTCCCTCTCCAGTCAGCAAATAGTAGTTAAAAAAAATTAAAGATGTGTCACTGACAGAGGAAGGTGACATCCTCGATTTCCTCAAAATTACTGAGTCTAACCCTGCCCAAGGGGTGTGAAAAGAGGGGGGCTAGGAGGCCAGCGGGGCAAGCCCCTCACTGCCTCCATGGCGAACGCAGCAGAAATCTGCCTGCACAAGCAAAGAATACCCAAGTGATTTTAGGGGGTGAGGGCTTGGTGCCCTATAAAATTCACTTCCTGATGGACAAGGCTGGAGCCAGGTGGGCCTCTTCACCAGCTGTGTGTCCCCTCTTCTCTTACCAGGACGCCTTTGGCTATCACCCCATTATGGGAAAGCTAGAAATAAAAAAAGTCAAGAAAACAACATATTTATATTAAAAAAAAAAAACCCTACTTCCCAAAACTGAAAATTAAGAACCACCAACAACAACAACAACAAAAAAAACCCAACTTTAAAAAATATAGATGAATCCCAGGGTTTCTTTTTCTTTCCTTAAAAAAAAAAAAAAAAAAAAAAAAAAAAAAAAGTTCAGCCCCAAAGCCCAGTCAATAATTCCCTAAAGTAGCAGAAACTCCCTCCGGGGTAGATATCTGAGTCCAGACACTCGTCCACTGAGCGATTCTATTGGTTTAGGAGGAGCTGTGTATGAGGCAATAAAGCCCTCTGGAGGGTAAGGGGTGGGGATGCGCCCGGGGGCGTGGCCCATGTCCTCTGTCCGGAAGTCATGTCCCCATTTTTGGCATCTCTGGTCGGGCAGGGCTGCTGTATCCACAGATTCCAGAACATGTAAGTGGGGTGGGGGAGCCCAGAGAGAGTATGTGAGAGTGTATGGGAAAGAGAGAGAGAAGAAAAAGGGCTCCGAGAAAGAGGTTTCTGAGTGTGTGTGTGTGTATGTGTGTGTGTGTGTTTCCGTGTCAGAGAGAAAAAAGGTAGAAGGGGGAGACAGACCCCACTCTCCTTTAGGGGCCCCATTCTTCCTGCCATGTAGTCAGCACCCCCAGCACTGAGAGAGTCTAGTTGGGGCGGGGAAGAACCCATCTGTCTTGTGCTTCTCTTGTATTTGGGGTTTGTCCTCTGGATGCCTGTGTCTTCTTCAAGAGTTGCCTTGTGAGAGCCCCCACCCCTGTGACCCTGAGGGGCGAGATCAGTTGGAGGTGTTGGAGTGAACACTCTCTGGTCTCTCTGTCGGGGATGTCACTGAAGAGGGGGGTCGCAGCCTCCTGCCAGCTGCCGTTTGCCCTCATTTCCCGAGGACTGTACATCTGGCCCGCCCCGAGGTTATCGGCGTAGCCCCGGGCCCCATCGAGTGTCCAGTGATTCCACCTGGGAAGCAGAATAGGCATCTCGGCTGAGCCCAGGCGTCCCCAGGAACGTGTCTCCAGCTCCTGAGAGACTGAAAGAGCTGCCAGAGCCTGCGAGGGAGCGGGTACCGGGGAGCTGGTGCGGCTGTCGCCCCCCTGGGTAACTGACACGGCATAGATGTTTGCCTCTTCTTGGAACTTTCCGGTGTTTCTCTTATAGCGAACGCGCTTGTTCCCACACGAGCAGGAGACCTGAGAGACAGTGATGCCACATTCCTTGGCGAGCTCCTCCTTGGCCTCCTTCGCTAGGATATGGGTTACTCAGATGGGAGTAGAAATACTCATTTAGGATCTCAGTGGCCTGTTGTTGAAGCCCTTAAGTCTGAGATGCTGTGTTATGGCAGCCCTGACAAACTCTTCCATCCTGTTAGGACACAAATAGAATGTTCTTTGCAGCATGGTTGACATGGAAATAGAATTTTATCATGTAAGGATCCACTAGCATTAAAAGGCTTAGCTGCTGTGAGAAATGGCCTCCATTATGGAATATCATGAAGACATGGGAGGACACAGATCCTGCCCTAATGGTGCTACAGTGATATTTTCTTTCTATTGTCTTACAATTCTGGAGGACGGAAATCTGGTAGCGAGCTGTTGGCTGGGGAGGTTTCTCTGAGGCCTCTCTCCTTGGCATGCAGGTGGCCACCTTTATCTCTGTGTTGGCAGGGTCTTTCCTTGTGCTTCTCTATGTCCTTACCACCTCTTCATATAAGGACCCCAGTCATATTGGAGTAACGCTTACCCAATGAACTCAAACTTAATTGCCTCTTTAAGGACGTATGTCCAAATGCAGTCACATTCTGAGGCATTGAGGTTTAGAACATGAACATGTGGATTTTGAGGAGAAGACTCACTTCAGCCCATAATATATACTAATCTCCTGTAGAAGACACACTCCCAGGAATGGGATTTCTTGGTTAAAGGATATGCAGATTTGTGATTTTCACAGCTTACTTTCCAAAGGGCTGTGGCAGGTACGTTGTCACCAGAAGTTTATAAATATAACTGCTTTGCTGCATCCAGCCTTCCCTGGGTGTTGACATTCTTTAATTTTTTGAGAATCTGGTGTCCCTGTGTCAAAAAAAAATCAAACAATAAGGACACATAGTAGCTGACATAATGCAGAGTCCAAAGGTGAAGTGGGCTTCAGGGCTGACCTGCACTCTCCTTCCTCAGGGGTCCCTTGGGCCCGTGTGCTGGCTTCTTCCCCAGTCTGCTGCCGTTCCGATGTCGTGTCCGAGACCAGAACCACATCTGGTGGAAAGAAGAGGCTCCCTTCTAGATGTTCTCCCAGAAACAACCCCAGCCAGACTCCTCACCTGGGCCCAGATTGAGTCATGTGCCCCTTTCTGAACTAAGTGTTGGCGATCACCGACCAGGGGCAGGACCCTCAGGCCAGGCAGACTCACCCTCAGAGCCAGGCTGGCGTCAGCCCCTGCAGCTGTGTGCCAGGGGCACCTGTGGCAAGTGAACTAATGGCGCAGGAAGCAGCTCTCAGGCCTCCTGATTCCCAGTTGGATCCCCGTGTCTCTTCCTGAGCCCGGCCCACCTCAAGTCCTCCCCCCGTGTGCCCAGGCTGCGGGGGACTTGACACCCCGTCCTGCCTGGCAGAGCCCAGAGAGCCGTGAGCAGTGGTTGGTGGAGTAATGGCAGCCTCAGTCCCGCTCTCTGCTTGCCACTTTGTGATGGTAAGTGCTGCTCCTAAGTCAGGTCTGTGACACTGTTATTGTTGCCCAGAGTCCAAAGAGTCTAAACTTTTCCCCTGAGGTCAAGAACGTGGCTGGTGCTCAAGCCACCTGGAGCAGGGGCCTGGGTGGCTGGGGTGAGAAGTAGGGGGAGGGGGTCAGCAGGAACAAAACGCTTTGAACTGCCTCCTCTCCATCAGTGCCAGCAGTGTCCGCTGCCCGTGGGGGGGCCTGGCACCACCTCACAGCGGCTCAGCCCCCAGCCCTGGGCAGGCCCAGCCCAACATCTGAAAGTGGACAGAAGGTTATTGTCCCTTCCCGCAGCCCTTTGTCTGCCCTGGTTCCAGATGTCTAGGTTGGGACGGGGGAACTGACCCATGGTGGGCAGGCAGAAGGTGACAGAGGGGGAAAGCACAGGTCACTGCATCCTGAGGAGTCATTCCCAGACCCTGAGATCTCACCCAGCCATAGTCGCATCACTTTCTGGGCCGTCTCAGCCCTGGGATTGTCCCTGTTCCCTTTCCCCTCCCTAATCCAGGTTCCGGCTTCAGGAGAGAAGCCCGAAGGGGTGCAGGAGTGAGAGCAGGGTCTTGGCAGGCCCAGGGATGGGCTGAATCCCACCCTTGCCCTGTAACTGTGCAATCTCGGGCACCTTGGGGCCCTCTCCGAGCCCACTGTCCTCATGTGGGGACTGCTGGAGCAGGGGTCATTCATTTACAACAAATGACAGAACCCTTCCATGTACCAGCTCTGAGCCGAGCATGGGGGCACGCTGTGGTGGACAGGCCACTCAGATCCTTCCAGATTGTGGATAACAGTCCACAATAGTAAGAGGTTGCATTTCCCACCCACTTCGTCCATGTTGGGTCCTGGGCTAACCACTTTACCTGCATTATCTCATCCTTTCCACAACAAAATCAAGGACACAGGGGGCATTGTTCTTATCTCCATTTTTCAGTTTTGGAGACTCTGAGGGGTAAAGTCACTTGCCCAAAGCCAGGCAGCCAAGAGGCAGCAAAGCTGGGATTCTAGCCCAGGCGGACCGCAGCCACCAGGAGTCATCTGCTGATACATGCTTGGACGGTATTGAGCACAGAACCTGGCACAGCTCTAGACTAGGCATCTGGGGGCTGGTGGTGTGAACTCCATCCATCAGCTTCCCCATTTCACAGATGGGGAGACTGAGGCCCAGACCGGGGAAAGGAAGCCTGGGGCAAAAAGCTTGGGGAAACTTTAATAGCAGCACCAACAGCAATTCCAGAGCCTCCTCTCCATCACTGCCAACACTGTCCACTGCCCGTGGGGGGCCTGCCACCGCCTCACAGCGGCTTGGCCCTGGGCAATAATAACACAGTGTCACAGAACCGATTTAGGAGCAGCACTTACCATCACAAAGTGGCAAGCAGAGAGCGGGGGCTGAGGCTGCCATTACTCCACCAACCACTGCTCACGGCTCTCTGGGCTGGCTGGAGAGAGACAAGCAAACCCAGTTTCGGACCCCGAGTCTGTGTGAGCTTGGGCAAGTGACTTAGACTCTCCATACCTCAGTTTCCTCGTTGCCTTTTCTGTAAAATAAAAATATTCCCTACTTCACAGGGTTGTTGTGAAAATTAAGGTAAATAATACCTTTAAAGCACTGACCACATGCCTGGCACACAGCCAACCCTTAATGACAGCTCTTGTTATTAGTATTCTGAATAGGGTGACACATCCCTTTGAGCCTCCCAGCTCCCCTGCGTTCACCTGAGGACAAAGCTGTGTCCCAAGGGACAGGTTAGCCGTTGCTGAGGGGGTCAGGATAGTAATACTGGGTCTTCTTGGGGTCTCTACGAGTCTTGGGGTATCTACAAGGCTACTGCTGCAGCTCAGGGGGAAGCAGCAGGGGTCCCGCGCTGGGAGGGGGAAGGGGCTGCCTGGGCCCAGCAGAGGTAACAGCTCCCAGGCCGTGGCCCAGCAGGGCTGCCCTGCTGCAGCTGCAGCCACAGGAACAATGTTAGCAGAGGAGCCACAGCTGCTTCCTGATGGACAAAACAGCTGGCTGCCCAGAGAAAACAGCTGGAATAAACAGCTGGCCTATTCCCAGCCTCCTGAGAAGAGAGGCAGAGCCTCAGAGGAGGACAGCTGCACATCTGGGATCCTGGGAGAGGAGGACATGGCCAAGAGGGGGACAAGAAGGGGAGAGAGAGTGTGTGTGGGTGTTGGGTGGAGGCCTGGGGAAGGGGTGTGTGTGTAGCTTCCTAGAGCAGGGGCCAGGGTATGCTAAGTCCAAGCAGAAGGGGTAGGGGTGCCTCCAGCTGGGCTTTGGGGATCTCAGCCTTCCATGGAACAGGAAAGATGAGGGGAAGGGGAGCAGATGGGGACGAGCCCCTGCTCAGCCCTGGATCCCCTTGGAATAAGGCTTGGAACTGGAGGTGGGGAGGGCGCCCAGGCTGGCCTCCTGGGTTCCCGTTTGCTGAGCCACATCCAGGGCTAGGACCAGGGCGTGGGCCCATCCTGGGCCAGGATCCTGGGCTCCCTTGGCCACAGAGCAGGACAGGGACCCAGGGAGCCCCCAGCTCAGGAGACGTGAAGCTCGCAGCTGGTAAGAACCCTACTCAAGCATCTTCCCTGCTTTGGGTCCCCATTCCCAGCTTGCTTGGCTGCCAGGCCATGAGGACGCCCAACTGGGGCACTTCCAAGCTGCCCTTACCCCTTGGCAGGGAAGCAGCACCTGGGACCTCGAATGAGTTTGGGCAGGGTCAGCAGAGGGTTCATGGGCTGTGGCCAGAGTCCACTGGACCACAGCAGCCTCCATGGGTTACTGACGACTGACCCCCAAGCCCCAGAGGCCTGGCACCGCTAATTTCTCTTTGACCCAAAGGGACTCTTCTAGCCCCCTCTTCCTAATCCCCAGGAGTAGGGACTTGGCCCCCAGTTTCGTGTGCAAGCCTCAGCGTCCCTCTCCCCAGTGCAGGCCCTGCCGGAAAACCTTTGCCAGGGGGTAGGCCTTGGAACTGCGGCTCCCAGCAGGAAAGAGGCACTGGGAAGGGGGACAGGTCTTGCAGGGTCTCTACTTTAAGAAGCCAGAGTGAGGCCGAGGTGCTGGCGCCACCACCTGGCTTTGGCGAGAACTACAATGGCTGTGGGCCGTGAGGGAGCTGGCGGGAGAAACCCTGAGCCCGAGGAGGTGTTGGTCCTCCGGTTCGGTTACGAGTCAGCCACATGGGCCCAAACGGTCATTTTTTTTTTTACCCCCCGAGGTGTGTACCCTACACGAGCCAGTTGCTGAGGCCTTAGGCCCCACAGAACAGCAGTGTCAGACTTTAACCCGCAACAAAGTTACATGGAAGGCTTATTAACACTCTGAGTTTCTGATTTGGCAGGTAGGGGAGGGGCCTGAGAGTTTGCAGCTCTAAACTGTTAGAGGCCTCCAGGTGAGGCTGATGCTGCTGGTCCGGGGACCACACTTTGAGTACCACAGCTTTAGAATTTCTGTGAATTTGGCCAACGTTACCTTTGCACAGTACGTCTTACATTTGGGGGCAAAAACTGAATGTAGGCGGAGTACAGGTGCAGGATCAGCCCCCCTCAGCCGGTGGCCCCGTCCTATTTCCATTGGGAGCCCCCGCCATGCCCAAGAGCCCGCAGAGGACGGGTCCCTGCCTCAGAACTCAGAGCCAGACAGGTTTCTCACGGGATCTCTGGCCTGGAGGTCTAAAAGGCAACTCAGAGCGAGATCCCAAACTGCAGCTTTCACGTCCACCTGCTCCTTCTCCAGTCCTCCCCAGTGACCAGCCCACCCCATGCAACCACCTGCTAAAGTCACCCTGATTCCACGCTGTGTCTCACACATCCACTCCCACAGGGCCCGTGGGCTCTGCCTGCATCATACCTCTCAGCTCTGCCCTCCAGAATCCCCTCTCCCTGCAGCAGGGTCTCCTGGCTTCCATCCTTGCCCCTGTGTCCACCTTCTCAGCGTCAGCCAGAGCAATTTGAGGCAAATCACATCAGTACTCTGCTTACTCCTCAATGGCTTTCTATCTATTGCACTTTAAAAAAAAATCCAAAATCCTACCATGGCTTCAAGGCCCCTGGGTGACCCAGGCATGCCTAGCTGTCCTACCCCACCCCGTAGCACACCTCTTGCTCACCTTGCTCCAAGCCCCTTGCTTGTTCCCACCCCAGGGCCTGTGCCCTGCTTGTTCCCTCTATCTGGAACTCTTTTCGCCCAGCTCGTCCCGTGGCTGGCTCTTCCTTTCACCCTGAAATGTCTTCCCCGACCCCTCTATCTGAATGTCGCCCCACTCCCAGCTACTCTTGGTTCTTGATCATGTTTTAATCTGTTCATAGCATTTACCATTCCTTGAAATTATCTGTTCACTTACGGGTTTGCTTGTTTCCCGTCTGCTTCTGCTCACCAGAACGTAAGCACCCTGGGAGCAGAGACTCTCGCGCACCTTCCAGTCTCCAGCACGTGTGCTTAGTACCCATTTGCCGAATGAATGGGATCACGTAGAATGCCATGGGGGTATGTCCCCCAGACATGACACTGGGGAAGGTTTGGCAGAGGAAGGAAGTTTAAGCTGAGACTGCAGGGCCTGTAGTGTGGGAGTTGTCCAGGAAGCGAAAGACCAGTCCAGGCAGAGGGACCAAAGGAAAATTAAGTCCAAAAGCAGGGAGTGTCTTGGAAACTGTAAATTGCACGATTTGGCTGGAGCAGAAGGTGGAAGGGCGTGCAGATCAGAGGAGTTGGAAAAGCTGCAGGCAGGCCGTGCAGGGACTTGCTTCCGCTTGAGGGGTTTGCATTTGAGCTCTGTGCCGAGGGCAATGGGTGACCCTCCAAGGGTGTCAGGCATTTTAGAAAGGGCCGCTGAGCGCAGAATGGTTTCCAGGGAGAAAGCCTGGTGGTGGTGTGTATGGGGGGTAATGGGCTGGGAGTGGAGCAGGTGACCGATGCTGACGCCCTGAGCTAGGCAAATGGCAGAGCAGAAGAAAAGAGGTGGCCACGTGCAGGAGATGTTGTGAAAGTGGCCTGGCCAGGCGAGAGGATGGAGTCAATGATGGAGAGAGGGACTTGTCAACAGTGACACCTAGGTCTCCAGCCTGAGGGACGGGGCGGGTCAAGGTGCCGTTCCCTAGAGAGAGAGGAACACTGGAGGGAGAGCAGGTTTGGGGAAAAGATTGGGGTTCTGTTTGGGACAAGTGGAGTTTGGGTGCAGGTGGACAGTTGAGATGTCAGGTTTTCAGAAAGAGGGAGTGGTCCATGCAGTCAGCTGCTGAAGGGGGGCTGAGCCCTCTTGGATGAGGGATGAGGAGGAAGTGTCACTCAGGGGAGTGGCCAGAGGACTCTGGTCTCAGTGGGAGCAGCTTGGCTGCAGCAGCCTTGGCTCGCGTCAAGCAGGAATGGAAGGCAGCGAGGAAGGGAGCAAAGTGCAGATTCTCCATCAAGAAGTTTGGCGGGAGAGAGTGAGTTAGGGCCACAGCTGGAGGCTGCACAGGCGCCTTGGTTGGTGTTTTCTTATTTTAAGTTGGGGGAGATTCGGGTCCCTTGGCACGTGGAAGGAGGGACCAGAGGAGAGGGAGGTTGGGGATACAGGAAGGGCAAGGGGACAGCATGGAAGCCAGGGGTGGTTCTGTTGTGAGGAGGGGACACCTCTTCCATCCCTGCCTGGAAGAACCCTGTAGCCATGTTGCTTTGGGGCGGGTTAGGGCTACTGCAGACTCATGAGCGCCACCCCCAACTGGGCTCTCACCCAGCCCAACAGTCCTGTTTCCCTGCGCTCCCTGCCCCCTCTCCTCAGTGGCATTTCAAATGCAACCAGTAATCTCCAGCCCCCATTCCCATTCTCTTCTCCCCCAGCAAGGATCTCCCTGCTACTTTTTGGAAAAAAGATAGAAGCTATAATCTGGGAACTCATTTCCAGCCTCCAAACCTTCCACCCCTTGCCCTGGGGTTATTTTGAACATTCATCTTTTTGCTTGTTTTCTCAATTGCTTTTCTGTTTTTAATTTTCCTTAAATTCTGAGCTTATCTTTATTGTTTCCTTCCTTCTGCTTACTTTGGGTTTATTACAATTTTCTTTTTCTAATTTTTTAAAGAACTTAAGGCATTGATTTGAGAACTCATCTCATTTCTGATGTAAACCTTCAGTGCTCTAAAGTTCCCACTTGGTACTGCTTTAAATAAATCTCACATATTTTTGTCTTGTTTTGATTTTCATTCAGATGTGTTTTTTAGTTTGTATAAATTATTTAAAAGTGTACTTTTTAATTCCCATGGGGTTAAAATTTTCCAACTGTCTTTCCATAATTGATTTATAGCTTGATTCCATTTTGATCAGAGAAGACTCTTTGTATTCCTTAAATTCTTTTACATTTGTTTTATAAGGTTTGTTTTAAGACCCATGGTATGTTCTATGTTGTTGAATGTTTCAAGGCGCATTCATTTCCTAATAATAATTAGGTCCCAAATGTCACAAAACTAGGTGTCTCAAAACATCAGAAATGTATTGTCTCTCAGTTCTGTGGGCTAGAAGTCTCAAATTAGCATTGGCAGGACCATGCTTCCTTTGAAATCTGCGAGGGAATCCTTTCTTGAGTCTTCCTGGCTTCTGGTGGTTTGTCAACAACCTTTGGCTGTCTTGGTTTGTGGGTGTGTTGCTCTAATCCTTTGTCTTTGTATGGCATTCCTTCTGTGTTTCTGTCTGTGTCTCTTCTCTTATAATGATACTAATTATATTGAATTAGGGGACCATCCTACTCCAGTATGACCTCATCTTAATTAATTTCACCTACAGTGACTCTATTTCTGCAGTACTTGGGGTTAGAGGTGCAGCATATCTTTTTACATTTTTATTTCCTGGGAGAGGGTGTCACAATTCAACCCATAATACATGGGCTGTTAAAAAAAATCTACTGTTATTGAATGGTTTTTTATATAAGTAAATTAGGTCTTATTTGTTGATTGTGTGATTTGACTCTTCTAGGTCTTTCAGGGATTTCTGTCTACTAGTTCTATCAGTTTCTGATGGGGTTTGTTGAAGTCGCCTAACTATAATTATGGACTCCTTTTTATTTCTCCTTTCAGCTCTATCAGCTTTTGCTATGTATGTTCTGTAGATCTTTTTTCTTAAGGATGTACACATTCAGGATTGTTTTGCCTTTCTTATGCACTGATATTTTTATTATTATATAATGTACATCTTCATCTATAGTAATTTTGAAGTCTACTTTATTAAATATTGATATAATCATGCTCAAATTTTTATAAATAATATTTGCATCTTTTTCCATTCTTTTACTTCTAAGGCACATTTGCCATTAAGTTTGAAGTAAAATTCTTCTAAGCAACATAGAGTTTTGTCATTTTCTAAAATCTACTTTGCTAATCCCACCTGAGTAGTATATTTCGACCATTTAGATTTAAAGTAACAATTGATGTATTAGTGCTTAAGTCTGCCATTTTCTTATTTGTTTTATATTTGTTAACTCTGGATCTCATACTTCTGTTTCTCTTGTTTTACTGAGGATTACTTGCACTTTTTTTAGGATTATGTCTTCATTGATTTATGGCATTTGTGAGTACAGTCGACCCTCCATATTTGTGGGTTCTGCATCCACGAATTCAACCAAGCATGGATTGAAAATTTTTGTCTGTACTGAGCATACAGACTTTTTTGGTCATTATTTCCTGAACAATATAGTTTAATAGTTATTTACATAGCATTTACATTGTATTAGGTATTATAAGTAATTTAGAGATAATATAAATTACACAGGAAGATGAGAGTAGGTTAAATGCAAATACCATGCCATTTTATATCAGGGACTTGAGCGTTTGCAGATTGTGGTATATGAGGAAGGTCCTGGACCCAATCCCCCATGGATACTGAGGGACCACTGTATAATTCTTTTTTTTTTTTTTTTTTTTTGAGACAGAGTCTCACTCTGTTGCCCAGGCTAGAGTGAGTGCCGTGGCGTCAGCCTACCTCACAGCAACCTCAAACTCCTGAGCTCAAGCGATCCTCCTGTCTCAGCCTCCCGAGTAGCTGGGACTACAGGCATGCGCCACCATGCCCGGCTAATTTTTTCAATATATATTTTTAGCTGTCCATATAATTTCTTTCTATTTTTAGTAGAGGTGGGGTCTCGCTCTTGCTCAGGCTGGTCTCGAACTCCTGAGCTCAAACGATCCGCCCACCTCGGCCTCCCAGAGTGCTAGGATTACAGGCGTGAGCCACCACGCCCGGCCTTGTATAATTCTTTGAATAGTTTTCACAGCATTTTCTCTGGGTATTACAATATACATACATATTTTACCACTTTGAGTGATGTGTGGAAACCTCACTTCCATTTAGATTTTTTATCTTCCTCATTTTATAATACAATATCATTGTCTTAAGTATCAGATGGTGCTATAATTATTGTTTCAGTTAACACATATGATATATAAACTCATGAGGAAAAGGGCAGTGGACTGTACGTACTCACATTTCCGTTCTATTTGTTCTTCCTTCTTCTCGGTGTTCCATAACTCCTTCTTTTATCATGTTTTTTCCCATTTGGGGTCAAGTAATCTAATCACATTGATTCCCTCCCATCTTCCTTGCTATTTCAATATGATCAATCACATAGTATTTTTCATAAAATGCTATCTCATAGAGGTAAAAAGAAATAGTTGAAAATAACTTTTTTCAGACATTTTTATAAATTTATACATTTTATATATAAATATATGCCATATGAAGACAAACGATTAAAGCAACATATCCACAAATGAAATATATACATACCCACACACACATTTTTTCTTTAAGGGAGCTATCCCATATATGTCAGAAGACAAATGATATTTGTGATATTCTCATGTATATGTGGGAACATATACTTTTATTCACATATCAATGTGAAAAGCAGCAGGTTCAGCAAATATACCATCAGTTAATCAAGAGGAAAAATGGCTTCATGGATGAAACTAAATATAACAAGAAAGTATGAGGAAAAAGAAAAGCAAAAAGAACTTAAAAATCAAGTACTCCATATGATACAGATAAAGAAATGACATTAAAATCATTGAATCAATGCTTATTTTTGTTTAACAGTAAGTTAGCTAGGAAAGCTATGCCAACAATCCAAAGAATGAGGAAAACAAACAAACAGAAAAATCAAAACAAATATCTGCCCTATTCTCTTTGGACTTAAGGGGTGTTTGCGTGTGTGGGGGGGGGAGTATGTATGCTGAGATCAAATATTAGCCCCCTCAAACCTTACAATTAATTTAAAATATTTTATCAGTTACCCTTTTATAATCAGCTAATGACAATGCAGAATTTTAAAACTACATAAAAATAATTTTTAAAGGTTGAACTGATAATTTTGCAGCAGGAATTGAAGAGTTGAAAGGTTTTGATCTTCCTGACTATATATGCACACCTAATCTTTGCCATAGGCCCTAATTTATTTTTAACTACAATAGAACTGCTATATTTTTTAATGTTTATACGCACAAAAGCAATAACAGGAGATAAATGCCTAAGTAGAGAACATATAGTTTTAGATGCAATGCCATTTTAACAACAGGTTCCACTGCAAAAACCCTATTATAACTACATGCCAATTTATTTACTACACGAAGTTTGCACGGTTTCAAATAGCATTTTACATGGAATTAAAATAACACACATTTTACCCAAGGAGGTTTTGTTGAATTTTATAAACTTGTTTTATTCCAATTTGTTAATGTAAATTTATAATACAAATATATAAAGATATAATATAGATTGTTATGAATTTGGGGAGATAATCTTTATTGACATTATTTTATGTTTAATTACTTATTTAAATAGTCACATCAATATTTGTATATAACTTTATGAATTCCTGAAAACAAAATACTCAATTTGCCATTTTCTTTTCTTTTTTCTTTTTTTTTCATCTTATTGTTATGGGGGATACAGAATTGCAGGTTACATACGTTGCCCATGTACCGCCTTTCTCCCCAAGTCAGAGCTCCAGGCGTGTCTGTTCCCCAGACAGTGCGCGTTGCACCCATCATGTAGGTATATATCCCTCCCTTCCCCACCCCCCCTTCCCGAGTCAGCACCTTCAAGCGTTACCATTCCCCAAAGGGTGCGCAATGCACTCATTGGTAGGCATACCCCCATCCCCTCCCCCACCCCCCACCTCAGTCTGATATCCGATTGGTGTCGTTCCCAGATGTGTATTTAGGTGATGATCAGGGAAACCAATTTTCTGGTGAGTACATGTGATGCTTGTTTTTCCATTCTTGGGATACTTCACTTAATATAATGGGTTCCAACTCTCTCCAGGAGAACCATAGAGATGTCGTATCTTCATTATTTCTTATAGCTGAGTAATATTCCATGGTATACATATACCACAGCTTACTAATCCAATCATGTATTGATGGGCATTTGGGTTGTTTCCACATCTTTGCTATTGTGAATTGTGCTGCTATAAACATTCGGGTACATGTGTCTTTGTTACAGAATGACCTTTTTTCCTTTGGGTATGTGCCCAATAATGGGATTGCTGGATCGAATGGCAGGTCTACTTGAATCTGTTTAAGATACCTCCATAATGCTTTCCACAGGGTTGCATTTTATTTTCAAAGATGCTTTTTTGTTTGTTTGTGTATTTGAGGTAAATACTATAGGCGCAGAGAAGCGGGGAGGACCCAGACAGGGCGGAAGGAGGTCTGAGTGCCACCGCCTGTCCACTGCCTCGGCAGCGGCGTGCAGGGCAGGGGGCGGCAGAGGCCGCAGCTGCTAACGTGGCTCAGCACAGAGATGGCGGAAACCGTTGGCCGAGCCTGGAGAACTTGACAATCCCTTTAGGGACCCAGCTGGGATCCAGAATTGACTCAGCCCTCACTACGCCGCGCTGAGCATCTACAACCCTTCTGAGACCCGGGAGCCATCATCAGCCTCTGAGCCTCCTGCCCACACCCCATCGCCTCCACCCTCAGGTCCCTCCTTGCAGCCCTGGAGAAAGCTCAGGCCCACAGAACCCAAGAACTGTGGCCCTTACAACACTCGGGCCTCAGCTGCAGCAGCCACCGCTGAGCTGCTAGGGAAACAGGAGGAGCTCACCTGGAAGGCAGAGGAGCCCACCGCAGAGAGCGAGAGCTGCAGCGTGCTGCCCCGGGGCGCCCCTGCTTTACAGAACAATTGGCCCGCTCTGCCTTCTTTTTGCTGAGTTCACCCTGCTTTTTCCAGAACATCCCCACGGAGATCCCCCAAGAATTTCAGAAGGCCGTATCTACCATATTCTACCTCTGGATGTGCAGCACTGTGGCTCTTACGAACTTCCTCGCCTGCACGGCCAGCTCCTGTGTGGAGACCAGCAATGGCTTGGGCTTCGGGCTTTCTCTCCTCTGGCTCCTCCTTTTCCCTCTCTGCTCCTTCCTCTGCTGGTACTGCCCCATAGATAAGGCTTTCCCGAGTGACTGTTCATTCAATTTCTTCGTTTTCTCCTTCCTTTTCTTCCTCCAGGATGTGCTCTTTGTCCTCCAGGCCGTTGCTATCCCAGGTTGGGGCTCCAGCAGCTGGATCTCCGCTCCCAGGGTGCGAAGGCCCAGGTGGCCTACCTGTGTGCGTGCTGCGGGCTGCCTTGCTCTTCGCTGGCTTCGCTGTGCTGGGGCTCGTGATGCTAAAGCGGATCCACTCCTTGTACCGCTGCACAGGTACTGGCTTTCAGGAGGCCCAGCAAGAATTTGCCTAGTGTCATCTGCAACCCTGAAGTGCCAACCGCAGCTGCCACTGCAACTGCTGGGGCTGCCTAGCACACCTTTCAGCCCCATGACCCATGACTGGGGTGCCCTGGCCTGGCCACTTGAGTGAGCTGACTTAGCTCCCATCCCTGAGGTTTTTTGGGGACTTGAGGAGACATCACTGCTTGATGGCTTCTCTATGGTGACCCCAGTCCCATGGCTACGACCATTGAACCTGACTTAGGGGTTTGGGGAGTCCACTGTGACCCTGTCACTGCTCACTCTTCCCCCCATCAGGCCATGCTGCTGCAACCTTTCTCACATCCCAGCCTAGTTTCCCTCTGCTGTGCCAAGGCTGCTGCTTAGGTTATTTAAATAAAAAGAAAGTAGACTGGAACTCAATCAATCTATCTGTCAGTAAAATAGGTACAAGGTTGGGAACCATGGCTATTATATTAAACTACACTTCACAAGCACCATTTTTATTATATTCAATTCAAAAGACTTCCAAATTGGAAATATCTGTAAGCATACCCATTCAAGCTAATATAAAAGCTTAGTTTTAAATTTTAGTTAAATAAACACTAAAAATAAATAATTAGCATAGTTCAGAGAAGAATGGGTGCAGCTGAGAACTCTCATTTCCAGAACCTATAGTTTATTTCTTGTTTTGTACTGTTAATAACATATGGAATATTTCTTATATTCTAAATTCTTTTAAGATTCATTAACCTGGGCCACACTGTCTCTCGGCCTATAATGATTTCCTCTCTTCTCTTTTTTATTTAGCTGTCCTTTCAACCACAGCTTCTATATTAGTCTCCAAAAGAGACCCCTGATGCCCAGTGTTTGAAGTATGTGTCCTTTCATATGTGATTATAGGTATCTGATGCTTACCTGTGTCATTCTGTGTGCATAGTGTTAATTAAGAGATTAGTTTCTGCAGTGTTGAAATCATCACTTAGAGTTCAAATCTTCATTCTATTAGGTTCTTTCTCTATGATCTCGGGCAAGTTATTGAAACTATCTCTTTCCCAGTTTCTATCTTAAAATAATGATATTATGATTATCCATTCCCTAGGTTTCTATTGAGAAATAATTGAGTAAATATTTGTGAAATATTTAGATTGTCTATCATTTTCTAAGCACACAGTAAGATTTTAATTGTCTTACAGAAATATCATAGTATAATCCATTTCTGTTTCTTAAATCTGTTATACAAGATTGAATTTTTCAAAGGTAAGACACGCCTTTCATCTAGGTATCCAGAATGACAAATAAAGTAAGACATATAGTAAGACTAAATCAAATTTTTGAATGAATAATCACATACAAACTTTCTTAAAGTAATCTAAATTGCAGAGCTTTAAAAAGTATCTCAAAAAAGACAGGATACATTTTTTTGAAACTGAAGATTTCTATGTATTGATATGAGATTATGGGACTGCAGAGGCCAGAACTGAAAGATTTAGCAATTCCTCAATACTTAAAAGATTTTTATGTATACTGATCAATTTTTATACAGAAAAGTAATCTTATTATTTATATAGCTGGATAATTAAGTACTTATAAAATATTAGACTGAGTACATTTTTTAAATAGTTCTCATTTGCTATTTTTTCACAATACATGTTTTTCTCACTTTTTATGTTCAATCTGAACTTGGGGTGGATAACCGCTTTTGACTGGTAGCCAAAAGTTCACAGAGTAACAAGTTTTGTGGAAATGGAATAATTTTGGCACTTAACCTCATCCTTAGATGAAAACTACATAGAATATATAAATGTTTGTCATTAATGCTTATATATGCATACATAGTGTTTTATTTATATTTTAAAATATTTTAGTTTTTAATCCAAATACAATTATAAATAAATTATGTACATTCATATATCATTTGCCTTCTAAGGTAAGTATTAATATTCTTTTATTAAAGAAGCAAGACTGTAAGCAATTTTCAATGTCACAGCTGGTAAAGAGCAAAATTATTATTAAAAAATAAGGTGGTCTGAGTCCCAAGCCCAAACTCATATACACTATATTATACTGAATCAGAAACTGAAAATTTTATATGAATAAAGTTTGGACTTATGAATTTAATAAGCATATTTTCTTCAAATATAGCCTCCACTTGTAAAATTAAATTGTTTTTCTCTTTCCCCTACATCCATGGAGAAAGAGGAAAAATTTGATGTCAGTATGTACTAAATATTTGTATAGATTTAACTAATATAGGGCTCTATACATGTGAGGAAAACTAAAGAGGAAAATGTTTGCCCCATACAAGGATAAAATTTTTAATTGTTAGAAATATTTCATAATTAAAAAAAACTTTTATAGTCCCCTTGGCTAAGGCTGTTCAGATATTAGGGAAATTTCTATCAGGAATTTTATGAATGGGTTGTCTACACTGGAATGAGTTATAATCTTATGAATTCTAAGTTCTCTCTAATGCTAGGACTCTGTAAAACTATGCATTGGTTGCAAGGTACATATATGCTTTAATAAATTAGTGCCAGGTATAGTAGGTACTCTTGGGAGCTAGTAGGGAAGATGTTTTTGGTACCATGGCCTAAAATCACACCATGATAGAGGCAGCACAATAACTTTATAATTAACAACAGCCCTCATCTGATCTGCCAGCTACATATCAGCCCTAGAACCCAAATTTGAATCATAAGAAATTGCTTTTCCAGGACGACATATCAGATTGTGAGGGGAGAAGAAATTGGCCAGTGGAAAGGATGCTATGCTAAAATCTTACTGTAATCTTTAATTATCTTAATTACAAATTGTGCCAAATAAGAGTAAAGAGCAGAAAGATTTTAAGTGTCATCCTAGAGCAGTTGCCCACATATTTAGGATTATGAAAAAACAGCTTTGTCCAGACAGTGATTCACCTTCTATGAACTGTTCCCTTTCTAACATTCTACAACACTAACAGAAGTCAAAACTAAAATTACCTACTGGGTAAGTCAGATGGTATGCTAATGGACCTTGTCATCAGCATAATGGACCTGTATGATCACTATGATACTAATAAGTAAGGGATCTTTTGCCTAGGTTTTGTTTGTTGTTTTTTATTTGCTTTTAAAAAATTATTATGGATACAAAATAGTTATATATATTTATGAGGTACACGTGATGTTTTCACACAATTGATTTTTAAATACCCAGTCCCTCAGCATGGTTAACAAAAATCCCACCCCCCCCATACAACATCACTAAGGATAAGAATAGCTTTCAGTATGTGTGAGATTGCCTGTGTGTCTGTCTACATTAGAAACAAAATAGAGGTCAAAGAAATGTTGTCCACCACCTTTAGTGCATGTTGAATTTCATACCACCCCAATAAAGCAAGTCACATAGAAAAAGAAAAGAGAAAAAAAAAACAATGTGAAGTAGAGTTTTGATTATTTTATACAAACAGAAAATAGTCTTACAATTCTCCGTATTATTCCAAATTGTAACTGATGATTTTGGTAACATTTTTGAAAATTAGATGTATAGCATCCAAAAGATACCTTAATAGAATTATAACAATGTTTACTTAATTCATTTGAAAATTTTATGAACCTTATGCTGCTATCTAACCTATCACAGAGATTTCAAAAGTTTTAAGTTTATGTATTTTAGAGATGCCCTTACAGGTTTCTTACTTAATAAAAAATTCTTTGACATGTTATCCAATAAGGGATATTGATAAGCTTGAAAATTGAGGTTATCCGAGATCAGGTGTAAATTTAATCTGCTTTTCTTTATTGCATCTTGTCATGGATCTTGGCCAAAAGAAATACATATATATGAAATGGTAACTTTTATCTTAATAACCAAAGTTTTTATAAATCCAAGGGATTTAGAATCAGAAAATTTTATTTAAGTTCCTCCTCTGTCACCTGCTAAATACACAGATTTGGACAAGTCTCTGATCCACGTTAATGAAAATTAACTGAAAACACTCAGTTGTTAACGGTATTAGGTGACAGAACATAATACATGAAAGGCTACATGCCTGACTTGGGGCAGGTCTTCAAATTGGCAGGTGTTTAAAATGAAGCATAAACAAACAAATAAAAACCAAAATAACATCTTACTATAAGTATTTAGGGGCAAAGGTGTTGAAAAATCCTATGTGAAAAACCCCATTAGATAATAGGACTTGGGACCCTCTAGGCTTCTCAATTATCTCTCCATTTTCCCATGCATCTATTGTTCACCCTGTCTAGTCTACACCCCCCATTGTCTTTAACTTCTGATCTATACTATGGAGAAAATTAGTCTTGAGGTATTTGTCTTTCTCTTTACCTTGAAAATCCATTCACAGATCTGCATTTTGACACATGTTTAGCATAGGTGACCACTGCCAATCACGGGAATTGATGTAACAGCCTCTTTACTGCAACCTCTGCCTCCAGTCTGTTGTCTCCAAATTCCACATCACTAAAACCCAGTCTTTGCACTGTGACCAGAGTGGTATTTCAAAATGCAACCCTGGTCCTATCATTCATAAAATTTTAGTGGTTTTCCATTGCCCTACGAATGAAGGTCGATCTCTTACCACAACATACAAGCCCTTTATAAATTGTCCCTTACTCTTTTTTCATCTATAACCATCTTCTCTTCTCCTATACAATATGTTCAGCTAAATAATGTGCAGTGGCTAGAATGAGTTAGACCATTTTTCCCCTCCCCTCGGTGTCTATGTATCCCTTTCACTCCTTTCATCCACTTAACTCTCACTTCTTGTAGTGTTGGCTTAAGCATTTCTCCATTTTTCAGAACTGGGTGCGCTGTCAATCTTATGTGTTACCACAGCATCATCTATCTTGCTAAAACATACTAACAGGATATGCCATGGCCTATTGCCTTTTTTCTATCTTCCAACAGACAGTAGAGGTCTTGAAGACAGAATATTTGATAAACATTTGGAGCTCAATTAATATTTGTGAATTAATAATAAGTTTGGGTTACATGTTTGGGCACTACTGTACTGTCAGTCTTTATGAAAAATCTACTAGCGTAGAACCCTATTCTGAATAAGTTTATTAAAATGGTTTATATTTCCTTTTAGTAGGAAAAAGTATGACTTACTACTGGTTTTTTAAGATATATTTCCTGTAGAAATATCAAATGCTTTACCATTCATATGACAACAATTCAATTTAGCACTATCTGAAATTGCTGTTGAGCAGAGCCAAACTTTAAATCCAATAAAGGTATAAAAATATTGACATATCAATTCCTTATGAACTTATACATAGAATAAGAAAAATGGACTGCTTGGAAACATAACAATTGCTTGAGAGAGTCCAGTGAATCCAAATTTAATGAGTTAATGTCTATAAGCACAGTACAGAAAAACTGGCTTTATACAATTGGGATACCTTTGCAAAAGCTCTAACTAGCACTTGTAAAGCATTAGCTTCTTGGTCTCTTTAAAAATACATTGATTTTGTTTTGTAATTTTACTTTGAGTCAAGGTATCCAAAATTTATCTTTGACATTTTGTTTTTTGATAAATTTCAGAATAAAACATACAAATTTCAATATGTGTATATGAATGTGTATATATATTAAACTATGTATATGCAGTATATGTGCATATATCACAGAAGCTAGTTTTTAAAATTAATATGAAATTTGTTGACATCTTAATAACTTGACATTAAAATAAGTTTCCTGGGGAAAAAACTGACAAAGCAAAATATAAATTTTGAGAAGAAATATAAATTTCTCACCTACTTGAAAGACAAAGATGTATACAATTTAACACTTATAATTGTATCAATTGGAATAAAATTTTAGAAGAAAAGGTAGAAAATACAACCAACAAGGACTTATATAAGAATGCTTTCCCACCTACCCACCAAGCAAGACATTCAAAGGAAGGTGAATCATTGAATTTAATTCTCTAGTTTGACAAAGTCAGAATGAATGATTTCCCTTGCCTTTTCCTCATGATAACATGTTCATGTCAATCTCCAAACAAAATGTTCATCTTAAAGATCAGAGTAAAGTGGTAAGAATTCAGTCAAGACATCTGGTCCTTTCACTAAGACAAGACAATCTTTCAGAGGGACACCTGATGTCCTGATGCATCTCATTGATGAGACTTGTTCCTCAGGTCACAACTAGATGCAAAAATAATAAAGTAAGAATTTTCATTTCCAATCTTCTATTTTAAAAGGCAGACAAGAGAAATAAGGAGCAAATGGATGATGTTTTACCCATCACTGCATGCTTGAAGGACTACAAATATTACTCCCTGCTGAATAACATCTCACTTCCATCAAAAGGAACTTATCTAGTTTGTGTAAGCAAAGAAGGGGACCAGAGCACCATTTAAGTTTTCTGGACATTGTCTATTATGTATTCATTCCATAAAAAGGACATTCATTTCATGTCCTTTTTCCTGAAATAGTGTGCTTAAAACCTTGGTAAGGATTGTAGGTCTCTACTAAAGTCATACTTGACCTTATCAGATGGTTTTCTTTGACCCAGCAAACTTTCTTTTTTCACTTTTTTCAAGAGAATGTCTTTCACCTTTCAGTACAATTACAGTATTTTAACCCTCCATGTTCTCACTTATATTTTGCTTGATAAATATTAAAACATCCTGGTGAATTAAAAGATGACTGGTGGAGACTACTGAACACATGAGACATGAGGAGAGGCAATGCCTGCTGCTGGGGCAGCCACCACTGGGGAAACCGGATGAGCCTCGGGTGAATGCACCCCCTCCCCACTGGCTATTACATTCCAGGTTGCTCACAGTAATCTGGTAAGGCTGGATTTTGAACTCCAGGTGTTGAGGAACTTTTAAGCTACATAATGAGGGACACCCTGCCCCTACCTTGGTAAGATCATGGGCTGCTGCTATGCCATACTGTAACTCACTGCCAGCTTAGTTTCTGTGGGTGAGAGTAGCACGTAGCCCTCCTTTAGCATGATGGAGAGACTGAAATACAAGCACTTTGGTGCAGCTATAGGATAAAATAAGCCAGTGGAAAATTCACCACATCAACAATCATTGCTGGGAAAGCAACAGCCCTTCCATGATATATCAAGGACCTGCGATCCAATCTTGCAGCTCACCAGGATTGACTGTCTAAAGTACTGGGCAAGAACTTGTTTCAATAGAATGTTGCCAGAGGCCAATCATCTTTTGAGAGGCCAGGATGCAGGGAATATGTTAATTTGGAAGGAAACAATAAAACAATTTAAATGTGATATTTTTAAATGTCAATATTCTAAACAACAATAATTGAACTGGTTTTAATTATATATCCTGAACATGAATCCTGGTAAGAATAAAAGATTTTGTGTTAGAGTTGCTCAGAATTTTATATGCTCTGATAAAATTTTTAAAATGTATTGCACAAATGCATAAAAATTGTATTGCTGGCTTCCATGAAAGTTGGAAACTTGTGTAATATACTGGAGAAATGAAATAAAACTTATGTTATACTGAGAAAGTTTAAAAAAGAAAAGGAACATTTTCTTATATAACATTAGTTTAGAATTAATCTTCTTTTGCTAAGAAACAAATATATTTTGAATTATGTTATGAGTTTTATCTCACTATCATTATGATTAGTTATAAAATCATCACTGTCATAACTATCTATAATTACTAAAAACTATCTTTTAAATTGACATTAAACAGTTGCTCTCCTGTAACTCAACTAGTTCCTAATAATGTTTGTGTGATTCTTAATTCTAGTCTCTAGCTATACCTGGAAATTTTAATAAAAATATGTGTAATTAAATCTATTTTACATATACATTTCAAGTAGCATTAAATTTCAGTGACATTCCCTGAAGAAATGTGATTTTTAGTATCTTAGCATAAGTCAAAACTGCCACTAAAAAGCACCATAGGCCATTACCTTCTATATTTAATAACTTGAGGAAGAAAAAAGAGATGTGCCTACAATTTTTATCTCAGGGGATAATGGCTTTTTACCTCCACAAATAGATGCTACTCTCTTTTTGAAATACTGAGTATCTTATTGCATTGTTTTATGACCTCTTAGTTCCTGGGAAATTTCCTTCTATAAGGAGCTAAACATAATTAAAAATGAAAGGCCATACTGTTATTAATAGTTATGGGAATGAAAACATTTAATTCTATAGAAAATATACAAACAAGTCATAAACGGCACTCTCCTTGTTTACCAACCGCAAGTACAGGTGAGCAGAGATTTCCTAGGCTAAACTGGTGTTACCCCAGGATGAGTGAGCCAAGTCCTCCAGCCTTTAGGCTTTCTGCCCACTGTCAGGAAAGAACTGAAAAAAATGAATCCATCACACTCCCTTCTCTGCTGTTATAAAGGAGAAACTAGCCCCTTTCCCTATCTACAGTCATGTTCTCTACTTTCTGTTTGGATTCTGTTCTTTGCCTGCTTCCTAGAGAACTTCTCAATTATATTTGTCTTTTCTATTCATTCTGTCACTGTCTGTAAACAGCATCTGTCACACTAACATCCAAATATACTCATGTCTCCAGTTCTATGAGAAAAAATAAACGTAAAGCCACACCTTCAAACACAAGATTACAATTTCCACTTCTGAACCATCCAATTTCTCATTTTGCTTCATCATCACAGTTTTTGAGTTGTCTAAAATCTCTTTCTACATCTCCTCTTCTCCTGGGACACACAGGCTTTCCTTCAGTAGCTCGAGTGCACCACGCTTCCTCACACCACAGGATTTATTGTTCTCACTAATTCTTTCCCCTGGAATACTTACAGTTGCACATTTACCATTGACACTTCACCTAGTTAAATGCTGTTCATCCTTTCTTTTGATTTTTCTTTAGAGGCTAGTTTGCCCAGGCTGGACTCAACCTCCTCCCCTCAAGCAATCCTCCTGCCTCGGCCTCCAGAGTAGCTGGGACTACAGGGCATGCCTCTGTGTGTGGCTCATTCATCCTTTGGATATCAGCTCAAGCATCACTTCCTCAGAAACTTTTTACTTTTAATTCTATAATAGTATCTTATCAAATCATATTGTTTTCCTAAATCATATTTTCCAGTCTGTAATTATTGATACACAACTGTGCTATTTTGATTACTGTCTTCTTAGATGCCCCAGGTGAAGCCCATAGCTGGTCCTGGCTGTGACAGGAGACCCACATCATTCCTGCAAGAGCATTTGGTCTGATCTCAGTAATTAGTTCCTTCCTTTTGTTGACTAATTTTCCCTTTTTCCTGAAGTGCAATTAGAAAAGAAAATTGATCTATGAAAGGGATGGGTTACAAAAATGTGTCTTTGCTACTATCTGATCTGAAAACTTTGTGCATTACTATGAAGGTAGTGAAATTTAAAATATGTTTTGACCCCACAAAACTGAGGGAGAGGACCCTTTAGTTTCGTCAGTTCACCAAGGCAATTGGTACCATTTAAAGCCTTGCAGTAGACAATTTCTTACAAACCCACTAATGTTTTTTCTTCAGAAATGCATTACCCAGTTACCTTTTCTTTGCTCCATGGTGACAATAATCCAAAATGATCTACCGTCAACTCACTGTAGACACTTGAACTTGTAGTTTCATCTCTATATGTTTCTATTTCCACTGCCAGAAAAAGAAAATAAAAAAATTAAAACAGATATGCTCTTTAAAAAAAATTAAAATTATATTTTTATTTTTAAAAATTTTAAGTGGTTTTTAAGTCAACAACCCATGTGTTATGGCCCATATCTGAAATTCCTGCAAATGCCTTAGGAAGATGTTGCTAAAGTAAGTAAGTTATGATCATAACTAGGTAAATCAAATCAACACCCTCACTTTATCCAACTCTAAAAACACAGGCATTTCCCTTTGGTCAGTGTGTTAGTTCAACTAGAAAAATTGTAGAAAACATTTAGGCATTATCCTTCCAGATTATGCAATATTCTTTAAATTTTGAGGAAATACTGGCAATAAGAAACATACTATGTTAAAACAAACATATTTAGAGAGGCACAACATTTGCAGTAGGTAAAGATGCTCTTCTCTCAATTTCCAGAGAATAGTCACATTTTATTATAAATTTGTCAACTTTTCTGAAGTGTGGATGCTTGCATACTCTAGAGTGAGCACATGGGCCAGTCCTCTGGGATATCATGCTCCACCAGCAAATAGTTATTAAATATAAGATGGCCAAAGATATCAATGCATTGTAATCCCTAAAGTCATAATTTTCACCATATGAAGCACTCTTGTTTTGCCTAGAAAATTTAAGACACAATTCCAAAAACACTCGCAAAACTTCGTAGAACACATGTACACACTTTTTCATATGCCCAGCCATTCGGCCAGCCATCTCTTCCTCCTTCCACATCATCCTTTTATTTGAATCCCCTTAATGGCTTCCCATCAGACTCTAACAAATTTCAAAATTCTTAACACTGAACGTGATGTGCCTCAGCTTACTTTCTCACCTGTATTTGCTTCAGTCTTGTCGTGTTTTGTTTTGTTTTACATTTTTCACATTTTAATTTATCTCACATATTGGGGCATTTTTACCTGCTGTTCCCTCGCATGGAAATATTCTTTTCACAATCTGTTTTGTCTTCATACTTCAGAAACATTGTTTACATTGCCAACTAAACAAATCTCTCCTTTGCCATGCCTTTTATTTTACTTTTTAACATCTAAAAATAATTTTTAAAATTATACACCTATTTTTAAATTTCTGGATATGATCTTAGATTCTGAACTTTGTGGTGGCTGCTTGCAAATGTATCTCAAGCACTTAGCTGAGTGACACATAGCAGTATGCAATATATATTTTAAAATAAGATTATTTTAATCCACTGATTTATATTTACATTTTTCCACCAAAATTTCTTCACATTTAAAATACTTTTAGGTAAACATATATAAAGTTAATAAGATATACCTTACATTATTAAAGATGGAGTCCTACTAATCTTTATCTCCTCTGTGGTAATAAACACATATTGAATTAAATCCAATATTAAATGAGTAAAACCCAGTATAACAGGTAGTCCTTTCTTGAATACTTACCTTCTTCTAGACATTGTGCCAGAAAATGGAGGTGTAGAAATGAACTTGTTTCTCAAGTAGATCACATGATGGCAGAAGACAGATTACTGTATAAAGCCAATGCAGTGTCACTTTATCATGTTACCATGTAAGGGGAAAAAAGACAAGAATTTACTATAGACATTGAAAGGACAAAGGGGCTATGTGAAAGAAGAATGCTTGATCAGAGTTTTGAAACAGAAGTAGAAATTATATAAAAATATAAGTAAAGAAACTTTCCAAGAAAAAAAGAAAAGGAAAGACTGAAATACCAGAAGGAAAAGGCACATTAGGTGTTTGCAAGTAGTTTTTCAAGGCTGAAGCATACAGAGGGCATGAGAGAGTGGTGGGAAGTGAATGTGGACTGTCATCAGGACAGTCAGGGTATCACAGAGGTCTACAGTATAGCATGCCATTTGAAGTCATCCTATGAGAAGGAATCTCACTAAGACTTTGAAGGAAAGTGGAAATGTACTTTTTGTACTTTTTGCTTATTTTAATGGAAAATTTATACTTCACTTTTGGGGAAAGAAAAAGAAATGCTATTGTATCTAGGAGGCTGTGAATCCATTATTGGTATGCTGTGTTTTAAGATGGGTGATGAGGACATAAATATTCAATTAAAATTATTGATTTTTAAAAAGTAAATATACTCATATTTAGAGCAATACAGAGAAATGCTGATAAACTTGACAGAGGGAAAGCATAAATTTATCTCCTTTACTTTCCATGGGGACAGTTAAGACATCTTAAGATATTAACCAAGAGGACGAAGTGGAGAAAAGGACAAATTTTTGGAAATGAGTTATAGATTTAATATACTAACATAATGAAAATACAAGCTTTAGTGACCAATGAGAAGCTAATATTAAAATTTTTATGAAAATTAAGTGAAATTGAAAAAGCCAAAAAACTTTGGAAAAAGAGAAAAAAATTGAAGGAACTTATTCTACCACATTATCAAGACCTTCTAAAATAGTAATTAAAAGTGTGTGATATCAGGGCACAGGTAGGCAAATAAGTCTATGAAGGAGAAAAAGAGCCTAGAAACACAAACACACATCATGATATATGGTTAGGTTGTCACTGCACATCAGTGAGGAAAAAACAATCTTTTTAATAAATATTTCTAGGACAATTAGATGATCAAATAAAAATTAAATTGCTAGAGAATTTATCTTTGAGATAATGAAACTGTCTGGAACCAGGCAGATGTGATGGCTGCACAGCATTGTACATTATGGACTTAATGCCACTGAATTGTACACTTAAAAGTGATTAAAATGGTAAATTTTATATTTATGTATATTTTACCATAATAAAAATGAAATTTCACATATCTCAATATTGAAAATTATGTCCACACAAAAATACCTACATACATATGTTTATACCAGCTTTGTTCATAATGACCAAAAGGTTGAAGAAATTGAGATGTTCTATAATAGGTAAATAGGTAAAATACATTTTTACTTATTTGAAATAGTTTTAAAAATGCATTTTACCATATATAATTTGTTATATATTAAATTTTAAGTTTACTATTTAAAATTTTACTATTTAAAAATACATTATCATGTGCAATTTATTATACCTGAAATTTCCAAGGGGATTATGGGTATAAATTTGAGATAAAAAATGATAAAGTTATTAGAGAATAATATTAGAACTTACTGTTATGGTTTATTTGTTCTTAAACAAGATACAAAAAGTACTAACAACTAAAAAAGACATTGAGACATTTGATAATGAGATAATTAAGAAATTAAAAGACATTATAAAGTTAAAGAGAATCTAATTGACTAGAGAAGACATTTGCAGCACATAATAATAATAAACTTGTATGCAGCATATATAAAGACATCCTAGAAACAAATAAAAAGATATAATTCAATAGGAAAATGGATCAAATAATTGAATAAGTATTACATAAGTCAACAAATGAAAGAAAAATGCTCAGGGGAAATACAAATTAAAATTTGCATATGATACCATTACATACCCACATAAAAGATTTACCAAAATTTAAAAGACTAACACCATGAAGTACAGACAAGGATGTGGAGCAACACAAGGTCTGATACACTGATGTTTGGACTGCAGAATGACTGTTTAGAAATCATTTCATTTTTTTCCTAGTATAAAAATCTGTACACACTAATATTCAGTAATTCTACCTTTAAGAACCCTAGAGAAATCTAGCAAATGTGCACAAGGATATATACAAAACAATACTTAGGAGTATTTTTCAAAAGCACAAAAAACTGGAAACAGCCAGTTGTTTATCAACAGTTAAAGGAATAAAACATCAGGATATTCAATGAACTATACAAAAATGAAGATGAATGCATTAGAATCATCTACACCATGAATGAATCTTATATACACAATGTTGAGCAAAAATGAAAGACACAAATTAATATAAAAGCACCATTTATATAAAATTCAAGACTGACAAAACTATATAATATTGTACAAATGCATGCAAAGATGACCAATACAAGTGGGAAAGCAATTCTGACAATGTCAGAAAAGTGATCATTTCTGGGAGAGCCAATCAAATCATCAGCAATTTCCAGGGTCAGAGCCCCCCTTTCAGCATTCACCTTCTTTGTTCTGATCCTGCTGATTACCAGAGGCAAAGTGCCTGTCTCCAATTGCAGGGCCCCACAGAGATTCTGGGGTGCACGGTGGTCTCAGGCAACACCCCTCCCCCAGCCCGGCAACTTTCGCGCTGAGTGCAGTGGGCTCCACCCTTGGAGGTGGAGGGAAGTGAGAAAAGCCGCTTTCTCTGTGTGACTGGCATGAATCTGTGGGGTCTTGATGCTGAACAATAGTTGACAGCCTGTTGATTTGGCCCACTGGACCGGCTTAGGTCACCTAATAAGATTATAAGTCTAGGGCTTGCTCTCTGTCCCCAGGCGGCTGCCAGCATTGGGGTTTGTGGACAGGGAAGGAAAATCCTGGCCAGAGACCTCGTCAGTTGCACCAATTGACTCCTCCCATTAGGATTCACCTCTGAAGTGTGGTGAAAGAGCCCTGAATAACATATTAGTGGCTCCCCCTAGCAGCAGGTCAAGCAACCATAGAAGCAAGGCTTGTGTGCAATAGCTGCAATCTATCTTGCCCTTACCCCCACTTTAGGGGGGAACAGGGTCCAAGTAACCCTCAGGAGTGGCAAGACCCTTCCCAAAGATTGGGGCATTCATATACCCCATCCGGGGAACCAGAGCCTAACACAGAGACATCAGATTACCTTGATAACTGGCTCCTCCATGCAAACTACAATCAATACCAGAGAGGGTAACCTCACAGCTTAACACAGTGCCTTCCATCTCAAGCTATTAGAGGGCAGTGGATTCACACACACAAGTGCGATCCACCACCTGGGAGCTTAAGCACAGGGACCAAACCCACAAATCTCCGTTGGCAAGAGGTGAAGACAACAGGCCAGAGGTAACCCAACTTCCTAAAGGCAACATAGGGCCTCTAAGGCAACATAGGGCCAGTGTGCCTCTCCCCAGCACTGTCAAGGAACATCTCTTTGGAGACTTGGAGATAGGGCCATAAACCAGTCCTAGCACACCCAGTTCTCAACTAAGTACCCTGATGAGAAAGAATCAGTAAAACAATGCAGAAAACATGAAAAATCAGAGAGAAAAGTCACCCCCAAAAGAAATCATTAGACCCTCAACAATGGATAGCAATTTAAACAAAATGATTAAAATGACAGGGGAAGAATTCTGAATATGGATTGTAAGAAAACTCAATGGACTTGAAGAGAAAATAGAAACCCAACACAAAGAAGCCACAAGAACAATACAGGAAATGAATGAAAAAGATCAATTCCAACAGAAACACTCACCACTTCACGAAGTCATGGAAATTAACCTATTGCTGAAAGACTATTGGGTCAAGGAGAAGATCCAGATGGAAATCAAAACATTTTTTGAACTAAATGATAACAGGCATACAAGTTATCAAAATCTGTGGGCTACAGCAAAAGCATTCCTGGGAGGAAAACTAATAGCTTTAAATGCTCACATCCAAAAGACAGAAAGCTCACAAATCAAAAAACTAATAAACCATCTCAACGAACTGGAAAAGGAAGAGCAAATTAATTCTAAACCTAGCATAAGAAAAGAAATAACTAAGATCAGAACAAAACTAAATGAAATTTAGAATAAAAGACCTATTCAGAAGATCAATAAAACCAAAAGTTGCTTTTTCAAAAAGATAAACAAAATTGACTGGTCTCTTGCTAGATTGACAAGAATGAGAAAGGAAAGGACTCTAATAAAACTCAATTAGAAATGAAAAAGAAGAGGTCATTACAGACATCACAGAAATATAAAACATTATATTTTAATACTATGGAAATCTATATGCCATAAAACTACAAAATGTAGAAGAAATGGACACATTCTTGGAAACACACAACATCCCTAAGCTCAATCAGGAGTAAATAGAATTCCTGAACAGACCAATATCAAACACAGAAATTGGAGCAGAAATTAAAAATATCCCAACAAAAAAGTCCCAGACTAGATGGGTTCACACCTGAATTTTACTAAACCTACAAAGAGAACTCATACCTATACTGCAGAAATTATTCCACATCATTGAGAAGGATGGTCTCTCCCTCAACAGATTCTGCAAAGCCAATATCACCTTGATACCAAAGCCAAGAAAGGACACAACAAAAAAAGAAAATCACAGACCAATCTCCCTCATGAATATAGATGCAAAAATCCTCAACAAAATCTTAGCAAACCAAATCCAACAGCACATCAAAAAAATAATTTATCACGACAGGTGGGCTTTATCTCCAAGATGCAAGGCTGGTTCAACATATGCAAATCTATAAATGCAATTCACCACATAACTAAAAGCAAGAACAAAGACCATATAATTCTCTCAATAGACACAGAAAAAGCATTTGGCAAAATCCAGCACACTTCTATAGTAAAAACTCTTAACAAAATAGCCATAAATGGAACCTACCTTAAAATTATTAAAGCCATATACAATAAACCCACAGCCAATATCATACTGAACAAGGAAAAATTGAAAGCATTCCCACTTAGAACTGGAACCAGACAAGGTTGCCCACTATCTCCACTTCTATTCAACATAGTGCTAGAAGTCCTTGTCAGAGCAATCAGACAAGAGAGGGGAATTAAGGGTGTTCAAATGGGGGGCAGAGAAGATCAAACTCTCACTCTTTGCTGCTGATGTGCTGTTATATCTAGAAAATCCAAAGGATTCAACCAAGAGACTTCTGGAATTGATAAATGAATTCAGTAAAGTCCCAGGACACAGATTAGCTGGGCATGGTGGCGCATGCCTGTAGTCCCAGCTACTCGGGGGGCTGAGGCAGAAGGATTGCTTAAGCCCAGGAGTTTGAGGTTGCTGGGAGCTAGGCTGATGCCACGGCACTCTAGCCTGGGCAACAAAGCGAGACTGTCTCAAAAACAAAACAAAACAACAAAAAAAAAAACTCATGTTGTAGAACATAAATATATACAATTTTTATTTCTAAACTTAATATACATATATTAAGTTGAGAAATACACACTTACTATATTTTATTTATTTATTTATTTATTTATTTTTTGAGACAGAGTCTCACTCTGTTGCCCAGGCTAGAGTGAGTGCCGTGGCGTCAGCCTAGCTCACAGCAACCTCAAACTCCTGGGCTCAAGCGATCCTCCTGCCTCATCCTCCCGAGTAGCTGGGACTACAGGCATGTGCCACCATGCCCGGCTAATTTTTTGTATATATATATTTTAGTTGTCCATATAATTTCTTTCTATTTTTAGTAGAGACGGGGTCTCACTCTTGCTCAGGCTGGTCTCGAACTCCTGACCTCGAGCGATCCACCCGCCTCTGCCTCCCAGAGTGGTAGGATTACAGGCGTGAGCCACCGCGCCCGGCCTATTTATTTATTTATTTATTTTGGAGACAAGAGTCTTGCTCTGTTGCCTAGGCTAGAGTGCTATGGCGTCAGCCTAGCTCACAGCAACCTCAAACTCATGGGCTCAAGCGATCCTCCTGCCTCAGCCTCCTGAGTAGCTGGGACTACAGGCACGCACCACCATGCCCGGCTAATTTTTTCTATATATTGTTACTTGTCCAGCTAATTTCTTTTCTATTTTTAGTAGAGACGGGGTCTCGCTCTTGCTCAGGCTGGTCTCAAAACTCCTGAGCTCAAACGATCCACCCACCTCGGCCTCCCAGAGTGCTAGGATTACAGGCGTGAGCCACCGCGCCGGCCTCATTAGTGTTAACATTAAAAATTTTAGGAACCATAAAATTCTGATGCCATTTAAACATGATAAAAAAAAAAAAAAAAAAAACCAATGAAAACTATACCCCCAACTCCGCCAAAATGCCAGGCCAGAGGCGGGACAAAGACGCAGGCAAACTACTATGAATGGTGGTGTCCGGGTGGCATGGGACGCTGGCTGCACAGGTGCAAGGGGCTCAGAACACTGGGGGGTGCGGCGCCGGTCGCTGACGAGTTAGCCCGAGGCGGCCAAGGCCACTCAAGCTTCCTCCGTTGGACCGAGGAGCTGAGCCGTCCACTTCATCGTCCCCAGCCAACAAGGAGATTCCCCCAACCCGCGAGAGGACACCCAGTTCCCAGGCTGCGGGGAAGCCCTGCTCCTGCCCCACGTGCCCATCCCCCCAGCTCCAGCCCGGTGTCGGGGCCAGGGCAGAGGCATCGTCTTTGGCGGGGAGGGGCAATGGGAGCGACAGTTGGAGACAGCCCCGGGGTTGGGGCGAGTAGGCCAGGCCCGGCGGGATGGTGGGGTGAGGCGAGAGGGGCCGGGTGCGACCTGCCCCCTCTTTTGTTACTTGGAGGAGGTCTGAGCGCCAGAGCCGTCCTTGTGACTCGGACAAGCCGAGGCGCGGGGCCAGAGCGCCTGGCCCGGGCCAAGGACGTGGCGGCCACACGCGGACCCTCCCTGTCTGATACCCTGGCCCGCGTGGTCCCGCACCCAGGCGCCAGCCCCAGCACCTGCTCCGGCCCCGCCTCTGACCGCAGCCCGGGACTTAAACGTGGACCTAGGGCTCAGCCGGAAGGCCACCGACCGTGGCCTGTGAGGGCCAACGTCCCCCGCCTGCAGTCACCCCCACCCCAGCCCCTGACACAGCGCGAGTAACCCCCGCACTCTCGGCCACCTCCCAGGCACCCGCGAATCTCTCTGACCCTCGCCGGCCTCCGTGAGGAGCGCCCCCGCCGCGTTGCCTGCACCCTGTGACCTCACAGTGCGGCACAGCTGGCCGGTTGTCCTGGGCAACCGCAGGACGCCAAGGGGCGGTGAGCTGGGGGCGGGGTCGCGGCGCGCGCCAGCGGGCCTGTCCTGGGTGAGCACCAGTCCCCGGCTCTCGGAATCGACGGACTGTCCCCCTCTCCAGGTCGCAGACAGCATCCCCCTCCTTCAACTCCGCCCTCGAACCCCTGACCCACCCTCGTTCCCATTGGAAATCCAGACCTTCCCACCCCACCTGCTCCTGCCCCCGGAATTCTACATCACTCTGCCTGGGAACCCCAGACCTGCCCCCATCAGAGCCCCAGAACTTCCCATCACACACACTGCCCACCTCCAGCCACCTGCCCTTTGAAATCCAGACCTGCTCTCCCTGACCTCCCCCCTCTTCCTGGATGGAATTCCACAACTGCCCACCTCCCTCTGCCCTCAGAACCCCAGAGCTCTCCTCTTTAACCCCAGACCTGTCCAGACCCCCCAAACCCACACCTGCCCTCCCCAACCCCCACACCTGTCTCCCAACCTCAGATCTGTCCCCCAACTCAGGACTGAGAACCCCTGTCACCCTACCTTCCCCCCTGCCATGCCTTCCCCACCTTTGCTCAAAACCACCACCCATCTCACCTCCCAGGGGCCAGAGGCAGGAAGGAAAAAACTGCTGGAGGCCAGCATGGAGTCTGAGAGGAAGAGGCTCTTGTTCATTTTGCCAGATGGGGACAGCAGAGAAGATAGTATTCTGTATGGCCTGCATCCCCTTAGAGCTAAGTGGCAGTTCAGGTGGGCTGTCCTAGCTGTCTGTAGTCAGCTGTAAGGAAATACGTGAACAGGGGTGGCCCAAATCGCAGAGTCTTCAGAATGCAGGCACCTTGTCCAGGACTGACTAGGGCTGGAGGCCCTTTGGGGGTGGTGTGTGCATGTGGGGGTGTTGGTTCCTGTTCCTCCTGCGATCCCCACTGGTCAACGTCCCTCTTGGGAAACTGTGGAAAATTAAATGTGTTGGTGTGAAAGGGCCCTGTGCCGCTGCGGACAGCCCTGCATTTTCCTCTATCTTAGTAAATTCTTGAACTTGCCTTTTGTCAGACATGGCCTTCATTTTCATTGGTAAATACTACCAAGAATAAAATTGTTAGGTTGCAGGGTAGGCATATATTTAGTTTCAGAAGATATTACCAAACTACTAGTCGGGGATAAGAGTTTCAGTCATTCCCTGTCCATGCAGTTGCTGTTGTCATTGTCATTGTCATTGTCCTTTGGGGTACTCTGCTGGGTGTGCATGTGCATGTCATTCTGGTTTGAATTTGCATTTCCCTGACAACTGATGATGTTGAGCCCTTTTTCAAGTGATCCTTGGCCATTCGGAGCTCCTCTTTCATGGAGTGCCTGTTCCAGATCTATTGGCCATTATTAATTTGGGCTGTGGGTCTTATTGACTTGTAGGAATTCTTTGTGTATTCTGGATACCAGCGCTTTGTCAGATAGATGTATTGTAAATACTGGCTGGCCTTGTCAGTCATTTAAGAATTCCTTTTAATTATCAGAACTTCTTAAGTTTAGTGAAGCCTAATTGTCAATCTTTTCTTATATGTTTAGTGTATTTTGTGTCTTATTTTAAAAGATCTTTGCCCACTCCATTGTCCAGAAGACAATATTCTGTGTTTTCTTTTACAATCTTTGTAATTTCACTTTTCACATTTAGGTCCACAACCTGCTAGGATTGAGGTTATGTATGGAGTGAGGTAGGGGTCAGTGGGTCACTGTTCATTCCCCCTTCCCCCATGAATATCCAGTTGGCTCAGCCTCTGTCTGGCCATGTCACCTTTGTGGACAGGCAGGTGTAGTAGGTCTACTTGTGGGTTCTCCATTCTGTTTTATTGATATTTATGCCCACCCTTATTCCATATCACTCTGTTCTAATTTCAGTACTTTTACAATAAATCTTACTACCTGGTAGTAGAAGTCCTCTGATCTTTTTCTTCTCCAAGATTGTTTAGGCTTTCTTGGACTTTTGCTCTGTCATAGAAATTTTAGAATCAAATTGTTAATTTATACACACATACAAATCCTGCTTGGATTGTAATTGTGATTACATTGAATCTATATGTAAATTTGTTCATTGTTATTAATCTTAGCCATATTGGTCCTTCTAACTCATAAATACTGAGTTCTTCATTGTTCTCAGCAATGTTGGGTGTACAGGGATACAAGACTCCTTTTGTAAGATTTACTCCTAGATATCTGATGTTTGTAAATGTTGTAGATACCATTTTTCTAATTCTTTCTTCTATATAGAAATACAATTTATTTTAGTGTACTGACTTGGTAATGGGTGACCTAACTAAATACATATACTAATTCTAATAGATTCATTTAGGTTTTCTATGTACACAATCATCATCTCTAATATTTTTAATCTTTATACCTTTTATTTTCCTTTATTGCATTATTGCATTGGCTAGTACTTTCAGTATAATGTTGAATAGAAATGGTATAGTGGACATCTTTGTTTTGTTCTCAAATTCAAGCCTTCGATATTTCACCGTGAAGTATGATGTTGCTGTAGGCTTTAAAGGAAGTTCTCTTTTATTCCCAGTTTCTAACATGCCTAAACCCTCTCTTATACCATGTCCTTCCCACAGGACCTGTGTGGGTTACCTTGCTATTTCTCTGCTATCTCCACCAGTCTCCTTCTTGGAGCTGTAGTTAACTCCTGGAGGTGATGATAATTCTGAAACTCAGACTGTAGAAAAACTGGTAGCACTTGGCCCAGAAACTCCCCAAATCACTAAATGGAGAAACGAGCTTCTACCCCACCTTGCAGATGAAGAACTGCATTGTGTGGTCCATTTTGTAGTATCTCAAATTATTCCATATTCTGCTGGAATTTCTGTTTCTATTTTGTTTCTTTTATTCTATTAAAGTGGTTTGGGGGTATGTATCTAAAACGGACATAATTTGGTTAGTATCATGATGTATATAAAATAGGAATAATATTAGTGCATGCTATAAGATGTACGCTCCTATATTTTTGCTAACAGAAAAGTATAAATAAGAAGTTAGGGAGACAAATGAGAAATCTGATAATTATTTGGCTGTTTGTCTTTGGCACAACATGGGAGAACAAATGTTACTGAACATCCAGTATTTCCCACGAAAACAGTAGTGACTGTCCTGCTATCCCTGTGGACATTTTGGAGCAGAGTGGGCAGTCCAGGGATGGAAGGAGGGGAGGAGTTGAAATGTCTGCAGTAGGGGCTGTCCGGCTGCACTGCAGACTTGTCAAAGCGTGGGTGTTGGGCAGACTGCATGAGCGGCCTTCAGGGCAGCCCCACGAGGAAGAGGGTGGAGACCTGTGGGTGCTGGTGTGTGCTGGTGCCGATGGAACACGGGTCGCAGCAGAATCCCCAGGCCAGGAAGACGCCGGGCTGCTGGGCTCTGCACCAGAAATCGCGTGTTCAGCTCTTGCCTGAGAACCTCATGATGGGGCTCGTGTCCTGCGATGACCAGGCTGCTGTATGGAGGGGGAACAGGGAACACTGCCCCTGCGTGGCGCTGGTGCGGCGCCTGGAACCCGAGCACCTGGTGTGAGCTAGTCAGGTGGGAGCCAGGCCTGTGAGACAACAGTGACACGTGCTTCGCTAGGCCTAGGGGGACGCAGCTGCTGTTCCTGCTGAGGCCGTGACCAGGGCAGCAAAGGCATGCAGGGACGCAGGCACATATGTCTGGAGTGGGCCACTTTCGGGGACTGGGGACGCGGTTGAGGGCTGCCAGGTGCAGCACAGCAAAACAAGAGATTCCTTGTTCAGCAGGGGGCTGGCCCGGGCGCTGGAGGTGGGGGGCGGGGGCCGGGCAGGGCGCGGTGAGAAGCCCTCAGTGCAGAGCTCAGGACTGCTGTCCCGTCTACACACCATGGGCACCGCCCAGGCCTTGACCTCCGACTCCTCCTGCCTCTGGGTGCGGGCGCTGCGCCTGGAACCCGAGCTCCGGGTGTGAGGCAGAGAGGTGGGGGCCCCTCCCCAGCAGCAGCAACGACAGTGCTTCGCCAGAACTTCTCATATTCCTTGTAAGCATGTCTCCTACATCACTGCCTAAGCCCTGGGCTCCTCCTGTCAGGGGTTGTGCTAGAAGATCACTGCCCTTCAGTAAATCAGTTTCAGATTCTTTTCCATTTAACCAAGCAGGGGAATTTAACCCCTCATCAACTATTTTATGTTTCATTCGTGATTCTTATAATTAAATTTTAATTCATCCAAGTTAAAATATGTGGAATATACATTGTGGCTGGAGTTGAAACTGTTTTTCAACCTGTCAGCCATTGATAATGTGCTACCAGTTCTGTAGTAGAAATTTCATCAATTTTCTTTCTTTTATTTTTAATTCCATTTTTTCAGTAGTCGTCTAAACAATTTCACCTGGTTTAGATTTTATTCCTTTTCTTCCTTTTCTTTTTTTTACTTTAATGCTTCCTTTTTTGGAAGGAGGTTGCTCAAGGGGGGATAGTACTAAACTTTACTGATTGTCCAACACACATATGGTAACTCTTCTGCGTAATTTCTTGCCACCCGCAAAGCTAGGTTACACAGAGCACTAAAGATGGAATGCATGATTTGTATAAATAATACCAAATTCTGGGTGACCTCTTATTCTCACATTGCTGATCTAGATTTTCCTATTTTCTTAACATTCCTATTGTTTTGAAAAGAGTATGCTATTTGTTAGTTCAGGAGGGACTAGAAGGTTTGCTCTCTCAGTGTACATTTGCTAAACTTCCACCTTCACCCACTGAAACTAGTTGGTTATAAGAATGTGAGAGTATCTACTCACAAAAATTTGTAGTCACACTGGCAATAGAATAATGCCTTCCATTTAGAAAGTATCTAAGATCAATGGCGTACTCTTCTGATCATTGGCAAGGATGCATGCGTTTTCTGCTAGTACTTTTTAAATATTGTCTTTAACAGAATACTGTCTGAATTTTGTTGTTACCTGGTTATGGCCTCTATCTACTAATAGAGTCTTTTCAATGATCACTAGTTGTGAGTTACCTTATAAATAAATACCATTTCTTCCCAAATAGCATTAACAAAATAAGCATCAAGAGATTTTCCAATAACTGGAAAAAACAGTACTATTTACCTCCTTTTCTTTTAGTGTCTATGTTTATTTTACCTTTAAAGCTTTTGGGTTTTATTCACTAGTGCTATCACAATAGGTACAGGATTGCTGAGCTCTTTTTTGCTCTATTTGGTGCATCATGCTTATGCAAAAATCAATTCTCAGTTCTATGACATACAAATTTTATTAAGATTTCTCTGGTAGAGCATGGTGGCTCACACCTGTAATCCTAGCACTCTGAAAAGCCAAGGCGGGAGGATTTCTTGAGGTCAGGAGTTCGAGATCAGTCTGAGCAAGAACAAGACCCCGTCTCTACTAAAAATAGAAAAATTAGCCATGTGTGGTGGCGTGTTCCTTTTGTCACAGCTACTCGGGAGGCTGAGGCAGGAGGATTGCTTGAGGTCAGGAGTTTGAGATCAGTCTGAGCAAGAGCAAGACCAGCGACCAGTCTGAGCAAGAGCGAGGCCCCGTCTTTACTAAAAACAGAAAAATTAGTCATGTGTGGTGGTGTGTGCCTGTTGTCACAGCTACTCAGGAGTCTGAGGCAGGAGGATTGCTTGAGCCCAAGAGTTGAAGGTCGCTGTGAGCTTAGGCTGAGTCTAGCTTGGGCAACAGAGCAAAACTCTGTCTCAAAAGAAAAAAAAAAATGTTTTTTCCCAAATATTCTTCTGGGAGGATTTGCCCACATCTAACCAGAATTTCATAGGCAGATACTCTGGGACCAAGACATTATATTGCTTTTCCTCCCACCTTTATTTGACAAAAAGTGCATTAATAATTTTTATTTATAAATATAAAAAAAGATTGCTGTATCCAATTGTACTGCTAAAAATGTTAAATTATAAAAAAGAAAGAAAGAAAATTCAAGGTTTTACACAATATCAATCTTCATTATTGATTATTGAAGAATATAATCCTAAAGAAAAGCATCAATTCTATTAGGTGAAACTCAGGTGCAGATCCCTAAAGTCTCCATTTTCTTCACTGGAATGCATTTTGGGTACAGAGTCATGAGACTCAACTTTTAGGGCAAGGAAATTCACTTAGATAAATATTCTTTCATCTTTTTGATACTTCACTAGTCAATAGTCACATTTATTTGCTACTTATTCTCCATTCTTCTCTTTTATTTTCTTGCTGTATGTAGCTGTTCTAATGGATTTGATGAGGATTCTTTTATTGTGTGCTTTTTAACATATATACTATTATTTAGATGTATTTTTAGTTCATTGCATTGTACAATAGATCTCATAATTTATATTTATTTTTATACTCAAATTAAAAGAATATTTATATTGCCTATGAATATTGACAGTAGTCAACAATGCTCTTCACTAAATTTTTCTGATCTATTTCCCTTGGAATGAAAAAGCAGATTTTCTCTCATTCCTCACTACCCAAATCCACTGTATTATATACATATATGTAATATATATATTTTATACACATACATACTCATACTTACATGTGTGAGAATTTCTCTGGGTATTCACCAAACAATAAAATTCCTGGATCAGTGTTCACATGCTCAATTTGCCAAATACTGCCAGCTGTGCATGAGTCTTCCATATTGCCTATCCCTGACAGCAATGGCATTATCTAACTGTAATTTTTGCAATCTGATGAGTGCAAAGTGTAGAGCAACACTGTTTTAAAATAACATTAATTAAAGGGTTTGAGCACACACACTAATGTGTTTGTTACTTTTTGGCTTTTTTCTTTTGTCAATTGCATTTTTTACCTATTATTCTATTTTAGTGCCTCCATTTCCTTATTGGTATTTAGGAGTCACTTATATAGTCCAGATATTAGTCACTATTAGATTTTAGATATTGCACATATTTTTCCTAAATATGTCATTTGTCTGTTAACTCTGACTATGTTGCTATCATGGAGTAGAAATCCTTAATTTTCATTAAGTCATATATCAGTTTTAGTCTTTATGGCTTGCGCTCTTAAAGTCTTGTTTAAGAAACTAGATTTCAGCTGGGTGCAGTGGCTCATGCCTATAATCTTAGCATGCTTGGAGGCCGAGGTGGGAGAATTGCTTGAGGTCAGGAGTTTGAGACCAGCCTGAGCAAGAGTAAGACCCTGTCTCTACTAAAAACAGAAAGAAATGATCTGGACAGCTAAAAATATATATAGAAAAAAATTAGCCAGGCATGGTGGCACATGCCTGTAGTCCCAGCTACTCGGGAGGCTGAGGCAGGAGGATTGCTTTAAGCCCAGGAGTTTGAGGTTGCTGTGAGCTGGGCTGACACCATGGCACTAGAGCCTGGGCAACAGAGTGAGACTCTGTCAAAAAAAAAAAAAAAAAAAAAAAAAAAAGACTAAGAGCCCCACACACTGGGAAAGTATAAGCAAGCACCTCTGTTTGCTGACTCTTCAACAACCAATGTCTCTGGACAGAGTTCAACCATACATCTTTAGAAAAAAATCAGAACTGGAAATATCAGACTACAATCCATCAGCTTACAGCTTTTCAGGGGTTGAAGTTGGAGAGATGCTCACAGGAGGATTTCATCAGGTTCTCTGTACAGGGCACTTTTAGTCAGCTCTGACATTCTCATGCCAACACTGATATTGGCTAGTTAGAGCCTAGGGCGGAGATATAAGAATGGAACTTAAATATTATATTCCCACTTCTGATATGGGGTGCTCTGTTACAGGCTACTACCCCTCCACACAGGTCTGGGAAATGCTGTGATCTACCTTGCAATTTCTCAGTGTTTTTATTTATTATTCGGATGCATTCTTCCTTCTCCCTTCTGTAGTATTTAGGGCTGCTATTGAGGGAAGCAGCCAAGAGTTGATATGAATTCCCCATTTTATTAAGAACAGAAAGACTCCAAGTTTGAACTTTTCACTTATCATTTTTCTTTGTATAAAGATTTAAAATTTGCAAAGGTTAAAATTCATCACAAAATGGATTTAGTTTATTATAACATTCAATTATAAGTAATCAAATTGATTGTTAAAGTTTAAATATCAAGAAAAAAGTAATTAATGATAATTTGCTTCTCCTTTAAGACAGCATCCCTGATTTTCAATTCTGAATTAAGCTATTCCAATAGAATGTAATATTTAATCCAATTATATCTGTATAACCTTGGATTTGTATTGCCTACTTTTTAATCTTTCAATCTCAATATTCCTTTAAGGCAGTGATTAAACTTTATGTATCTCTGTGTACCACGGGCTGAGAACAAAGCCAGGCATGTAGAACCACACTGCATTTGTATGCATGTGTGTAAAAAATGAATAACTTAAACCATGACCAGAGACTTGCAGGAAAATAAGCATAGAACAGGAATGGTACATATTTTGGGTATTTTAGAAATTATTACAATATATTACTATGAAGAAGAGGAGTGATAGATCTTATGACTTGTATTAGTTCCCAGCCCTGTTAATTATTTAAAAATTATTTGTTTAGGGTCAATAGAATTAATCTCTCTTCTAGTTTCTTAATTTATAAAAAGGTTATAATAACCTGCCCAGCTAGCTCAGTCGGTACAGCATGAGACTCTTAAAAAGGTTATAAGAATGATACCTACTTGTTAAATATGTGCTAACTTATTATAAAAACACCTCATTATAGATGGACTTTTGTAAAACAACAAACCTGTACTCTTCAAAAATGTCAGTGTTACATAAAAATAAAGCTGAAGCATTTTTCTAGATTTAGAGAGACGAAAGACACATGAAAACAAAATGTAATTCATGTTAATTCCTTAGATCCCAGATTTTTGACAGTTCTAAAGGACAATTTAAAGACAATTAAAAATTTTTAATATTGGTAATATATTACCTAATAAGTACTATTCAGTAATTAATATTGTATTGACAAAGACTGCTGCCTTGACATTCCCCTCAGTTTAACTAAGGCTTCTTCCTGCCCGTGGTGCCCTGACCTCCCTTTACTCCCAGCCCTTAGAGAATCCAGATGGCTACACAAGTAAGTCCCCCGTCCCTTTTCATAGAGCATTTACTTTAGAAAACTGATCACTGAAAATTATTTCTTTGCCTCTTTGAGATGCAAATATTTTGAAAGAATACAGATAGTTTTACAAACCAAGACGGTCTTTTTTAAAGACCTTGGAACTAACTCTTTGAAATGTAATCATCAAGGAAGATAGTGTCCCTGTCTCCCAGTCTTTGGGTTTTGTCTTGTTTTGTTTCTATCTCCCAGTCTTTGTAAGAAAGTAGGAACCTAACTGTGGGGGCATGTCTTACTCCAAGTTGTAAAACTACCTCCTGTCATGAATATAGAAGTTGGCATTTACTCTGGGTAAGGCCAATTAGCAAACACCGCAAACATACCCCAGCATTTAAAAGCCCTCCTGTTGTTTGTTTCAGTTGAGTTGAATTCAGAGTGTGTTCTGATCTCTCTCCAGGATTGCAAGAAAACCTTGAATAAAGTTTTTCTTATGTGTTTATCTTGTCTGGTGAAGTTTTTGCTTTGGCAGTATAAATGTTAACTTTTTTGAGTTTGGCAATTGTGTTATGACTAAGTAGGGCACTGATCTACTTAAGCAAGGGCAGAGCAAGATGGTCAAGCAGAACCTCCAGTGATCGTCACGGTACAGGACCATCAAATTGAACAACTATCCTTACATAAAAGCACCTTTATAGGAACAAAAAAGTCAGATGAGTGATCACAGTACCTGATTTTAACATAACACCAAGGAAAGAGGCATTGAAGAGGGAGGGAAGACGGGCTTGCATTGACCACACCACCCCTCCCTCATTCTTCAGCAGAGCAGCACAGAGAGAAAATCTGTGCGCCCGGAAGAGGAAGAGTGAAGAGCGTGTGGGGCTTTGCATTGAAACTCAATGCTGCCTGTCACAGAGAAGCACAACACAGAACGGAATTCTGCCAGCATCCATGGGGGGAGCATTTAGACCGGCCCTAGGCCAGAGCCACAGTGGGAGGAAACTGAGTCCCACGTGGCTCCACCTCTGTCTGACCAAGTTGCCCAGGTCCTGTAATAAATTTGAGTGGCAGTTAGGTTACAAGGACCGCAGTTCTGTGTCAAGCCCTGGTGCTGCACTGATCTCGAAGGCAGTGGAAGTCGGGTACGCGCAACGCAGTGCAACAGCAGCCGTGGTGGCCATGAAAGTGCCCGCCTGCCTCGCCCATCCCCCCACTCCAGGAGAGACTCTTCTGTTTGGGAGAAGGAGAGGGAGTAGTACGGAGAACAATGTCTTGTAACTTGGGTGCACTCCGCCATAGGAAAATGAAACAACAGGCAGAATCCTGAAGGCATCACTTCCAGGTCTTTGCTCCTGGACAGTGTTTCCGCACCCACCCTACGCCAGAAGGGAATCTCTGCCCTGGTGGGACAGACCCAGTCCCAGCAGGATTCACTACTGGCTGCCTAAAGTGCCCCGGGCCTTGCATAAATATCAACAGTTTCCAGGCAGTTGTCATCACAGGCCTTGGGTAAGACCCAGTACTGTAACGGCCTGCTTCAGGTGCCACCCATGCAGTGCCCACTGTGATGGCCATAGACATCTTTGTTCACCCCTCCTTTAACTCCAGGCTGCTCAGTGTGGAGAGAGACTCCTTCTGATGGGGGAAAAGAGAGAAAGACTTTTCCTGGTAACCCGGGAAATTCTCTCTTACCTTATTACCCCAGCCATCTAAGGCTCTGTACCTTGGAGTTGCCAAGAGTCACAGCACTCCTGGGCTTATGGCGCCCTCTAGTGTTAACATAGCTGCAATGACCAAAAGCTTAGTTCACAGCGCTCAATCTCCTTTGAATACATGGAAAGCCTTCTCAAGAACGATGAGCATAAACAAGCCCAGACTGCAAAGACTGGAATAAATATCTAACTCTTCAATGCCCAGACTTTGATGAATGTCCATAAGCATTAAGAATATCCAGAAAGGCTGGGCTCGGTGGCTCACGCCTATAATCCTAGCACTCTGGGAGGCTGAGGCGGGAGTGGGGGGGGATTGTTTGAGCTCAGGAGTTCGAGACCAGCCTGAGCAAGAGCGAGACCCCATCTCTACTAAAAATAGAATGAAATTATATGGACAGATATACAGAGAGAGAGAGAGAGAAATTAGCCAGGCATGGTGGCTCATGCCTGTAGTCCCCGCTACTCAGGAGGCTGAGGCAGGAGGATTGCTTGAGCCCAGGAGTTTGAGGTTGCTGTGAGCTAGGCTGATGCCATGGCACTCTAGCCAGGGCAACAGAGTGAGACTCTGTCTCAAAAAAAAAAAAAAAAATCCAGAAAAATGTGACCTCATCACACAGAATAAATAAGTCACCAGTGACCAATGCAGGAATGATGAAGATATGTGACATTTCTGACAGGGAATTCAAGATAGCTATCATTAGGAAGTTCAACAAACACCAAGATAACACAGATAAAAATTTTAGAATTTTATCAGGAGAATTTTAAAAAGATATCAAAATAATCAAAGAAATTAAGCAGAAATTCTGGAGATGAAAAATTCAATTGAAAAACTGAAAAAATGCATCAGAGGATCTCAGCAGCATAAATGATCAAGCAGAAGAAAGAACAAGTGAGCTCAAAGACAAGCTACATGAAAATACACAGGGGAGAAAAAGAATAAAAAAGAAAGCAGGACACCTACAAGAACTGGAAAAATATCTAAAGGGAACGATCTAAGAGTTATTAACCTCAAGGAAGTTGTAGAGAGAGAGATCAGGATAGAAAGTTTATTCAAAGAAATAATAACAGAGAACTTTCCAAAGCAAACAAGGATATGAATATCAAGGCATAAATTCATAAAACATCAAGCAGATTCAACCCATAAGACTGCCTCAAGGCATATAGTAATCAAACTCTCAAAGGCTAAGGGTAAATAAAAGATCCTAAGAGCAGCAGAGAAAAGAAGCAAATAACATAAAAAGGGCTCCAGGAGTGATGGCTGCTCAGGTCTGGGGGTCTCAGGTGAAGGGTTGGAGCACAGGGAGGTTCTGGGGCCTAGTGACAGTGGTGGAAACTCAAGGGTGGGTCTTGGGGCCCAGGCACAACCCTGGAGTCTTAGGGGTGATGGTGCAGGCCCAGCAGGGGGCCGAGCCTCAGGCTTGGGCACAGCGAGAGCTTCCGAGCTGGACCTGGGGATTACAGGGGCAGAGCTGCGCAGACGGAGGGCCGTTCTGCCAGCGTGGAGACTGCTGATGCCCAGTTCCTTATGGTAAACGGGGCTTTGTCTCCGTGGCCCAGGGACCTCCTAAAGGGGCCATAGTTGCTGGTCAGCCAAGGTTCTCTCTCCACACCTAGGACCCACTGAGGCAGCCACCCAGGGCTTCCTAGGTGGTTCCTGTGTTGTCTGAGGTGCCTCCTCTGCTCAGATCCCATGCAGGGGAGGAGGCATGCTCGGCCCCTAGTCACAGGGCACAGCACTGGGAGCGTCTGTTCTGTCTGCTCCCTCCCCAGCCTGGCAGGTGTGACATGAAGGCTACTGCTAGAAAGCTGAGTCCCAAGTGCACCTGGCGCCACGCACCAGAGCAATCAGGATGGCATCGGCTGCAGAGACCCGGGATCGGCAGCCACCAGATCTTTGCTACACCTGCTCTCTGGTGCAGTGTCCCTGCACAGACTCTGAGCAGCTCCCCGATCAGCCCAGAGGTCTGCAGTGGAGGAGAGAGACCCCTCACAGCAATTTTTATTCCTCTCCTAAAAATTGGCGCCCCCTTGGGCTGCTTCTATTCTGCTGTCTCTCCCTCCCCCAGCGGTGTGGATTGTATTGGGACCCCCAGATTAATCTCTGAATTGGTGGGTGGTGCTTGTGAAGACCCCCCAGAGGACAGAGGCAAGAGCTAAGCAGAACAATGGATTGGGTGTTATCATTCTGGGTCCAGAATCAAGACCTAATCAAGGAACATTCTCATCCTTATAGTAGGTAGTAATGCAACATCTGCCCAGTGCACTTCCAGAACTGCTGTGGACGAGTGACTTCTGTGTGCCTCCTATTCTTTCACCCTCTGAGTGGCAGTGTTTAGTCATCCTGTTTAAGTATGATACACTGGGCTTGGGAGGTGCAGATATCTTGTCTTTTTGCTCCTTATAGTTTGCTCTCAAGAGAACGAACATCCGGGTCTGATGTAGCGAATCCCACGAGATCATGGAATTCCGGACTGATGCTGCACCTGAATGGAATCTTTAGGTTGTTTTCCTTGAGTAGGATTGCCAGATTTAGTAAATAAAATATATAGGATGCCTACATGAAACTGAATTTCAGATAAACAATGGTCAGTTTTTTAAGGATAAGTATATCACACTGTGCAATATTTTGGACATACTTATCCTAAAAAATTATGCATTATTTATCCAAAATTCAAATTTAGCTGGGCAGCCTGCATTTAATCTGGCATCCCAATGCAAAAGTGTAGATGTATTTTGCTGACAAAGACAGGGAAGTGAATAACTCATGATAAAGAATTCTGGCAGATTGTACTGTTTATTCAAAACTATTTGTTTCCCCTTCTCATGCATTGTCTGCCTGCTGGTCCTCCCTGTGAGAAGATTTCTTTTCTTGACCCACTGACTTCAGGCTTAGCCATATGTCTGGATTTGGTCAATTTGATGTGAGTGAAAATGATATTTGCTGTTTCCAGGTAAAAACGTTAAGTGCCTTCATCTGATTCTGACAATCCTCTTGTGCCCCTGCCACAATGCCCCAGTTGAAGGTTGTCCCTTCAGTCTAGATCCTGGAGTAAAGAGACGGAGCAGGGCTGCACCTGCCCTTCGAAGGACACAAACACAAGCCAGAAACGAACCATTACTGTCGTAAACCTGTGGAGCACTGACTCCATTTCCTACCTCCTCCTGAGCTGTTATTACTCCTGTTTTTCTGCCACCTAGAAATGAATGCATAATTGTCAATATTTGGGTAAATCAGAGACATAAATCAGGTAAGGGAACCTAGATCAGAGCTTTGGATGTTATTACTGCAACATAATTTAGTCTAAACTGACTAATAGAATAAGATTCTATGTATATGTATAAATGTTTGTGATTTTAGCATCTGGGTGGTTTTCATCATAAAATTAAATCACATTCTAATTGAAAAAAAATACAAACACAAAGACAATATAAATTGCCCTTAAGAAAAAAAAAAAAAGGAACACCAATACATTTGGAAGCAGACATCTCAGCAGAAACATTAGAGGCCAGGAGAGAGTGGGATGACATAGAAAAGGGGCTGAAAGAAAAAACAACCCTCTAACCTAAGATGTTGTATCCAGAAAAACTATTGTTCATACATGAAAGAGAAATCAAGACTTTCTCAGACAAACAAAAGCTGAAATATTTTGTCAACACCAGACCTACCTTACAAGAAATGCTAAAGGGAGTTAGTCAGTCTGAAAGAAAAGGACATTAACAAATAACAAGAAATCATCTGAGGCCGGGCGCGGTGGCTCACGCCTGTAATCCTAACACTCTGGGAGGCCGAGGTGGGTGGATCACTCAAGGTCAGGAGTTCGAGACCAGCCTGAGCGAGACCCCGTCTCTACTAAAAATAGAAAGACATTATATGGACAACTAAAAATCTATATAGAAAAAATTAGCCGGGCATAGTGGCGCATGCCTGTAGTCCCAGCTACTCGGGAGGCTGAGGCAGTAGGATCGCTTAAGCCGAGGAGTCTGAGGTTGCTGTGAGCTAAGCTGACGCCACGGCACTCACTCTAGCCTGGGCAACAAAGTGAGACTCTGTCTCAACAAAAAAAAAAAAGAAAAAAAAAAAAAAAAGAAATCATCTGAAGTTATAAAACTCACCGGTAAAAGTAAGTACGCAGAAAAATACAGAATACTCTAACATTGCAGTGTATAAATCACTCTTATTGTTAGTAAGAAGACAAAAAGACAAGCATGTCAAATATAATAACTGCAATGGTAGGGCAGGGGCTGTGGGTTCATCTTCTCCTTTTGGTCCCCATATCATCCTTAACAATTCTTTGGGACTGTTCCATCTCTCTGTGATGTAGACATGGAATTCTAGTGAGGAGCATGCACTCTTGGTGCCCAGTTGCCTGAGGCCACAGTTGCTTCAGATGATGAACTATTGCTTTTTCCTGAGGAGACTTAGAACCCCATGGCTGAGCTTAAGCTGGACTCTATGGAACACTGATTCCATTTTCTACTTCCTCTGTGAGCTGTTATTACTCCTGTTTTTCTGCCACCTAGAAATGAACGTGCATTTGTCAATATTTGGGTAAATCAGAGACATAAAATCAGGCAAGGGAAACTAGATCAGCCCCCAGCAAAGTCTAAATCTTGCCTGTTCTTCTTCCTAATTATCTTGGCACAGAGTGATACCTGATATGGGGTCTCCCAGGAGACATTAAAACATGGAACTTCTAGAGAAGCTTATGGGACAGATTAGGGGTCCCAGTGAGAATCAAAGCTTCTGCCCACATTTTACAGTTTATCTGTGTGTGGTAGATGGTTCCAGGAAAGATCCCAGAGTCCTGGAAGGAATTATTCAGAGAAGGCAGGAGCCTTGGAGACCATAGTACTGGGACACATATTCAGCGGTCACTGTCTGGCTCAGATTCTTAGGCGTAAGCCTGCGTGGTGGGGCTGCAGAGCAGTGCGCGGCTGTAAAAGCCTCTGATCACGCCAGGTGAAGATCTAACTCAGGGAGAAGTCTCCTACTGGCCAGAACATCACGCCTCTGTGCCTTCCTCACTAGAGGACCACTGACTGAATAATTGTTTGAAAATCATGCGTGGATCAGGTCTTCTTTCTTTGAATTTCTTAAATAATGAAACAGAGAAAAAATCGTAAGCACTTTCAAACTGAGTAATAGTGTGAGCAACTTCAGTGTAAAATGTCATAGGAGGGAACTCTATGGCCCTGTGCACCCCAGAAACCTCAAAAATCCTGGTACAACCTATTAGAATTAACCTTATCAAAATTTGGCTTTTTTGCCATATAGATTTGTCTTTCATTGGGCCTTTATTGTTATAGTTTGTAAATGATAAACCAATTTCATTACTTTTGTAATAGGAGCATCAAATTCCCATACCCCAAGTATTAATGATGTCATCTTCATTGTAGTTTTTGTTGCTTATTAAATTTCTGCTAAATTTTTGTCCCCCAACTACAAATTCATATGTGGAAACTTAATCCCCAGTGTGATAGTATTAGTTGTTGGCCTTTTGGAGGATGGGATTAAGTCAGGGGGACTCTGTCCTCATAAACAGAAGTAATGTGCTTGTGAGGGAGGTTGAAGGAAGCACCCTTGTCACTTCTGCCGTGAGAGGACACAGCAAGAGGGCACCGTCTATGAGAAACAGGCCCTCATCAGACACCAAATTTTCTGGTGCCTTGATCTTAAACTTTCGAGACTTCTGAACTGTTGTTTACACGTTACCCAGTTTAAGGGGTTTTTCTAATAGCAGCCCAGATGGACTAAGACACTTACTCATGCACCTTGTTCTATTTCTGAATTTTTAGCTCCACTGATCTATCAGTTTTTTCATCAATCGGGATGTCTCATAGGACTGGTCAATCTCATTTATTTCTTTTTCAGAGTTTTCTTGGCTATTCTTATTTGTGTTTTTATCCTTTTTCAATAACATGTCTACCTCTAATATCTAGTGTTATCTGTATTGGAACAAGATTAAATTTATATAGTACCTTGAGAACAACTGATGTTGAAAATATTAAGTTTATCTACCTAAGAACATGGTGTGATTTTCCATTTGTTTATGTCAAAATTCATATATTCTAGAAACTTCCTATCATTTTTCTCATACACTGTGCACATCTTTATTAGATTTATTCCTAGGTAATTTTATTTTTATTCTATTAAAAAGTAAACTGAAGCGCAATAAAATTTTAGAATTTGAGTAAAAGCAATTCATGAATTGGAGAGCCCCAGACTGAAAGAAGTTTAGTGTTTCTATAGCAAAGTGTGAGAGGCAAGTATTTACTGGGAAAATGTAAGCAAAATAATTGGTTGCTATTACAAAATTGAATTTTTGTTTACTTTGTTGGAAAGTTCCTGACTATATGAGTTTGCTGACAACTTGTGATTGGTTGAGCTTAAGTTCTGTTTTTTCTTTTTCTTTTTTTTTTTTTTGAGATACAGTCTCACTCTGTGGCCTGGGCTAGAGTGCCATGGCGTCAGCCTAGCTCACAGCAACCTCAAACTCCTGGGCTCAAGCGATCCTCCAGCCTCAGCCTCCTGAGTAGCTGGGACTACAGGCATGTGCCACCGTGCCTGGCTAATTTTTTTCTATATATTTTTAGTTGTCCAGCTAATTTCTTTTTATTTTTTTTTAATAGAGATGGGGTCTCGCTCTTGCTCAGGCTGGTCTCAAACTCCTGAGCTCAAATGATCCACCCGCCTCAGCCTCCCAGAGTACTAGGATTTGTTTTTTCTTAACATAGGCCTTGAAAAGAAATAGCTTAAGTTTTTCTTATGTTTGCAAATCTAGCAAGGTTAAAGTCACTCATGAGGCCTGACTGGTTTTGTCTGCCCAGAGATGCCTTAGGCCTGGTCTCCATTTTAATTTAATAATCTTTTTGAAATTTCATCTCGCACCCTAACTGAAACTTGTAAATTATTTTTTCTACACATATAGACACTTGTGTATGTTTTGAAGGTATATCCTGGTTTCAAACTGATTTGTAGTATATTATTTTGAATTGGCCTCACTTACTGAAATAATAAACCACTATCTCCCAACTACAAGAGCTGTGTTTTCTTGGGAGGTCACAGTGGAGATGAAGCAGAAGTGAAGAAAAAACCACCCTGGACCCCACACATGCAGTATATGGATAAATACATAATTATCTAAAATTTAAAATACTCAAAAGCCATTGATGTTTTATCTCATTACTATGCAATATGGAAATTATAAGGCAGGGAACAAAGTAAACACCCAATATTTTTATTTTTTCTGTATAAAAAGTACATTTATATGATGAAATATTACATGATCCTACTATAAAATGCAATAGAAAATATATGAAATAAAATATAACAGTATGTAAGAAATGACAATACCTACATTAGATTTAATATTCCACAATAAAATAAGATCAACTAAAACCCATAAAGTGCAAGAAAGTTTTAAAAAGCAAATTATGTAAGCCAAGTGAAGAATAAATGTGATCCATAAGCATTTATAACATTGTCTTAGATTTTATATAAAGAAAATAAAAAGTAATAAACAATGGCATGATAATTTCACCAGGATTTCATTAAACTGAAAAGACGTAAACATTTCTCCATAGAGAATGCTGTTAAGGTTCAGTGGATTTCAATCCTCCATTGACTTGGGCTGGGAGAGTGAAGATCTATATCCTTTTCTGAATCAAGGGGGGAAGATGTCAACATACATTCATTTTGTCATTCTTTACATTATACAAACACATATGAATGATTATACCCTAATATTTTTCTAATTATAATTACATGACTCTCATAAAACATCTAAAAGACATGAAATGTGTAACATGAAATATAAAATTTGTCAGTAATCTCAGCCCTCAAGGAAACTCAGAGTTCACCATTCTGAGTATACTGTTCAAGTTCCTTTATTAGCACCACCCCAGTTCCTGTCATTTATTAACACTGTGTCCAAAATTGTTGCTGATTGTCATCTGGAAGAACCTTAGAAGTGGAAGGTCTTTGTTCTCGCTCCCAGATCTGCATCCTCTGCCGAATAGGATCAAGGAGCCCCCAGCTCAAGCCTCATCTGACGCACTGACAGGCTTAGTTGTCTCCTGTCCAGGTAAATGCTGGACATGTCTCCCTCCTAAGAGGAGCTGTGGGCTTCTCCATCCAGGACTGGATCCCCAGGAGCAGGCAGTGTGGCTGGAGTAAGCCAGTCCTCAGCAGGGAAGACATAGGCTGCCTAGGTGGCCATGGCATAGAAGGTCTGCACCATGGTGCACAGAGGCCCCTGGAGCTGGGTGAGCTCAGAGAGCTGCTCCCAGGTCAGTGGAGAATGTACCTGCTGTGCCCACACCTGGCCTATGTCTTGATAAATGGCTTCAGACATAGCACGCAGGGAGTTCACCAGACTTTGCCGCAGTGGTGGTGGGTGGTCTCTTGAGAAACGAGATCTGGGCCACTTGCTACGCTCCGTGTGGGCCTTCGGGTGTGCCCTATGGTTGGCATTGTGGGTCTCCTCCATTTCACTGCTGTGTACAGCAGCAGAGGTCTTTGGTTTCTTTCCAAAAGTCAAGCTGCGTTCATCTTCTAGACAGTTCCCTACCGAGGAAGCATGTGAGTGAGAGACCTGCCAGAACAGTTCTCATGGACACTCATTCTGGAACCTCCCCCCGCACCTTCAAGTGAACCCCGCTTGTCTCTCCTTTTCCTTGACACCCACATCCTTTATAATAAAGCTGAAAACCTCTGGGTTCCCAAAAGCTTTCTGAATGCCAGGATCTTTAAAATCATCTCAGCCACTGAGAAAACCCCTTCCTGGCCAAACCCTATAGAAGTTACATGCTTGTCTGCCTTGTGGGGCAAATAAAGCACATCCTGCCTGCTCTGTCTTGGCAGCTGTCCTTGCAACTGATTTTCCTCTTCCTGGAGTTTCCCCCACCTGGACTAGCCTCTGATTCTGTCGATAAAATGAGAGTTTGAATGAGTGCGTACAGCCGAACACCTTAGAAGCCCTACTGCATCCTGGACACACAGGAGCTGTGCTTGCCACCACAACCTGGGTCTTCTCTGTTCTCTTAAGTCCAGGCTCTTAGAGGCCCCGGCTGCCAAAATCTCCCAGTTTCCTTCCCAGGGGAGACTGTGTTAATCCATATCCTGCCCCTCCTTACCTGGGAAGAGTCAAATCGTACCTGATCTAGCGGTACCGTTTCTTGCTTTGGGCTTAGTTTCGTTGGAATTCTCCTCTTCATTTGGATCGGGCTCTGATTCTAGTGTAAAAAGGAGTTTAAGTGACTCATCTCTCCCTAGGCAGAGAGGCCCATAGTGTATCTGTGACACATATTTGTGGGTCATTCTCACAACTGAGGCTGTTCAGCCAGTGTCAAGAGTGAAGAGGAAAAATTCGGTTCCAGGGGATCACTGCCACATTCGCAAGGCCCCCTGAGGGCTATAAGCCTTTTCTAATCCCCAACCTCAAAATGAAACCCTACCAAACACACACGCAGTGTCCCTGACTGCACTCCTCCTTCCGGCCTCCATACGAACAGCCCAAAACCTTACCTTGCCTCTGGGTGTTGTGGTTCTCACTGGAATGGGCAGAGAGTGCCTTGCCTTTTTCTTCAAATGCTTTCTTCTCATCTGAGTCTCCATCTGTAAAGGAAATCTGTTTGAAAGCGGGTTGACCAGTCTGGCGTTGGCTGGAGGGGCTGTGGGGATCTCGGTCTTCAGTTCCCAATCCCATGTTGAAGTTCGAGTGAAAGGTCCTCTGCCTCACACATCCAGATTGAGAGTGTGGGTTGTTCTGCTGGACCTGCCTTTTATAAGCCCCTTGGCTCGGCGTGGGAGAATTGCTTGAGGCCAGGAGTTTGAGACCAGTTTGGACAACATAGCAAGACCCAGTCTCTACAAAAAATTTTTGAAGAATTAGCCAGGTGTGGTGGTGCATGCCTGTGGGCCCAGCTACTTGGGAGGCTGAGGTGAGAGGATCCCTTGAGCCCAGCAGTTTGAGGCTGCAGTGAGCTATGATCACACCGCTGCACGCCAGCTGGGGTGACAGAGTGAGACCTCATCCCTTAAGAAAACATAAAAATTTAGAAAAGATACAGTTAAGATTGTACCATTCAATGTGTAAACATCTTATCTCATTAAAAAAGCTAAAAAAAAAAATGAAACTGGAGTGCGGATGGGTTTAAGTATAGATAAACAAAAATGGCACATCTCTGGTAGTTGCTCAAGTTGGATAACATGTCTATCATACTATTTTGTTTATTTTTAAGTGTTTTAAAATTTTCTGTAATAAAACACTTGCATAAAAAGGCAAAGTTTATCTGCAATGTTAGCTCTTAAGATCTTGTTACTTTAGAGGAGGAGGGAGGAGGGAGAGAGAAAGTAGTTATTGGGAGAAGGAGAATGAGAGAGGCTGTTTTTTTTTTTTTTTTGCCAGTCAAATTTAACAGTGGGGCGTTGAATACCAACTTCATTGACACTGACGTTAATAAGTTCTGATAACCCACTTCTGTCGGACCAGCCTAGAGAGGCTGGTTATATTGCTCAGTTAAGTTGCATATGCTTTGTTTTTTGGGGGTTTTTTTTTAATTTTTATTTTTTATTTTTTTTAGAGACAGAGTCTCTCTCACTCTGTTGCCCGGGCTAGAGTGCCGTGGTATCACCCTAGCTCACAGCAACCTGAAACTCCTGGGCTCAAGCAATCCTCCTGCCTCAGCCTCTCAAGTAGCTGGGAGTACAGGCATGAGCCACCATGCCTGACTAATTTTTTCTATATATTTTTAGTTGTCCAGCTAATTTCTTTCTATTGTTTTTAGTAGAGACAGGGTCTTGCTCTTGCTCAGGCTGGTTTTGAACTCCTGAGCTCAAACGATCCACCTACCTCGGCCTCCCAGAGTGCTAGGATTACAGGCCTGAGCCACTGCACCGGGCCAAGTTGTATATGTTTTGTAATAATTCATCAAAATTTCCGTGAATGATTTGTGCACATATTTTTGTATACATGTTATACATCAATACAAAATGTAAAGATTACATATTTGCACAAAAATCCTAACTTGGTATCATAATAATGGCAATGTTTTGTTTTAAAGTGGGACACATTTGCTCAGGGCATCATTAGATGGATATTAATACTATGAGGTATTTATTCATGTCCTAACCCTAGGTCTTTTATTTTTTATCTCAATGCAGTAAGTATCAAACTTTTGATTTTGGGGATGCAATTATCTCAGCAATGTCCTCCCCCAGCAATGATGCTCATGAAGACTGGAGCGCACAGCATAGTGCCCAGCACAGAGTGTGCACTCAGGAAATGTGGAATTGTGCTGAATCAGGAACAAAATGAGTAGCAGAGGTTGGTTCTGCTAAGCACATAGTATGTATGTAATGCAGGTAAGACTAAAAAGCCACAACTCAGCAGCAAACATTTTTACATTTATTTAGGAAACCATTTGTAAGTAGTTCACCAAAAGATGTTGGCTTAAAGAAGTGGTTTTTGGGCTTGGAGACACACTGTAATCACCTGGAGAGCTTCAAACCACACTGTTGTCCAGGTCCCACTCCAGACATTCTGATTTAATCAATCTGTTGCAACATCAGTTTGAGGGGTTTTAACCACCCGTCCCTCAGTTTTTCTAATGTGCGGCCAGGGGTGAGAACCACTGGTCCAGGGTAGGGCATATATTAGCGGTGTGCGATTGCCACGTGTGCTTCAGGTATTGGCCCCATGATAGATGCTGAGTTTGGGGTCTTGGAAAACAGTTTTGCCGGATTAAAAATCAAAGGATGAATTCAAGAAGTACTCAGCTATTTGGCCAAATTGCATCAGGAGAAAACATCTTCTCAGAAGACCTACCTTTCTGTCACTTGCTTTCAGAATAAGAGGTTGTTTCACACATAGAGGTTTGATTTAGTATGTGCTGAAAACCATAAATAATTTACAAATACAGAAAAGCATGAAAAGAGTTCTCATACATATTCAGTGCATAAAAAACGTTTTAAGATATCTCCTATGATGAGGAATAAAAAATATAATGTTGAGCTATAATTTCCTAAACATCAGTGCTCAGCCATTACCTGAAATTATTCCCAGTCCTTCTGAGATACTTCAGAATCATTCTATGGAGGGGATTATTTCCAATAATGAAGAGTACTAAGTAAATGAGAATCTAAAGCCATCTAGCTTGTATTGCAGAGGAGTTATTCTCCAGAACCTTAAAGGCCTAGGGGAGCTGCATGTGTAGTGTGGTCTATGGAGGTGCATGGGTTTTGGAGTCAGGCAGAGTTGATCCCGAGTCCCAGCCCAGATTCTTATTAGCTGAGGAGCTTTGAACATGTTCTTTGACTTGGAACAGTTATATAAACCTCATCTGCAAGAAAATACACAATAATATTAATTGCAAAAATAGCAACAATTTCTTTTTTTATCCATTCCTCTGTCCATGCCCTTGACAATGTGCTTTTATAGCAGCTCTCATTGAGAGGCAGAATCTGTTTCCCAAACCTTCGATCTGGCTGACCAAAGATGCTCAGGCCAGTAGAATGCTGTGGATATGACAGTGTGCTAGTTTTGAGCCTAGGCTCAACAGGTCTTGAGTGCTTTTGCTTTTTCTTTCAGAACGCTGCCACTGGCATGAGAATGATCTCATTTTATCCTGCTGGAGGATAAAATACCATGCGGAGGAAAACCAAAGTGCCCCAGTTGATAGCCAGATCACTCCTAGAAGCCTCCTAGTCAACCAGAAGCTCACCACACATGCCTGAAGGAGCCCAGCTCAGCCTAGCCTAAGTTTCTAACCAGCTCAATCATGAGCTATTAATTTAATAGTAAGTTTAGGGGTAATTTATTATGCAGTAATAGTTAACTAGCATATATAATTATTATAGACATGATTCCAGGACAGATTTCCAGCTACCTGCAAACAGTTGGCACTCTACAGGTACTGATTTCTTTTTTCCTTTATTTAAATTTGGATCTCTTGTTAGGTGGTGATGAGCTATACAGGAAGGCATGTAGACATGTATCAATGTGATTGGTGCTTAAACTCACACAGTTGCCTACAGCACAGGCGGAAACACACAACCAGAGCCTGACAATTAGGACCAAGGCCAATTTGCAAAATAAGAAATTAGCCTTTAATCTATTTCTTCCACATCTAAACTCTAAAAGTCAAGGCTGTGGATAGGACAGAAGGTATTTGGTTCCCTCCTTCTGGGGCCCCATGACTTTTTGTTAGCCATCTGATCTCTGGAAGGGGGATGGGCCCCTGCCAAACACCAGGTGGGCAGCAGTGGTCTTCCTGGGGACAATTTCTGCTTGCAGCTCCTGCTCTCTCTAGGGGCACTGTCTCTCCCATCCTTGGGCCTGACAAGAGATGTTGACAGGGAGGGGCTGTTCCCTCACCTCTGGCACAAAATGGGGGTTCAGGCACTTTATCTCCCTGAAGTCAAGGGAGTCAGAGCCCCCGGAGCTGCGCTAGTGAGGCAGCCAGTGGTCATGTGTGGCTACTAAGCACCCGGAATACGGCTGGTCTGAATTGAGATGTGCTGGAAACATAGAATACATGTGAGTTTTGAAAATTTAGTACAAAAAAGTATATATTTCCTGAACAATTATATATTGATCACATATACAAATGAAATTATGTTTAATATATTGGGTTAAAAAATATTACAATCATTTTCATCTTTTTTTATTTCTTTAAATGTGATTACTAGAAAATTTGAAACTCATATGTGGCACATACTTTATTTCTTAGGGAATTACCTTCCTTTTGAAGTTTCAGACCAGAAACTGCTTAAATGAACCAGAGGCCAAGAAGAAAATCTGAAATTTTAAGATAATTATCATTATATTGTTTCCATTTGTGAATAACATAGATATGTATACACATAATTCATAAGTGGATATAACCCTACATACATGCTTAAATGCAAACGTCCCCTTGTGTGGGACGAGGCCCATTGCAGGGAGGAAGCCCTGCATAAAAAGGGCTACAGCCAGAAACCTGTCTTTGTGTCCTCTTTCTTCTCCATGTCGTCATATCTTCTCTCACTCAGAGAGGGCAGGGCCTGGCGTCCTATCCAATCAAGGGCGCTGTGGTGGGAACTGTCCAATCAGGTGCGCAGCCGGAAAGGAGGGGGCGGTCTTCTGGGCTTTGGCGGGGTCTTTGGGCGGAGCTCGGGTCCGGTTTCTCTCTTGGCTGCTTTGTCTCCTCTGTTCAGCGAGGCCCAGTTGGCTCTGCCACAGCTTCTTTTGTCCTGTGACCTGCAGGTACTGAAAGCTCCACAGGGTGTGTAAGAACCGGTTTCCCTCAGTCCCAGGAACAGATAGGCAGAGTCACCAAGGCTGCAACAGACAAAGGAGTTTATTTTCTAGCCTAGGCTAGGGTCCAAGGCTCAGAGCACCAGCGCAGTGGTCTCTCCACGAGCCCGGACCCCCCCCTGGGGTGGAAACAAAGCTTTTATACTTATCGATAGGTTACATGTATCGGGCACACCCCCCCCACCCCCCTTTTAGTTCATTTGTTCCCTCAAAAGTGGCCGATAGCTTTGGCTCCTGATTGGCCAGTTTCCAAGCCAGGGCCCTCAGTTGTTACCAGCGGCATTCCGGGGAGGGGGAGGGCCTGCGTTGGGGAAACCAAAACTTAGGCCTTTCCTAAGAGGTCCAGTCTGTCATGGAGTTACTCCTGTTTTCCTTCCTGCTCTACAGGAGGACACCAGTACACCCCGGATGCCAGGAAATGGTGCGTGTGCGGGGCTGGGTGTCTCTAGAAGCGGGAGGGGGCTGGCTGGAACCGGCCGGAACCGGCTATACCTGAACCTGGGCCTCCTCGCCTCAGCTCTGGAGTCCGAGGACCCAATCCTGGCTGCTCGGCCCTCAGTTTCTTTCAGCCACAGGGTGGGGCTGGGCCGGCAGCCGGACCCAGGGCATCCTGTCCTGTCCCTGCACGGAGACTTTGGCACAGCCCGGAGCCCGCTCTGGGCAGCTATGCGCTCGCAGCCCGCGTCTTCCCCAGATTGTGCCGGGACAACGGAAGGGTCATCTAGGAAGGATCCCAGCTCGGTGTGCGGGGCTTGTGCGTGGGAGACGCTGTGGTCCGTGGGGTCCCCTTTTCTCCTTTTAAAAATTAAACTGCAAGACATCTGCACTCGAATGTTTATAGCAGCACAATGCACAATTGCAAAGATGTGGAAACAACCCAAGTGCCCATCAATACATGAGTGGATTAATAAAATGTGTTATATGTATACCATGGAGTTCTACTCAGCCACAAAAAACAATGGTGATCTAGCACCTCTTGTATTTTCCTGGATAGAGCTGGAACCCATTCTAAGTGAAGTAACACAAGAATGGAAAAATACGCACCATATATACTCACCATCAGATTGGTTTCACTTATCATCACCTAAGAGCACATTTGGGAATAACATTAATCGGGTGTCCAGCAGATGTGGGTGGGGGAGGGGATGGGTGTATACATACATAATGAGTGCGATGTGCATCGTCTAGGGGATGGACACGCTTGAAGCTCTGATGGGGGGGCAGGGGGCAAGGGCAATATACATAACCCAAACTTTTGTACCCCCATAATATGCTGAAATAAAAAAAAAAATTAAACTGAGGAAGAATTTGAGCAAACAGCGATTCGTGAATTGGGAAGCTCCCAGCCACAGTTTGTGGTTTGGGATCCACCAGAGGGACTTGAAGCAAAGGCTTTTATAAGGTGCATGAGGAAACAAACCAAATTAAATTGATTGTTTACAGTTATGTAGTCCCTTATTTGTATTATCCAGGTGAAATTTGCTGATTATAATCAGAGGCTAATTAGAGATTTATGGTTTGTTAAGCCTGAATTTTTTTTCCCTTTAAGATAGTAAATTATATCAAATGCAATTGATTGAGACTTTTTTTTTTTTTTTTTAACTTAGGAACACAGGGCACTACAGCCACTTCAGTCTTACGTCTGCCTACTATTTAATTATTTTAATATTCTACAGGGGACTCATTTTCCTCTGTATTTTCCAGGTGTATGGCAAGCAAGGTCTCAAATCCACCACGCTGTTCCCCCTGTCTAAATTGGACTTACAGTAAAATCTTAAATTTTCGAGTCCTTCTGGACATTCCCAAATGCTAACTTCCCCTCTACAATTCACAACATTATCAACTATTTTTCCTTTATTATACATTTCAGGCACAGTATTTGAATTGTTAACCATCTTGTCACAGAGTAAGGCATGGAACTTTTTGAAAACTCTGTTTCCTGTTTGTAAATATTTGTGTGAAAGGAAAGCCAAGAATAATCCCTTGACACCCCACTGTAAAAAATCTTTGTGTCTCTGCTCCTTTTATGTTCCTTAGACACATATTTCAATAAGAATGTCTTTGGGTTGAGATTCTTCTTTCTGTGTCCTCAGCCAACTTCCTGTCTTTTTTGGTCCTAGGCTTCTGAACGCTTTGGAATGACCCAAGATGCCCACAGAGACCACGTTTCCTGGAGTGTCTAGCAAATAACGTCAGGCCTGGGTTACCTCCTTGTAGAGGACAGTCTGAGGTATGGGGGTGAAGCCTCTCTAGAGAGCAGCCAAATACCCTGGGGCTGGAATACCCCTTCTTTAAAAAGCTGGCCCCTTGGGGCATTAATATTTTCTTCCCCCCAACCCCAGTTTGCATATTTTGGAGCCACATTGCTGGTCAGCCAATCAGATGGTGGTTTTGAGGGGGAAAGACAAATGATCCCTACCCTCTGGATTCTCTCCGATTTGTGAAGGGAAAAAAACTATTCTAAAGGACAAGGAAAATCCACCCCAATGAGGTGGTGCAAGAACCTGCAAAGCAACATGTACCCTGGGCACACTGGGGCAGAGTGCAGTCTCCTGGGAGGGTAGTTTTTAAATACTTTAATGAGGAGGATGGGGGTAGGAGAATGTCTCAAATAATAGCATGACCTGACTTGACACTTAAGTCCGACGTGTCTGTGTTCCTGACAACACTGCCTCTCCCTGAGTTTGTCAACTTGAAAAGATTTGTTCACTTATTTCCATTTAAGTTTTTCATCAACTATAAATTACATTTTATCAGCACAGCATGAAAGATAAAAAAATATTTCCAAAGGGCATGAAAGAGGTAGATTTCGGGGAAAAAATTAAGGCGCTAATCATTTCATTTGTTAAAAATTCTTATTTACCTTTTTCTTCCAGAGAGTGAGTGTAGCAAGTTTCTCTGGACAGTTCTTTTTGTGTGTCTGGGTGGGGGAAGAGGGGTGATTTCAAACAATTTTTTGGTTTTGCTTAGGGAGTGCTACCAGAAAAAATATAATTAGGAAAGTCTCTTTTTTATTATGGATATAGAATACGGGCCAGCGCAGTGGCTCAAGCCTGTAATCCTAGCACTCTGGGAGGCCGAAGCAGGAGGATCGCTTGAGGTCAGGAGTTCAAGACCAGCCTGAGCAAGAGCAAGACCCTGTCTCTACTAAAAATAGAAAAAAATTAGCTAAGTGACTAAAAATGAAAAGGAAAAAAAAAAAATAGCCAGGTGTGGTGGCATGCACCGGTAGACCCAGCTGAGGCAAGAGGATCACTGGGGCCCAGGAGTTTGAGGTTGTTGCCATGGCACTGGAGCCCAGGCGGCACAGGGAGACTCTGTCTCAAAAAAGAAAAGAAAAGAAAACAAACAAACAAAAAAAGAATATGAATGCATTTCCACACAAGAAAGTGTGGTAGATTAATTTGGGAATTACATAGACTCATGAAAACATCAATTCCTCTTTTTTGCTGGGTGGGGATTTTGTGACAGTAGATGTCTCTGTTTTGTATTTCATTATCTGAATTTGCAAGTTTAATGCTAAATTTTAAGAGATGGGACTTGACACTTCCTAGAAGTGTTTTGTGATTAAATGGTTTGTTGTCATGGAAATAATAATTATATGACATGTTTATTATCTGAAAGGGATACTTTTGCTTTTCCATTGAAGTATAAGATATAAGTACCTTATAATTTCCTTCCCTTTATAAACACTGTGTTTGAGTGATTTTGCTAGATTCTTCAAAAACTGGGTATTTTCTGATTTAAAACTAAGTGAATAATCCTGACTAGGAAGTAGAAGCCTGAGCCAGTGACTCAAAGCCAAGACCAATCTTGAGCCTGCAAAAAGATTTCATTTGAAGGGCCAGTTACTTCTTCCTGAGGAGCCTCCTCTTTAGTTGTCCCAGCCTGCTTACACCAGCCATGGAAGGAGCCCTTGATGCTAAGAAAAGCTACAGAGGCTATGAGACTTTGGATCCACATGTAGATGTGATTGGGGTTGGGCCGAAAGGGGGGTTGGGAGGCTCTTCCTGAGGATGGGATTGTTAATGTCCTGTGGCTGGTTCTAGATTTTGTCAGATAAAACAAATTCAGATTTAAATAAGAATTACTTAATTCTAAAGTAATATGGCAACATAGGGAACACCAACTATAAGCACTAACTCGAATGTTAGGCAGAGAAGGGCTTTCTTTCATAGGGAGAAGGAAACAAGATTAGAAAGAAGTTGGGAGGAGGAAGGCAGGATGGAGGGTGGCAAAATTAGATTCTAGATCAGAGAATGTTTCACCCTGAAGCCAGCCTGTTCTTGGGAGGGGCATAAAAAGGGGTTGCATGTTGAGGATGAGGGTATACCCTCCATCCTGCCTTATAATTAATTATTCATAGAAAGCTTTGATGAGAAAATTTTAAGAAATTTAAATGATACTAGAAAAATGTTTATTATGTTTTAGCTTCCACATTTATTTATTGGTGAATCTACATTACCTTTGTGTGACAGAAAAACTCTTATGCTGGGATGGTAATTTCCAAAAAGCTTCATAAGTCTGTATCTCATTGAGACATTACCTTTTATTTTTTAATTTAAAAAAACATATAAAATTTGCAATCTTAAGTGTTTTTATTCATATCAGTTATGTCACATCTATTTATATTGTTATGCAACATATCTCTAGAATGAAAAACTAAAAACAATACCTATGAACCAACGACTACCCATTTTCTTCATTTCCTGACCCTTGATCAACACCATTTTGTTTTCTATTTCTTAGAGTGTAAATACTTTAGATATCTCATATAAGTAGAATATTACAGTATCTGTCTTTTATTTAGCATAATGTTATCAAGATATATATAGAAAAAATTAGCCGGGCATGGTGGTGCATGCCTGTAGTCCCAGCTACTCGGGAGGCTGAGACAGGAGGATCGCTTGAGCTCAGGAGTTTGAGGTTGCTGTGAGCTAGGCTGACGCCACGGCACTCACTCTAGCCTGGGCAACAGAGTGAGACTCTGTCTCAAAAAAAAAAAAAAAAAAAAAAAAAAAAGATTTATCTTTATTATAGATTTTTGCAAGATTTACTGTTTTTTAAAAGCTGAGTAATATTCTATTATGTTTACATACATTATTAATTGTATTTATTCCTTCAATTGGTGAGGGGAGTTTGAGTTGTTTTCTTCTACTAGCTTTTGTAAATAATGCTGCAATAAATATGGGTATGCAAATAACTCTTCATTTGACCATATATGTGAGGGTTTTGTATCAGTCCTACATTCTGTTTCATTACTCCAGTTGTCTGCCTTTATGCCAATACAAAAATGCTTTGATAACTGTAGGTATGTAATGTGTTTTGAAATCAGAAAGTGATGCTTCTAACGTTTATCTTTTTGAAGATTTTCGGTCTCTTCATGGTTGCTTGACATTCCATATGATTATGGGGATAGCTTTTTCTATTTTTACAAAAAATGAAATTGGGAATTTGAAAGGGATTGCATCAAATCTGTTGGTCACTTTGGGTTGTATGGACATCTTCACAGTATTAAGTCTTCTAATCCTTTAACAAGAGCATGCTCACAGGTGTGTTGTTTAATTTCAATATATTTTTGAATTATTTGATTTTTCTTGTATTGATTTTTAGTTTCATTCCATGTTGGTTAGAAATGATAGTAATATTTCTATTGCTAAAGAAATTAAGACTTGTTTTGTGACCTAGTCGTCTCTCCAGAAGAATGTTTTATGAGCTATTGGAAAGATTTTATAGTATGCTGTTTTATGGAGTGATCTCTACACATCCATTACATTTAATTGCTTTATGGCATTTTCAAGTCTTCTATTCCCTTATTAATATTTTGTCTGGCTTTATAATTCATTACTGAAAGTGTGCTATTGAAGTATTCTACTATTATTATATTGCTGTCTATTTCTTTATTTCTGTGAATGTTTGCTTTATATATTTGGGAATCCTGATGTAAGATATATTTTTTATAAGTTCCCAGTAAATTAACCCTTTTATTATTGTTTAATGTCCTTTCTTTGTCTCTTGTGACAGTTTAGCTTAATATGTATTTTGCCTAGTATAAGCATGACCTCCTTTACTCTCCTTTGATTACCATTTTCATGGAATGTCTTTTTTTGTTCTGCCACTTTCAGTGTGTTTTTGTCATTAGATCAGATGTGAGTTTCTTATAGACAGGATATAGTGAAAACATTTTTAAATATATTTTAAATCTCTTTATTTATTTATGTCTTTTATTTGGGGTGTTTAATCCATAAATATTTAAGTAATTTTCTGAAAGGGAAGAATTTAGTATTGTCATTTTATTAATTTTATTTTGAATCTTGTAGTAGCTATTTTGTCCCTTCTTTTCTTTCTTTGTGTCTTCCTTTATAACTCATTTATTTTTGTAGTGACATGCTTTGATTATTTTCTAATTTGACTTGTTGATCCTTATAGGGGCTTTCTTTATGGTTGCCCTGGGGATTACAAAAAAACTCTTATGCTTACAACAATATATTTTCAACTGGTAACAACTTAAGTTGCATACAAAAATTCTTCCTCTTTTAGATCTATCCTCAACTTTGTTATTGATGCCATTAATTATATCTTTTTACAGTGTATATTTATTAATAGATGCTTATGATTATTTTCATGCCTTTGTCTTTCAAATTTTATAGCATAATTAATAGGCTATAATTTTATGCATTATTATAATGCTACAGATTTTTTATTTTTGTGTATGTGCGTATCTTTCCCAGAGTGATAAGTGTATTTTTCATATGATTTTGTGTGCTTTCTAGCATCATTTTATTTTCAGTGGAAGGGACTCCCTTTAGCATTTATTTTAAGACAGGTCTAGTGATAATGTAGCTTTTCAGCGTTTGGTTATCTTGGAAAATATTTTTTCTTTATTTTAAAGGAAAGTTTTTCTGGTTATAGTATTCTTGCTTGGAAGTTTTTGAGGTTTTTTTCCCCAGCACTTTGACTATGTCAGTCAACTCTTTTCTGCCTGTAAAACTTTTATAGAAAACCTGACAGGCAATCTTGTATGAGCATTTTTATAGGAGACACATCACTTTTGCTGCTTTCAAGATTCTCCTCTTGGCCGGGCGTGGTGGCTCACGCCTGTAATCCTAGCACTCTGGGAGGCCGAGGCGGGTGGATTGCTCAAGGTCAGGAGTTCGAGACCAGCCTGAGCAAGACCCCGTCTCTACTAAAAATGGAAAGACATTATATGGACAACTAAAAATCTATATAGAAAAAATTAGCCGGGCATAGTGGCGCATGCCTGTAGTCCCAGCTACTCGGGAGGCTGAGGCAGTAGGATCGCTTAAGCCGAGGAGTCTGAGGTTGCTGTGAGCTAAGCTGACGCCACGGCACTCACTCTAGCCTGGGCAACAAAGTGAGACTCTGTCTCAACAAAAAAAAAAAAAAAAAAAGGATTCTCCTCTTGTCTTTGACTTTCAAAACTTTGCTTACAATATGTCTTTTTATAAGTCTCTTTGTGCTTATCCTAGTTGGGAGTTCATTGAGAATCTTTATTTTTTATATTTTTTCTTAGGTTTGAGAATTTCTCAGTCATTATTTCTTTTTATGTGCTTCAGCTCCACAATGTCTGCTTTTTTCCCTGTACTTGTTATTGTTTTGTTGATATTCTCATTTTCCTGATTTCATTTAATTATCTGTGTTCCCATTTTACTCATTGAGCATCCATTCAGATGGTTCTTTTGAATTCTTTTAGGTAACCAATATGTCTCTGTTTCTTTCGGGTTGATTTCTGGATATTTATTTTGTTTCTTTGACTGGCCATGTCACCCTTGTACTTTGTATATGTTAAAATTTGGGCATTAAAAAATAGTCACCTGTCAAGGGCTTTGTCCAGGGGGAAGTCTGACACCAATTGGCTGAGCTAAAGATTCTGTGAGCCTCTCAAGCTTGTTTTCAGGATGTGTCTTCTCTGAAAATGTGTCTTCATTTTCCACTTTAAAAGGTTTGCCCATGTTTCATCTTAAGAACCTGTAATAACTTGCTACACTTATTGTTTGTCTTTGGAACTTGAGTTTTTCTGGTTCTGTAACACTCATTTATCTTTGATCTCAGCAGACCAAACCTTTCATTCAAAGCATAACCCCATTCCTTTCAGCACTCTATGTCATGGGAGAGAGAAACCAGTCTTTGGAAAGGCCTTAAAAATCCAGAAGTATGGACATGTGTGCCAGTATTTTCCTTCTCTCTTGAGGGAGAATCCAGGAGTTGGGTGTTTACTTCTAAATGCAGCATTCTACATTGAAGAAGAGGAAGAGATGTGGTGGGTAAATGTAACAAACTTTCCTTCTTTTTCTATGTGGCTCTTTGCATTGTGCTCATCTAGGGTTGCTGGGGTTATTTGATTGCTGGGGTTCTCACAAAGGCTATTTCATCAGTCTATTTCTGTTAGGTTTATATATCTATGAAGGAATGAATGCCTATGGTATATCATCTTGTTAATGTAGTTGCTATAACTTTATTTATTAAATATATATTCAGCTGAGTCTATGTGGGATTATTTGTTATTTTCATTTTTTTCAACTATGCCTTCTCATTTCACCCAAGACCTTTTGACAGAGAAGGGCATAAAAGATTTATTCCAAAAAGTCACACTGGGAAGATACGGAAGCTGTGACCTTGAGAATTGAAACCTAAGGAAAGACTGGGAAAGTGTGGGTAAGTATTAGGGGCAGAAAGGATGTTCTAATGAACTTAAGCAATGTTCATCAACTACACATAGCAAAATCTTCAGATGTAATAAATGTGTGAAAGTCTTTAGTAAATTATCAAATCTAAATAGACATCAAACATGCTGGAGAGAAGCCTTTCAAATGTGAAGAATGTGGCAAATCCTTTTACATGTACTCAATCCTAACATAACATCAGAGAATCCATACTTATCAAGAGAATTTTATGAATCCCTACAAATATAAACAACGTGGAAAAGTCTTTAAATCTTGTTCATGCCTTTCTAGTCATAAAAGAATTCTTAGTGCAGAGAAACCTCATAAATGTGAAGAATGTGGTAAAGCCTTTAACTGATCCTCATACCTTAGTAAACATAAGATAATTTATATTGGAGAGAAACCCTGCAAATGTGAAGAATGTGGCAAATCCTTTAACCAGTGTTCAAACCTTTCTAATCATAAGAGAATTCATGCTAGAGAAAAATCCTAAAAATGTGGCAAAGTCTTTAATAATTGCTCACATCTTACCTAACATCAGAGAATTCATACTGAATAAAAGCATTACAGATCCAATGCCTTTGGAAAGTCCCTTCACAAAACATAAGCCTTAGAGTGCACGAGAATATTTATACAGAAGAAAAACGTTGCAAATATAAAGAATGGTTCAATACCTTCTTATATCACAGATGTCACAGGACACAGGAAAATTTACACTGGAGGGTAACCATACAAAATTTACTCAAACTTTATTCACCTTGAGAGAAATTTTATTGGTGAGAAACCCTACAAATGTAATGAATGCAAAAGAAAAGTCCAAAAATTATACCAGAGTTCATACTAAAAGATACTTTACAGATGCAATAAGTATGAAAATATATTTAATCAAAAATCAAATCTAAATAAACATCAGAAGATTCACAGTAGAAAGCACTAAAATATTTTCATATGTTGCTCTAAAAAAATGATTATAGAGAAACATCCAAAGTTAAAATAGATGATTTGTTGCCTTACAAGGAGTGGGAGATGGATTTTTTTTGTTTTTGGAGAGCTATGATTACATTCCAAGCACACTTTGGTTGCATTGAACAAATTTTAGATTTTTTGAAAAGCAAATATTTATGTAATTTAATTCTCCAGTTGCTTAATGCTATACCTTAATTCCTAGTGTTTATGTGAAAGCCTGTGATCAGATTTTGCTGCATCAGGGCTATGACAGATCCTTCTATATTAGGTGAAAACCATTTATGTACTTTTCCATGAAAAATGAAAGACATCAAAATATAAGATACAATAAGAAAATCTAAGTGAAGGGGCTCTTTGGAGTTGACTGATAATAGTGTTGTAAGTGACGCATTAAGTAGGTATTCAGAGGAATATTCTGCGTTCTAGTTAAAGAATCATTTTGAATGTTAAAGTGTTTACTATTTAGTTTTACCAATTGTAGATTAAGGTAATAAAACAGTAGATTTTGATATGCTTTTGTTTTAGAGTATGTATGAATTTAATTTGTTTTAATAAACAACCTGAAATTGTTTTTATTTTTTTAATTTTTTTTTTTTTTTGAGACAGAGTCTCACTTTGTTTCCCAGGCTAGAGTGAGTGCCGTGGCGTCAGCCTAGCTCACAGCAACCTCAAACTCCTGAGCTCAAGCGATCCTACCGCCTCAGCCTCCCGAGTAGCTGGGACTACAGGCATGCGCCACTATGCCCGGCTAATTTTTCTATATATATATTTTTAGTTGTCCGTATAATTTCTTTCTATTTTTAGTAGAGACGGGGTCTCGCTCTTGCTCAGGCTGGTGAAAGCCAGAATACTGTGTATAGCAGGAAGCACTGTAAGTCAAGTGAAAAGGAAAATGCCAAATGGGACATCTTTTGCAACTTATATAACAGACAAAAGGAAGCATACATCTGTTTGTTCTAGAAAACAAGAAAGCTCTCAAAACATGGTTTCATGGCATAAGGAAAAAAGAGGCAATGTGAAGGGCCCCTCACTGACCTAAGATGGGATAATTTGAGCTCAAAAATAAACTTAGATGGCAGTGTATAAAATTTCACCAAAAACACAAAAAATAATGTTAGGAAAATACCCACTTATATGTTTTGTTTGTTTGCTGGGGCCACACCATCATTACTGTGACAACTGATAAAAGAAAGAATCCACCTTTTATCTTTTGTTTCCTGATAGGCTAGTTTTTTTCTCTTTTTTTTTACTCTGTTGCTAGAGCTAGAGTGCCATGGCAGATCTTCCTGCCTCAGACTCCTTAGTAGCTGGGACTATAGGTTCACACCACCACACCTCTTTTGTAGAAACAGCATCTCGCTATATTGCTCAGTTAGGTCTTGAACTCCTGGCCTCAAGCAATTCTGCCTCAGCCTCCCAAAATGTTACCATGACAGGTGTTAGTCACCATGCCTGGCCCTAATAGGCTACTTTTTAATATAATGATGAGCTCATGAGAAAATGCAATTCTTTTTTTTTTTTTTAATTTCAGCTCATTATGGGGGTACAAAAGTTCAGGTTATATATATTGCCCATGCCCCACCATCCCCCCGATCTGAGCTTAAAGCGTGTCCATTCCCTAGACAGTACACATCGCACTCATCATGTAGGTATGCACCCATCCCCGCCCCTCACCCCCATCCCCCCCAGTCAGAACTTCAAGCGTGTCCATTCCCCAGGCAGTGCGCATTGCACTCATCAAGTAGGTATACACCCATCCCTTCCCCCCAGTCCCCACCTCTGTCCCATACCCAATTGGTGTTATTCTCAAATGTGCACTTAGGTGATGATCAGGGAAAGCAATTTGCTGGTGAGTACATGTGGTGCTTATTTTTCCATTCTTGGGATACTTCACTTAATAGAATGGGTTCCAACTCTCTCCAGGAGAACTAAAGAGATGCCATATCGCCATTATTTCTTATAGCTGAGTAATATTCCATGGTATACATATACCACATTTTGCTAATCCATTCATGAATTGATGGCTATTTGGGTTGTTTCCACATCTTTGCAATTGTGAATTGTGCTGCTATAAACATTCGGGTGCAGGTGTCTTTTTTGTAGAATGACTTTTGTTCTTCTGGGTAGATGCCCAATAATGGGATTGCCGGATCGAACGGTAGGTCTACTTGAATCTGTTATATGCTTGTATCAACATATAACATGTACTCCATGAATATGTACAATTATGTATCAATAAAAAATTCATCAAAAATAAAAAAATAAAAATAATTTTATTATATTGTTTCCAATTTTGAGTATCGTACATGTTATACATAAATGGATATAACCGTATCTACAAGGTTAAATGCAAATATCTTCAAGGAAGGGGCAGGTCCCAGCAGAGAGAGGAAGCTCTGGTCACAGCCATGAATGTGTGGGATCCCATCACCTGTCACTCAGGGCCCTACAGGGTGGGCTTGGGGCCTTATTCAACGAGGGGCACCGCTGCGGGAACTGTCCAATCGGCGAGCAGCGGAAGAGGCGGGGTCTTCCACCATCTTGGCGGGACCTTTTTCTCTTGCGTCAGGTCGTTAAGCTTCCTCCTATTCACTGCTCCTTCGCCGTTGCTCTGGGAGGTCGGGGAGGCTCTGCTGCAGCTTCTCCTCTGGGGGTTACTGGAAGGCTCTGTGGAGGATGGCGGGATACCCCCGAATCCAGGAACCGGTGAGTATGCAGGCCAGGTGTCCTGAGGGGGGCGAGGGCCAGTTGGAACCCACTGGAAGTGGCTGTGGTGGACCTAGGCTTCCCCACAGTCAGCCGCGTTGTCTGCGGATCGGAGTCCCTGCTGGTACAGCTCGGTCCTCAGTCCCCTTCAGCCAAAGGGTGGCGCTGGGCCTGGGCCGGCAGCCGGACCCCGAGCGTCCTGTCCATCCGCTGAGGCGTATGTGGCCCAGCAGGAGCCGTGTGTGGGCCGGTCTGCGCCCGCGGCTCCGCGTCTTCCTCAGTGTGCGGTGAGGACGCAGGAGGGTCGTCATGGGAGGATCCTGCTCGGTGTGCGGGGGCTCGTGTGTGGGAGGAGCTATGCTCATTGGGGTCCCCAGTCCTCTCATTAAAAATTAAACTAAGACACTGTTAAAACATTAAAGAGTTCATAAGGGCAAACGGCAATTTATGAATCCGGAATCAGCCAGCAATGGTTTGTGCTTTGGGGTCCCCGGGGGCCTTGAAGGGAAGGGTTTTATAAAGTGCATGAAGAAGGAAACCTAATTCAGTAATTGGTTACAGTTTTGTAGTCACCTGTTTTGGACTATGACAATGGCTATTTTCTGGTTTTGTAATCAGAGGTGGTTACCTGTAATTGGTGCTTCGTGGTTGGTTAAGCCTGAATTTTGCTTCTCATCAAGGTAGTAATTTATAAAAAATACATTTGAGTTATATTTCTGTATTAGGTAGGAACCCAGGGCACTAGAGTCACTTCAGTCTAATTGCCTCCTATTTAGTTATTTTAATACTCCACAGAGGGACTGGTTTTTTTCCTGTGTTTTCCAGATGTATGGCATGCAGGGTCTCAAATCCAACACTATGCCCCCAGTGTTAACTCTTCTAGGGCTTACAGTGAAATCCTAAATTTCCAGTTCTTTCTCCACATTCCCAAATGCCAGCTTCCCCTCACAATTCAAAAAATTATCAATTATTTGTTTTTATTGTGTTGTTTAAGGGGAAAGAGTATTTTAATTGTTTATTATTATTTCACAATACAGTAATTGTCTTCTAAGAACATTTGTTTTCTGTTGCTGAAAATTTCAGATCAGAGGAAATCAGAGAATATTCGCTTGACACCCCTTTGTAAAACCTCTTTGTGCCTCTTCTTCTTTTATCTTTCCTAGGCACAGACATCTTACCAGGATGTCTTTAGGTTGAGTTTCTTCCCTGGAGACTTTACAGGGTGATGTGTCCTCAGCCACTGTCCTGTTTTTTTCTGGTCATGGGTTCCACAGCTATCTGAGGATGATTGAAGACACCCACGGAAGCCATGTGTCCTGGAGTGTCTAGTGAATATATCATCAGTGTTATAGCCTAAGATGCGCGAGAAATGACCACCTAAAGACCGAATTGAGCCAAATTAGGAGTCTTTATTAGCTGGCCAGCGACCACCCCCTGTCCTGGAAAAGTCCAGAGACAGAGAATGGCCCCGAGCTTAAAGTGAGCAGGGGTTATATACCTTCACCACTAACAATACTAACAATACACATATGGCTAAAAAAACATGTTGATTACAATAATTCATAAGCAAGCAAACTTACAGAAGCAGATAGCATCCATTAAATCAAGGAACATTTCCTTATGGAACATCCAAGGAACATTTTCCCAAGGAACTGCCAAGTGTAGTACAATGTAACTATACACCTAATGATTTTAAACAATCACTTACAAATTAATCACTGTATAAATTTTTTTTAACTTTACACAACAGTGAGTTCGTACACAAGATGGCTGCACTAGCCTGCATACAAGATGGTCTCACTGTGGCTCACAGAGCTATACTGATTATTGTGCCTCATCACAATCAGCCCTGGGTCACCTCCTTGCACAGGACAGCCTGAGGTATGGGGCTGGAGCCTATGGGGACCAGCTTGCTGGATGCCCCGGGGCTGAGAGAGTCTTCTGGTGTACCTTTCACCTGAAAACCTAACCCCTTGAGACTTTAATATTTTCTTCTCCCAACCCCAGTTTTCATTTCTTGGAGACACATTGGTGGCCAACCAATCAGTTGCTGGTTTTAAGGGGAAAAGACAAAAATGATTCCTGTTCTTTGGATTTTCTAACACTTGTGAGGGATAAAACTATCCCCAAGGACAAGAAAAACCCTCCCCAGTGAGCTGGTACAAGAACCTGCAAAGCAATTTGCACTTCAGGCACTCAGTGTGGTGCAGGAATGGTGCAGTGGCTCCTGGGAGGGTGGTCTTTGAGCAGTATGGTGAGCAGGCTGGGTGTGGGAGTGTGTCCCAAGTGCTAGGATGGCCTGACTTGACACTGAGTCAGACATGACTGTTTCTGTCTTCACTGGTCCTCCGTGGGTGTGTCACCTGGAAAGGATTTGTTCACTCATTTCAACTTTGGTTTTTCATTAACAGTAAAATCAATTTTGGCAGTCCAGCTTGAAAGATAAAAAATACTTCAAAAGAGGCATGAAAGTGGTGGATTTCAGAAAATAAAAACCACATAAATTCCATTTGTTAAAAATTATTATTTACCTATTTTCTTCCCTAGAGTGAGTGTAGTAAGTTTCTCAGGTCTAGTTTTGGTTTGTTGTTTTTGTTGTTGTTTGTTGTGGTTGTTTGTTTGTTTGTTTTAGCAGTTTCAATCTTTTGCACAGGCCAGAGAGGGCAGTGGCATGATTATAGCTCACTGCAGCCCTCAATGACTAGACTCAAACTATCCTCCTGCCTCAGCCTCCTTAATAGGTACAACTATTGGTAGGTGGCATCATGCTGGATAATTTTTAAATGTTTTTTGTAGAGACAGATCTCACTATGTTGCCCATGCTGGTCTCAAACTCCTGGCCTGAAGCAATCCTCCCACCTTGGGCTCTGAAAATGCTAGAATTACAGGTGCGAGCCACCACTCACTCTGGCCTCACTGTGGTGGCTCTTACTTAGAAATATGTCTTATTTGGAGGTAATTTTCAATGGAATTTCAGGACTTTTGTTTTGGGAATGCTACTCAGGGAAGGAAATAGAAAGAATCTCTTGCATTTTTGTTGCAGAAAAATTAATATATTTCCACAAGAAAGTGCAGTAGAAAAATTGGTGAATTACAAAGATTTACCCAAGCATCAGTTTCTCTCTTGTGCTTGGTGGAGAATTTGTGACAGTGGGTAATTCAGTTCTGTATCCTGTTAGCTGGATGTTGGAGTTTAATGATAAATCCTATGAGATAGGATTTGGCAATTCCTAGAAGTATTCACACATGATTGTTTGCAGAATAATTTGTTACCATGAAAATAACAATTAAATGACCCGTTTATTTTTCTGAAATGGCTAGATACTTTTGATTTTCCTGTTGAGGTATAAAATTTAAATGCCTTACAATTTCTGTGATATTGTAATAGATACACTCTTTGTGTTTGTCCATGTTTCCTGGGTCTCAGCTCCTGTAAGCCTTGGTATTTGCTAAATGACTAGAGCAATAAGAATTTCTTTTCTTTAAATATTTGGTCTTTTGTTCTTGGTTCCTGAAGGAGCTCCTGAATGGTAAAGGTGAAAGGCAGTCTTTTGTTATTTACAATAAGCCTTTCAAACCCACCTGAGCTTATGTTCCTGTGTGGTTTGTTTTGCAAAGTCCCTAGAAACCACTGGATGGGAGGCTTGTTGACAGGGGAAGCAGCCATGTGCTTAGAGGGATGGAAATTTCAGTCTCACCGTGAACCTTTGGGCTGAAGATTAAGTTGATTGAAAATGGCCTATTGTTAAATTAGTTATGCCCATGAAATGAAACTTCAGTTTTTTAAAAAAAGGACAAGGTCTGGGGAGCTTCCAGACAGCTGAGCACGTGGTTTCTGAAAGGCGGTGAGCCTAGCAAGGACTCAAAAGCTCTGCACCCCTTCCCCCATACCTTGCTCTATGTATCTCTTCATCTGGCTGTTTGTGTATATCTTTTAATATATCTTTCACAATAAAGCGGTAAATATAAGTGTTTCCCCGGGTTGTTTCAGATGGTCTAGCAAATGAATCAAATCTACAAAGGGAGGCATGGAAAAATCCAAACTCTGAAATATTTGAAAGAGGTTTATTCTGAGCCAAATTTGAGGACATGGCCCAGAGTCACTCCCAAGAAGCCTTGAGCAAGTGGACTCGTGGTGGTTGGGTTATAGTTTGGTTTTATACATTTCAGAGAGGTGGGGGTTAAAGGTAAAGTCATAAGTCAATACATGAGAGACATACATTGGTTTGGCCCAAAAATGTGGGATATCTCGGAGCAGTGGGGGTGCTTACAGGTTATAGGTGGGTTTAAAGATTCTTTGGCTGAGGTAGTTAGGCTTTATCTAAAAGACCAGAAAGGAAATGCTTAATTTATGATAAAGGTGTGAACACTCTGGGAGGTCCAGATAGGAGAATCTTTCAAGTTAAGATAAGAATCTGCTAGGATGCTTGAGTTAAGATGGGGGGGTTTTCTATCTTTTAGGTGATGCCAATGCTATACCAGAGTCAGGTTGGGAAGTAAACCACACTATATTTGGTTCACAAAACCTGCCTAGTGGGATTTTACCATTTGTGAGCATGACTCATCAGACCACCTTAGGGAAGAATTTTGAGCAAAAGAACAGATCAGAGTTCAGTCCTTAGACCTGTTATTTGAAGCTGGTTAGTCAGAGGTTTTGGAGGCCTGGATTTGCAACTGGTGTCTGAAGTGGGGACAATTTTGTGGGACTGAGTCCTCATTCTGTGTGATTTGATGCTATGTCCAGGTAGATAGTGTCACAATTTAACTGTATTTGGAGATATTTAGCTGGTGTCTCCTGCAAAATTGATTGCTTCTGTAGTGGTAGGGTGAAATTGTACATTTTTTGTCAGAGAAATCTTCTGTGCTGATTGATGTTGTGTGAGAGAAGAGAAAAAACACTTGTGGTTTGAGATTTTTTGGCTTCAGAATTTCCTTCCCTTTTATAAACATAAAATCTGAGTTTTAGTGATTTTGCTGGATTCTTGAAACACTGGGTATTTTCTCATTTACAATTAAATGAATAACCCTGACTGAGAAGCAGAGACATAAGCCCAGTGACTCGAAGCCAAGGCCAGTCTTCACTTTGCAAGAAGAGGTCATTGAAGGCCCAATTATTTCTTCTGGGGAGCCACCCTCGGAGGTGTCCCCGCCTGCTCACAATGTCATGGCAGGAGCCCTTTATCCTGAGAAGCTATAGAGCCCTGGAAATCTGGGGATCCAGAGGAAAGTTTGGTTGGGTTTGGGATGGCAGGAGTGTGTGATGCCCCATCTATGATTGCAACTGTCATTGTCTTGGGGCTATTTTTATACATTGACAAGTGAAACAAATTCAGATTTAGGTGGGAAGTGACTGTGTTGTAAAGTAGTATTGCAATATAAGAAAAGCACCAAATAGAAGATCTACAAGCTTCTTTCACAGGCAGGAGTAAATAAGTTTGGAAGACAGGTGGGAGGGGGAACGCAGAATGTGTGGTGGCAAAATCAGAAACTGATTTACCTAGTATTCATACTGTTCTTAGAAGGAGCACAGAGAGGGGTTGTCTGCTGGCTAAGGCTGAGGGGGCACCAATTTCAGGGACCTGGCAGAAAGAGAGTAACTTAAGCTGTATTGCCTCAACAAATATTCTGTTCAAACCAGTGAAAGTAGAATTGTTTATCTAATTGTTTATGAGACAAAAATGGAAATTTTTAGAGTCTGTGTCTGGCTTTATGGTAGGTAAAAGAGGGAGCATCATCTAAGTCATAATGGGAAAGGTGTTTGTTTTTTTTTGTGGTGGGTTTTTGTTTTTTGTTTGTTTGTTTGTTTGTTTTTGCAGTTAGATGCTCTCGATGAACAAAAAGGTTGGGGGTTTCTTTAATCACAGCTATTTGCCGGGTATACTTTCCAGCCCCATCTTACCCCACCACTTTCCCTTGCCCTACACTTTTCCATTTTTCCATTCAGAAGTGTAGCAATTTTAATAAATTTGTAAATGTATTTAAAGTATTTTACTGAGTTCTATGAGTAGTTACATCAAATTATTGAATGTGAGAAGGGGATTATGAGAACCCTGGTTTATGGGCAGTTGTTCAGAAGTATAGATGGGCCCTCAGGGCTTGCAAGTGGAGTCTTTTTTTTTTTTTTTTTTTTTTTTTGAGACAGAGTCTCACTTTGTTGCCCAGGCTAGAGTGAGTGCCGTGGCGTCAGCTTAGCTCACAGCAACCTCAGACTCCTCGGCTTAAGCGATCCTACTGCCTCAGCCTCCCGAGTAGCTGGGACTACAGGAATGCGCCACTATGCCCGGCTAATTTTTCTCTATATATTTTTAGTTGTCCATATAATTTCTTTCTATTTTTAGTAGAGACAGGGTCTCACTCTTGCTCAGGCTGGTCTTGAACTCCTGACCTTGAGCGATCCACCCGCCTCGGCCTCCCAGAGTGCTAGGATTACAGGCGTGAGCCACCGTGCCCGGCCAAATGGAGTCTTAAGTGTGAGCACTGATGTGGGACCAGGCCCTGAAGCTGTGGGTTCTATGCTATCTCCGGATGGTGTCAGGATTGAATTGCTGGCCCACCAATTAGTGTTGGAGAATTGATTGATGCTCAGCAAATGCCAAACATTTTGGTGTTAGAAGTGTTGTCACAATAATGACATCATAAGTCAAAACCTTAAACTGACTCCTGGTGAGTGATCACTGGTGAAAATTGAGAAACTGGAAGAGGGAGCATCTCCATCCTGTGAGGAGGGGCAGTAGGATGTGTGGAGCTCCCAGAATTAAATTTCCCAGCTTCTCAGGTTTCTCTCACTCACTACCTAACAGTGAGCCACACTAGGCTGTATCTCCACACTAGGAGTGGATCCCAAGCTTGAGAATGTGTTCAACCTACTGAATATAGGGTTCCTGGTGAACTATGGATGAAACAGGCTGCTTGTCTGAGCTGTTTCCCTTTTGTTTCCCTTATAAAATCTTGCTACCATGTAATTCCAGTTTTCCCAAGTATTTGTGTATTTTATTCCATGATTTGAGTTTAAGATTCTTATTTTCTTGCCAGAAAATCAGAGTGGATTGAGTGATATGATATGAAGAAGTAAAGAATATTCTTAAATAGTTTCATGCAGAATTTAAGTAATAAGAATATGAACATCCAAGTAAATGAACAGCCTCAGGCAGCTGTGGTGTGCCCCCTGATCTCACCTCCCTTCTGCACCCAGAGGCCACTGCCATCCTGAATTCTTTTTGTGACTCTTTGTAGCTTAAATGTCTATCGTGAAGCAGAGGATGGCTCAGTTTTGCTTCTTTGAGTTCTCATAATTTAATGTTACCTTTAATATTCTTTTAATATTATGCTCCAAAGGTTTTTCTGTGGCTTCTGTGCCTCAGTTTGTGGCACACATACTGGTGTCTGAGGCTGTGGCTCACCCGATTTGCTCACACATTCCACTGTTAATGGGACTTTGTTTCAAGTTCAGTTTTTGATGTTGTAGACAAGGCCATTTTTGGTGTTGTCCCCCAGGTATTAACACTTTGTAAATTTTTGAATCTAAAGGAAGAAACTGAGGCACAAAATATAATTTTGAAGAGTTTACCTTGAGCCAGAGTAAGTACAGACCAAAGTAACCTTGGCTATGAGATCCTTTTGGTACTTGTTATAAACAGGTTTTTAAAGGCAAAAGTGGGGATATGGAGAGGGCAAACGCAAACTTGTTTGTCAGGAATTCTTGTTTATTTACACAAACATTGATCAGTGATTGGCTGTAAGTTGTTGAAGTATGCAGTGAGTTATGGTGTTCAGCATGTGGCACTTTAGGTTGATTTATAGCTACTTGTGTTCAGTCTAGAGGCCACACAGAGCAAGCAGTTTCTAGAGATGATTAATTAGCTTAATACTCAAGGTGGGGAGTGGAACATGACTGCCGCCTCATTTCTGTGCTTCTCTGAGCCTGATGATTTAGAGGAGGCTTGCATTTTTTAGACAAACGGTTTCTTTTCTTTCATATTTCTCCCTTTTAATCAAAATATTTCACTTCAGAAGCTCTGTGGCTCAAAGTGTCAGTGTCTAGGTGTCCCTCATCACCAGGTATTCTCATTCTTAGACAGTCCTGTCCCACACTGGGAAAGGGGGAAGAGGATGTAGCTTAGTGAGATATTTTAAGAGCACCCAAAAGCAAAATTGAAATGGCATCACAGAGTGCCAAGAATGAGATTTCAGTCCAGTCATTGGTTTATATAGCCGCTGTTGCTTGTTTTATTATCTGTAATCTTTGGAATACCATGATTTTAATTTTCTTGGAAGAAGTAAAACCATGAGATACATAGCATTAATAATTTGAATAGTAGAATATAATGCTCATAAGGATAATCAAAAGAGGATTTGTATGCCAGAACAACAAAAACCTATTCGAGGTTCAATTATAAACATCAGGAAGAAAAGTAAATCTAGGTTCTTTCTTAGAGACTTGTCTCTAAAAGTGTCATCTTTTATGATTTCTCCTAGATTAGTTTTTATTTCATGAGAACTATTTATGTATACATGAGAGGTATTTGCCACTTTACATATGTCTCCTTGCTCAGATAACATATAATCTAAAGCAATGTGATGTCTAATACAACCTCTGCCAGCAAATCGGTTGCTTTTTGTTGATGTGTGATAGAGGTAGCACTTTGACCTACCAGCAATTTTTCCTAAGGTTATAGGAAAATGTCTATTTATGTGTTCATGGGAAGTGGCACCTTGTTAAGGCAAAAGCACTCTAAATTGCATGCAGCTATCTTGATGGCCAGGCAGGCAATTGATAGTTTTCCCCCAAATAGAATCTCCATCTATAATAGATAGGTGGTCATTCCTAGGGAAAAATTTGAGGTAAATAGTCCAGTGTTGGGTTTTGTCAGAGCTGTTTTTAGATGGAGGGGTGACAAAATGTTACAAGAGATATTGACCTTCAGTTTAGCATCACAGAGACTGATCAGCAATACCTGATGTGGTTTCTACCACCAGGGATAGAGGGAATGTTTTTTGATGGTATTTTCAATAAACATAATTTCTAGGTTGAAGTTGTGATAATGAAGAATATCACCTTTAAGGAGATCTTATTTATGTGCTACTTAATGTAGGTACATGGGCTTTTATGTTGTTATTTTGAAGGGAGAAAGCTAATGTTTTCCAAAGGGGGTAGAACTTTTTTTTTTTTTTTTTTATGAGACAGAGTCTCCCTCTGTTGCCCGGGCTGGAGTGCCGTGGCATCAGCCTAGCTCACAGCAAGCTCAAACTCCTGGGCTCAAGCAATCCTCCTGCCTCAGCCTCCTGAGTAACTGGGACTATAGGTGTGCACCACCATGCCTGGGTAATTTTTTCTATTTTTGGTAGAGATGGGGTCTCAAACTCCTGACTTCAAACAATCCTTCTGCCTCAGCCTCCCAGAGTGGTAGTATTATAGGCATGAGCCACCATGCCTTGCCTAGAACATATATTAAATATACCAATAGGAGAGCATTAGTCCAGAGAAGGGTAAAAGTTTCTGTAAACTTTGTCAGTTGATGCTGTAGTACCTCATTTATATATTCCATTGGTCTGGAGGACTGAGGGTAGTGTTCACAATAGAAATGCTGAGAAGTTGGTCACATGTTGCAAATAGACTGAGTTATTTGACCAGTGAAAGGAGTTTCTCAGTCTCTGTGAAGCTCAGAAAGAAATCCCCAAGAAGGAATAGGAAAAGAGTAGAGGGTCATAGTTAAACAAAAATTGAACTAAGAAATTTGGTCATTTTCTTTCTTTCTTTTTTCTTTTCTTTTCTTTCTTTTTTTTTTTTTTTTACAGTTTCCTGAAAAGGTGAAGCAAATACTTTTATTATCTCCAATTAATACTTCATGAAAATCTTCTTGAAACAAGAAAGCCAAATTTTACCCTTGAATTTCTGTATTATTAATATTAAAGCTAATTTTAATAAAACCTTATAAACAAATGTATCCAATTTCAATCAGTTTTGGCCACACAAGATAAGATTTCTATACACCTTTTATAATCTCTTATATTTCCATTCTCTTTTTTCTCTAACTTTCTGTACCCACTCAGTTTATCTCTTTCATTTTTTTCTTTTATTCTTTCAATTGAATTCAGCCTTTAAATAACTTCTAAACTAGGCAAAGTTACTTTTTTTAACCAGAGATCACATCCTTCCGTATATTTCAATAGCCTTTTGCACACACAAAAACATACATCTTATTTTATTTATATACACTTCATGTGGAATTGTTTCTCTTTTCTCTAGTTTTAGTTACCATATGTTGGTAAGAATTTTAAGTCTTAGTAACTTTAATTCATAGTGAAAACATAAGATGTAGGGAAGTTTAACGGTGGCTCACCTACTAATAATTTATGAATATGCGTTTAATAATGTTTAGAAAAATACCCATTGAATAATTTTTCAATGTAGAAAAGAACATATTTCCTAACATATCTAAATATATATATATTTTTTTTTGAGACAGAGTCTCACTCTGTTGCCCGGGCTAGAGTGAGTGCCGTGGCGTCAGTCTAGCTCACAGCAACCTCAGACTCCTGGACTTAAGCGATCCTACTGCCTCAGCCTCCCGAGTAGCTGGGACTACAGGCATGCGCCACCATGCCTGGCTAATTTTTTGTATATATATATTTTAGTTGTCCATATAATTTCTTTCTATTTTTTAGTAGAGACGGGGTCTCACTCTTGCTCAGGCTGGTCTCGAACTCCTGACCTCGAGCGATCCACCCGCCTCGGCCTCCCAGAGTGCTAGGATTACAGGCGTGAGCCACCTCGCCCGGCCAAAATCTAAATATATTTTATCTGTGAAATAAGAAATCAAATGTATATAAGCTTAAACTCATATTTAGTAATTAATGTCTTAGCATTATATCTTATTTGGAAATGATCTATATAGTCAATGAATATTCATGATTTAATTTACCATTGCAAAACTCTAAGAGTATAGTTACCAAAAATATTTGAAAAACATTTTTAAATAAACATATTATGAAACATAATTATTATTACAAGTTGATTTATTAACTTCCATTCCATTTATGTCTGCTTTATTCATTGTTAACAATTATGTTTGTAAAATTTCATGAGACATAAGAAAAATCTAGTCATCATCTCAGGTTAAACTTTTTGTTATAGCCATTTTTATACTAGTCTGTTAGGCAAGTATTATAAAAGCAATAACCTTAAAGTTAAGTAAATGAGTATTTTGCTGATATATCAGAAGACATGATTGTTTTTATTAAACTAAACATAGTAAACTAGTCATATTCACCGAAATATTTATTCACGTCGTGTGAAATTGGGAAACATTTGTTCTTATTTATTTAATTATGAGCACTCATTCATTTTTAGGTTAATTAGGTACCATGTAGAGAATATAAAAACACATGTATATATGTATGCATACATGTAGACACAATATGTAATTTACATATGTACACATGCATGCATGTAAAAGAAGAGAATGTGGAGTTAAATATAAAGGAGAGTAGAACTTTAGACCATGGAGGAGGGGCGATGGGAGACAGTGAGTGATTTGACAGGAGGCAGAACTCAGGTGGGGATGCCAATGATGGGGAGCGGCACCTGCATGAACTTGAGCAAGTCGTTTCCTTTCCAGGCCTGTTGTACACATTAAAGTGTGAGAGGTACCTTTTACCTGAGCATGACTTTTCCATCTGACATATATATACAACTTATCCTGCATGATGTAATGTAGAACTTAAAAATGTAAATGTTTGTTTTGGTGTCTTGAATTTTATACTGTATCATCCAGAAAACTATAGTACCTACACTGGATTTGTTGATCTTATTGTCAGTTTCATTCCTCAGAGTTACAGAATACATTACAGTATATTTTTGTGTTAAAAATTGTCTTTTGGAACAATTCCAGTCACTCATATAATTAAGAAAATGTTATCTTCCCTCTTTCATTTCACCTGGAGCCAAATTAAGAACTCTTCCCATAGTCACTTTGCAAATATGTGTTTTTCTTTCAGGGACTGTTGACATTCAGGGATGTGACCATAGAATTTTCTCCAGAAGAGTGGGCATGCCTGGGCACTGTTCAGCGGAATTTGTATAGAGATGTGATGTTGGAGAACTACAGAAACCTGGTCTCCCTTGGTGAGGATAACTTCAATACACAATTTGTATTCCACACTAAGGATTTCATATCCTTCCTTTGTAGGAAGCTTTCTGGGAGTTTCTGCTTTATATGAATTAATTTTAGATCTTTGTTTCGAAGGAAATCTTGGGGATTTGTTGTACAGGAAAAATCTTCAAGATGTTTTATCTTGACTTTAATCTTACCCATTCTTGAGCTGATCTGTATCCTTCATTCTAGATTAGTGGTAATTTCAGAAATTTAATGGCATAAAATATTATCTACACCGTAAAATTAAATTTCCAGCATCAGTTTTTGATTCACTAGTGCTGGGTAATAGAGATAACAACCCACACATTTTCTTTTATTTTATTTTACTTTTGTTTTATTTTGCTTTTGTGACAGAGTCTTGCTCTGTCACCCTGGCTAGAGTGCAGTGGTGTCAACATAGCTTACTGCAACCTCAAACTCTTGGGATCAAGTGATCCCCCTGCTTCACCCTCAATAGTTGTTGCTGGGACTGTAGGTGTGTGCTACCATGCCTGGCTAATTTTTTTAATTTTAGTAGGGATGGGGTCCTGCTCTTGCTCAGGCTGGTTTCAAACTCCTGACCTCAAGCGATTGTCTTACTTTGGCCTCATAGAGTGCTAGGATTATAGGTGTGAGCCAACACACCTGACCAAGACCCACAAATTTTAAATATTTCCTAAATATTCTAAAGTTTTCATCAGGGAATGGTACTTTTTGATTAATTTTCTAAAATCTTATATAATGTTCTTTCTTTTCTTTCTTTTTTTCTTTTTTTTTTTTTGAGACAGAATCTCGCTCTGTTGCCCGGGCTAGAGTGAGTGCCGTGGCGTCAGCCTAGCTCACAGCAACCTCAAACCCCTGGGCTTAAATGATCCTCCTGCCTCAGCCTCCCAAGTAGCTGGGACTACAGGCATGCACCACCATGCCCGGCTAATTTTTTCTCTATACATTTTTAGTTGACCAGATAATTTCTTTCTATTTTTTAGTAGAGACATGGTCTTGCTCTTGCTCAGACTGGTCTTGAACTCCTGACCTCGAGGGATCCACCCGCTTCGGCCTCCCAGAGTGCTAGGATTACAGGCATGAGCCACTGCACCCGGCCATGTTCTCTCTTTTCTGCTGAGCACAATACTAGGTAGGTAATTGAAGAATCTGAGCAAGGGTGATATCATTTTTTCTCTCATAAAACAGGTCTTGCTGTCTATAAGCCACACCTGATCACCTGTCTGGAGCAAAGGAAAGGGCTATGGACTGTGAAGAGGCATGGAACTGTAGCAGAACACCCAGGTAGGTGGGAGTGAATGAAGCACATGACACAGGTGAGAGGTCAAGGAGAAAGCCAGACTTTAAATTGTGGTTTGGGCAGTTCTGCTCCAATGGAAATGGTTTCTGAGAAGCCTGTTTCTTTCTCTTAATCTCACATATGGGCATCTCTGGCCTTTGTTCCTAAGTTATCTAAGGACTTGACTTAGTGATCTTCAGTGATCTTCCTTCACATTTACAGTGAGAGTCAGAGTCCTTTTCATGGCTAACAAGGAACCACAGGATGTGACTGCTCTTCCATTGCTTTTCAAGAGATGGGAATATCGGTGTATTTCTGAGGAACTCAGTGAATGACAAATGATTTTTTAAATTCCCTTTTTGCATCATATCTAAAAGGTCTTAGTGTAGTGGTAGTATTGGTATTTGGTTCAGAAATCCCAGAACACCACAAGCAAATGTTGTATTTTCTGCTTTATTGTTTCATATCCTATGGAAATGTTAAATGCAATTCTACAGAAATTCCTACTCAGTAATATTATCAGAACACTAAGTATCTCCCTAAATATAATAAAATCTAATGTTATTTTACTTCTAAATTCTGTTTTATTGTGGACTGTGATTAATAATAAACTCTACACACCCAAATTCCTCAACTTTAATATAGTTTAATATATCTACTCCCTACATTTCTTAAATATTCTGTCATTGAGCACCTTAGATTATTGCTTAGCCTATATTTAACTTCTGCATTTTACCTTTTTTTAAATTTTAAATAATCTTAACCATCTTCTTTATTTCTCAATAACTATCATTTTATAATTTTCTCTTCTTTAGTATGAAGCTTACTGGGACTGTCATTCATATATGTGTATATACATTTATATATATGTATATATGTCTGTGATATGGACTTTCCTCACAAATAAAAGTTGTATAACTATACAATTATTGTATACGATGTAATGACTTGATATGTGTGTCCATTGTGAAATGATTGGTACATTCAAGTTAATGGACATATCTAACACTTCACAGTTACCTTTTGTTGGTAGTCAGAACACTTAAGGTCTACTATCATAGCAGATTTTTAAGATAAAAACCATTATTATTAGCTATAGTCACAATGCTATACATTAGGTCCACAAAACTTATTCATTATATTATATAAATGAATGTTTGTACCTTTTGAACAATATCTCCTCATTTTCCCCACCTCAGACCCTGGCAACCACCTTTGCACCTTCTGCTTCTATTAGTACAACCTTTTTAGATTCCCCATATAAGGGAGATCATGCAATATTTGTCTTTCTGTACCTGACTTATTTCAGCTAGTGTAATGCCCTCCCCGTCCATCTATGTTGTTGAAATGGTTGAATATTTTTATAACCAAATAATAATCTAGTGTGTATATATACCACATTTTTTTGTCCATTCAGCATTCACAAACATTTAAGTTATTTTCATTTATTGGCGTATTTGAATAATTCTGCAGTGAACTTGGGAGTGCGTGTATTTATTTGAGATGCTGATTTTATTTCCTTTGATTATATACACAGAAGAGGGATTGGTAAATTGTATGGTGATTCTGTTGTTTTTTTTTTTAAAGATCCTACACGTTGCTTTAAAGAAGAATCTATCAATTTAAAACTCACCAACAGTGATTTCTTTTTCTTCACATCATTGTCAAAACTTTTCTTTTTTATATTAGCCATCCTAACAAGTATGAATGAAGTGATATCTCATCATGATTTTGATTTGTATTTCCCTGACAACTGGTGATGTTGAGCACCTTTTCATATACCTGTGGGCCACTTGTATGTCTTCATTGGGAAAATATCAGTTCAGTCTTAGGCCTATTTTTCAACCAATTATTACGGTCATTATTATTGTTTTTGCCTTTCATTTATGTTTCTTATATCATTTGGATATTAACCTCTTATCAGACACATGGTTTACAAATGTTTTCTCCCATCCTATAAATATTTTATTATTTGCTGTGCAAAAGCATTTTAATTTGATGGAGTCTAACTTGTTTATCTTTCTTTTTGTTTTTATACTTTTGGTGTCATTTTCAAGAAATCCATTACCAATATCAATATCAAGAAGGTTTTTCATACATTTTCTTTTCAGATTCTCAAGGATTCATATCTTACGCAAGTCTTTATTTTATTTTGTGTGAATTTGGGGGCATGGTGTAAGATAAATTGTCCAATTTTTTTATTTTGATTGTGGATACCCAGGTTTTCTATCACCCATTATTGGAGAGACTATACTTTCTGCATTGTATATTCTTGTTGTGTCTGTCAAAGGTTAGTTGACCTTGTAAGCATGGGTTGATTTCTGGGCTCTCTATTCTGTTCCACTGATGTTGTGTCATTTTTAATATATATACTATTCTGTTTTTATTGCTATAGTTTTGAAATATAGTTCAACATCAGAAAATATGATGCTTTCAGCTTTGTTTTTCCTCAAGATTACTCCAGCTATTCAAAGTCTATTATAGTTTGGCCAGGCATGGTGGCTCATTGCTGTAATCCTATTACTCATGGAGGCTGAGTTGAGAGATTGCTTGATCACTTCCAGACCAGGCTGAGCAAGAGTCAGACCCCATCTCTACTAAAAATAGAAAAGATTATCCGGATGACTGAAAATATTAATAGAAAAAAAATAGCCAGGCATAGTGGTGCATGCCTATAGTCCCAGCTACTCAGGAGACTGAGACAGGAGGATTGCTTGAGCCCAGGAGTTTGAGGATGCTGTGAAATGGGCTGACACCATGGCACTCTAGCCTGGGCAACAGAGCAAGACTATTTCTAGGAAAAAAAAAAAAAAAAGAAGAAGAAAAGAAAACAAAGTCTATTGAAGTTCCATAAAAACGTTAACATTATGTTTTTTATATTTATTGAAAATGCCATTAAAATTTTGATAGGGAGTTGATTGAATCTATAGAACACATTGAATTATATGGCACTTTAAAAGTATTTATTCTTGGAATCCCTAAAAATGGGATATTTTTACATTTATTGGTGTCTTTTTCAATTTCGCTCATCAGTATTTTATATTCTTTCAGTGTAAAGCTTTTTCATCCTGGTAAAATGTATTGCTAAAAATTAATATTTTGGTGTTATTTACATGATATTGTTTTCTTTTTTTATTTGTTGTTAATGTATGGATTCACTGATATTTTTATGTTAATCTAATATTTTGCTCACCTGCACTTCATCTGAGTGCATATTTTAGTTTAAACCGTTTTTTCATGTACTATTTATAGTTTTCTGTATCTAAGATCTTGCCATCCACAAACAGTGACAATTTTACTTCTTTCTTTATTTGGACAGCTGTTTTTTTTTTCATTTTCTTTCCTAATACTTCTGCCTGGGATTTCCAATACTGTGTTAAAATAGAGGCATTGAAAATGGGTATAATATAAACTTGCTTTGTTATCTGAACATTTGAAGGAACACACACCTCTTCTAGTTTTTATAAGCCAGTTTCAGCAGGTAAAGATATTCATTTTGGGGTACTAGGCTTATGGAGTCTCCTCTGGGTTTGCAGATCAGAGGGGTTGTAACTGGGTTACAAGTCTGCCGCTGGGTATGCAGTTAGGTCTGCCTTGAGTGTGGGCCTGTTACCAGGGGCTTGGCTAGTTGAGAATTCTGTCTTATTCATAAGCAGGCTGGATTGCCTTCATGACTTTGATCTGTAGGGCAGGGACTTGCAGTTGGGTCTGCCTAGGGTGGACCTGACATCAGGCGTATGGACGAGTCTGGCTCCCACTGAGAAGTTTTCTCCATTTCACTGCATAGGCCCTTGGGTGGGCAGAACTGGGCAATAACTGTGTCTAAGAGGGCTGGAACTGGATCACAGAACTGCTTCAGAGACCACAGTGAGTATCAAGTTGTGCAGGCTTGTCTCCATGACCACAAGTGGGTATCTCTCCTCAGTTCTCTTGATAGGCAAGAGTACCACCAGATCATGGCTGGGAGAAGTTGGAGACGCCTACATGGTCACTTCAGAATTCTTGGTGGGACCAAGTTGACTGGGCCATTTCCTGGTCTGTAGCCAAGAACAGGGGTCCTCAAGTTTGGCACCTGAATTAGGGCCTGTCTTTTTAAAATTACCTTCCTTGTTCTATGGCTTTAGCAGCTTTGGAATCCTCCTTCCTGGATCCCAAAGCTCTCATAAAAGCACTTTTTTTTAGATATGGTCTCGCTATATCACCCAGGCTAGTTTTAAACTGCTAGACTGGAGTGGTCTTACCTCAGCCTCTTAGTAGCTAAGAGTACCAGCATGAACCACTGTGCTGGGCTGTCATAAAGGCACTTTTTTCCATATATGGCTGCAAAATGTTTGTTGCTGCGGGGATGTAAAGAAGCAGGGGACTTCATATTCCATCATCTTGCTAATTTGACATTCTGTATGTATTTTCATTTCTGTTTTGTTCTATATTAAAGTTTTTATAATTTTAGATTCAAATATTCAGAACGTGCTAGAATTTCACATCATACAAGAAGTAAATTAGATAATTAGTAGGCATCCCATATTTACTAAAATTTTCACTTGAAAATTTAAGTTTACTGTAGGCAAAAGGGAATCATTAGAATTGTCATCCACTTTCCTTAATTTTTCAGTTGCTAGTGGCTCCCTCTGGTATTTTTCCTAAGTGTGTAAGTGAGCTCTCTGCTAGATAATAATCTTTAGTCCTGGGGATCAATAATCCTTTCCTACTTGGATAGTTGTTATTTATTATTGAAAACTTTATGCCCTAAATCTAGTAGTTACAAAAGGTATGGCTGGGGAATACAGGTGAGTCAAAAGAAAATTTGAACTACCATGTTTGCCACCTTTCAGTCTTACATCTTTGTGAAGACTTTCCTAACTGTAACCTACGCTATTCTCTTTTCTAAACTTCTATTGTAATTATAGTTCAACCTCAGAGAGGTGAACATTTACGTGTTCTCCAGTTATCTCATCTATAGTGTGTCTTCTAACTGGATAAAACAAGTAAGAATCAGATCTTATATTTAAAAATATTTCCAACTTTGATTAAGGACTCAATTAATAATTGTTGGTATATAAAGTCAAGGAAGTAGACTTTTATAAAAGATTGTAAACCAAACACATACAGGGTTCAATAATCTAGTATGGATGTTCACAGAAAAGGTCATTTTATCTTTTCTGAAAAATGATTAAAGATAAAATTCTTTTTTATCCTTTCCATTTATTCTTGGCAAATAATGCCACACAGTTTTTTTTTTTTTCCATTTTCATGAGTGCATCATTTTTAAAAGCAATTGGTAAGCAGCCTCTCAAAATAATGACATAAATAAGAATTTATAGTCATAGTGCAAATCCCACAAGCTTTCTCTCAACTACACTCCTTAGATTTAAGAAAACAAAACTTATGATAATTTACAAAGCAAAACAATGGGAAGACAATTGTTTGGGTAAATGGATTCCTCTATTATAGAACATACTATGGAAGTAAAAATAGCATGGACTCTGGGTTCCAATTCTGATTTGCCACTTACTAACTGTGACATCCTCAACAAATTCTCTACACTTGTTTTATTCCTTATCTATAAAATGGGGAAAATATACATTTTGTAGGGTTTTTAGAAAGATAAGAAAAAGCACATAAAGCACCTAGCACATGGAAGTTACTTAAAATCAGTTTCCTGTTCTTCCCTCATTAGACACTGTTCTTTCTCTTCTCTTCTTCCTTTCTAAATCAAATTCAAACAAGTATGCCTCTCATTTCCCCCCACTAGTTTTCATTCTATCTCCCTGTATTTTTCTCATCACTCTCTAAGTCTACCTTGTTCTTTTCCTCCCTATCCTTTAAACTCTCTTCCAAGCTGTTTACAGCACCCATAAGAAATGATTTTTAACTAACCTTACTGATTTCATTTAATCTATTCAATAAAATCTCTGGCCCAAAGAGCAAAGGAACCTGCAGAAGAAATAAGGCAAACTGGAAGAAGTATACTCCACAAGTGGGTTAAGTTCTGGATCAAGGCAGTACTTCTTATTTACTCTTCCCATGTACAATCCATAACTCCTCCCCATGGGCCTCTATATCAACCTCAAGATAATTATACTCCTGCCTCAAAATAAAACAAAATCCTCTACCTTTGTACCCTAAACATCCCAGTTGTATCTAAGTTGGATGAATGTATCATGTTGTGTCTTGAATCACTTTATATGTATTTAATCATCTCACAGTAACCCAAGTTGAAAAAGTCACTTTGGTTTCTCATAAATGAGTATGGAAGTGCTGAGGAAAGCAAAAAGAACTATATTCTCATTAATGAACACGTTGCCTTAGGTTTTCTTGATATGTTTTTATCAAGAGAAGCTAGTAGGCAAGAAAATGAAATATACAGAACAATAGGAAAAATTTTTGACATCAAATTTTTTCTCTATTGGGCTTCAGCTGTGACTTTGCTGGGAGTGGAGATGGATGCCATCAGAACACAAAAATGAACATAACCTGCTTAACAATGTGCCTCTCTTAAGTTTTAGATTTCTAATGTGTCCACTGCCAACAAATTTTTTACCCTCCAGTGCACCTTTGATAGTATACAGCCTTATTCCTCAAATAGCAAGTATGTTATCCAAGTTCAGAAATACAATTGAGGAGTTAACATGAAAACCATGTTTGCTCAGTAAATCAGAAACTGCTAATTAAGCCTCTGGAGCCTATGAAAAGACTCCAAAGAGCTATTACTCAGTCACCAATCTAAAGAGAGAACTTTGACTCAAGGTATAAATGAAACTAATTATGTAAATATATTTATAAATATTTATACCGTTACATACTTACACATAAGCACTTACACAGACTTAGGAAAAAATTTAAGAACATTAAATCAAAAGGACTCACTGGAGAATAAACAGAATTTTCTGTGATCTTCTTGAAGAAATTAACAGCTCATTCTTTAGGGAGGATCCCTCAAAATCCAGCCATTAGAAACCATATTCTCGAATTGTGTATGAGCAACATGTAGATTCTCCCCCCACCCCAATTCCCTGGTTACCAAGAGAGGAATCTTAAAGTAGATGGGAACTTAAAGGTCTCTATCCAGTAGCAATTTATGTTCCTCAAGTAGAAGATTCAATCTAAATCCCCAGTTGACAAAATAGGTACATTCCATATTATGATTTTACAACAAGTTAAAGTTCTGATTTTGTCACCAGAATTATTACTGCCCCTTCAGAGGACTCTATTTTAAGCACAAAATAAGAACTGGGCATATATATAGTGAAATTCATATGTAAATAGTATTATACAGATTCAAGATGGCCTCTTCTAAAAAATACTGAAAAAACCTTCCACTAACTACAATTTGAATGTGGCTTTTGTTGGCAAAAGAAACTCACAACATCTGAAGATTACTGGTAATCTCCACAAACCCCCTTAATTATGTTTTCTTATGAATTGAGTTTAAAGCTCTTGCCCTCAGAGAGGCTTTCAGTTTTAATACCTTTTAAAAGAAAACACCATTTTTCAGGAATTATGCTCTTTCAGTCAACAGGGACTTTTAAAGACTATTCCAACCAGGAGGAAAGACTGAATCATTATTTCTAACCAAAGACACTTGGTTACCAAGTCTCATCTGCACATTTTTTTTTTCCCCAGGGGCATATCTAGTGTGCCTTAAAGAACATAGGACAATCATGGCCAGGCGCGGTGGCTCACACCTGTAATCCTAGCACTCTGGGAGGCCGAGGCGGGTGGATCGCTCAAGGTCAGGAGTTTGAGACCAGCCTGAGCAAGAGCGAGACCCCGTCTCTACTAAAAATAGAAAAGAAACTATATGGACAACTAAAATATATATAGAAAAAATTAGCCAGGCATGGCGGCGCATGCCTGTAGTCCCAGCTACTTGGGAGGCTGAGGCAGAAGGATCGCTTAAGCCCAGGAGTTTGAGGTTGCTGTGAGCTAGGCTGACGCCACGGCACTCTAGCCAGGGCAACAAAGCAAGACTCTGTCTCAAAAAAAAAAAAAAAAAAAAAGAACATAGGACAATCAATAACGAGAGTAGTTATAATTATAAGCCACTGTTGTGCATGATTATTGACCAGCTGCCTTCCTGTGGATCACTGGACCCAGACAGTGGAGGGGTCAAAGGAGCTAATATGTCGTACTGGCAGAACAGCAAGCACCTTCCTTTTCTGGTCACCACAGTTTGCTCACTGGATGTTCATTGTAGGACCAGCAGGGTCAATATAGGTAAAAGAGTAATAATAAAGAAAACTATCTCGGGCTAGAGCACTGAAAGCTACCCATGCTACACACTCCACATTTAACACTCATTCTGCCAATAACAGATGTCATGGAAATATCTTACAGCTGGGAAGATGGGAATCCTTAAAAAAAATTAAATATGATTAATAATAATAAAGGATGCTTTTTGTATGTAAACCAAAGCCTAGATATTTTGTTATATGATATTTCCTACATGACAAGCAAAAGAAAACAAAATATGTTAGAGAATTTCTTCTCCCTACTGAAAATGGGAACTCACAAAAAGGGAGTTTGTTCATATGCTGAATTTAGCCATTCCTTTGCCAAAGGAGTCTGGAGAGTAACATTGGATCTGCAAAAAGTGCTGTGCAAGAGATCACTTATTGGAACACACATTTCCTGCTGATAGTTCTAGGAGAGATCTTATTCTTACACTTTTATACTTCTATTTGGTCACCATATTAGGTAAGAAAAAAGTAAGCTGGGGGTGGAGGAAGAAAAGAGAAAAGAAAAAATAAAGAGGTAGAAAGAGACTGATCATAGGAGAGAACAAGAAATAAAAAAGAAGGCAGGTGACTAGTCTGCCCATCTTTGGCTCTATGGTCCTATGAGCCAAAATGCATACTTGGTGATATGGTATCACAGGAAAAGGGAAAAAAAGGGGGGTAAGCTGAGAGAGTTCAGGCCATGGTGTTAATGTCTTTCCTGTACAAAGACAGTCTTTTAAGGGCAAAGGTCAGCCTCCTGTAACATAATGTCACAGTCCAGATGAGATAGTTTCCTTGGAGCGAAATTGGTGAAAAGTTCAACATGTTCATTCGGATATCCTTTACACTAGACATGCTTCACCAAAGCTAGCAGTTTAGCTTGCTCTGGATGAATGGTGTCTTCCCTTTTTTGATCTGGATACCACAACATCAGCTGTGCTTTTGGTGCTTTTACATCTACCCCTTCCACTCTATTCCATCTGATGTTTCAGGTGACATCGCTAGTATATCTGAATCCACAACTGATAATGCTTGGTGGTTTGTGGTTGTTCCCAGCTCAGTTTTGGCAGGGAGCTGAGTTAATGGCCTTCTGTTCTCTTTTTGGTGCCCCAAATCTTTATGGGGAGACTTTTTGGACTTGGCAATGTTTTCTATGTTATCTTCTTCATTGGAGCCACAAACAGATATTAATTTCTCACTGCCATAAAAAAGTTCAGATTCAGATTCTTCATCAGAGTGGCTTCCCTGTTTTTTCTGTATTGAATCAAAATGTGTCTCTTGCAAGGAGCCTCTGATGCAAGCTTCTCCTGGCTGTCTTCACTTGCATCTATAAGACTGTCTGAATGGGCACATTTTTGGAGAGACCACTAGAAAGTCCATCCAGTTGCCCACGTTCATCGAGAAATCCTGTCACTTGGTCCAAGAAAGAAGAAGTATCTAATTGGTGCCACTCTACTAGCTTCTGACCTGTCCGTGGGTCCAATACGGAAATGGGAAATCCCCTAGTTTATACAACTGTATGTATGACATCTCTGGGCTTCTTCACTGTCACGATAAACCTATCCTGGCTGATTTTCAATGGTTGTTTTGTCTTGTCTGGGTGAGTAGTCATGGAAATAGTCTTAAATTTACCATGTATCAATATGTGTTGATGAATCTATATTATCTTGGTGTGAGAGAAGCACTTTTGTGATTTGAATGTAATTTTTGAAAAGCTTGACAACTACTTTAGTTATTCTTTTAAAAAAATTTAATTGGTAAAACATAAAATTTACCATCTTAAGTTTATTTACATGTACATTTCAGGAGTAGTAAGTATATTTACATTGTTATGCACAAGATCTCTAGAAATTTACATCTTGCAAAACTACAACTCAATACCTATTAAGTAACAACTGCCCATTTTACCCTCTCTCCAGCCCTTGACAAACTTCTTTCTACTTTCTATGAGTTTGACTACATAAGATACATCATATTAAGTGTAATCATACACTATCTAACATTGTTACTGGCTTATTTCAGTTAACATAGTAGTCTCAAGGTTTGCTTTTATCATAGAATGTGCCACGATTTTCCGTCTTTTTTGTTTTTCTGTGATTTTTTTTTAAGACAGACAAGCTCTCATTCTCATGCCTGGAGTAGAGTGCAGTGTGTCATCATAGCTCACTGCAGCTTCAAACACCTGGGCTCAAGTGGTTTTCCTTCCTCAGCCTCGTGAGTATCTGGAACAGTAGGTGCACATGACTATGTTTAGCTAATTTTTCTATTTTTTTTGTAAAGACGGGGTCTCACTATGTTGCTCAGGCTGGCCTTGAATCCTGGCCTCAAACAATTCTCCTGCCTTGGCCTCTCAAAGGGCTCGGATTGCAGGCATGAGCCACTCACTGCACCTGGCCTAAGATTTTCTTTATGGATGCTAAATAATATTGCACTGTCTATATACCATATTTTTTTAATGTGTTCATCAATTGAAGACCATCTGGGTTGCTTATGCCTCTTGGCTTTTCTGAATAATGCTGAAATGAACATGGGTGCACACATACCACTTCCAGATTCTGCGTTGCATACTTTGGATAGATACCCAGAGATGGGATTTCTGTATCATATGCTAATTTTTATTTTTAATTATTTAAGGAACCGTTATACATTTTTCAAAGTATCTGCATTATTTTTCAACACCAATATTTCAAAAGGGTTCCAATTTCTATACATCTTTGACGAGGTTTTTATAGTGCCCATTCTGAGTGTGAGGTGATATTTCAATGTGATTTTGCTTTGCATTTCTCTAAAAATTATTAATTTTGAGTATCCTTTTGAATGTTTGTTGGCCATTTGTATATCTTCTTTGGAAAACTATCAGTTAAATTCTTTGTCCATTTTTTTATCAAGTTATTAACTTTTTATTGTTGAATTTTCAGAGTTGTTTATATTAATATATTCTGAATATTAACTCCTGTAATGTGACTGTTTTACAAATATTTTTACCCATTTAGTATGTGGTATGCTCTCTCCACTAAATCTTTCCATTGATGTATAAAAATTCTGAAATGTGCTGAAGTCCCATTGTTCTCTTGTTTTCTTTGTTGCTTTTGCATTTGATCTGATATCCAAGAAAACAGTGCCAATACTAATGTCATGATCTTTTTCTCTATATGTTCTTCTAAGGGTTTTACTAGTTATATTTCTTCTATGTATTTAATCTATTTAAAAAAATTTTTTATATCACAAGGGAATGATCCAACTTTATTTTTTATGTAGGTAATCTAGTTTTCAACACCATTTGTTGAAGAGACTCTCGTTTCCCCATTGTGTGGTCATGGCCAGCTTGTGGAAAATCATTTGATCATATACACAAGGATTTATTTCTGGGCTCTCTTTTCTTTTCCTTGATCTACTTACCTGTCTTAGTGCCAGTACCACATTGCTTTTATTTTTGTAGCTTTGTAATATGTTTTGAAATCAGGAAGTGTATTGTCTCTGTGTTCTTCTTTTGAAAGGGTATTTGGCTAGTCATAGTTGCTAAACAAATTTTAGGATTTTTGCAAAAAATGTGCCAATGGAATTTCTTTAGATATAACATTGAATTTGTCCATCACTGTGGGTAGTATTGACATCTTAATAATATCAAATCATCTGATCCCTGGGCTAGAATATGTTCAAGAGTGTGTTTAATTTCCACATCTTTTTGGATTTGTCAGGTTTTTTTCCTGCTTTTTATTTCCGGTTTTATTTCATTTGGGTCAGAAAAGATACACTGTATGATTTCAGTCATCTCAAATTTGATTAGACTTATGTGTCCTAACGGAAGGCACCAGGTGTAATTGAAACTATTGTACATTTTGCTGATTTCCACTGGAGAGTTCTGTACATGTGTGTTGGGTCTAATTTGTGTATAATCAGATTTTCTATTTTCTTATTGATCTTTTATCTGATGTTTCTATTTGTTATTGAAAGTGGAGGCTTAAAGTAAACAGCGACTATGTTGCTGTGTATTTCTTGCTTCATTTCTGCCAATATTTGTTCCATGTATTTGGAATCCCTGATGTCGTATATACATGTAATGTACATATTATACAACATAAATTATATAACATATAACGTGCATGTGTTTATATATTTTATATATATGGCATACATATTACATGTGTTATATTTATATTATATATATTACTGTTACAGATTCCTGGTAAGTGGACCTATGCTGTCATTATTTAACATCAATTTTTGTTTCTCGTGACAGTTTTGACCTGAAGTGTATTTTGTCTACTATAATTATGGCCACTGCACCCACTTGTGGTTACTATTTGCATGGTTTTTTTTTTTTTTCATCCTTTATTTTCAGCCTTCTTGACTCCTTAGAGCTAACTAACATAAGTCTCTTGTGGACATAATATTGTAGAAACTCAATTATTCTTAATCCATTCAGCCATAATATCTTCTTTATATTTAAGAGTTTAATCCATTTATATTTAATGTAGTTACTGAAAGAAATGAAGTTACTTTTCATGTCTTCTAGACTTCCCTCATTTCTTCTCTTGTAGCCTTCATTTTTGTTTTGCTGATTTTGCAGTTACGTGCTTTGGTTCCTCTCTCCTCTCTCATTTTCTTTAGCATAACTTTTTTTTTTTTTTTTTTTTGAGACAGAGTCTTACTCTGTCACTCCAGGTAGGATGCATAGAATGCAGTGGTATCATCATAGCTCACTGCACCCTCAAACTCCTGATATTAAGTGATTCTCCCTCCTCAGACTCCCTAGTAGCTGTGACTCCAAAGTCGCAACACAACACGTGGCTAATTTTTCTATATTTGGTAGAGAGGGGGTCTTGCTCTTCCTCAGGCTGGTCTGAAACTCCTGAGCTCAAGCAGTCTTCTCACCTCAGCCTCGCAGATTGCTAGGATTACAGGTGTGAGGTGCCACACCTGGCCATGATTTCTGTAGATAATTTCTTTCTGAACACCTTGAGAAATAAAGAGTACAGGTACATCTTAAAGTTATAACAATATAGTTTAGTCTCATAACAAGTTAATTTTAATTTTATTGAAAAACCATACCTCTTTATATCCCTCACTTTGTTATTAATGTGACAAATTATATTATTTTATATTGATCGTGTATTAATAGAGAACTTTTTGAGGATCTAAAATAATATGCTTGAATTTATATGTTTTATAAAAACTGAATTAGGGAATTAGTATGCACACCACATTTTACTAAACTGATTGGTTTGTATGTTTCAGTTTACTGCATGTAAATAGCATTTCCATCCACTGAAATCAACCTTTATCTGCATGATAATATAATTTATTCCTAATTGTTCATTTTATGCATCAGTTTCACAACACATTTTACAATGTTGTTTCTGTATTTAGAAATGTAAGACTTTTGGCCGGGCGCGGTGGCTCACGCCTGTAATCCTAGCACTCTGGGAGGCCGAGGTGGGCGGATCGTTTGAGCTCAGGAGTTCGAGACCAGCCTGAGCAAGAGCGAGACCCCATCTCTACTAAAAATAGAAAGAAACTATATGGACAGCTAAAAATATATATAGAAAAAATTAGCCGGGCATGGTGGTGCATGCCTGTAGTCCCAGCTACTCGGGAGGCTGAGACAGAAGGATCCCTTGAGCTCAGGAGTTTGAGGTTGCTGTGAGCTAGGCTGACGCCACGGCACTCACTCTAGCCTGGGCAACAGAGTGAGACTCTGTCTCAAAAAAAAAAAAAAAAAAAAGAAATGTAAGACTTTTGTTTCTGAAAGCTGGATTGCTGTAACCTTTCACTTTTGTGTAAGAAGAGTACCAACATACTAATAAGAAAGAAGTTTCTCCAGTATCATTTAAATGCCTAATGATTAAAATTTTCTTATCAATGCTTTTTATGAATGACAATAATGTGTTTTGTGAAATATTATTGCTCTAAAGTAGGCCACTTCACATCAGTTAACTAAGTTTTTAGGTTTATCTATATATTGTAATTTTGTATGATAATATTTGACTCTGTATTCTTTAAGACATGATTGGCAAAAGTCAAACATAAATCACCTATATACCTATTGCCAGTGTGATTTTCTTTGTGTTTGCTTGCCCGTATAAATATTACTTTTATTTTCTTTATGAATAGTATATTTTTTCTTGGTTGGTGGTCAATGGTTATTTTATCCTGTCTAGGTAAATAGTTATAAAATTATCTTAATTTCAAAATATATTTATTGGTGAATATATATCATCTTTGTGTGAAATATTTGTGTGATTTGAAGATAATTTTTGAATAGCTTCAAAAATCTATTTTTGGTATTATCTATTTTTCATGTAAAAACACATAACATTTAGAATCTTAAATATTTTAATTAGAGTGTAGTCATGTTAAGTATATTGACAGTGTTACGCAGCGTATATCTCTAGAATGTTTTTATCTGGCAAAGCTAAAACTCAATATACATAAAACAGCTACCTCTTTTCTGCATTTTCTGGTCCTTTACCAACATTATTGTATTTTTCTTTTGTTTCTAAAGCTGTAACTACTTTAGATATTTTATATAACTGGATTCATGAAGTATCTGTTTTTGGGGGTGGATTGGCTTATTTCATTTAGCATGTCAAGATTTATATTTATAGTAGATGCTAGAAGATTTCCTCCTTTTTAAAAGCTGAGAAATACTCCATTATTTTTATATCCTAAATTATACATATTTGTTCATTTTGTGAGGCAAGTTTGGGTTGTTTTCACCTATTGGCTTTTGTGAATAATGCTGTAATAAACATGGATGTGCAAATAAGTCTTCATTTGACCATACATGCAAGGGTTTTATGTCTGTGCTGCATTTTGTTTTATTGGTCTACGTTGCCTGCCTTTATGCCAGTAGCAAACTGCTTTGATTACTATACCTTTTTTTTTTTTTTTTTTTGAGACAGAGTCTCACTTTGTTGCCCAGGCTAGAGTGAGTGCCGTGGCGTCAGCCTAGCTCACAGCAACCTCAAACTCCTGAGCTCAAAGGATCCTCCTGTCTCAGCCTCCCGAGTAGTTGGGATTACAGGCATGCACCACCATGCCTGGCTAATTTTTTCTATATATATTTTTTAGCTGTCCATATAATTTCTTTCTATTTTTAGTAGAGATGGGGTCTCGCTCTTGCTCAGGCTGGTCTCGAACTCCTGAGCTCAAACGATCCGCCCACCTCGGCCTCCCAGAGTGCTAGGATTACAGGCGTGAGCCACCGCGCCCGGCCTGATTACTATACCTTTGTAACATGTCTTGAAATCAGAAAGTGTCATGCCTCCAACATTGTTTCTTTTTTTTGAAGGTTGTTGGCTCTTCATGGTACTTTGCCTTCCGTATAATTTTTGAATTGCTTCTTCTTTGTTTGCATAATATGACATTGATAATTTTAAAGAGATTGCTTTGAATTTGTAGATGAATTTGGGCAGTATGGACATTTTCACAATATTCAGACTTCCAACTCTTGATTAAGACCATGCTCAAAAGTGTCCCATTTAATTTTCATTTATTTGTAGATGTTCTGGTTTTCCTTTTGTTATTGATTTCTAGTTTCATTCCATTTTGGTTATAAATAATAGTTTGTAAGATTTTAATTTTTAAAAATTTGTAAAGAATTGTTTTGTGGCCAATAGTTGTTCTATCCAGGGGAATTTTTTATGAGCTATTGAGAAGACTGTGTATTCTGTTGTTGTGTGGAGTGTTTTCCATGTGTCTATTAGGTATAATTGTTGTATAGTGCTGTCAGTTATTCCCTTATTAATATGTCTTACATTATCATTTATTACTGAAAGTGAGGTTATTGAAATATCCTAGCATTATTATATTGCTGTGTATTTCTTGCTTGAATTCTATCAGTGTTTGCTTTATATATTTGGCAAGCCTGAATTTACACACACACAGACACACACACACACACAATGTGCATATATATATTTCATATTTTATATATATTACATATATAATATAAATAAATCATAGGTTCTCAGTGAAACAACACTTATTTAATATACTTCTGTGTCTTTTGTGACAGTTTTGACTTAAAGCATAGTTTATAAAACAGGACAAGTTTTCCCTCAAAATACATTGTGCCTAATTTTGACCTCCCCTGCTCTCATTTGATTAATATTTGCATGCAATATCTTTTTATGTCCTGCCACTTTTAGTCCATTTTTGTTGTTTGATGTAAGCTGAGTCTCTTGGAAAGAGTATATAGTTGGATCTTGTTGTTTTTTTATTTTCCTAAATCCCTATCTTTATTCAGTTAACATCTTTTGATTGTGAAGTTTAGTCCATGAATGTTTACATAATTTTTTTAAAGGAAAGGACTTACTATTGGCATTTTGTTAAAAGTTTTCTTTGATTCTTGTAGCTATTTTGCCCTCTCTTCCTGCCTTCCTTTGTATCTCACTGATTTTTGTAGTTATACACTTTGACTCCTTTCATAGTGTTTTAGTGTATCTCTATAATAGGTATTTCCATGGTGGTTACCATGGCAATTATACCAAATGTATAGTTAAAACAACATATTTTAAAGTGCTAATAACTTAATTTTAGTTGCATTTAAAAATTTGTCCCCATAATCTGTCCTCAACTTTGTTATTGATATCACCAATTATATCTTGTTATATTCTATACCTATTGACAGAGTTTTAGTATTATGTTTCTGTTTTTGTTTTCAAATTTTATACCATGATTAAAAGTGTTTTCTGCACCATTATTTTAATACTACAGAATTTTACCTAGGTGTGCTTGTATGTCTTTCCAAGAGTTTTATTTATTTTCATATGATTTTGTGTTGTTTTCTAGCATTTTTAAATTTTTAATGAAAGAGAGTCCTTTTGACATTTCTTGTGGGAAAGGTCTAGTGGTAATAAAGTTTTTCAGCATCTAGTTATCTTGATAAGTCTCTATTTTTCTTCACTTAGAAGGGCAGTTTTGCTGAATATAGTATTTCTTCTTTGGAGTTTTCCTTTCAGCATTTTGACTATATCACCCAACTCTTTTTCTGGCATGCAAGGTTTCTATTGAAAAACTCACTTATAATCTCACAGGAGCATGCTTATAGATGACACATCACTTCTCTCTTGCTGCTTTGAAGATTCTCTTCTTTCATGTCATTTTGATAACTTTGCTTATACTCTGTCTTGTTAGAGCTTACTTTTCGCTTACCCTAGCTGAAGTATGCTAAGATTTTAATTTTTTATGGCTTTTTTTATATTTGAGAATATCTCAGTCATTTTTTATTGTATTCTTCAGCTCCACAATGTATGTTTTCTATGATTTTATTTTTTGTGATATTGTCATTTTCCTGATTTTATTTAGCTGTTTGTATTGTTCCCACTGGGCTCATTCAGCCTCATTCAGATGGTTATTTTTAATATTTTCAGGTAATTTCTACATCTCCAGTCCTTTTTGGCTGATTACTGGTCATTTATTTTGTTTCTTTATTTGGGCTATATTTCCCTGAAATGTTGTGTATGTTGTAACCTTTAGTTGAGATTTGAGTATTAAAAAAAGCCACCTTTTGCAAACTTTATAAAGTGCCTTTTTCCTGGGGGACTCTGACACCAATTGACTTTACTAGAGATTTAAGGGACCTCAAATCCATTCTGAGGACTTTCTTTCTTTCTTTCTTTTTTTTTTTTTTTGTTTTTGTTTTTGTTTTTTTTTTGAGACAGTCTCACTCTGTTGCCTGGGCTCTATAGAGTGCCGTGGTGACAGCCTAGCTCACAGCAACCTCAAACTCCTGCGCTCCAGCAATCCTGGTGCCTCAGCTTCCTGAGTAGCTGGGACTACAGGCATGCGCCATCATGCCCAGCTAATTTTTTCTGTATATATTTTTAGTTGTCCATATAATTTCTTTCTATTTTTAGTAGAGACAGGATCTTGCTCTTGCTCAGGCTGGTCTTGAACTCCTGAGCTCAAATGGTCCCCCTGCCTTGGCCTTGCAGAATGCTAGGATTACAGGCGTTAGCCACCACACCCGGCCCATTCATTCTGAGGATTTTCTTTTGTGTAATTGTGTGTTTACTTTCTAGTTAAAGGAGTTTTCCCACATTTCATCTTATGGGCCTGTCATCATTTGCTACACCTGTTTTCTGTTTGTGGTACTGAAGCCTCTCTGCTGCTGTAGTGACTTTTTACCTTTGGTTTCAGTACGCACAGTCTGTCTTTTCAAACTACAGCACCATTCCTTTCAGCACTCTGGGTTATGGGACACAGAAACAGGGGTCTTTGGAAGGACCCCCAAAACCCAGAATGATGGGCACAGGTATTACTATTTTCTTTTTCTATTGAGGGAGAAGCTGGGGGTTGGGATTTTACTTCTATATACAACATGCTGTATTAAGGAAGAAAAGCCATGTTAGGCAAACATAACAAACATTTCTTCCCTTTCCATATGGCTCTTGGTGTTGTGCTGACCTGGTGTGTTGGAAGCTCTTACCTGGTTTTTAGAATTCCCACAAAAGCAATTTGGTTAGTATGGTTTTGTTACTTTTTTTTTTTTATCTAAAAGAGAATCACAGGATCTATATTGTATTAAATGCAATTTTGCTAATGTTCTCGGTATAATTTTAAATATTAAATTTATAACATATATTTATCAGATTGTAAAAAAAGAAATAAGTGGGATAATTTGTTATTTTTGAAATTTCTTTCAGCTATGCCTTCTCATTCCACCCAGGACCATTTGCCAGAGCAAGAAATAAATGTTTCATTCCAAAATGTGGTACTAAGAAGATATGAAAACTGTGGCCTTGAGAATTTAAACTTAATGAAAGACTGGGAAATCATGACTGAGTGTAAGGAGCAGAATGGATGTAATAATGGACTTCACCAACATTCAACAACTACCCATGCTAAAATCTTCCAACGTAATAAATGTTTGAAAGTCTGTAAAAAATTGTCAAATCTAAATAGACATAAGATAAGACATACTGTGGAGAAATGTGTGACATGTAAAAAATATGGGCAAGCATTTAACCAAGGCTCAGACATTACTGAACATAAGAGAATTCGTAATGGAGAGAAACCTTACAATTTTAAAGAATGTGGCAAAATCTTTAAATCTTGCTCAAGCAGTTCTAATCATAAGATAAGTTTTACTGGTGAGAAATGGTATAAATATGAACATTATGGCAAAGCTTTTAACCATAGTTCAAACCTTTCTACACATAAGAGAATTCATACTGAAGAGAAACTCAACAAAAGTGAAGAATGTGGCAAAACCTTTGCCTGGTACTCAGATCTTACTAAACATAAGAGAATTCATTCTGGAGAGAAACCCTACCAATGTGAAGAATGTGGCAAAGCATATGCCTGGCACTCACACTTTACTATACATAAGAGAATTCATACTGGAGAAAAACCCTATAAATGTGAAGAATGTGGCAAAGAGTTTACACAGTACTCATGCCTCACTAGACATAGGAGAATTCATACTGGAGAGAAACCCTACCAATGTGAAGAATGTGGCAAAGCCTTTGCCTGTGCCTCAGACCTTAGTAAACATAAGAGAATTCATACTGGAGAAAAACCCTACCAATGCGAAGAATGTGGCAAAGACTTTGCACAGAAGTCACTCCTCACTAGACATAAGAGAATTCATACTGGAGAAAAACCCTACCAATGTGAAGAATGTGGCAAAGCATTTGCCCAGTGCTCACACCTTACTAATCATAAGATAATTCATACTGGAGAGAAACCCTACAAATGTGAAGAATGTGGCAAAGCGTATGCCTGGTACTCAACCCTTCATATACATAAGAGGATTCATGCTGGAGAAAAACCCCACAAATGTGAAGAATGTGGCAAAGAGTTTACACAGTACTCACTCCTCAGTAGACATAAGAGTATTCATACTGGAGAGAAACCCTACAAATGTGAAGAATGTGGCAAAGTCTTTGCCTGTTACTCATACCTTAGTAAACATAAGAGTATTCATACTGGAGAGAAACCCTACAAATGTGAAGAATGTGGCAAAGCCTTTACCAGGTGCTCAGACCTTACTAAACATCAGAGAATTCATACTGAAGAGAAATCCTACACATGTGAAGAAAATGGCAAAGCCTATGCCTGGTACTCAAACCTTAGTTCTCATAAGAGAGTTCATATAAGAGAAAACCTGCAAATGTGAATAATGTAGTAAAGTCTTTAAATATCCCCCAGCCTTTCTTATCATAAGATAATTCATATAGCAGAGAATCCCTGCAACTGTGCAGAATGTGGGAAATCCTTTATGTTCTGTTCATGTTTCTAAGCATAAGATAATATATACTGAAGAGAAACCTTATGAAACTGAACAGTGTGGCAAAACCATTTACTAGTGCTTCAGTATTTATAAACATAAGAAAATTCATACCAGAGGGAAAACATACAAATGTTAAGAATGCAACAAAGCCTTTACCTGGTCCACTTCCCTTACTGTACATTAGAGAAATCATACCTGAGAAAAATCCTACCAAGGTAAGAAAAGTGAGAAAGCTTGCTCATATATTACCTGCCATCAGAGAGTCATTCTTGTTAACGGCAATATAGGTGTAACAATTGTCAAAATACCTTTCATAAAATAAAAGTCTTAGAGTGTACCAGACTGTTTATGCAGAGAAAAAAATATCACAACTATAAAAAGTGGTCCAACACCTGTACTTCTATCACAGATCTTTTTGTGCATGGAAAAATTTATAATGAAAGAAACTGTATACCAAATGCTCAAACTTTAAGTTCAGAGAACTTGGATTTGAGAGAAACTCTACAAATGTAATGAATGCAAAAAAAAAAAAAAAAACATTTGTTCATAAAACACAGTTTGTAAAAGAGAACTTGTACTTTACAGGTGCCATAATGTGAAAAAAATTAATAAAAAATCAAGTCTAAAGATTGAGGATTCACAGTAGAAAGCACTAACCACTAATATTATCAGACATTACCCTAAAGTAGTGTGTAGATTATATAGAACAATTTAACATTAAAATTGTTAGGTAATTTAAGTATATGTATGTGTAAAAGGAGCATAAAATTGATTTTTATCTCACAGAACTTGGCCAAATTACTAAGTCTCCAAGCTTCAGTTTCTTTATCTGTAAAATGGATTAATTATGGTTCCCTTCCCATAGGTATTGAGGTGTTAAATACAATCAATACTAGCTCTTATTGTGCTCCATGTTCTGTTTTGTTCCATAGACTATGAAGTAGACAGATGATGGCTTATGGTAGGGAAAGGAGAAAGATTAGGTTTAAGCTGAAGACATTTCCAAGGTGAAGTGTAAGAGGTAAAGATCAGAGATGGTGCTGAGGTGCAAGAAGGAATGTCAAAGGCCTTCCATTTTAACTCTGGCCTCATGGGTATCTGTAAATATGAAAGGTGAATTAATCAAGTGATCTCATTCATTGTTCCTTCCAGCTATAACATTGTCAAAATAGAGTGGAGAATGGAAATGTCATCCAAAGCCAAACAGAAATATCCACATTTGATCTAATGTTACACACAGGGGCCCAGGAGTATGGAACTTAAGAGAGATAATTCTTAGTGGTAGGATTGTGAGTTAATTTAGTTTCTTCATTGATTTTTTTTCTCTTTCTAATTTTCTGTAATACGTTTGTCAATCAAAACAAAACACTTTACAAAACATACAATTTCTTCATATTTATATCCACAAATTTAGGGTTATAAAGAAGAAAAAAGAAATGGAAAAAGGAAGGCAGGAAGGAAAGAGAAAAGACACCCCAAACTGACACACGTTCTCAGAATAAGAAACCAGAAATCATCTGGGCAGGAAAAACACTGTTTCTGATGCACAAGGCCTAAGCCAGAAGAGCATTTTGAGATGGGACAGAGCTATCATAGATTGCAAATAATTCTGGGACATTTTCTAGTTTTATTGTGTTTTTCATGCCTTCCCTAAGTTACCTGCAGTTTCTCTTTTTTTAGCTAAAGCTAATTTAATCTTCCTTTTAATATTATATCTTGTTAATAAAACTCTGGCCAAAAGAATGGGAATAAAAGGGTTTTCTTCTCACATTTTCTTTTTTTTTTTTTTGAGACAGAGTCTCACTCCGTTGCCCAGGCTAGAATGAGTGCCGTGGCGTCAGCCTAGCTCACAGCAACCTCAAACTCCTGAGCTCAAGCGATCCTCCTGTCTCAGCCTCCCGAGTAGCTGGGACTACAGGCATGCGCCACCATGCCCGGCTAATTTTTTCTATATATATATTTTTAGCTGTCCATATCATTTCTTTCTATTTTTTTAGTAGAGATGGGGTCTCGCTCTTGCTCAGGCTGTCACATTTTCTTAATTTCAAAAACTAGCCTGTATTGAATGATCCCTTGATCTTGAATTTCATATACAAAGCAGTTATTAGCATTCTGAGCAGGAATCTTTGTTTTAAGAATCTAAGTACTGCAGTTATTTGGCAGTGCAATTCCATTTCTGTGATTGGTCTTTAGAAAATTAGTTGTTAAAAAGGCTCAAAGATACTAGAAGATTCACAGAGAACTGTTTGTAATGTTTAGAAATTGGAACAAATGAAAAAAGATAATTAGGGATAAAGCATTATAAATCATCCATATTAATTTATTCTTCATGATTGTTTAAAACAAATATATCTGCAGTTACAGAACAAGTTGCATAGTATGATCCAACATGTATTTAAACAACAATATATGTGTATCTGTGTACAGGTCTCTAAAAATAGTTCTTCAGGAATAAAGGAAACATTTATGTTTGTATTATACATATTAGCTTTTCTCCTTTAACAATTAGCCGGTATGTTCAAATTTTTAAAAGGGAGGCCTATGGTCTTGATCTTTAAACTACAATGCCTTGTGTGGGGACAAAAGTGACTTTATTTTAAATGCTAATCCACCGTGCAGCTTATGACCAGCCCTGAGTCCAGGAATGCCTCAGAAATGTCTAGTTGACATATTTGTCTTTATGTAGAAACACCTATTCAATGTAAGTTTTACCTCTCCTCCAAAACAGCCCTGATGTTGCTGCATATATTACACACTGTGATGTCCGTAGACAACTGCACATTCCTTTGAGAGCGTGTGTACTTTTTCCCCAAGATATTACTATAAGCCCTGGGTATGGGAGTTTGCAGTCTGAAGACTGTCTAGACCAGGGTTCTGTCCACAAATTTCCGTCATAAGTCACCCTTTACAAACAAACTGGATTTATCATTCTCATTCTTTGGTTTCTTGGCTCCTTTGGCATTTGCATGTACAACCTTTTCATGGAACATCTTGACACCTCCCTCCACAACTTTTCAATATTTCCCCTGGAAGTTTCTGTGTTGGCTGAGAGCACAGAATCACCACACTCTCCAAGGTAGAGGTAAAACTTTCATCTTAACCTTGCTGGGCCCAACCCTGGGCTCCTGAGCAGACTGACTGTGACCTTGACTATGAATTCTGGAGTCTGGTTGGCCTACCTGGGTTTCATGTTCTTTATAAAATCCTTGGCCTTTTCCAGGTGAATCTTCAGTGTTTCCTGGTGGCTTTGCTGCCTCATCTGGTCCAAGAGCTCACTGAGATGAACCTCTGGGACTGGCAGCTGCCCTCACCACAAGAGGAAGCAGAAGCGAGTCACCATATCTTGTAGACAATAAACGACATGCAGAGACCCTGTCACTGGAAATGATGCCCTGGCTTCCAGAAAGGCCCAGGGGTTTTTTTCCCTATACAAAGAACTGAAAGTCTGTCTACACACTTGTTCTTTCAGGACCAGACTCAGAGATCTCCTGTCTGGAATGCTCTTTCCTGCACACCTTGTACCCCCAAGACACAGCTCAGAGGAGACGCCTCAGGGACACTCACCCCACCTGGTCAGTCCCCTGCTACATTTTCCCATGGCACCCACTCCTCACTCTCCTTCTTACCAGTCATACTCAAAATCAGATGCTGGATGTGTCCCCACCCACATCCCAGACTGTGTCATCTTCTGCGGGGGGGTGTGACTGCCAGAGACAGATGCTCCATACCCACCTCATCAGCCTATTGATCTATCTCTCACACGCATGATTTTCCAGACATGATTTGTTCCCAGCACACAGCTGTGACCAGGATGGGAACAAATTTCTGCTACTTCCCATCCGGTCTCATGACCAAGATAAACCTGTTTCCCATCAGCACAAGATTTACACCTTAAGCTTTTACATTTGGGTCTAGGATGTGTTTTGAGTTAATTTTTGTTTCTGGCATGAACTATGGATCAAAGTTCTCATTGCTTTATTTTTCTTTTTGCATCTGAATCCTGGCTGGATACATGGGCCGCAGTGCTGGGCCCTCGGGGCTGATGACTGCCTGGGCGTGGCCCGGCCCTCATCCCCCTTGAGGATGCCCCAGTGTGGGGCCTGCACCTGCTTCTCACGCTGCGCTTCTGCCCATGCTGCTGTGTCTTCCACTCAGGCTCCAGCTCCTGCAGCGACAGCACACTGGTGCCTGCCCGAGCCACGCAGCCTCCTGAAAGTAGCTGAAGGGGTCAGGGCTTTACCACACCGTCCACTTCACCAGGGCCTGTAGGGATTTCTGCAGTGGCAGAGCCCAGAGAAGGGGCCTGGAGGGCTGAGCTGCCCAGGGTGAGGAGGATGGCCGCACTCACTGGCCATTGATGGGCTCATTCAAAGGCCAGTGGAGGCCCCACATCTCAAGTATTTATTGTCACTGCCTGGGCACCATCCCTCAAGGTCAGCTTCTGGGCCCCACCTTGGCTCATGCCCCTCCCTTTGGGGTAGTGTTTCTGTTCTCCCCAAGGACACACCCCTGATCTGGCTGCCCCTGAAGTTCCATTTCTCCACTTGTCCCATCTCCCACTGATGTGACTGAGGGAAAGAAGGTGGAGTTTTCGGCCTAGAAAAACGGGCTCAGGGGCCAGCACGGAGTGCCAGCGGCTGGCAGGCTGTCGGGGGAATCTGGGCAGAAGCCAGGTGGGGTGTGCCCTGGGTGGGGGTCAGTGAGCCCAGCCCTTCAGCGGGAGGCCCCCTGGGGCACACGGTTTCCTTCCCCTCCCCAAGGCTTTGCTTCTGAGGTTGCCGCCGCCCTAAAGCTCCACCCAGACTGCCCCAAAAGCCACCGAGCAGTGGGCAGAGCTGCGTGGCTCGGGGTCTTTCCAAGCTCCGTCCCCTCATCCCCGTGTGGGGCGGGGGCTCCCGCTTTGCAGCCCTGGTGGGATCCGTCGAGTCCGTACCAGGGCGGCACAGCGTGGGGACAGCAGCCCGGCCTGCACCGCTGCGCAGCGCTGGGTCCGGATCTGCCCCCCACGGGGCCCAGGCGCAGGGCAGAGGCCGGACAGTTGCGGAGGAGCTGGCGGGGCCACAGAGCCTAAGACCCTGAAAAATGATTGGGCTTCTGTGGCAGTTTGGTTAGTTTAGTTTTGCCATGTATTTTACTTTAATTGACAAATAATAATTGTATGTATCTGTGGGGTACAATGTGATGTTTTGATACATGTATGCAATATGGGATGATTACATCAAGCTACTTATCAGTCACCTCTCACTTATTTTTGTGTGTGTAGTGTGAATGTTTAAAATGTACTTGCAGCAATTTTTGTATCTACCTTCCCTTATTGACTGTAGTCACTCTGCTGTGCAGCACATCTCGAAGACCTATCCGTCTTCTGAGTTTCTCATCTAAAGTTTGACCAAGGAGGCAGGGAGGGCACGTTTTGTCAAAATATTTTCTTCTACACAGAACACCAGTTGCTGTCATCAGGGGGATTTGGAGCAGACCCAAGGTCTCCCCCGGTCCCTAGACTCCAGGTGGAGAGAAAAGGGGCCCTGACAGCAGGGGCAGCTCTGTTTATAGAGGGAAGCATCACAGTAACCCTGTGGTGTGATTCCATTAAACCAATACCGTCAAGGACTATGCCAAGGACAGAGTGTCCAGGGTGAAGTCTGAGGTGAACTGAGAGCCACAGCTTTATCACACACAGGCTTCCTGGAGGAGGAAACGTTGAGGTAAACCTGAGGCATGGACAGGATCACTGGGAGGGGGCCTGGAGGAGGGAGCAGCTTCAGAATGCTGAGGCCAGTGAGCCCCTGGGGTATGTGAGGAAGGAAGAAAAGCCGTGATGGAGGCTGAAGGGTGTGTGTAGGGTGTTCGGGGCCAGAGAGGAGACATCAGGCCACCCCCATGTTCTCCTTCTTGAGTCCACAGGGAGTGGTGCCCACCTTGCAACGGGGCACATGGGCAGGCACCTCTGCCAGGTCTTCTCATACTGCAAGGGGATCCACATCCTGCAGTCCATGTGGTGGGGAAGAAGCTCCTCCCCAGCAAAGTGCCTACATTTTGCCTGCAGCAAAAATGATGGACTCATGTCAAAACTTAACCTTACTCTTAAAACTTAAAAGACTGGTGACTTTCCTTTCAATTTTATTCTCTCTTGAATACCTCTCTCTCTCTCCCTCTCACCCTCTCTGCCCCCTTCCTCCCTCTGTGGTATACTTTTCTCTGGGGAAGCGAGCTCCAATCTTTTCAGCTTCCTATGTGTAGACCCATGTGGCAAAGAATGAAAGGGTCATCCTGACCAATAGACAGAAAGGAATCCAGGCCTCATCCCAAACTGATATACACCAACAACGCACCCGATTGAGCTGGGGAGCAACTTCTCTCCCAGTTGAGCAACTTCTCTCCCAGTTGAGCCTCAGTTGAGACCACAGCCCAGCCGCATAAAAGACATTGAGGTAGAGACACTCAGCTAAGCCATGACCAGATTTCTGGTCCACAAAAGTAGGGACACAATCAACATTTGGAGTTTGAAGCCACTCCATTTTGAGATAATGTTGTCAGAGAGCAGCAGATAATGTCAGCCTGTCAGGCCACAGCATCTGACTCTGCCCTCTTCCCTCCTATGTCATCTCCTGCCAGGCTTGCCACAGCCACACCGGCTGCCTTTCTAATCTCCTCTGGCCACACTTCTTTCTGTCTGCACACTCTGCACGAGGGGTGCCTTCTCCCCGACACACTGTATCAGGGTTCTCCAGAGTGACAGGACCAATAAAATATAGACAGATATGTAAGATGAGATTTATTGTGGGAATTGGTTCAAGTGATTATGGATACCAGGCAGTAGCACAACATGCCCTCTGCAAGCTGGGGAACCAGTAAAGCCAATGGTGTAGCCCAGTCCCTGTCCAAAGGTCTGGGAAGAAGTGAAGCCAATGGTGTAACTGCCAGTCCAAGGCCAAAGGCCTGAGAACCAAGGGGGGCCGCTGGTGTAAGTCCCCGAGTCCAAAGGCCTGAAAACCAGGAGCTCTGACGTTCAAAGAAAATATAAATGACCCAGATCTAGAAGAGAAAATTCACCTTCCTTTACATTTTCATTCTATTTGGGCCCTCAACAGATTGGATGATGCCTGCCCTAATGGAGACGATGGGTCTGCTTTGCTTAGTCTACTGACTAACATACTAATCTCATCAGTAAACACCCTCACAGACACAGCCAGACATAAGATTTCCCAGCCATCTCAGCATCCCTTAAAGCACTGAAGTGAGCACATAAAATAACCCTTACAGTCTACGTCTTGTCACCTTGGTACCCATGTGTATCTCCTTAAGCCATGCTTAATCTATAAGTAAAAACAATAACAAGGTCATGATTCCACCTACTATGATACAACTATCCTGTGTACAACTGAAAACCCAATTATCACTTCCCCATTAGAAGAGCTAAAGTTGTTGAGTGCTGTTTACTTTTCTCCTGATAACTGGTAATTTAAATACTATGATGTAAAATTAACAATACTTAAGCAATGATACAGGCTTGGTGCAGTGGTTCACACCTGTAACCCCAGCACTGTGGGAGGCCTTAGCAGGAGGATCACTTGAGTCCAGGAGTTTGAAACCAGCCTGGTCGTCACAGTGAGACCCTCTTCTACAAAAAATTTTTAAAAGGCCAGGTGTGGTAGTGCTTAGCTCTAGCCCCAGAAACACAGGAGGCTGAGACAGGAGGATTGCTTGGGGACAGAAGTTTGTGTCTATAGTGAGTTATGATAATGGTACTGTGCAGTCCAGCCTGGGTGACAGAACAAGACCCCATCACAAAAAATAAATACTAAGATGAGACAATACATCATATATTGCATGAAAAGGGAATAAGAACAAAAGGAGGACAGATATTTGCATAATGTATGTATATATATTCACACATGTATTCATAATGAAACAAGAAAAAAATGCTCATGACAATCATAGTCCTGCTTTCTGTAACTGATACCACGACTGTACCTGGCATCTATAACTAGTTTCTTCACTACTCACTGTGCAGTTTTTTTACCTTCAGAAAGAACCTCAGATGCTCGTAGTTCTTTACCTGGTGGGGTGGACCAGTTCTTTATTCCAGAGGTGACTGGGCCATTTGTAGTCCTGCCTGGACTGGGTTTCCATTAACCATAATCCCAGGCCACGGTAATACTCACAGAAGCCCTGAGACATCTCCTGTGTTACAGACACACTCTTCCTTTCCTCCAGTGTGGGGCAGCAGTCCAGTTGCTGCTTGGTGGTCAGCACCAATCACTCAGCCAGCACCATCGCTCCCTCTTTTACTGTCAATTCAGAAGCATAAGGAGCCCAAGTGGCCAGGTGCAGTCTTAACCTCCAGGTCAATAAAATCATAGTGTCTCCTTGTAGGAGCAGTCCTCCCTCTATGGCTAGTACTTTTATGCCAGAAGAGTCTATGGTTATGGAAATAGAAAGCAATTGTTTGGCTGGTGGGTCACAGGGTAATACTGAGTGGTGCCACTCCCATTTCCACCCCTTGATTGCTGCACCCAGGCATCTTGGGTATAAGACAAATGACACCATGTACTGTTTGCTGATTAAGAGCATGTACAGTCTTCTGGAGAACCTTCCCCAGCCATGCAAGAATTGCCACTTAGCTTGCTCTGTAACCAAGTCTTCAAAATGCCTTTCCACCATTCTGTCAAGCCAGCTGCTTCAGGATGGTGGGGACATGGCAAGACCATGAATTCTATGAGCATGTGCTCACTGCCACATTTATCTGGCTGTGAAGTGATTCCTTGGTGCGAAGCAATGTTGCATGGGGTATCATGATAATGGAGAAGGCCTTCTGTGAGTCCATTAATGGTAGTTTTGACAGAAGCATTGTGTGCAGAGAAGGCAAATCCTTATGCAGAGTAAATGCCTATTTCTGTAAGGACAAAATGCCGTTCCTTCCATGACTAAAGTGGTACAATGTAATCAACCTGCCACCAGAAACCTGGCTCATCACCCAGGGGAATAGTGCCATATTTGGGGCTCAGTATTGGTCTCTGCTGCTGACAGACTGTGCGTTCAGGGGTGGTCAGAGCCAGGTTGGCTGGGTGAGTGGAAGTGCACCTTGCCAAGCCTAAATATAACCTCATCCTTGCCACCATGGCCACATTTTTCAAGATTCTTATGGGCAGTGATGATGTGGCTAGAATAGAGGCTGAATGGTACCCACAGAACGGGTCGTCCTATCCACTTTGTCATTAGTCCTTCTCTGCTCTCACCCTTTGGTGGTCACTAACATGGGCAAATATATCTTCACAGTTTTCTTGCCCATTTGGAGATATCTATTTTCATACCTCTTTCCCAAATTTATTTGTCACCACTTTTTCTAATAATGTTGCTTCCAAGTGCTTGTCCCTCCAGCCAAAACTTTGGACACAGCCCATGAACTGGTATATAACTGCACATCTGGCCACTTATCTTTCCAAACAAAGTGAACAACCAGGGACGCTGCTTAAAGTCCTGCTCACTGGAAGGAATAATCTTCAAAAATGTCTTTCAGGGATGTCCCAGAGAACAGGGACTCCCCATGAGCCCATAGGGGATGGGAGAGAGAAGACAGTGTAGCAGGTTTGGGGACCATGACATTTGGATGACTTTTTCATGTAACTTACTTGTGCCTTCAGGGCGCAGTGGGGCTCAATCATGTGCACACCACTGTCATTTGATAATGGGGTGGTGCTCTGCAAGTACAACTTTATGGCTTGGTGGATCAGATTACAGCCTGCACATAATGGACATCTGAAGTCGTATGGCAAGTAGGTGGCCCATGGATAACTGTTCAGTACCTACTAAGGCTGAGTAGCAGGGCAAGAGCTGTTCTCTAAAGAGCGGTAGTTATCTGCAGGGGATGGCAGGGATTTGTTCTAATATCCTGAGGGTCTTAGCTGTTCTTTACCTATAGGGGCCTGCTAAAGGCTGAAAACAATATTCTTAAGTGTTACTGATGCTTCAAACACAATTAGAATTGATAGTTCATATGACCTAAGTGGCAGAGCAGCTTGCATGGCAGCCTGGACCTGGTGCAGGGTCTTCTATTCTGGGCCTCACTAAAAACTACCAGCATTTTGGGCCTCTCAATAAGAGGGCTGGAGTTACACACCCAAATGAAGAATATATTTCCTCCAAAATCCAAAAAAAAAAAAAAAAGGCCCACTAGGTGCTGTGTCTCTTATTTGATTGTAGGAGGCTTCGGATACAACCACTTATCACTCACCTTAGAAGGCCTATCTCAGCACACCCCACACCAATGGGCCACTAACGGTTTTACTGAGGACGAAGGTCTCTGAATTTTAAGCAGATTTATTGTCCACTTCCTGACACATAGATATCTTAACAACAAGTTTAGGGTAGTTCCTACTTCTTGCACACTAGGTTCACTGAGCATAATATCATCAATGAAATGGTCCAGTGTGATACATTGTGAAAGGAAAAGGTGATCGAGGTCCCTGTGAACTGCATTATGACACAGGGCTGGGGAGTTGATATGTCCCTGAGGGAGGACAGTGAAGGTGTAGTGCTGCCCATCCCAGCTGAAAGCAAACTGCTTCTGACGGGCCTTATTGACAGGCATCAAGATAGACGCGTCAGCCAGAGCAATAGCTGCAGACCAGGTACCGCAATATGCTAATTTGCTCAAGAATTAATCCCCATCTCTCACAGCTACATCTATTACAGCCATATCTGCTATCAGCATCAGCATTTGTTTAAGCCAAAAATAATCCACTGTTATTCTCCAACAGTCATCTGATTTCTGCACAGGCCATATAGAAAAGTTTCATGGAGATGCAGTGTGCATCCACCCTGCATCTCTTAAGTTCTTGACACCTTGGATAATGGCACTAATCTCTTCAATCTCTCCAGAAATGCAGAATTACTTTTGCTTTACTATTTTCCCAGGCAGAGGTAGTTCTAGTGGTATCTTCTTGGCCATTCCTACCATAATAGCTCTCACTCCACAGGTCAGCGCACAAATGTGGAAATTCTGTCAGCTGCTGAGTATGTCTATTCCAATTGTGTATTCTGGAACTGGGAAAGTAACCACAGGTTGGGTTCTGGGGCACACTGGCCTCACTGGGAGATGGTCCTAAGCAAAAACTCCATTGATAATCTGCTCTCCTTAAGTTCTTACTGTGACAAGTGGCCACACTGATATTGAGGATTTTCAAAATTAATGTCAGTTCACAGCCAGTGACCGGTAGGCCCTGAGATCTCTGCTTATTTACTTTTCCCCAATGCACAGTCACTCTGGTAAAAGAATGTTGGCCCCTTCGGGGAAAGCTCTGAAAAGAATTAACTATATAAATTTTTGGCAGTGTAACAGGGTCCTACCTCAAGGAGACTTGGCTTCCCCATCATTTAAAGGGTTTGGGGTCTGTAAATTGGCTCGAGCCTGCAGAGACCATGGTTTTCTGTTTTATGATTCAGTTAGACTTTTGATTACTCAGCTTAACAGTTTGCTTACGTGAATAAGAATTTCTGAATTTCTTAAAGAGCCTAAGCTCACGTTCTTGTCATGGCCACTGATATTCTATTGCAGTTTTCTACTCACCATTCCTTGGCCCCAGGAGTCCACAACTCTGCAGCTCCATTACAGTGTTCAAGTGCTATGAAGTCCACCCTGCCTTCTGCAGCTCCCTCCATCCTGAGATCCACATGATGCCACCATTGCCCATCTGAGCTCCAAGTGAGGCAAGACAAAAGCAGCCCTTAGGGCAGCCCACAGACAGGTCAAACATTTCAAATATATTCTATTCTCCTTCTGTCCTTTTACAGGGATCAAAGAATTGGTCAGCTTCCTGCAGTCCATGCTGTGCTGTGCAAGGAAGGTGGTGGGGAAGGGTGAGTAAAAACCCCATGAAATTTTCTACCATGTTGCATATGGCTTTTTCTTGACTGGACACTAGCTTGTTTATTGTAAATTTTTGTCTAGGTTACAGAGCTCCCTATTAAGTTTATTCAGTCAATGTTTGTTTGAATGTTTGTGTAGGGGAATGAAGCCTGGTGCTAACTAGTCTTCTGTCTTGAAGGTGTCATTATCAAAGTTATTCTTATCTTGAGGGTGATGTCATTACAGCTTCTTAACAATCAGTGAGTTGCAGCAGTGTGTCTTTTATAAGATGCTCTTATTTATTTCATTTTTGTGGCTTCATAAAAATAAACAGAGTCTGTCCCCTAATATCCCTTGAAAACTTCTGTTTTTATTTCATGTGTGTAATCTCTAAAATCAGTTTTTATATTATATCTCTGTCACTGTTATCAGTCTAGTAATACATTCTCTTTTCTCATATATAGGTCTATTCCTCCATTCTGTACCTTCTTGAGATAATTTTATCAGTGCCTATCAGGGAATTTGTTTATAATTTCTCATATTCCAAATATAGATTTGCATGGCAGTGGTTGGAAGAATCAGAAAAAATAGAGAAATAATGCTTAGAAGCAATTCATAATTCTCTAAGTTCTAGAGTTCTGTACTTTAGTAAGAACAAAATTAATATATGTGCCATTCTTACCACTCGTATTTAGTTCGTGAGACAAATGATGTACAGTATTCAAAGTAACTTAGGAAACTCTTCCATTTGACTTGGATTTTATCAAGGTGGCACACTGAACCATCCTCCTCTTTTGCCTCTATATGTAGGTAGAGAGGAAGAATTTTTGTAAGAAAATATACAATATAACATTTTAAGATGACAATTGTGTCAATAGATGAAAATTTTTTAATCAGAGGAGTTAATATTTACCAAGAAAATTATTATTCCAAGCCAATTTCACATATAGCATAATGTAAGAGTCACAATGTATAACACAAAGATTCATGCAAAAAGGAAATTGAAATATTTATAATTGAAATATTTATATTCACTTAGAAGAAACATTCTTCTAAGTGAAGTATCACAAGAATGGAAAAACAAACACCACATGTACCAACCATTAAATCGGAACTAATTGATCCATACTTATGTGCACATATGGAAATAACATTCATCAGAAATCAAACAGGTGGGAGGGGGGAAAAGGACAGGTAAATTCACACGTAACAGGTACAATGCACACTATGTGGGTGATGGGCACACTTTGACTCAAATTGTACACAAGCAATTTATTTAGCCAAAACATTTGTACCCCCATAATATTCTGAAATAAATTTTAAAAAGAAATATCCTACTGTATGCTTCCTTGTTTCAGAAACATGTAAATATAAGTAATAAATATATGCACTTGATACCTTAAAAAAGAAATATTTATGATAATGTTAGATGACATTAAAGCAATCATAAAGGTCAACTGTTTTGACTACAACAAGTAAGTATACAGGGTATGAATAACTTTATTAGTAAGTTTTACTAGTTATGCAGATAAGCAAATAGACAGGATTTTAAACCAGAGAGCACAGGATACACGTTACTTTCAAATTTAAGAGAAAATATTTAGAAATGGAAATGTTTTTGGCCTCAGAATACCATTAATTTACTGAAAACAAAATCATATTTTCTAGGTACCATGAATGACAGTAGAAATTATCAGTTGAAGGATAACCAGCAAGTAAGATTTAAACATGTGCATATTTCAATTAAAATTCTTTTTAAAACCTGCTGAGTCAAGTGAAAACCCCAAACTGATATTACCTTTTAAGTGTCAGAAAAATGTTAAGAAGAAACCATGGTGCCAGGAAAAGATTCTGAACTCAGGTAATTAATCCTATCAACCACAAGAGTATTGTTACAGAGAAGCAGTAAGTATGTATATATAGTTTTCACTAAAGGTAAGAAATACCTCCAGAAAGCTGTGCAAAGCATAAGAAAACTTTTCAGTATGAATGAAAAATTATCACGCTCTACAAATATCAATGCCATATGGTATAATGTAAGAGGGTGAGGTGACGAACCAAATCAAGAAAATCAATATTTATCATAAAACTCTGTTTTATTCCCAAAAAATTGTGAAGTATTTTGCCTATGTACATAGTGCATATTATGCTTTAAAATTACTACATATTCTAAAAATCCTTGCAAGGCACACAGCAAAAAAATAATGAAGAAATGACAAGGATCCTTTTAATGCCCCACAGAGTTGAAACCCAAATATGGCAGCACAGGTGCCAACAGTGTTTACATAGTTTAAACGTGTCATTCCACACATCTTAATTAAACCAGGTGGCAGAGCCTGTGCTACTTACGTTATTTAACTGATAGCAAAAGAATGTACTTTTTAGACAATTATTTTCATAATTAATCTGTTAAAAATTGATGAACTTTTTGCCACATAATTTGGAAAACATTGATTATTCTTTTATCAGAACTGAGTAGCACCAAAGGACTCACTGTGACATAGATGTTGGCCACAAGCCTCTGGCTACCCAATGAACTGGGTCATATGCCCATAACAGGGTGGAGGAGGATGAGATGATGAGGTCCACCCAGTACATGACCACAAAGAAACTCACCAGTAGCAGGATGGTCTGTGTGGCCCTTTTCTCTGGGCAGGCTCCTGGGGAGAGGCTGGTGCTGTGCATGTCCTGGTATTGGCTCTGCACAAGAGAATCACCATGTAGGCACTTGGGAAAGCATAACTCCTATTAGAAGGATGTCCCTGGATACTGACAGAGTGACAATCAAGCCCCTAATGATGTAGCTCATGGGTGAGAGGGAGCAGTGCTGTGCGAGTTTCTAGAGGCTGCCTGCAGTTCTGGGCTCCTGTCTTCCTACCACTTGCAAAGCCAGCAGGGGCTGGTCGCGTTGTTCTCACATGCGTCAGACACTGAGTCTCTCACCTCCTGATTACACATTTCAGGACCCTGGTGATTACATTGGGCCCATGTGGACAACCCAAGATAATCTCCCTTTCTTAAAGTCAGCTGATTCGCAGTCCTCGTTTCATCTGCAACCTTAATTGTTCTCTGTCACACTGCCTAATATATTCACAGAAGCTCAGCACTAGAAGAAGGGATTGGGATGTGAACATCTTTGTGGGCCATTATTCTGCCAACCACAAGTCCCTTTAACAATATTTCCTCAAAATTATCCTGCTCTTCCCAGTTTACTTTCTATTCCAGATAATCCTTACAGAAGCTTTCTAGACTCAGGAGGAAATCACTGACATCTATCTCTCAATTATATGGGGAATAATCCACACAATTCTCCATTTTCCACCATCTAGGAAGTAGGATAAAAATAATCATCTGGTGCCTCTTTCTTGAAGCTTCACTCCATGTGGCAAATTCTACCATTACTCATTCGAGTCACATTCTATGAATATAAACATACGTTTTTTCAATCTAGGTTTTAGAAAAGCTCATCTGTATGAATCTAATAATAAAAAGCACCCGTCTTTACATTTCTCTTCTGAGGTTAATGAATGTTTTTGTATAAAAGTAGCGTATTGCTTTGTAGCCCCAAAATACAAATTAAAAATAAAATGTTGACAGTTATTGTTCTTGGCTTATATTCAGAAATGCATGATTGAGGCAGAAAACTTCTCTAAAACAAATGAATATATATGTGTTTATAATGGAAAATTTACACAGTGATTAATTGTTACTCTTTCTACCAGAGCTTAATATACCTAAGGTACACATTTATCTCAGGTGCCAGAACCAAAAATAGTTTTCACCAACATACATCTCACCCTCAGCACACTTTTCTACAGTCATGCTGAACCCAGGAGAAGCAGCAGGATAATACTGTGTTATAGGCACAATGATCTCCACTTCTTAAAGATGACATTCCAGTGTCAGTAAAACAATATTTGGGCAATGGTCACTAATATGTGTATAATTATTTTATAACTATATGTCTGAATCATATTGTTAACAAATAGTAATTATTATACAAGCCATGTAACAAAGAGATAATAAAAATTATTAGATAACTGTACACGGATAAGAATTTTGTTTTCTTATGTCTTCTCAAGGGACATATGACCCACTTCCTCAGACGCATGTTCTCTCTCTGAAAGTGACTATCGCATCCTGCAAAGGATTCCATTCTGAGACTCTTGAGAGTGGTGGGGCAAAGTCTGGATGGGAAAGGCCCATCATCTCATAGACCAGGATTGCCAGATAAAATATGGGAGAAAAGCTACATATAAAATTATATAATTAATAAATTTATTATAAGTATGTCCTAAATATTGAAATATTACATACAACTATGCAAATCTTGAATACTTATACAATGAAATTATCTTTGTTTTTCTAAAATTAAAACCTACCTGTGTGTATTATTATTTGCTTAAATTGGCTTTCCTATCCATGGGAGAATCATGAGATTTGTAATAATATGATACAGAACTCTGAGAAATGAAATACAAAAAATCATAGAAGCCATAAATGCTGGTCAGAATGTAAAGGAGAATTGGATTCTAACTGACTCATTAAAATCTGACAAGTATGGATGCAAATCTTAGCACTCACAGTGAAAGTATTACCCAGGCTGTCCTGGGGCTGAGAGTGAAGCCCGTGGCACACTCAGAAGAAACATAATGCAGAAGTTCATCCTCACTATACTGGATTCTACCTTAGGCTATTTTAAATACAGTAATCCTCAAAGTATATGCATAACCATGGACAGTCCTTGTGAAATAGCACCATTTAATGGAGCAGGTACAAAAGACTGTGGGTTATATCAGTCACCTGAAGATAACAAGTGTAATAAAAAGAAGCCATTTACAAAAATCCAAGTGTTGTTTTGGGAGAAAAAAATGATATGCTGGGGAAAATGAAGTTTGATAAAATGTATTTCTTCACCTTTATTATAATGTCTAATTTTTAAAGTTGGGTTATTTTATAAAAGATACAATATTCTAAACAGATCTGTTTTACTATGCTCAGCTTAGTATTATGTAATGTAATCACAAAATAATACCCTATGTTTTCTTTTATAATAACAAAGAATGTAATTTTTGTCATCAATTTTATCATATTCTAGAAAAAGGCTTCTAAAACCTATGATTGATTTTAAACAGCATAAAGCTAGTATGAGACTTGCAGGTGAAAATATTAAAGGTTAGTTTGGCTCAGTGGTAAGAGCTGGTGATCTGTGAAATGCAGCAGATAATTTTATGGAAGAAAAACACCTTTCCTTCTAGTTCAGTTTGTAGGGAAACACATCTATGAAAAGTACAAATGTCAAAAGAATACATATGAAGAGCATAATAGATCCTTGAATAACTGAAAGAAAACTGCTATTCTTTGGCAATTGAACTTAGTGGATGGGAAGCAAAATACCGGCTGATGTGGATATTCACAATCGGAAGACCTTCAGTTCTCACTCTCCTGAGAAAAAGCAGAGGCAGGAGAAATGGCACTGAGAGGTCAGAGTCAGAAAGGCAAGGTGTAGTCAGAGTCAGAGTCAGAAAGGCAAGAATAAAAATCATGTGCTATGGATTTTGAGAAACTCTAAAAGTGATATTTTGAGTGAATTTGTCTCACTGCTGGAACTGATCAAATATGAGCAAAAATAAGTTTTTCAAAAGGCTTACAAAGTCTTTTACCATCACATCACTCTGCATCACAGTAATGTGAAGCTGAGAATCAAAACAATGGTCTGAAGTATCGATTTTCTAGGGCAATGAAGAATGTGCCCTCTGTCGTGCAGGCACCCTGTCAGGATGAGTGGTGGTTGGCCCTCTCCACAGTCCCCTTCCTAAATGCATGCGATGTAGAACTTTGAACAGAACTGCTTTTAAGACAATCTCAAATTCTCCGGTGTTCTGAGATACAGAGGTTTTCTATTGACCCATGGGGTTTTGATGGCCTCATGGCCACAAATGGATAATTCACCTTAAAGTTACTTAGATACTAGAAGATACTATTTCTACTAAGTGTAGAAAACTTTAAGAACTGGTAATGAAAAAGTAATTAAATTGTAATTTATTGAGAATGTTCATGAATCATGTCTTTATGAGCAAATTACAACTTGAAATATTCTGAGGAAATAAAAGTGTACTAACTTTACAGGATATTTTCATAATAAAAGAATGTAATTTCCTTCAAATTTTGGCACTTTTGTTAATCTCATGACTAAACAATTATCCCCCATCTAATGTATAAAATATTGTTGTAAGTTTTACTTTATTCAGATAACCTAGATTCAAAAACTAATTTTATTTTAAGAATATATCTGAACTCATGCTGGGTATTAACAGCTCTAATTTACCAAAGTTATTAATTCTGCAAAAATTTGATAAATATTAAAAGGTGATATTTCCTAACAGTTATTTGATAGCTAGAAAATAAATTCATCTCTCATCAATTACTATAAAACAATAAAAGAAAATAATGATCATTGTCATATGCTAAAATGTCATTTTTGTAAAATATCTTAAAATTATATTGTATTATAATTGTAAACAATCCTACAATATTTGCAAAATTTTAAAATAGGACTAAAGTAGAAGAACTTTGAATTAGTTCAGATATAGTGTGTTTGAAAGATAAAATTTCACCTAATATGCACACAGAAGGTTAAAACAAGAAAAAAAAACTGGTTAAAAAATCACATACAATTCCAATTCCAATTCAACATCACAAAATTATAGATGCCCTTCACCAAAACTATTTTTATGTTCTCACATGTTGCATAAAATTGATCCTTCCCTCTGGAAAAATATGTTGTATTTAATTGTGATTCACTGAGATATAAAATTGAATTTATGTGAAGACAATATCCAAAACACTTCACTGAGAAAATCACGCCTTATCGTACCATCATCTCAGAGCACATGCAACTTACCCATTAATTCCACAAAGACTTAGTGAATGGCAGGAAGGGATATTTCTAGAGAGTTTTATAAAAATAAAAAAATCCTCTATTAGCAATTACTATAAAAGAAAACAAAATAATCTTTATGGTCATCTGATGAAATATAATTAATATAAATATTGAAAATATCTCATTTTATTACATCATAACTTTGGTAATAAAATATTGTAAATATACTAAAATGTTCCAAACTTAAAAGAACAAAGACGTATAACTAATGTTGAATTCACTTAGATTTGTTGTATTTGAAAACGTAAAATTTTACCTAAGTACATGGAATAAATTAAATTGATTAAAATTATTAAATACAGTCAAACAAAATTCTAATTCAAGTATATCACAAAATTATAAATTCCCTTTAAAAATCTATAAATTTATAGCCTCATATCATCCATGAAATTCAATGAAAATGTGTTAGTTCTCATATCAAAAGCTGCCTCGCCTCAGGAGGGCATCTCAATGGTCAGTAGCAGCTGCTTTCCAAGGTGAAGCTGGAGTCTCAGGCCTGTGGTTCTCAGAGCAGGGGCCAAGCCACCGCCGCTTCCGCCCCTTCTGGTCCAGGTAAGTACCGTCCTCCCTCGGCAGCAGCGCCCTCCTCCCGCCAGCGCCGGCGCCCACCGCCTGAGGACGCTGCGGCTCTGTCCCTGCGCCCTCGCGTTCTGCGTGGCCGCGGTGGCTGGCGCCGCCTCAGAGTCAGTCCCCAGGGCACGGAGCAGCTCGTTTTGTACCTAGAGCTGCAGGTGAGAAAAGACCTGTGGGCACCGGAGGGGACGGGCCATGCAGGCGGAGGCGTCAGGAACCCGGAATGAGCGTGTGGGGTCGCCGGTTGTGAGTGGCACCGCGGGTCCAGTCCCTGCATTCTCCTGCTCTCGGTCCCTGAAGATGGAGGCCCAAGCGGGCGCAGCGGTTTATGTTGCTCCTGGAGCGGCAGGACCACCACCCCAAGTGCAGGCTGCCATGGGGAGCCGGACCGGAAGTGGCTTCTGCAGCCCGCACCCTGAGTCCCAGTTCTTGGGTTCTTTGGCCAAAACCAGAAGCTGGGCTTGGGAGGGTGGGTGTGAGTTTGTCAGCTGAAGCCCGGGTCCTACGTCCAGTAGCTGGCTGGATGATAGGACACCCTCTGGTGCCACCATTGCCCCATCTTGCTCTCGTGCCCGGGAGTCTAAGGGATCTTCCCTGGGGGTACGTGCCCAATTCCAGACGGAGGTGAGCAGACAAATGTCCCAGGGGTGTGGGGGCGCTGGCGGTCAAGGTCTGCGGGAAGGTGGAAGGTCTTCCAGGAAAAGCCAGAGATAGGGGAGGGAGGGTCCGCTGGGCTCACTCTGCACAGGCCCGACGCTCCAGGCCCCGACGTGCGGCCCCTGTGGCCCCCAGCCAAGCCGACTGATCGCTCAGGTGCTGCCCGACCCGCACACACGCAGCCAGGCTCCTGGTGGCTGAGCAGAGAGGAGTGACCAGGCAGGTGGCCGCGGGCAGCCCACTCCCTGGAGACAGCCATCTCCCAGCCTGGGTGAGGGGCGCGCGCAATGCCATCCTGGCAGCCGGGAAGAGAGGTCGGGGCCCTGCCAGCCATGGGTCTTCGGGGAGGGCGGGCGGCCCAGCCTGCCGGAGCGACTTACACGTGCGTTATCCGGGAGTGGAGCCGCCTCTGGCTTGGTGTTGGGGGATCCGCCCGGACCTCCGGGGCTCCAGGCTACCAGCTGCCTGCCCAGGCTCTGGGTGCCCTCCTCGAACCTCAGTTTTCTGTCCTGTCTGAAGACCTGTAATGGCGGGGTGGTTTGGAGGATTAGGCCAGGTAATCCTAGTAAACCCTCATTAGCCCTCCTGGCCTCTGGGAGTTTTTTGTTTGTTTTTGTTTTTTCTTTTCTTGCTAGTCTAAAAACATGAAAGGCTACAACTTAGAAATAAATTCTGAGATGGGGCAAATGATACAAGTACAGTTAAGAAACATATTTATAGACTTACATGTGAAGAAATAGAATATATGAAGAGACTTATAATCAGATACGAAATTAATTGGGAATCTTCTCATGAAGGAAAGCTCAAACACAGGTGTATTCACTGGTGAATTCTACCAAATATGTAGTGAAGAATTAATACAAATCCTTCATGATCATTCAAAAAAAAAAAAAAGAAACCATAGAAGAAAGAGTGGAATGGTGTTTATGGGGCAGGGTCAGGGGGATGTTGATCAGAGTATAAAAACTTTCATTAAGATAGGAGTAAAAAGTTAAAGAGATCTCATTCCATAACATGGTGACTATAGTTAATAACAATGTATGGCATTCTTGAAATTGAGAATAGATTTTAAGTGTTCTCACCACATAAAAATAAGTATGTGATGTAATTCATGTGTTTAGTAGCTCAATTTAGCTATTCTACAATGTAAACATATTTCAAAACATTGTATTGCATATGTAAACATATGCAATTTTGTCAATTAAAAATAAATTTTAAAATTGAAGAAAAGGAAAAACTTACAAATTCATGGTATGAGGCCGGTATTACCCAGATAACAAAGCCAGGCAAAAGCATCGAAGAAAAGAAAACTATAGACCATTATACCTTTTAAATATAAACACATATTTTCAAAATACTAGCAAACTGAATGTACCAACATATAACAATGATTGGACATTATTACCAAGAGGGGTTACCTCACTCATGCAACTATGGTGCAGCATTGAAAATCCATCAATGTAATATGATATAATAAAATAAAATATAAAAATGTCAATTGACAGAAATAAGCTTTTAGTAAATCCAATACTTGTTTATAATTAAACCCCCAAGCAAACCAGGAATAGAAGGATACTTCCTGGACCTGCTAATGGTCATCTATGAAAAACCTACAGCTAATATCATACTTAATGGTGAAAACCTGTGAGCTTTATATCTGAAAACAAGAATACCTGTTTTTACAACTTCTAGTCAACGTTATACCAGAGGTTTTACCAGGTGTATCACACAAGAAAGAGAAACAGGTGGCCTCCAGATTGGAAACCTATCAGATGACATTATCCTGTATATATCAATTTCTAAGAAATTCATGCATAAAAATACCAGAACTAATAAATAAAAAAACACTAAATACTAATAAACACTAATAAATAGTAATAAATAATAAAAATACCAGAACTAATAATAAAAATGCTAGAACTAGTTCATCAAGGTTGCAGGTTACAAGACCAATATAAAAAATAGACTTTTTATAAACTGACAATGAACAATGTCAAAATGAAATCAAGAAACAATTCCATTCACAGTAGCTCAAAGATACTTAAAAAAACAAATTTAACAAAAGTTTAAGACTTGTCAACTGTAAAGTTTTAAAAAATTTAAAAGAAATCAAAGAAGATCTAAATGAAAAGGCAGGTAATATTCAAAGATAACACAACTTAATTTGATAAGATCACAATATTCTACAAATAGAGCTGCAGGTTCAATGCAATTCCTGTTGAAATCCCAACACCTTTTTACAGAAATTGGCCAAATGACCCTGAAATTGATACATAAATGCAAAGGAAATCAAATAATCAAATTAATATTGAAAATAGAATGAGATGACTTGCCTTGTAATTTTTGTTGAAAGCAGTAAATATTTTTTAAATGTTACTGAGCAGTTTCCTCTCAGATAAAGCTTAGTGTGGAAGCTTCTGCTAATGTAGACAAGAGTAAGGCTGAGATTAAAATTTCTTGTTGCAGTGATAACCTTCTGAGCACCAGAGAATACAGATTCCTTTCATCATACTTTGTTAAGAGCTCCCAAGTTTGCTGTGCCTTCCCTTTCTGCTGCTTGCCAGTAATGGTCTGTCTTTTGCACTTGGCCCAGCTGTATTCCACTGTTATTTTTACTTCATGCTTCTTAGTGGCAGAAGGGTGGGGAAGTGAGGGTATCTCTGCTGTTCTGATGAAACCTCAGACTTTCCAGTACTGTTAACCAGGGTGTGGAGGTGCTGACCTACAAAAATCTTCCCTTACCTCCTGCAAACACAGTACTGGGACGAGACCACATTCCTGCCCCTCCCCTAGTGGTAGAGATGCACTTTGTCCCTGTTCCTAACTCCCTGTTGAAGTGGATTTGCAATAGTGCCCTGCTAATTAAGGCTTTATTTTCTTTTTCTTCTTTTGTGGGAGGGAGAGTTAGAAATATTAATAATATTTATTAGTCCCTTCCCCATATGCAGATTAATTCTCAGAAACATGAAAATATTATTCCTGTCCTTATCAACTTATCAATTACAGTACGTAGAAAAATAAACTTAACTCATATCCTGTCAATGATATATTTCTATCATTTTTAAAAAATAGCTGTTTTGTTTTTCCATGTTAGTTCAATAAGTTTCAAGTTTTATCTTTAAAATCAAATCAAGTCAATCTTTGTTTATAGGTAACAAGTTTATGACAGAGTCTCACTCTCCAGTCACTAAAATGATCCTATATCCTACCTGATAAGATCTTTTTGTACATTCAGCGTAATTTATATTGGAAAAGAAAAAAATAATTGAGGTAAGTGTTTAATGCATAGTAATAAATCTAGCTGAGCTTGTATACCTTGCTATATAATGATGTTTACATAAAATAAATAATCTCTTATCAAGTTACAATGTTAACTTTTTTCACTGTAGATACGAAAGCTATCTGCTTAATACACTGAAATTTCCTAATTTTAATCTAGAATTAAACCATAACCATAAGGACAAGCTTCATCTTAATATATGGCCCCTTTTTCTCAACTATTTCCCCTTAAAGGCTTGAATCCTCTCTCAGATTATGTATAGAGATACATTAAAAGCATTGAAGAAAAATGTTTTAGCTGCTAACATAATGCCCTTAAGTTTGCTGACATAAAGCCCACATTTTAGCTTTAAAATGTAAAATCATAGTTAAAGCATCACTTAATTTATACAGTACATTATTAATTAATCAACATACCCCACTGACTCAGAAGTTTCCTAAATTGGTTGTCTTCTCTGCATTTAGTAAGTTTATAACCAATGACTCAGTCAAACAGTATGCTTCTATTAATAGGCTGTTGGTTTAATTTTAGAATCAAAAGTTTCATATTGGGCTATTTCCAATTGTAGAAATGTTATAAGTGGAATATGAACTATTCTGTTTTCCATTACTCACAGAGATAACTTATTCAAGTAAATTTTAATAGACAAAATGTAAATCTATATGGCTGTATAGAGATGGATACATGCCTATATTGAACCTAACTAAAGTTTCATAAGCAATACCAACATAATTCTGGTTACACATTCCTAAAAAATTGCTAAAAATTACATATTATAAAGAGGTTTATACAAAAGGCAAAATTAAAAATTAACATGATTTTTGAGGTTTTCAATATTACTTCAAAAAGCTGTTTCTTACCCCCATGAAAGAAAACTATTTGTTTATCTTAGTAAAATAATTACAAAAAGATAATATGATTATGTAAAGAATTCACTAAACTATACTGTGTATTCCATGAAAGCCATACTTATTTAAGGTCTATCACAATTATGGTTTGTATTGTGTTACAAATATCACCATCATCTTTTCTCTTTATTAATGAAAGTATATAACCCCTTTTTTTCTTTTCTTTTTACTTTTATTTTATTTTTGCCACTCTCCTCATTTGCTGGCATATAGCTCTTTTTTTAATGTACTTAACTAGTGCCCCCAAAAGTCAAGTCCCAGGAGCAACAAGGTAAATAAAATTATAAAATAAGGCATTCTGCTCACATGTCTCGAAAGTAACAGTGTTAGTACAGTAAAGTGGGCTTTTATCATTATTGCAAATTTATATAATCTGTATTTATACAGAAGGCAATCTTTGTAAAAAATCCAATTAATTTCCATTTTCCAGGGAAAAGAAAAACATACATAAGACCTCCAACTTTGGCTACGTCTTCTATTACCATATACATAGGCTGATCTTATCTATATAATAAAAACCACCACTAGAAATGTGAAAGAATTTTGCTAAGTTCTATGTAGATTCTAGTTATCAGCCCTTTATCAGATATATAGCATGCAAACATTTTCTCCCATTCTGTAGATTGTCTATTCACTCTAATGATAGTTTCCTAGGCTGTGCAGAAGCTTTTTAATTTAATCAGGTCCCATTTATTTATTTTTGTTATTGCTGTGATTACTTTTGGAGTCTTCTTCATAAATTCTTTGCCTAGGCCAATATCTATGAGTTTTTCCAACATTTGCTTCTAGAATTCTTATTATTTAATACCTTGGGATTAAATCTGTTATCCATTGTGAGTTGATGTTTGTGAGATGTGAGAGGTGTGCATCCTGTTTCAGTCTTCTGCATGTGACTATCCAGTTTTCCCAGCACCATTTGTTGAATAGGAGTTATTTTCACCAGTGTATGTTTTTGTCTGCTTTGTCAAACATCAGATGGCAATATGATGATGGCTTTATATCTGGTTCTCAGTGCTGTTCCATTGGTCTATGTCTCTGTTTTTGTGCCAGTACCATGCTGTTTTGGTTACTGTAACCTCGTAGTATAGCTTGAAGTCTGGTAAATTGATGCCTCCCAATTTGTTTTTTTGTTTTTGTTTTGTTTTGTTTTTCTGCTTAAGGTTGCTTTTGCTATACGAAGTCTTCTCTGTTTCCATAGGAAGCATAGAATTATTTTTTTCTATATCTGTGAAAAATGATGTTGGTATTTTAATAGCGATTGTATTGAATCTGTAGATCACTTTTGGGTAGTATAGATATTTTAACAATGTTCATTCTGCCAATCCATGAGCATGGTACGGTTTTCCTTCTGTTTAAGTCCTCTTATATTTCCTTTCTCAGTATTTTCTAATTCTCCCTATGAAGGTCTTTCACCTCATTAGTTAAAAATATTTCTAGGTATCTTATTTTCTTTGTTGTTATTGTGAAAGGTACTGAGTCTTTGATTTGCTTCTCAGCTTGACTGTTGTGGGCATTTGTGAATTCTACTGATGTGTGTACGTTGATTTTGTAAACTGAGACTTTGCTAAATTTATTTATCAGTTGCAGTAACCTCTTGGCAGAATCTTTTTTTTTTTTTTATTTTTTTTTATTTTTATTATTTCCTGCAACAGATGCCTTGGAACCTCTTGGCAGAATCTTTAGGGTTTTCTATATATAAGATTATATCATCAACAAAGAGTGGTGGTTTGACCTCTTCTGCCCTGATTTGGATACCTTTGATTTCCTTATCTTGTCTGATTGCTCTGGCTAGGGCTTCCAGCACTATGGTAAATAGTGAGAGAGGCAATCTGGTCTAGTTCCAGTTTTAAGTGGAAATGGTTTCAATTTTTTCTCATTCAGTATGATGTTGGCTGTGAGTTTGTTGTATATGGCTTTTATCATTTTGAGGTAAGTCTCATCTATGCCTATTTTGTTAAGCATACTTATCATAAAAGGATGCTGAATTTTGTCAAATGCTTTTTCTGTACCTATTGAGATTACATGATCTTTGTTTTGACTTCTATTTATGTGGTGAATTACATTTATGGATTTGAGTATGTTGAAACATCCCTGCATCTCTGGGATGAAGCCAACTTGGTTGCGATGGATTATTTGTGATGAGCAACTGAAAATGGTTTGGATTTTATTGCGAATTTTTACATCTGTATTCATAGGGATATTGGTCTGTAATTTCGTTCTTATATTTTTTTTTATTTCTGCATACTATGGGGGTACAAATGTTTTGGTTACATATATTGCCTTTGTCCCACCAGAGTCAGAGCTTCAAGTGTGTCCATCCCCCAGATGGTGTGCACTGCACCTATTAGGTGTATACATACCAATCTCCTCTTCCCCCCTTCCATCTGCCTGACACCTGATGAATGTTATTACTATATATGCACTTAAGTGTTGATCAGTTAATACCAATATGATGGTGAGTACATGTGGTGCTTATTTTTACATTCTTGGGATACTTCACTTAGTAGAATGGGCTCCAGCTCTATCCAGGGTAATATAAGACGTGCTAGATCACCATTGTTTTTTGTGGCTGAGTACAACTCCATGGTATAATATACCACATTATATTAATACACTCATGTATTGATGGGCACTTGCGTTGTTTCCACATCTTTGCAATTGTGAATTGTGCTGCTATAAACATTCTAGCGCAGATATCTTTTTTATAGAATGTCTTTTGTTCTTTTGGGTAGATGCCCAGAAATGGGATTGCTGAATAAAATGGTAGTTCTACTTGTATCTCTTTGAGGTATCTCCATATTGCTTTTCACAGAGGTTGTAATAGTTTGTAGTACCACCAGCAGTGTATGAGTGTTCCTATCTCTCCACATCCATGCCAACATTTATTGTTTTCGGACTTTTTGATAAAGGCCATTCTCGCTAGAGATAAGTGATATCTAATTGTGGTTTTGATTTTCATTTCCCTAATGATTAGAGATGTTGAGAATTTTTTCATATTTCTTGGCCATTTGTCTATGTTCTTTTGAAAAGTTCCTGTTCATGTCCTTTGCTCACTTTCTGACAGAGTTGTTTGATTTTTTTTCTTTTTTGGCTGATATTCCTGAGTTCTATATGGATTCCAGTTATCAGCTTTTTATTGGATGTGTAGCATGTGAATATTTTCTCCCATTTTGCAGGTTGTCTGTTTGCTCTCATGATAGTTTCCTTGGCTGTACAAAAGCGTTTTAATATGATTAGGGCCCATTTGTTTGTTTTTATTGTTGCTGTGATTGCCTTTTGGGTCTTCCTCATAAATTCTTTGCCTAGGCCAATGTCCATAAGAGTTTTTCCAATATTTTCTTCTAGAATTCTTATAGTTTCATGCCTTAGGTTTAAGTCTGTTATCCACCATTAGTTGATTTTTGTGAGAGATGAAAGGTGAGGATCCAGTTTCAGTCTTCTACATGTGGTGATCCAATTTTTCCAGCCTCACTTATTGAATAAGGATTTTTCCCCAGTGTATGTTTTTGTCTGCTTTGTCAAAGATTAGATGGTTATATGAAGATGGTTTTATATCTGGGTTCTCAGTTCTGTTCCATTAGTCTATGTCTCTGTTCTTGTGCCAGTACCATGCTGTATCAGATACTATGGCCTTGTAGCATAGCTTGAAGTCTGGTAAACCGATGTCTCCCAATTTATTCTTTTTGCTTAAGATTTCTTTTCCTCTATGGGGTCTTCTCTGGTTCCATACAAAGCATAGAATTATTTTTTTCTAGATCTGAAAAAAATGATGTTGGTATTTTGATAGAGATTTCATTGAATCTGTAGATCACTTTGGGTAGTGTAGACATTGTAACAATGTTGATTCTGCCGACCCATGAGCATGGTATGGTTATCCACCTGTGTATGTCCTCTGCTCTTTCCTTACTCTTCTTTTTTCATTGAGTCCTTTCCTGGCTTTGGTATCGAACTGATGTTGGCTTTGTAAAACAGGTCGGGGATGATTACTTTCTTCTCTATGTTGTGGAATAATTTCTGCAAAATAAGTACTTGTTATTCTTTGTAGGTCTGGTAAAATTTGGGTGTGAAACTATCTGGTCCAGGCTTTTTCTTTGTTGGAAGATTTTTTTATTGCAGCTTCAGTTTTGGTACTTGATATTGAACTGTTCAGGAATTCTACTTCTTCCTAATGGAGCCTGGGGTGGCTGTGTGTTTCCAAGCATTTCTCCATATTTGTTTATGTTTTCAAGTAACCAACTTTTTGTTTCATTAATTTTCTGTATAGTTTTTTTTTTGTTATTGATTTCATTTAGTTCTTCTCTCATCTTGGTTATTTCTTTTCCTCTGCTGGGTTTGGAGTTGGTTTGCTCATCCTTTTCTACTTCTTTGTGATTATTCATTAGAGTGTTGGTTTGTGATTTCTGTTTTTTGAAGGTAGCCATTTATGGCTATGAATTTTCCTCTTAGGACTACTTTAGCTGTATCCCACAGATTTTGATAACTTGTGTCCCCTGTATCATTTAGTTAAAAGAAACATTTGATTTCCACCTTAATTTCTTCCTTCTCCTGACTATCATTCAGCAGTAGGTTGTTTACTTTCCATGACTTTGTGTAGAGATGGGTGTTTCTGCTGGAGTTGATGTCTAATTTTATTCTACTCTGGTCTAAGAGGATGTATGGTATAATTTATATATTTTTCCATTTGTTGAGACATGTTTTGTGGCCTAGGATGTGATCAGTCTTAGAGAATGTCCCATGATTTGATAAGAACCTATATTCAGTGGTTTTGGGGTAGAATGTTCTATAAACGTGTGTTAGGCATGTTTGTTCTAGCTTTCTGTTTAATTCCATGTCTTTGTGTTTATTTTATGTTTGGAGGATCTGTCCTTTTCTGTCAGAGGGGTGTTGAAGTCTTTATGATGCTGCTGTTTATCATTTTCTTAGATCAAGTAGGATTTGCTTTATCAATCTGTGCACATTTGTGTTGGGTGTATAAATATTTAGAATTGTGTCTTCTTCTTGAATTGTTCCCTTTATGATTATATAATGACCATCTTTTTATTATTTTTGTTGATTTGAAGACTATGTTATCTGATTTGAGAAATCCTGCACCAGCTTTCTTTCGGTTTCCATTTGCATGGAATATTGTTTTTCATTTTCTCACCTTGAGTCTGAATGAGTCCTTTTTGGTTAAATGTGTTTCCTGGATCAGCAGATACTTGGCTTGTATTTTTTAACCATTTAGCCAGACTATGTCTTTTGAGTGGGGAGTTCAAACCATTCACATTTATTGAAAGAATCAGTAAATTGGGTGTATTTCTGTTCATCCTGTTGAGTTGGACTTTGTTGCTTTGTTTTATCACTTGAGCCATTGTGGTATCTGGCCTTTGACCTGTAGCTTTTGGGTGATTTTACACTGATGGGTGTCTATTGTACTAATCCGTGTATAATGCTGTTCTGAGTACTTCCTGCAGGGCAGGTCTTGTCTTAACAAATCCTTCAGTGTTTGCTTATCTGAGAAAGTCTTTTATTTCCCCTTCATATATAAAACTTAATTTTGGAGAATACAGAATTCTAGGCTGGCCATAATAATTATTATTATAATTATTATTATTATTTGAGAAGACTGAGAATGGGGCCCCATCACTTCTGGGTTGTACAGTCTCAGTTGAGAAGACTGCAGTTAGTCTGATGGATTTTTCTTTGTAAGTTACCTGCTGCTTTCACCTTATGGCTCATAGAAGTACCTGTTTTGTGTTTATTTTGGCCAGTCTGATGATCATATGTCATGGTGTTTGTCTCTTTGTGATGAATCTCACAGGAGTCCTTTGAGCTTTGGAGCCTGGATATCTGGATTTCTAGCAAGGCCAGAGAAATTTTCTTCATTCCCTGAAGTAGGTTTTGCAACCCTGTGTATTCCTCACCCTCAATAATGCCTATGATTCTTATGTTTGGCCTCTTTACACAATCTCATATTTCTTGTACACTTTTCTTGCTCTTCTCATTTCTGTGCTGTATCTGTGACTGATTTGTTTAATTGAAAGATGTTATCTTCAGGCTCTGAGATTCTTTCTTCTACCTGATATAACATATTCTAAATGCTTTCCATTGTGTTTTGTAATTCCTTGAGTGAATTTTTCATTTCCAGATGTTCTGTTTGATTTTCCCTTAATAATTCAACTTCTTTAGTGCTTTTTTCCTTGTATTGTTTTTGTGGTTTCTCTGTGTTATGTTTCCATTTTATCTTGTATTTCATAGAGCTTCCTTATAATCCATGTTTGAAATTCTTTATCTGTCATTTCAATATTCTGATTTTGGTTTGTATCCCTTGCTAGACAGCTGGTGTTCCCCCTTTGCAAGGGTGTCCTTTCACTCAGGTTCTTCATACTTCCAGAGTTCTGTCTCCAATTTCTTCTCATCTGGAGCAGCTGTTGCTTTTTACTTTTGGATTTTCTTGTGTTTAGATGATGACCTGCCCAATTTAATCTATGAGTCAGTAGGTGGTGCTTGAGGGTGAGAATCAACCACACCCTGTATGACTGAGTTGGTAAATGTTATAAAGGGCATGCAAATTGGCCTCCGTGTCAGTAGGTGGCACTTGCCAAAGGAACAAGCTGCAATATAGGTTTTGGGTCTTGTGACCAGCTCTAGTTCCTCAGGAGACAACCTCTAATGCCACAATTGGTGGGTGGGGCCCTGGAACTTTCAGATGTGTCCCTTATTCTCCACCACAGCAGAAGCAGGTGGGGGAATGACACTGGGTGGTGCTGGGTAGGTTGACCCTGCCTTCAGGCTCCACTAATGCTGGCAAAGGATTTGCTTCAGAAGGGGCCAAAGTGCATTACCCTCCTCTGGGTAAAGGTGCCAGGAAGGGGCTGAAGTGGCCCCACTCAACCAGAAAGTCTGCATGTGGAGGTGGGGCTGTCTGAGACCTGCAATCTGGCCAGACTTTGCTCCTTTCCACCCTCCCCTATTCCACGGTTTCTCCTTGGCCTCTTCTGGCAGCAGGACCTCAAGCCAGGTGAGCTCCCCTATTACTGATATGGGCCGAGAGGTTCCCTGCCCTGGATCCCAGCCTGAGGTGGGAGCATGGCCCTTCTGTGGGAGGAGGGGTACCCCAGAAGCATGCTACAGCTAGGACCACCCCTGCACTCTTCCTCCTGATCTGCCCCTACAGACACCCACACCACTGAAGACTAATTCACAAATATCCCCTCTGTGACCCTGGGCAATGTGATTGAGACCTGGGTGTACAGGATCTGGCCTGTGGGTCCATTCCTAGGGCCCCAGAGATCAATTCCTGACCATGCCAGGGAAAAGGATCGTGGTGCTAACTCACCCACATAGTGCCCAAGCTGGTTTGATGTCCTCCTCCATGTTGGAGCATGTCCCACTTTGATGGGGCTGCCAGGCAAGCAGCAGCAGGGAGTGCTGGCAGGCAGGGAGTTCACAGTCTGAGCACCACCTCAGTCCACTGCAGGACCTCAAAAGGAAAGGTTGGAGGGCACTCCCTGTGGAGGCCTCCATGTGGTGGCTCAATTGTCTCTCTCAGCAGCCATGGGTAGGGGAGGGGAAGGGGAGACAAAGAGTCTGGGTGGAGGAAAGTCTGCAATCTGTTTTTCTCTGACCATTCTCTGGGAAGCAGTCCACCCAGAATGACTGAGTTCTGGAATCATGCAGATCACCCAGGACCCCCTGGACCTCTGTGGCTCCTGCAGTCTGGGCCAGAGTTGGGAAATGTCTGTGTGGGAATGAGCAAGACAGAACCTGAGGAGTTCAAGCACCCTGGGGAGGAAAAAGGTGCAGAGTGGGTAGAGAAGCAATATGATGCCTTTTGTCCAGCTTGGGTCTGTGGCCGCAGGAGGCACCTTGGGGGTGCTGGGAGCCTGGTGACCTGTCTGCAAGAAGCTTTCTGCTCATTGGCAGCAGCAGTGTCTATGCTCATGTGGACAGAAGTTCTCTCCAGGAGCTTGGGAGCCCACCAACAGTCCAAGATGCAAACAAAGGGGAAATTAACCACTCCACCTACCCTTCTCACTGGTCTCTCAGCCTCTTGGGGCTTAATCACCACTGATAGCTTTCTCCTTCCAGTTCTGCTCCACAAGCTGTTCCTGTGGAGATTCCTGTAGGATCTGCCACCCTTTCCTTCATATGCTCATCCAGTCGTCATTGTCTGTCTGTTATTCTCTTTAATCTAGAACTTCTCCTTATTACTGAGATGCTCTGACTAGTGGTCTCTGGTCTGCCATCTTGCTCCTCCACCTGTTTTATTTCTTAGCAGAAGTTTTTTTTTTTTTTTTAGTTTTGTACATATTGTAGCATATTTCAGTACTTCATTAAACTTTAAGCTGTATCACTGAATAATATTTTGATATACAGTTTTACTACACTCTTGATCAAGTTGAGAAGAATTTTTTACAGAAATGGTAAACACTATTTTAAAATTCATTTGGAACCACAAAATACCCTAAGTAGCTAAGCAATTTTGACGAAAAACAAAGATAAAAGCTTCATGCTATCCACTATCTTATTTCAAAATATACTTCAAACCTATAGTAATCAAAACAGCATGGTCTTATCTTAAAAAGACACATTGATCAATGCAACAGCATAGAGAACCCAGGAGTAAAATCATGTATTTACTATCAGCTGATGTTCACCAGTGATTCTAGTAAGAGACAATAAGGACCAGACCATCTCTGCAATAAATGGTGCTGGGGAAACAAGATGTGCACAAGCAAAGAATAAAATGGTGGCCTTATCTTACAATATGTACAAAAATAAACTAAAATGAATTAAAGCCTTCAATGTAATATCTGAAGCTGTAAAACTACTAGAAAAAACAACATAGCAAAAAAGTTTCTTGACTTTGCTTTAGACAATAGTTTTTGCATATAACCTAAAAAGCACAGGCAACAAAAGCAAAAAAAAAAAAAAAAATGTGGAATATGTTCATCCATCCATCCCTTCACTTTCAGTCTGAGTGTTCTTGCAGGTAAAGTGAGTCTCTTGTGGGGAGCATATCATTGGGTATGGTATTATTCTTTATTTATTCCACTATTCTGTCTTTTATTTGATGAATTTAATCCATTTACATTCAGTGTGATTATTGATAGGTAAAGACTTACTGTGGCCATTTTGTGAATCCTTTTCTAGTTGCCTGTGGATTCTTTCTTTATCCTCATTTCTTTTTTTTCTTTTCTTTTCTTTCTTTTTTTTTTTTTTTTTTTTTTTTTTTTTACAGAGTCTCGCGCTGTTGCCGGGCTAAAGTGGTGTGGAGTCAGCCCAGCTCATAACAACCTCAAACTCCTGGGTTTAAACAATCCTTCTGCCTCAGCCTCCCGAGTAGCTGAAACTACAGACATGTGCCACCATGCTCGGCTACTTTTTTTCTATATTTATTTTTAGCTGTCCAAATCATTTCTTTCTATTTTTAGTAGAGACAGGGTCTCGCTCTTGCTCAGGCTGGTCTCAAACTCCTGACCTTGAGCAATCCTCCCGCCTCGGCCTCCCAGAGTGCTAGGATTACAGGCGTGAGCCACCACGCCCGGCCTATCCTCACTCCTAACACCAAATATGTTTTAAAAAAGAAATTAGACAAATACTTTTAAGGAGGGTTATTTCAGCAAAGAATGATTCATGAATCAAGTAGTGCTCAGAACTAAGAGATTTACAGTGCTCCACTGCAGCAGCACAGGCAGTGAGCTTTTATGTGTAGGAACGATGAAGAAAATGTCCTTGAATGGCTTGGAGCAGAAATAACCTAGTCAGAGGTTACCAGGTTTATAATTAGTAATGTCTCTAGTTTTATTTTACTCTTTACATGGAATTCTGGTTTGCTTACATAGAAACCTAAAGCATGAGGGCTATGTCAGTCTACTGATGCCTGTTAGTGTTTTTGTAAATACTTCTATCTATTTATTTTGCATGCCATTATGTAGCCATTGAGCCAACTCTTTAAAAGTTGCGTCTGTCATTCCTAAATTCCATTGGTAACCTTTACTTCCAATAATTGATCACAGCATACCTGCTATTTGCAATAATTGATCACAGCATACCTGCTATTTCACATCATCGATGACTCAGGAGACATTTAGGCATCAAAAGTTTATGAACCCCTCCTCTAATTCTTCCACTTCCAAAACAAAGCTTTTGCCACATTTCAGTAAGTCAGAGTCATTCTAGTAAATTTTACTTCCAATGCAACTTTATCAGGTGTCCCATGACCACTCTCAGCATAAATAATTTACTATAAGAACTCAAGGAACTCAGAAAAGCTGTTACATTCATGGCTATAGCATAAGATGAAAGTGGGAATGATGAAGATAAACTTGATCTGTATTATTTATCTCTAAGAGTGCTCAGGGGCTTCACACTTAGTCCAAGGACACTGGGTCACTGCATTTCATAGCATGTGCTGAGATGTGCATTTAGATTTATAATTTTTTTGGTATCAGATAGCACCTAATTCTCCTTTATATTCAGACTAACCTCTACAACTTCTATGGGTTTTTCTTTCTTTTTTCGTATTCTGATTCTCCTAGGTTTGCACTGTTTTTACATCTCATGACTATTTTATGTTGAGTTCTCTAGATTTACCCAATAAAAAATACAAGACACACAGTTAAGTTTAAAATTTTGAAAAACAAATAACTTTTTAGTAAAAGTATGTCTGGATATTTGCATGCAATTTTCTATGCAATAACTATTATATATATGCATATGTATTTATTTATCTAAACTTTATATTTAATGGTTGGCCTTATATGTTTACTGTCAACCCCAATTCATAGAAATCATAGTTCTCCTCAGTCCAAGCTCAGCACCAATGCCCTCCAGAGTCTTATTGGAGAAGGAGGTCACATGAAGATCTAGAAGATTTACTCTTTTTCAGTTTGTGACATTTACATCTTGGGGCCATTAAGTAGAGGCAGTGAGCTGGATATCCCTTGGGGGTCATGGAAGAAAATACTAAAATGATTATCTATGTTATTTTGTCTAATATTTTTATTATCTTTTTTGGTGTATGGCCTACAATATATGTAGAATAATAAAATCATTCAGATATATGGTTATTAAAAAATTCCACACATATTTGTGGTTATGACCAAATATTGTTTAACTTGTACTAGACTGTGAACCTTAAAATATGGAGACCATTGAGCCTCTAAGTCAAAATTCTCTCAGTGCTTGTCCTTGAGAAACATGGAAACAGCTTCCAACTGAGTGGAAGGTGCAGCTGTGTGTTGTTGGGAACTATGAGTAGCTTGGTTCTGGCAGATAAAACCAATATGTTCCTTTACTGGATTAAGCATTTTGAGAAAGTAAAAAAAAAATTAATTAACTATGCAATTTCCCCTTTATAAACTCATATATGTCAGGTGGTTTTAGAGGAATGTTTTGCCTCAGACATGATTTTCTGAGTATGAACCAAGAATATCAAATGTCACATTATCTACATTGCCTTACATATTTATACCTCTGGGACACTGTAATTTTAAGTGATGTTAAAAACAATTGAACCCTCTTCCATCTCAGAAAAGGAATAGAGTGAGTGTAGAAATTTTATTTTTTTTAGCATCACGTGGCAGAATTTTTCTAAACCCAATATCAAATTGATTTGATGTCAAGAGAAATAACATGAGAACATAATTTCTAAATCGTTCTGTGAAATTTTACAGAAGATTCTGATACAAAGATATCTTTATTTAGACATGAGGAAAATTCTGTACCCTTGCATGATAAAAACCTCCAACAAACTAGGCATAGAAGGAACACACCTCAAAATTATAAAACCCATATATGACAAGCCCACAGCCAACATCATACTGAATGGGCAAAAGTTTAAAGCATTGTCCCTAAGAGCTAGAACAAGAGAAGGCTGCCAACTGTCACCACTTCTGTTCAACATATTATTGGAAGTCCTAGACAGAGCAATCAGGCAAGAGAAAGAAAGAGAGGGCATCCAAATCTGAAAAGAGGAAGTCAATCTATTCCTGTTTGCTGATAATATAATCTTATATCAAGAAAATGCTAAAGACTCCACAAAAAAGACCCCTGGAATTGATAAACAAATTCAGCAAAGTCTTAGGTTACAAAATCAACGTACACAAATCAGTAGCATTTCTATTAATATATACTAATAACCATCAAGATGAGAGTCAAATCAGGAACTCAATACCATTTGCAATAGCTGCAAAGAAAATAGTATACTTAGGAATATACTTAACAAAAGAGGTTAAAGATCTCTACAGGGAGAACTACAAAACATTGATGAAAGAAGTCACAGATGATGCAAACAAATGGAAAAGCACCTCTCACTTATGGATTGGTAGAATCAACCTTATTAAAATGTCCTTATAGTCCAAAGTGATTTATAGATTTAATGTAATCCCAATCAAAATACCTCTGTCATAGTTCACAAACCTAGAAAAAAAAAATCCTACATTTCTTCTGGAACCAAAAAGAGCCCAAATAGACAAAGCAATCTTAAGTAAAAAGACTAAATCTGTAGGCATCACATTACCTGACTTAAAATTATAGTAAATTATAATACAAATTGGCCATAGTAACCAAAATAGCATGTTCCTGGTTTAAAATTAGAGACATAGACCAATGGAACAGAACAGAGAACACAGAAATAAAGCCATCAACAAACAACCAAGTGATCTTTGACAAAGGAGACATGAACATACACTGGGAAAAGGAAACTCTATTCAATAAATTGTGCCGGGAACACTTGATAGCCACATGCAAAAGAATAAAAGAAGGCCCCTGTCTCTCACCATATTAAAAAATTATTCAAGATGGATTAAAGACTTAAATGTAAGGCATGAAACCATAAAAATTCTAGTAGAAAATATACGAAAAACTCTTTAGACATTGGCCTAGGCTAAGAATTTACAACTAAGGACCAAAAGTCATATATAGCAAAAATAAAAAATAAATGGAACTTAATTAAACTAAAGGTTTTGCACAGCAAAGGAAATAATCAACAGAGTGAATAAACAACTTACAGAATGGAAGAAAATAGTCACAAACTATATACATCCCACAAAGGACTGATATGCAGAATCTACAAAGAACTCAAAAAAATCAGCAAGAAAAATACAAACAACCCCATCAAAAAGTGGGCAATAGACATGAACAGAAGTTTTTTTGAAAGAAGATAGACAAATGGTCAACAAACACATGAAAAAATGCTCAACATCACTAATCACCAAGGAAATGCAAATTAAAACTACAATGAGATACCTCCTTATCAGAATGGCCATAATTAAAAAGTAAAGGAAAAAAATAGATGCTGGTGTGGGTGCAGAGAGAAAGTAATGCTAATCCATACTTGGTGGAACTTCAAATTAGTACAACCTCTATGTAAAACAATATGGAGATTCCTCAAAGAAATAACTATAGACCTACCACTTGATCCAGCAATCCCACTGCTGGATATCTACCCAAAGGAAATGAAGTCATTTTATTAAAGAAAAAAAAAAAAGACACTTACACTCTAATGTTTATTGTAGTGCAATTCAAAATTTCAAAGATAGGGAATCAACCTAAGTATCCTTTATGAGTGGATATTTTTTTTCTTCCCATGGTTCCTCAGTTTGTCTTTGAGTAGTAATCTGCTCTTCTCTACTGTCGTTTCTTCTAATGTGACCCAGACCTATGTGCTATTACTAAGACTGCTCACGTTTCTTCACAAGCTACATTGTCTGGAGACTTTATTTCATGTTGCCACCACTCACACATGTCTCCTTTGTAAAAATTATGCTGCTCTCAGGTACATATATCATAACTCTCCTGTTTAGGCAAAAGTACTCTTAGTACATTTACCGTACCAGCCTCTTCTAAAGATCATCCCTAGAGAAATGGGCCACCCAGACCAATCTGCTGCTGGTGAGTTATTTTGTGGTCATGTGCTGGGCGGACTTGAGCATCTCATCCTTCTCATACCTGTTAAGGAAATATGACCCAGTCATCCAGTGTCCAGATACTTTTGGACAATGTCTATTCCAATGTGAGTCCTTTGGTGTTAATCAGTTCTCATAAAAGGATAATAAATATTCTGCAAAATATGCAATAGAAGTGTCATGGATTTTTTAGCAAATTTTAGCAATTGATACTAAAACTAATCTGAAGACTATGTTCTGCCATTAGTTAAATTATTCAAGTACCAAAGAATTTGATATTTGAATTAATTAAATTGTGTGGCGTTGCACTTTTATTATATCTAAATACTTTTGAATGTGATGCAGCTAAGGACATGGTAGTTTCTTTAGTTCAATTTTAGTCCTGTATTTCTGCAAGTTTCTTATCTTTAATTTTGATTCCCTAAGCTTCATATAAAACAACATTTCTACCTTCTTGAGATGTATACTCCAGAAACTCCTGTTGGCAGTAAAATCTCTCATTTTTCGTAGTTTTGAAATTCATCTACTTTACTCTTTATTAAAAATGTTTTAGCTAAGTATCCAATTATGGGTTGAACAATAATTTCTTTCATCACTCTATGTTTATTTCTGTGTTTTCTGGCTCTACCTAGGCTGTGTTAATTTTCTTCTCACCTTTTAAGGTTATCTCTCTTTTTCTTTCATGGATTTTATAGTAAGCTTTTCCGTTCTTTTTGGTGTTATGCAGTTTGACTTTTTTTTTTTTTTCTTTTTTACATAGGAGCCTACAGGAGGCACAGACCTCAAGCCTTTGCACCCTGACAACCACGTACACGGAGTAAAACTAAAAACAAGAAGTTTTGAACCAGTCCCTGAAGACTGTGTGGGTGGGAGAAGGAGAATGTGAAACTCTGGAGTCTGCAGACATGGGGTTTGCAACCCCCAGGGAGGCTTTTCCTCAGGCACCGCACAGGCATGTCAGGGAAGATGGGGTGGAATCCTGAGAACGCTGCCCCCATGGTGCTGACGGGGAGGGACCACGGGCCAGGGCTACCACTCTGGAGACAGGGCTGTCCCCTGCAGAGTGCGAGGCCCAATCTACGGAGAAAGAGCATCAGAGCCTGAGCCAGAAGGCACTGGGGGAAACTCACCGCAGCCCAGGGCGGGGACACAAGGCCACCGCCCGAATCTCTGCGCACAACCTTCTCTCATGAAGAAAATAAAGCCTGAGCCTTCTGGCCGCTGTGGTCTGCGGGCTGCAGGAAGTTGCCGGCGGACGCTTTTGCCACGGGGGCCTTTGTCAGGGACCCCGCGAGGGGCACCGCCGGCCGCCGCCACCCGCTCTCCCAGCAGCCGGCGCTCCCGCTGCGGTCCGTCCCGGCGCCCCGCCCGCTCCGCCCGTGACGGGCCCCGCGACCTCCGCTGCTTCCAGCCCGGGCGGCGCTGTCCCCTCTGCGGGAAGCCGGCGGCCTCCGCCCCCTCCCCGAGGGCGCCACGGCGGTGAACGCGGGAGGTGTGGTCACCTGTATCAGCTCTTCCAGCTCAGCCTCTGGCCCTGCTTCGTGTCACACTGAGGGTTCCCAGAACAGTTTCCTGTCCTGCTCCTCCTCTGTTCCCTCTTCGCGGAGCAGCGCTAATCGCCATACCAATGGGAATCCCAAGAACGTCTCTCTCCAATATCCAAGGCATCGTGAAGAATGAGCGAATGGATTGTTCTGTGGCAACAAGTAAATCGAGTGCACCTGGGATAACACAGAGTCATAGTGGTGTGACAGAAATTAGTGGCATGTCCCTACTATGTAAAGTCTGTGGGGCTGTGGCGTCAGGATTCCACTGTGGAGCTCACGCTTTGGAAAGCTATAGGGGTTTCTTTCAGAGAAGTATTCAACAAAATATCCGGTACAAGAAGTGCCTGAACAATGAAAACTGCTCTATAAGGAGAATGAATAGGAACGAATGTCAGCAATGTCACTTCAAAAAGTGTTGGTCTGTTGAAATGTCAAGAGATGTTGTTTGGTTTGATCATATTCCTAAGCCTGACAGAGGATGATAATTGAAATGCAAAGTGCCATGAAGACCGTAATGGACAGCATCTCCCCATAGACCTATCAGCTGTGTCGCACTTAAACTGGGGAAGTTACACTGAATTATAATCACACTGAATGTTAAACTTCTTTACCTGCCAAAACCAAAAGCCATTTTATCTCCCTGTGGTATAAATATAATGTGATGCATATTCACAAGTATAAGATAACTTAGAAAGTAATCCTTTTGGTAGAAACTCTGTTGAATGATGGAAATATTGTTACCACCATGAGACTATTTAATGTGGTAATTGGAGACTTTGGGAATTAGGAGATCTCCTCGTCTCTATTTTACTCTGCCTCTGTTAAAGTTACATGATCTTGGGCAGGTTACATGGTTGTGGAAAATGAGAAATGATAATGTTCCCAAGGCCTCACCTCACAGAGATACTAAAAAAGTCTATAAAGCATATTTAGCTCAAATTGTTCTTGGCTTTGATTGGTCTTGGCTCAGGCTTCTACTTCCCAGTCAGAATTATTCACTTAGTTTTGAATCAGAAAATAGCCAGTTTTTGAAGAATCTAGCAAAATCACTCAAACACAGTGTTTATAAAAGGGAAGGAAATTATAAGGTACTTACATCTTATATTTCAACAGGAAAAGCAAAAGTATCTATCCCTTTCAGACAATAAACATGTCACATAATTATTATTTCCATGACAACAAACCATTTAATCACAAAACACTTCTAGGAAGTGTCAAGTCCCATTTCATAAAATTTAGCATTAAACTTGCAAATTCAGACAATGAAATACAAAACAGAGACATCTACTGTCACAAAATCTCCACCCAGCAAAAAAGAGGAATTGATTTTTTCATGAGTCTATGTAATTCCCAAATTAATCTACCACACTTTCTTGTGTGGAAATGCATTCATATTCTTTTTTTGTTTGTTTTGTTTTCTTTTTTGAGACAGAATTTCCCTCTGTTGCCTGGGCTCCAGTGCCCTGGTGTCAGCCTGGCTCACAGCAACCTCAAACTCCTGGGCTCCAGTGATCCTCTTGCCTCAGCTAGGACTTCCGGTGCATGCCACCACACCCGGTTATTTTTTTTTTTTCTTCCGTTTTTAGTCACCTGGCTAATATTTTTCTATTTTTAGTAGAGACAGAATCTCGCTCTTGCTCAGGATTGTCTTGAACTCCTGACCTCAAGCTATCCTCCTGCTTCGGCCTCCTGCTAGGATTATAGGCTTGAGCCACTGCACTGGCCCATATTCTATATCCATAACAGAAAAAACATTTTCCTAATTACATTTTTCTGGTAGCATTCCCTAAGCAAAACCAAAAAATTGTTTGAAATCACCCCTCTTCGCCCACCCAGACACACAAAAAGAACTGTCCTGAGAAACTTGCTACACTCACTCTCTGGAAGAAAAAGGTAAATAAGAATTTTTAACAAATGAAACATATGATTAGATCCTTAATTTTTTCCCCGAAATCTACCCCTTTCATGCCCTTTGGAAATATTTTTTTATCTTTCATGCTATACTGATGAAATGTAATTTATAGTTAATGAAAAACTTAAATAGAAATAAGTGAACAAATCTTTTCAAGTTGACAAACTCAGGGAGAGGCAGTGTTGTCAGGAACACAGACATGTCTGCCTTAAGTGTCAAGTCAGGTCATGCTATTATTTGAGACATTCTCCCACCTCCATCCTCCTCATTAAAGTATTTAAAAACTACCCTCCCAGGAGACTGCACTCTGCCCCAGTGTGCCCAGGGTACATGTTGCTTTGCAGGTTCTTGCACCACCTCATTGGGGTGGATTTTCCTTGTCCTTTAGAATAGTTTTTTTTTTTTTTCCCTTCGCAAATCGGAGAGAATCCAGAGGGTAGGGATCATTTGTCTTTCCCCCTCAAAACCACCATCTGATTGGCTGACCAGCAATGTGGCTCCAAAATATGCAAACTGGGGTTGGGGAGAAGAAAATATTAATGCCCCAAGGGGCCAGCTTTTTAAAGGAGGGGTATTCCAGGGGACTCCTTTCAGCCCCAGGGTATTTGGCTGCTCTCTAGAGAGGCTCCACCCCCATACCTCAGACTGTCCTCTATGAGGAGGTAACCCAGGCCTGACGTTATTTGCTAGACACTCCAGGAAACGTGGCCACTGTGGGCATCTTGGGTGATTCCAAACCGTTCAGAAGCCTAGGACCAAAGAAGACAGGAAGTTGGCTGAGGACACAGAAAGAGTAATCTCAACCCAAAGACATTCTTATTGAAATATGTGTCTAGGGAACATAAAAGGAGCAGAGACACAAAGATTTTTTACAGTGGGATGTCAAGGGATTATTCTTGGCTTTCCTTTCACGCAAATATTTACAAACAGGAAACAGAGTTTTCAAAAAGTTCCATGCCTTACTCTGTGACAAAATGGTTAACAATTCAAATACTGTGCCTGAAATCTATAATAAAGGAAAAATAGTTGATAATATTGTGAATTGTAGAGGGGAAGTCAGCATTTGGGAATGTCCAGAAGGACCCGAAAATGGGGAACAGCATGGTGGATTTGAGACCTTGCTTGCCATACACCTGGAAAATACAGAGGAAAATGAGTCCCCTGTAGAATATTAAAATAATGAAGTAATAGCCAAATAGACATAAGATTGAAGTGGCTGTAGTGCCCTGTGTTCCTAAGTTAAAAAAAAAAAAAAAAAAGGTCTAAATCAATTGCATTTGATGCAATTTACTATCTTTTTTTTTTTTTTTTTTTGAGACAGAGTCTCCCTCTGTTGCCCAGGCTAGAGTGAGTGCCGTGGCGTCAGCCTAGCTCACAGCAACCTCAAACTCCTGGGCTCAAGCGATCCTCCTGTCTCAGCCTCCCGAGTAGCTGGGACTACAGGCATGCACCACCATGCCCGGCTAATTTTTTCTGTATATATTTTTAGCTGTCCATATAATTTCTTTCTATTTTTAGTAGAGATGGGGTCTCGCTCTTGCTCAGGCTGGTCTCGAACCCCTGAGCTCAAACGATCCGCCCACCTCGGCCTCCCAGAGAGCTAGGATTACAGGCGTGAGCCACCGCGCCCGGCCTGCAATTTACTATCTTAAAGGAAAAAAAAATTCAGGCTTAACAAACCATAAATCTCTAATTAGCCTCTGATTATAACCAGCAAATTTCCACCTGGATAATACGAATAAGGGACTACATAACATAAACAATCAATTTAATTTGGTTTGTTTCCTCATACACCTTATAAAAATTCAAGTCCCTCCGGTGGATCCCAAACCACAAACTGTGGCTGGGGGCTTCCCAATTCACGAATCGTTGTTTGCTCAAACTCTTCCTCAGTTTAATCTTTAAAAGGAGAAAAGGGGACCCCCACAGACCACAGCGCCTCCCACGCACAAGCCCCGCACACCGAGCTGGGATCCTTCCTAGATGACCCTTCCGTTGTCCCCGCACAATCTGGGGGAGAGGCGGGCTGCGAGCGCACAGCTGCCCAGAGCGGGCTCCGGGCCGTGCCAAAGTCTCTGTGCAGGGACAGGACAGGATGCCCTGGGTCCGGCTGCCGGCCCAGCCCCACCCTGTGGCTGAAAGAAACTGAGGGCCGAGCAGCCAGGATTGGGTCCTCAGACTCCAGAGCTGAGGCGAGGAGGCCCAGGTTCAGCTACAGCCGGTTCCGGCCGGTTCCAGCCAGCCCCCTCCCGCTTCTAGAGACACCCAGCCCCGCACACGCACCATTTCCTGGCATCCGGGGTGTACTGGTGTCCTCCCTATGGAGCTTTCAGTACCTGTAGGTCACAGGACAAAAGAAGCTGTGGCAGAGCCAACTGGGCCTCGCTGAACAGAGACAAAGCAGCCGAGAGAGAAACCGGGACCCGAGCTCCGCCCGAAGACGCCGCCAAAGCCCAGAAGACCGCCCCCTCCTTTCCGGCTGCGCACCTGATTGGACAGTTCCCACCACAGCGCCCTTGATTGGATAGGACGCCAGGCCCTGCCTTCTCTGAGTGAGAGAAGATATGACGACATGGAGCTGACAGAGGCCACAATGACAGGTTTCTGGCTGTAGCCCTTTTTATGCAGGGCTTCCTCCCTGCAATGGGCCTCGTCCCACCCAAGGGGACGTTTGCATTTAAGCATGTATGTAAGGTTATATCCACTTATGAATTATGTGTATACATATCTATGTTATTCACAAATGGAAACAATATGACAATTATCTTAAAATTTCAGATTTTCTTCTTGGCCTCTGGTTCATTTAAGCAGTTTCTGGTCTGAAACTTCAAAAGGAAGGTAATTCCCTAAGAAATAAAGTATGTGCCACATATGAGTTTCAAATTTTCTAGTAATCACATTTAAAGAAATAAAAAAAGATGAAAATGATTGTAATATTTTTTAACCCAATATATTAAACATAATTTCACTTGTATATGTGATCAATATATAATTGTTCAGGAAATATATACTTTTTTGTGCTAAATTTTCAAAACTCACATGTATTCTGTGTTTCCAGCACATCTCACTTCAGACCAGCCGTATTCCAGGTGCTTAGTAGCAACACATGACCACTGGCTGCCGCGCTAAAGCGCAGCTCCGGGGGCTCTGACTCCCTTGACCTCGGGGAGGTAAAGTGCCTGAACCCCCATTTTGTGCCAGAGGTAAGAGAACAGCCCCTCCCTGTCAACATCTCTTGTCAGGCCCAAGGATGGGAGAGACAGTGCCCCTAGAGAGAGCAGGAGCTGCAAGCAGAAATTGTCCCCAGGAAGACCACTGCTGCCCACCTGGTGTTTGGCAGGAGCCCATCCCCCTTCCAGAGATCAGACGGCTAACAAAAAGTCATGGGGCTCCAGAAGGAGAGAACAAAATGCCTTCTGTCCTATCCACAGCTTTGACATTTAGAGTTTAGATGTGGAAGAAATAGATTAAAGGCTAATTTCTTATTTTGCAAATTGGCCTTGGTCCTAATGGTCAGGCTCTGGTTGCGTGTTTCCGCCTGTGCTGTAGGCAACTGTGTGAGTTTAAGCACCAATCACATTGATACATGTCTACATGCATTCCTGTATAGCTCATCACCACCTAACAAGAGATCCAAATTTAAATGAAGGGAAAAAGAAATCAGTACCTGTAGAGTGCCAACTGTTTGCAGGTAGCTGGTAATCTGTCCTGGAATCATGTCTATAATAATTATATATGCTAGTTAACTACTACTGCATAATAAGTTACCCCTAAACTTACTATTAAATTAATAGCTCATGATTGAGCTGGTTAGAAACTTAGGCTAGGCTGAGCTGGGCTCCTTCAGGCATGTGTGGTAAGCTCCTGGTTGACTAGGAGGCTTCTAGGAGTGATCTGGCTATCAACTGGGGCACTTTGGTTTTCCTCCCCATGGTATTTTATCCTCCAGCAGGATAAAATGAGATCATTCTCATGCCAGTGGTAGCGTTCTGAAAGAAAAAGCAAAAGCACTCAAGACCTGTTGAGCCTAGGCTCAAAACTAGCACACTGTCATATCCACAGCATTCTACTGGCCTGAGCATCTTTGGTCAGCCAGATCGAAGGTTTGGGAAACAGATTCTGCCTCTCAATGAGAGCTGCTATAAAAGCACATTGTCAAGGGCATGGACAGAGGAATGGATAAAAAAAGAAATTGTTGCTATTTTTGCAATTAATATTATTGTGTATTTTCTTGCAGATGAGGTTTATATAACTGTTCCAAGTCAAAAAACATGTTCAAAGCTCCTCAGCTAATAAGAATCTGGGCTGGGACTCGGGATCAACTCTGCCTGACTCCAAAACCCATGCACCTCCATAGACCACACTACTCATGCAGCTCCCCTAGGCCTTCAAGGTTCTGGAGAATAACTCCTCTGCAATACAAGCTAGATTGCTTTAGATTCTCATTTACCTAATACTCTTCATTATTGGAAATAATCCCCTCCACAGAATGATTCTGAAGTATCTCAGAAGGACTGGGAATAATTTGAGGTAATGGCTGAGCACTGATGTTTAGGAAATTATAGCTCAACATTATATCTTTTATTCCTCATCATAGGAGATATTTTAAAACGTGTTTTACGCACTGAATATGTATGCGAACTCTTTTCATGCTTTTCAGTATTTGTAAGTTATTTATGGTTTTCAGCACATGCTAAATCAAACCTCTATGTGTGAAACAACCTCTTATTCTGAAAGCAAGTGACAGAAAGGTAGGTCTTCTGAGAAGATGTTTTCTCCTGATGCAATTTGGCCAAATAGCTGAGTACTTCTTGAATTCATCCTTTGATTTTTAATTGGGCAAAACTGTTTTCCAAGACCCCAAACTCAGCATCTATCATGGGGCCAATACCTGAAGCACACATGGCAATCGCACACCGCTAATATATGCCCTACCCTGGACCAGCGGTTCTCACCCCTGGCTGCACATTAGAAAAACTGAGGGATGGGTGGTTAAAACCCCTCAAACTGATGTTGCAACAGATCAATTAAATCAGAATGTCTGGAGTGGGACCTGGACAACAGTGTGGTTTAAAGCTCTCCAGGTGATTACAGTGTTGTCTCCAAGCCCAAAAACCACTTCTTTAAGCCAACATCTTTTGGTGAACTACTTACAAATGGTTTCCTAAATAAATGTAAAAATGTTTGCTGCTGAGTTGTGGCTTTTTAGTCTTACTTGCATTACCTACATACTATGTTCTTAGCAGAACCAACCTCTGCTACTCATTTTGTTCCTGATTCAGCACAATTCCACATTTCCTGAGTGCACACTCTGTGCTGGGCACTATGCTGTGCGCTCCAGTCTTCATGAGCATCATTGCTGGGGGAGGACATTGCTGAGATAATTGCATCCCCAAAATCAAAAGTTTGATACTTACTGCATTGAGGTAAAAAATAAAAGACCTAGGGTTAGGACATGAATAAATACCTCATAGTATTAATATCCATCTAATGATGCCCTGAGCAAATGTGTCCCACTTTAAAACAAAACATTGCCATTATTATGATACCAAGTTAGGATTTTTGTGCAAATATGTAATATTTACATTTTGTATTGATGTATAACATGTATACAAAAATATGTGCACAAATCATTCACGGAAATTTTGATGAATTATTACAAAACATATATAACTTGGCCTGGTGCAGTGGCTCATGCCTGTAATCCTAGCACTCTGGGAGGCCGAGGCAGGTGGATTGTTTGAGCTCAGGAGTTCAAAACCAGCCTGAGCAAGAGCAAGACCCCGTCTCTACTAAAAACAATAGAAAGAAATTAGCTGGACAACTAAAAATATATAGAAAAAATTAGTCAGGCATGGTGGCTCATGCCTGTACTCCCAGCTACTTGAGAGGCTGAGGCAGGAGGATTGCTTGAGCCCAGGAGTTTGAGGTTGCTGTGAGCTAGGGTGATACCACGGCACTCTAGCCCGGGCAACAGAGTGAGAGAGACTCTGTCTCAAAAAAAATAAAAAATAAAAATAAAAATAAACCCCAAAAAACAAAGCATACTGAGCAATATAACCAGCCTCTCTAGGCTGGTCCGACAGAAGTGGGTTATCAGAGCTTATTAACATTAGTGTCAGTGAAGTTGGTATTCAACGCCCCACTGTTAAATTTGACTGGCAAAAAAAAAAAAAAAAAAATAGAACCAGCCTCTCTCATTCTCCTTCTCCCAATAACTACTTTCTCTCTCCTTCCTCCTCTAAAGTAACAAGACCTTAAGAGCTAACATTGCAGATAAACTTTGCGTTTTTATGCAAGTGTTTTATTACAGAAAATTTTAAAACACTTAAAAATAAACAAAATAGTATAATAGACCTGTTATCCAACTTGAGCAACTACCAGAGATGTGCCATTTTTGTTTTATCTATACTTAAACCCATCCCGACTCCAACTTCATTTTTTTTAGTTTTTTTAATGAGATAAGATGTTTACACATTGAATGGTACAATCTTAACTGTATCTTTTCTAAATTTTTATGTTTTTTAAAGAGATGAGGTCTCACTCTGTCACCCTGACTGGCATGCAGTGGTGTGATCATAGCTCACTGCAGCCTCAAACTCCTGGGCTCAAGGCATCCTCTCACCTCAGCCTCCCAAGTAGCTGGGCCCACAGGCATGCACCATCATGCCTGGCTAATTCTTCAAAAATTTTTTGTAGAGACTGGGCCTTGCTGTGTCATTCAAACTGGTCTCAAACTCCTGGCCTCAAGTAATTCTCCCACCTTGGCCTCTCAAGGTGTTCAGATTACAGGCATGAGCTGGGATTACATGAGCCACTGCACCTGGCTTTACCTGAACTTTTTTGACAAATCAATTACAACCATATACATTTCCCCATTTAATAATATAATTACCCCCACTTAATAATCATTAATGTGTATGTGAATCACCTAAAAATATTATTTAAAATCCAGATTTTGACAAAATAGGTGCGGGTTTTTCCTGAGAATTTTTATTTCTAACAAAGCACAGATCTATAAAGCACATGGTAACTACAAGATCACTTTTATCTAATGAAAATAAAATTTGCTGAATAAAATAAAGAAAAATTGTCCTAAGGTGAAAAGACAAATCAAAACATAGGATCAACATGCTATCTGTGGCAGCATTAGGTTAACAATGACATAAACTAGAAAATTTTATAATGGTTTTAATAACTAAAATTAGCAAAATCAGTAGAACACTCTCTATTATAGGAGCTCCCTTTCTGAAAGCCCGCCTAGGGGCGGGGGTGAACCACAATGCAGGTTCAAGCTAATGGCATAATAATTACCCTTAGGTTACTCTAGGTCACTTTCTAAATTCTATCATGCCTGGGCTGGGGAATTCCCAGAGTGATAACGCATTCCCTCCTTCCTCAGGTGTAGCAGTTGCTCAGGATAGGATTAAGGGTGGGGCAACACAAAAATGGAGTGCCCACCCTTATCCTCCTCCCCAGGTAGAGCAAGTGCTTGAGATTGTCCTCAGATTGTCCTCAGCACTTTGTCCTGAGAAGAGCCAGAGATCATAACTATCTACCTAACAGTCTTACTCAGAAATCACAGGTTGGTGGCCCAGAGTGGCTTGGTAGAAATGGAGCATTGGCTCCCCTGACCACCTCTCTCTGCCCAGGTTGCTGCTTCCTCCTCTGCATTTGGGCTCAGCGGCCTGAAGAAAAAAAATAAAATAAAAAAGATTTTTTAAAAACCAACAATTTTTCAAAATATTAAAACAAAAGAAAGGAACAGAAGTCACAGGTTGGTGGTGGATAGTGAGTGTTGGCATTGTTATACTGCAAAGAGTCTGCCATTTCCGGAGACAATTAAAAGTTAAAAGGATTGGTTAAACAGAAAGATAATGTTTTGGTCATTGAGCCCTACTGGCCTAGGAATGCAAAGCATAAAAAAGCTACAGGGAAAACATACATGGGGCTATCATTCTGTGTTTGTTCATGGAGCCAATTATGTCTTCTTATTGCTTTTGTTCCTTCTCTCAGCCTTACTAAAGGCCCTTGCTAAAGGAGTCTGGGGTTGGCAGGGCTTCCTCGGTTCCAGGTTCTCCTTCTCTTTCTTATTTGATCCCAATGGATGTCAGAGAGGGTCCCACTCCAACACTACACTGGGCACCTCCTGGTCCCAGCCACATGTCCTAAGACCTGACAATTCTTGCATTTCCTCTGTGGGTTAAAGAGTAGGGAGGTCAGTGAGTCAGCGACAATCACAGGCAGCTTTGAAAGGGTAATTTTAGGGAAGATTTTTTTTCTGTGTAGATTTGGGTATTGAGTTTTTAGAACAGGACACGAACAATTTTCAAAGTCTGAAAATTTATGACGCAATAGTCATATTAACAAACCATTTTAAACAGAGACGTGAGGAGAAAGACCCAAGAGATATACAGATAATAATGATCCAGCTGAATTTGTCAGTTCAGATTGTGGGTGCTGAATAAGTTCTACAGAGCATAGTGTGGGGCTGTTCCAGGATGCCTGAGGGAGGGAAAGACTGAGGGGAAACTTCTCTCTCCAGCTAGACTTTTTGCTGTCCCAGGAATCAGTAACTGACTAGGTCAGCACCGGCCCTAATCTAATGAACCCAGCACACTGCGTTTGATCTAATCATCTCCTCCACTTTCAAGATAGGAAGAAATATTTTATTTGCTGTTTATAATTTTCTGCCTTTTTATTTTATCACATATGTATGTATCTAATACAATCAACTATAATTTTATATTTGTCATTTCCAAGCATTTGAAAAATTATAACATATATGTATATAATTTTAACACTATGTATCATTTCCTTCATGTGCAAAATATATATACATGTGTTAATATATGGTTTGTTTAATTCTGCATCTTGAAATCTTGGCAAGGTCTTAAATACTTTTGGATGGAATTAGGCCAGAAATCAGACGGGATGAGTCCCTTGCATTCCTGTCCCTTTGCCCCTGGCTTTGCTGTCTTGTTTTTTAACATCTGCAAAATTCTCTTCTCGTCCGTGTCTAGGTCCCCAGTGTTACCATGGCCAGTCACATTCCTTGTTGAGGCAATAATGAATGGCAGGAAGGAGGGGTCTCTTCAGCCAATAGGAGTGAGCCACGCCGAGCCAAGGGGCTTATAAAAGGCAGGTCCAGCAGAACAACCCACACTCTCAATCTGGATGTGTGAGGCAGAGGACCTTTCACTCGAACTTCAACATGGGATTGGGAACTGAAGACCGAGAACCCCACAGCCCCTCCAGCCAACGCCAGACTGGTCAACCCGCTTTCAAACAGATTTCCTTTACAGATGGAGACTCAGATGAGAAGAAAGCATTTGAAGAAAAAGGCAAGGCACTCTCTGCCCATTCCAGTGAGAACCACAACACCCAGAGGCAAGGTAAGGTTTTGGGCTGTTCGTATGGAGGCCGGAAGGAGGAGTGCAGTCAGGGACACTGCGTGTGTGTTTGGTAGGGTTTCATTTTGAGGTTGGGGATTAGAAAAGGCTTATAGCCCTCAGGGGGCCTTGCGAATGTGGCAGTGATCCCCTGGAACAGAATTTTTCCTCTTCACTCTTGACACTGGCTGAACAGCCTCAGTTGTGAGAATGACCCACAAATATGTGTCACAGATACACTATGGGCCTCTCTGCCTAGGGAGAGATGAGTCACTTAAACTCCTTTTTACACTAGAATCAGAGCCCGATCCAAATGAAGAGGAGAATTCCAACGAAACTAAGCCCAAAGCAAGAAACGGTACCGCTAGATCAGGTACGATTTGACTCTTCCCAGGTAAGGAGGGGCAGGATATGGATTAACACAGTCTCCCCTGGGAAGGAAACTGGGAGATTTTGGCAGCCGGGGCCTCTAAGAGCCTGGACTTAAGAGAACAGAGAAGACCCAGGTTTTGGTGGCAAGCACAGCTCCTGTGTGTCCAGGATGCGGTAGGGCTTCTAAGGTGTTCGGCTGCAGGCACTCATTCAAACTCTCATTTTATCCACAGAATCAGAGAATAGTTCAGGTGCGGGAAACTCCAGGAAGAGGAAAATCAGTTGCAAGGACAGCTGCCAAGACAGAGCAGGTAGGATGTGCTTTATTTGCCCCAAAAGGCAGACAAGCATGTAACTTCTATAGGGTTTGGCCAGGAAGGGGTTTTCTCAGTGGCTGAGATGATTTTAAAGATCCTGGCATTCAGAAAGCTTTTGGGAACCGAGAGGTTTTCAGCTTTATTATAAAGGATGTGGGTGTCAAGGAAAAGGAGAGACAAGCGGGGTTCACTTGAAGGTGCGGGGGGAAGTTCCAGAATGAGTGTCCATGAGAACTGTTCTGACAGGTCTCTCACTCACATGCTTCCTCGGTAGGGAACTGTCTAGAAGATGAACGCAGCTTGACTTTTGGAAAGAAACCAAAGACCTCTGCTGCTGTACACAGCAGTGAAATGGAGGAGACCCACAATGCCAACCATAGGGCACACCCGAAGGCCCACAGGGAGCATAGCAAGTGGCCCAGATCTCTTTTCTCAAGAGACCACCCACCACCACTGCGGCAAAGTCTGGTGAACTCCCTGCGTGCTATGTCTGAAGCCATTTATCAAGACATAGGCCAGGTGTGGGCACAGCAGGTACATTCTCCACTGACCTGGGAGCAGCTCTCTGAGCTCACCCAGCTCCAGGGCCCTCTGTGCACCATGGTGCAGACCTTCTATGCCATGGCCACCCAGGCAGCCTATGTCTTCCCTGCTGAGGACTGGCTTACTCCAGCCACACTGCCTGGTCCTGGGGATCCAGTCCTGAATGGAGAAGCCCACAGCTCCTCTTAGGAGGGAGACATGTCCAGCATTTGCCTAGACAGGAGACAACTAAGCCTGTCAGTGCCTCAGATGAGGCTTGAGCTGGGGGCTCCTTGATCCTATTCAGCAGAGGATGCAGATCTGGGAGCAAGAACAAAGACCTTCCACTTCTAAGGTTCTTCCAGATGACAATCAGCAACAATTTTGGACACAGTGTTAATAAATGACAGGAACTGGGGTGGTGCTAATAAAGGAACTTGAACAGTATACTCAGAATGGTGAACTCTGGGTTTCCTTGAGGGCTGAGATTACTGACAAATTTTTTATTTCATGTTAGACATTTCATGTCTTAGATGTTTTATGAGAGTCATGTAATTATAATTAGAAAAATATTAGGGTATAATCATTCATATGTGTTTGTATAATGTAAAGTATGGCAAAATGAATGTATGTTGACATCTTCCCCCCTTGATTCAGAAAAGGATATAGATCTTCACTCTCCCAGCCCAAGTCAATGGAGGATTGAAATCCACTGAACCTTAACAGCATTCTCTATGGAGAAATGTTTGCGTCTTTTCAGTTTAATGAAATCCTGGTGAAATTATCATGCCATTGTTTATTACTTTTTATTTTCTTTATGTAAAATCTAAGACAATGTTATAAATGCTTATGGATCACATTTATTCTTCACTTGGCTTACATAATTTGCTTTTTAAAACTTTCTTGCACTTTATGGGTTTTACTTGATCTTATTTTATTGTGGAATATTAAATCTAATGTAGGTATTGTCATTTCTTACATACTGCTATATTTTATTTCATATATTTTCTATTGCATTTTATAGTAGGATCATGTAATATTTCATCATATAAATGTACTTACCTTTTATACAGAAAAAATAAAAATATTTGGGTGTTTACTTTGTTCCCTGCCTTATAATTTCCATATTGCATAATAATGAGATAAAACATCAATGGCTTTTCAGTATTTTAAATTTTAGGTAATTATGCATTTATCCATATACTGCATGTGTGGGGTCCAGGGTGGTTTTTTCTTCACTTCTGCTTCATCTCCACTGTGACCTCCCAAGAACCCACAGCTCTTGTAGTTGGGGGATAGTGGTTTATTATTTCAGTAAGTGAGGCCAATTCAAAATAATATACTACAAATCAGTTGGAAACCAGGACATGCCTTCAAAACATACACAAGTGTCTATATGTGTAGAAAAAATAATTTACAAGTTTCAATTAGGGTGCAAGATGAAATTTCAAAAAGATTATTAAATTAAAATGGAGACCAGGCCTAAGGCATCTCTGGGCAGACAAAACCAGTTAGGCCTCATGAGTGACTTTAACCTTGCTAGATTTGCAAACATAAGAAAAACTTAAGCTATTTCTTTTCAAGGCCTATGTTAAGAAAAAACAAATCCTAGTACTCTGGGAGGCCAAGGCGGGTGGATCATTTGAGCTCAGGAGTTTGAGACCAGCCTGAGCAAGAGGGAGACCCCATCTCTATTAAAAAAAAATAAAAAGAAATTAGCTGGACAACTAAAAATATATAGAAAAAATTAGCCGGGCACGGTGGCACATGCCTGTAGTCCCAGCTACTCAGGAGGCTGAGGCAGGAGGATCGCTTGAGCCCAGGAGTTTGAGGTTGCTGTGAGCTAGGCTGACGCCATGGCACTCTAGCCCAGGCCACAGAGTGAGACTGTATCTCAAAAAAAAAAAAAAAGAAAAAAAAACAGAACTTAAGCTCAACCAATCACAAGTTGTCAGCAAACTCATATAGTCAGGAACTTTCCAACAAAGTAAACAAAAATTCAATTTTGTAATAGCAACCAATTATTTTGCTTGCATTTTCCCAGTACATACTTGCCTCTGACACTTTGTCATAGAAACACTAAACATCTTTCAGTCTGGGGCTCTCCAATTCATGAATTGCTTTTACTCAAATTCTAAAATTTTATTGCGCTTCAGTTTACTTTTTAATAGAATAAAAATAAAATTACCTAGGAATAAATCTAATAAAGATGTGTACAGTGTGTGAGAAAAATGATAGGAAATTTCTAGAATATATGAATTTTGACATAAACAAATGGAAAATCACATCATATTCTTAGGTAGAAAAACTTAATATTTTCAACATCAGTTGTTCTCAAGGTACTATATAAATTTAATCTTGTTCCAATACAAATAACACTAGATATTAGAGGTAGACATGTGATTGAAAAAAGGTAAAAACATAAATAAGAATAGCCAAGAAAACTCTGAAAAAGAAATAAATGAGATTGACCAGTCCTATGAGACATCCCGATTGATGAAAAAACTGATAGATCAGTGGAGCTAAAAATTCAGAAATAGAACAAAGTGCATGAGTAAGTGTCTTAGTCCATCTGGGCTGCTATTAGAAAAACCCCTTAAACTGGGTAACGTGTAAACAACAGTTCAGAAGTCTCGAAAGTTTAAGATCAAGGCACCAGAAAATTTGGTGTTTGATGAGGGCCTGTTTCTCATAGACGGTGCCCTCTTGCTGTGTCCTCTCACGGCAGAAGTGACAAGGGTGCTTCCTTCAACCTCCCTCACAAGCACATTACTTCTGTTTATGAGGACAGAGTCCCCCTGACTTAATCCCATCCTCCAAAAGGCCAACAACTAATACTATCACACTGGGGATTAAGTTTCCACATATGAATTTGTAGGTGGGGGACAAAAATTTAGCAGAAATTTAATAAGCAACAAAAACTACAGTGAAGAAGACATCATTAATACTTGGGGTATGGGAATTTGATGCTCCTATTACAAAAGTAATGAAATTGGTTTATTTTTTACAAACTATAGCAATAAAGGCCCAATGAAAGACAAATCTATATGGCAAAAAAAGCCAAATTTTGATAAGGTTAATTCTAATAGGTTGTACCAGGATTTTTGAGGTTTCTGGGGTGCACAGGGCCATAGAGTTCCCTCCTATGACATTTTATACTGAAGTTGCTCACACTATTACTCAGTTTGAAAGTGCTTACGATTTTTTCTCTGTTTCATTATTTAAGAAATTCAAAAGAAAGAAGACCTGATCCACGCATGATTTTCAAACAATTATTCAGTCAGTGGTCCTCTAGTGAGGAAGGCACAGAGGCGTGATGTTCTGGCCAGTAGGAGACTTCTCCCTGAGTTAGATCTTCACCTGGCGTGATCAGAGGCTTTTACAGCCGCGCACTGCTCTGCAGCCCCACCACACAGGCTTACGCCTAAGAATCTGAGCCAGACAGTGACCGCTGAATATGTGTCCCAGTACTATGGTCTCCAAGGGTCCTGCCTTCTCTGAATAATCCCTTCCAGGACTCTGGGATCTTTCCTGGAACCATCTACCACACACAGATAAACTGTAAAATGTGGGCAGAAGCTTTGATTCTCACTGGGACCCCTAATCTGTCCCATAAGCTTCTCTAGAAGTTCCATGTTTTAATGTCTCCTGGGAGACCCCATATCAGGTATCACTCTGTGCCAAGATAATTAGGAAGAAGAACAGGCAAGATTTAGACTTTGCTGGGGGCTGATCTAGTTTCCCTTGCCTGATTTTATGTCTCTGATTTACCCAAATATTGACAAATGCACGTTCATTTCTAGGTGGCAGAAAAACAGGAGTAATAACAGCTCACAGAGGAAGTAGAAAATGGAATCAGTGCTCCATAGAGTCCAGCTTAAGCTCAGCCATGGGGTTCTAAGTCTCCTCAGGAAAAAGCAATAGTTCTCCATCATCTGAAGCAACTGTGGCCTCAGACAGCTGGGCACCGAGAGTGCACGCTCCTCACTAGACTTCCATGTCTACATCACAGAGAGATGGAACAGTCCCAAAGAATTCTTAAGAGTGATATGGGGACCAAAAGGAGAAGATGAACCCACAGCCCCTGCCCTACCATTGCAGTTATTATTTTTGACATGCTTGTCTTTTTGTCTTCCTACTAACAATAAGAGTGATTTACACACTGCAATTACAATGTTAGAGTATTCTGTATTTTTCTGCATACTTACTTTTTTTTTTTTTTTTTTTTTTTTTTTTTTAAGACAGAGTCTCACTCTGTTGCCCAGGCTAGAGTGAGTGCCGTGGCGTCAGCCTAGCTCACAGCAACCTCAAACTCCTGAGCTCAAGCGATCCTCCTGTCTCAGCCTCCCGAGTAGCTGGGACTACAGGCAGGTGCCACCATGCCCGGCTAATTTTTTCTATATATATTTTTAGCTGTCCATATAATTTCTTTCTATTTTTAGTAGAGGTGGGGTCTCGCTCTTGCTCAGGCTGGTCTCGAACTCCTGAGCTCAAACAATCCGCCCACCTCGGCCTCCCAGAGTGCTAGGATTACAGGCGTGAGCCACCGCGCCCGGCCTGCATACTTACTTTTACCAGTGAGTTTTATACCTTCAGATGATTTCTTGTTATTTGTTAATGTCCTTTTCTTTCAGACTGACTAACTCCCTTTAGCATTTCTTTTTTTTTTTTTTTTTCTTTTTTTTTTTTACATACCATCAGAAGTGCAATACCTTTAGCATTTCTTGTAAGGTAGGTCTGGTGTTGACAAAATATTTCAGCTTTTGTTTGTCTGAGAAAGTCTTGATTTCTCTTTCATGTATGAACAATAGTTTTTCTGGATACAACATCTTAGGTTGGAGGGTTGTTTTTTCTTTCAGCCCCTTTTCTATGTCATCCCACTCTCTCCTGGCCTCTAATGTTTCTGCTGAGATGTCTGCTTCCAAATGTATTGGCGTTCCTTTTTTTTTCTTAAGGGCAATTTATATTGTCTTTGTGTTTGTATTTTTTTTTTCAACTAGAATGTGATTTAATTTTATGATGAAAACCACCCAGATGCTAAAATCACAAATATTTATATGTATACATAGAATCTTATTCTATTAGTCAGTTTATACTAAATTATGTTGCAGTAATAACATCCAAAGCTCTGATCTAGGTTCCCTTACCTGATTTATGTCTCTGATTTACCCAAATATTGACAATGATACATTCATTTCTAGGTGGCAGAAAAACAGGAGTAATAACAGCTCATGGAGGAGGTAGGCAATGGAATCAGTGCTCCACAGGTTTACGACAGTAATGGTTCATTTCCGGCTTGTGTTTGTGTCCTTCGAAGGGCAGGTGCAGCCCTGCTCCGTCTCTTTACTCCAGGATCTAGACTGAAGGGACAACCTTCAACTGGGGCATTGTGGCAGGGGCACAAGAGGATTGTCAGAATCAGATGAAGGCACTTAACGTTTTTACCTGGAAACAGCAAATATCATTTTCTCTCACATCAAATTGACCAAATCCAGACATATGGCTAAGCCTGGAGTCAGTGGGTCAGGAAAAGAAATCTTCTCACAGGGAGGACCAGCAGGCAGACAATGCATGAGAAGGGGAAACAAATAGTTTTGAATAAATAGTACAATCTGCCAGAATTCTTTATCGTGAGTTATTCACTTCCCTGTCTTTGTCAGCAAAATACATCTACACTTTTGCATTGGGATGCCAGATTAAATGCAGGCTGCCCAGCTAAATTTGAATTTTGGATAAATAATGCATAATTTTTTAGGATAAGTATGTCCAAAATATTGCACAGTGTGATATACTTATGCTTAAAAAATTGACCATTGTTTATGTGAAATTCAGTTTCATGTAGGCATCCTATATATTTTATTTACTAAATCTGGCAATCCTACTCAAGGAAAACAACCTAAAGATTCCATTCAGGTGCAGCATCAGTCCGGAATTCCATGATCTCGTGGGATTCGCTACATCAGACCCAGATGTTCGTTCTCTTGAAAGCAAAATCTGAGGAGCAAAAAGACAAGTTATCTGCACCTCCCATGCCCAGTGTATCATACTTAAACAGGATGACTAAACATTGCCACTCAGAGGGTGAAAGAATAGGAGGCACACAGAAGTCACTCGTCCACAGCAGTTCTGGAAGTGCACTGGGCAGATGTTGCATTACTACCTACTATAAGGATGAGAATGTTCCTTGATTAGGTCTTGATTCTGGACCCAGAACGATAACACCCAATCCACTGTTCTGCTTAGCTCTTGCCTCTGTCCTCTGGGGGGTCTTCACAAGCACCACCCACCAATTCAGAGATTAAGCTGGGGGTCCCAATACAATCCACACCGCTGGGGGAGGGGAAGACAGCGGAATAGAAGCAGCCCAAGGGGACGCCAATTTTTAGGAGGGGAATAAAAATTGCTGTGAGGGGTCTCTCACCTCCACTGCAGACCTCTGGGCTGATCGGGGAGCTGCTCAGAGTCTGTGCAGGGACATTGCACCAGAGAGCAGGTGCAGCAAAGATCTGGTGGCTGCCGATCCCGGGTCTCTGCAGCCGATGCCATCCTGATTGCTCTGGTGCCTGGCGCCAGGTGCACTTGGGACTCAGCTTTCTAGCAGTAGCCTTCATGTCACACCTGCCAGGCTGGGGAGGGAGCAGACAGAACAGACGCTCCCAGTGCTGTGACCTGTGACTAGGGGCCGAGCATGCCTCCTCCCCTGCATGGGATCTGAGCAGAGGAGGCACCTCAGACAACACAGGAACCACCTAGGAAGCCTTGGGTGGCTGCCTCAGTGGGTCCTAGGTGTGGGGGGAGAACCTTGGCTGACCGGCAACTATGGCCCGCTTAGGAGGTCCCTGGGCCACCGAGACAAAGCCCCGCTTACCATAAGGAACTGAGCATCAGCAGTCTCCACGCTGGCAGAACAGCCCTCCGTCTGCACAGCTCTGCCCCTGTAATCCCCAGGTCCAGCTCAGAAGCTCTCGCTGTGCCCAAGCCTGAGGCTCGGCCCCCTGCTGGGCCTGCAACATCACCCCTAAGACTCCAGGGTTGTGCCTGGGCCCCAAGACCCCACCCTTGAGTCTCCACCACTGTCACTAGGCCCCAGAACCTCTCTGTGCTCCAACCCTTCACCTGGGACCCCCAGACCTGAGCAGCCATCACTCCTGGAGCCCTTTTTATGTTATTTGCTTCTTTTCTCTGCTGCTCTTAGGATCTTTTATTTACCCTTAGCCTTTGAGAGTTTGATTACTATATGCCTTGAGGCAGTCTTATGGGTTGAATCTGCTTGATGTTTTATGAATTTATGCCTTGATATTCATATCCTTGTTTGCTTTGGAAAGTTCTCTGTTATTATTTCTTTGAATAAACTTTCTATCCTGATCTCTCTCTCTACATCTTCCTTGAGGTTAATAACTCTTAGATCGTTCCCTTTAGATATTTTTCCAGTTCTTGTAGGTGTCCTGCTTTCTTTTTTATTCTTTTTCTCCCCTGTGTATTTTCATGTAGCTTGTCTTTGAGCTCACTTGTTCTTTCTTCTGCTTGATCATTTATGCTGCTGAGATCCTCTGATGCATTTTTTCAGTTTGTCAATTGAATTTTTCATCTCCAGAATTTCTGCTTAATTTCTTTGATTATTTTGATATCTTTTTTAAATTCTCCTGATAAAATTCTAAATTTTTTATCTGTGTTATCTTGGTGTTTGTTGAATTCCTAATGATAGCTATCTTGAATTCCCTGTCAGAAATGTCACATATCTTCATCATTCCTGCATTGGTCACTGGTGACTTATTTATTCTGTGTGATGAGGTCACGTTTTTCTGGTTATTCTTTTTTTTTTTTTTTTTTGAGACAGAGTCTCACTCTGTTGCCCTGGCTAGAGTGAGTGCTGTGGCATCAGCCTAGCTCACAGCAACCTCAAACTCCTGGGCTTAACTCAATCCTACTGCCTCAGCCTCCCGAGTAGCTGGGACTACAGGCATGTGACACCATGCCTGACTAATTTTTTTCTATATATATTTTTAGCTGTCCAGATCATTTCTTTCTATTTTTAGTAGAGACAGGGTCTTACTCTTGCTCAGGTTGGTCTGGAACTCCTGACCTCAAGTGATTCTCCCGCCTCAGCCTCCAAGCATGCTAGGATTATAGGCATGAGCCACTGCACCCGGCTGAAATCTAGTTTCTTAAGCAAGACTTTAAGAGCACAAGCCATGAAGACTAAAATTGATATATGACTTAAAGAAAATTAAGGATTTCTATTCCATGACAGCAACATAGTCAGAGTTAACAGACAAATGACATATTTAGGAAAAATATGTTCAATATCTAAAATCTAATAATAACTAATATCTGGACTATATAAGTGACTCCTAAATACCAATAAGGAAATGGAGGCACTAAAATAGAATAATAGGTAAAAAATGCAATTCAGAAAAGAAAAAAGCCAAAAAGTAACAAACACATTAGTATGTGTGCTCAAACCCTTGATTAATGTTATTTTAAAACAGTGTTGCTCTACACTTTGCACTTATCAGATTGCAAAAATTATAGTTAGATAATGCCATTGCTGTCAGGGATAGGCAATATGGAAGACTCATGCACAGCTGGCAGTATTTGGCAAATTGAGCATGTGAACACTGATCCAGGAATTTTATTGTTTGGTGAATACCCAGAGAAATTCTCACACATGTAAGTATGAGTATGTGTGTGTATAAAATATATATATATATATATATGTAAAATACAGTGGATTTGGCTAGTGAGGAATGAGAGAAAATCTGGTTTTTTATTCCAAGGGAAATAGATCAGAAAAATTTAGTGAAGAGCATTGTTGACTACTGTCAATATTCATAGGCAATATAAATATTTTTTTAATTTGAGTATAAAAATAAATATAAATTATGAGATCTATTGTACAATGCAATAAACTAAAAATACATCTAAATAATAGTATATATGTTAAAAAACACACAATAAAAGAATCCTCATCAAATCCATTAGAAGAGCTACACACAGCAAGAAAATAAAAGAGAAGAATGGAGAATAAGTAACAAATAAATGTGACTATTGACTAGTGAAGTATCAAAAATATGAAAGAATATTTATCTGAGTGAATTTCCTTCCCCTAAAAGTTGAGTCTCATGACTCTGTACCCAAAATGCATTCCAGTGAAGAAAATGGAGACTTTAGGGATCTGCACCTGAGTTTCACCTAATAGAATTGATGTTTTTCTTTAGGATTATAGTCTTCAATAATCAATAATGAAGATTGATATTGTGTAAAACTTTGAATTTTCTTTCTTTCATTCTTTTTTATAATTTAACATTTTTAGCAGTACAATTGGTTACAGCAATGGTTTTTTTATATTTATAAATAAAAATTACTAATGCACTTTTTGTCAAATAAAGGTGGGAGGAAAAGCAATATAATGTTTTGGTCCCAGAGTATCTGCCTATGAAATTCTGGTTAGATGTGGGCAAATCCTCCCAGAAGAATATTTGGGAAAAAACATTTTTTTTTTCTTTTGAGACAGAGTTTTGCTGTTGCCCAAGCTAGACTCAGCCTAAGCTCACAGCAACCTTCAACTCCTGGGCTCAAGCAATCCTCCTGCCTCAGACTCCTGAGTAGCTGTGACAACAGGCACACACCACCACACATGACTAATTTTTCTGGTTTTAGTAGAGACGGGGTCTTGCTCTTGCTCAGACTGATCTCAAACTCCTGACCTCAAGCAATCCTCCTGCCTCAGCCTCCCGAGTAGCTGTGACAAAAGGAACACGCCACCACACATGGCTCATTTTTCTGTTTTTAGTAGAGACGGGGTCTTGCTCTTGCTCAGACTGATCTTGAACTCCTGACCTCAAGCAATCCTCCCGCCTTGGCTTTTCAGAGTGCTAGGATTACAGGTGTGAGCCACCATGCTCTACCAGAGAAATCTTAATAAAATTTGTATGACATAGAACTGAGAATTGATTTTTGCATAAGCATCATGCACCAAATAGAGCAAAAAAGAGCTCAGCAATCCTGTACCTATTGTGATAGCACTAGTGAATAAAACCCAAAAGCTTTAAAGGTAAAATAAACATAGACACTAAAAGAAAAGGAGGTAAATAGTACTGTTTTTTCCAGTTATTGGAAAATCTCTTGATGCTTATTTTGTTAATGCTATTTGGGAAGGAATGGTATTTATTTATAAGGTAACTCACAACTAGTGATCATTGAAAAGACTCTATAAGTAGATAGAGGCCATAACCAGGTAACAACAAAATTCAGACAGTATTCTGTTAAAGACAATATTTAAAAAGTACTAGCAGAAAACGCATGCATCCTTGCCAATGATCAGAAGAGTACGCCATTGATCTTAGATACTTTCTAAATGGAAGGCATTATTCTATTGCCAGTGTGACTACAAATTTTTGTGAGTAGATACTCTCACATTCTTCTATTATAACCAACTAGTTTCAGTGGGTAAAGGTGGAAGTTTAGCAAATGTACACTGAGAGAGCAAACCTTTTAGTCCCTCCTGAACTAACAAATAGCATACTCTTTTCAAAACAATAGGAATGTTAAGAAAATAGGAAAATCTAGATCATCAATGTGAGAATAAGAGGTCACCCAGAATTTGGTATTATTTATACAAATCATGCATTCTACCATCTTTAGTGCTCTGTGTAACCTAGCATTGGGGGTGGCAAGAAATCACGCAGAAGACAGTTACCATATGTGTGTTGGACAATCAGTAAAGTTTAGTACTATCCCCCCTTGAGCAACCTCCTTCCAAAAAAGGAGGCATTAAAGTAAAAAAAAGAAAAGGAAGAAAAGGAATAAAATCTAAACCAGGTAAAATTGTTTAGACGACTACTGAAAAAATGGAATTAAAAATAAAAGAAAGAAAATTGATGAAATTTCTACTACAGAACTGGTAGCACATTATCAATGGCTGACAGGTTGAAAAACAGTTTCAACTCCAGCCACAATGTATATTCCACATATTTTAGCTTGGTTGAATTAAAATTTAATTATAAGAATCACGAATGAAACATAAAATAGTTGATGAGGGGTTAAATTCCCCTTCTTGGTTAAATGGAAAAGAATCTGAAACTGATTTACTGAAGGGCAGCGATCTTCTAGCACAACCCCTGACAGGAGGAGCCCAGGGCTTAGGCAGTGATGTAGGAGACTTGCTTACAAGGAATATGAGAAGTTCTGGCGAAGCACTGTCGTTGCTGCTGCTGGGGAGGGGCCCCCACCTCTCTGCCTCACACCCGGAGCTCGGGTTCCAGGCGCAGCGCCCGCACCCAGAGGCAGGAGGAGTCGGAGGTCAAGGCCTGGGCGGTGCCCATGGTGTGTAGACTGGACAGCAGTCCTGAGCTCTGCACTGAGGGTTTCTCACAGCGCCTTGCCCGGCCCCCGCCCCCCACCTCCAGCGCCCGGGCCAGCCCCCTGCTGAAGGAATCTCTTGCTCTGCTGTGCTGCACCTGGCAGCCCTCAACCGCGTCCCCAGTCCCCGAAAGTGGCCCACTCCAGACATAAGTGCCTGCGTTCCTGCATGCCTTTGCTGCCCTGGTCACGGCCTCAGCAGGAACAACAGCTGCGTCCCCCTAGGCCTAGCAAAGCACATGTCACTGTTGTCTCACAGGCCTGGTTCCCACCTGACTGGCTCACACCAGGTGCTCGGGTTCCAGGCGCAGCACCAGCGCCATGCAGGGGCAGTGTTCGCTGTTCCCCCTCCATACAGCAGCCTGGTCATCGCAGGACACCAGCCCATCATGAGCTGCTCAGGCAAGAGTTGAACACGCGATTTCTGGTGCAGAGCCCAGCAGCCCGGCGTCTTCCTGGCCTGGGGATTCTGCTGCGACCCGTGTTCCATCGGGACCAGCACACACCAGCACCCACACGCCTTCACCCTCTTCCTCGTGGGGCTGTCCTGAAGGCCGCTCATGCAGTCTGCCCAACACCCACGCTTTGACAAGTCTGCAGTGCAGCCGGACAGCCCCTACTGCAGACATTTCAACTCCTCCCCTCCTTCCATCCCTGGACTGCCCACTCTGCTCCAAAATGTCCACAGGGATAGCAGGACAGTCACTACTGTTTTCGTGGGAAATACTGGATGTTCAGTAACATTTGTTCTCCCATGTTGTGCCAAAGACAAACAGCCAAATAATTATCAGATTTCTCATTTGTCTCCCTAACTTCTTATTTATACTTTTCTGTTAGCAAAAATATAGGAGCGTACATCTTATAGCATGCACTAATATTATTCCTATTTTACCTACATCACGATGCTAACCAAATTATGTCCGTTTTAGATATATACCCCCAAACCACTTTAATAGAATAAAAGAAACAAAATAGAAACAGAAATTCCAGCAGAATATGGAATAATTTGAAATACTACAAAATGGACCACACAACAGTTCTTCGTCTGTAAGTTGGTGTAGAAGCTCGTTTCTCCATTTAGTGACTTGGGGAGTTTCTGGGCCAAGTGATACCAGTTTTTCTACAGTTTGAGTTTCAGAATTATCATCACCTCCAGGAGTTAACTACAGCTCCAAGAAGGAGACTGGTGGAGATAGTAGAGAAATAGCAAGGTGACCCACACAGGTCCTGTGGGAAGGACATGGTATAAGAGAGGGTTTAGGCATGTTAGAAGCTGGGAATAAAAGAGAACTTCCTTTAAAGCCTACAGCAACATCATATTTCATGGTGAAATATCGAAGGCTTGAATTTGAGAACAAAACAAAGATGTCCACTATACCATTTGTATTCAACATTATACTGAAAGTACTAGCCAATGCAATAATGCAATAAAGGAAAATAAAAGGTATAAAGATTAAAAATATTAGTAGATGATGATTGTGTACATAGAAAACCTAAGTGAATCTATTAGAATTAGTATATGTATTTAGTTAGGCCACCCATTACCAAGTCAGTACACTAAAATAAATTGTATTTCTATATAGAAGAAAGAATTAGAAAAATGGTATCTACAACATTTACAAACATCAGATATCTAGGAGTAAATCTTACAAAAGGAGTCTTGTATCCCTATACACCCAACATCGCTGAGAACAATGAAGAACTCAGTATTTATGAGTTAGAAGAACCAATATGGCTAAGATTAATAACAATGAACAAATCTGTATATAGATTCAATGTAATCACAATTACAATCCAAGCAGGATTTGTATGTGTGTATAAATTAACAATTTGATTCTAAAATTTCTATGACAGAGCAAAAGTCCAAGAAAGCCTAAACAATCTTGGAGAAGAAAAAGATCAGAAGACTTCTACTACCAGGTAGTAAGATTTATTGTAAAAGTACTGAAATTAGAACAGAGTGATATGGAATAAAGGTGGGCATAAATATCAATAAAACAGAATGGAGAACCCACAAGTAGACCTACTACACCTGCCTGTCCACAAAGGTGACACGGCCAGACAGAGGCTGAGCCAACTGGATATTCATGGGGGAAGCGGGAATGAACAGTGACCCACTGACCCCTACCTCACTCCATACATAACCTCAATCCTAGCAGGTTGTGGACCTAAATGTGAAAAGTGAAATTACAAAGATTGTAAAAGAAAACACAGAATATTGTCTCCTGGACAATGGAGCGGGCAAAGATCTTTTAAAATAAGACACAAAATACACTAAACATATAAGAAAAGATTGACAATTAGGCTTCCCTAAACTTAAGAAGTTCTGTTAATTAAAAGGAATTCTTAAATGACTGACAAGGCCAGCCAGTATTTATAATACATCTATCTGACAAAGCGCTGGTATCCAGAATACACAAAGAATTCCTACAAGTCAATAAGATGCACAGCCCAAGTTAACAATGGCCAATAGATCTGGAACAGGCACTCCATGAAAGAGGAGCTCCGAATGGCCAAGGATCACTTGAAAAAGGGCTCAACATCATCAGTTGTCAGGGAAATGCAAATTCAAACCAGAATGACATGCACATGCACACCCAGCAGAGTACCCCAAAGGACAATGACAATGACAACGACAACAGCAACTGCATGGACAGGGAATGACTGAAACTCTTATCCCCGACTAGTAGTTTGGTAATATCTTCTGAAACTAAATATATGCCTACCCTGCAACCTAACAATTTTATTCTTGGTAGTATTTACCAATGAAAATGAAGGCCATGTCTGACAAAAGGCAAGTTCAAGAATTTACTAAGATAGAGGAAAATGCAGGGCTGTCCACAGCGCCACAGGGCCCTTTCACACCAACACATTTAATTTTCCACAGTTTCCCAAGAGGGACGTTGACCAGTGGGGATCGCAGGAGGAGCAGGAACCAGCGCCCCCACATGCACACACCACCCCCAAAGGGCCTCCAGCCCTAGTCAGTCCTGGACAAGGTGCCTGCATTCTGCAGACTCGGCGATTTGGGCCACCCCTGTTCACGTATTTCCTTACAGCTGACTACAGACCGCTAGGACAGCCCACCTGAACTGCCACTTAGCTCTAAGGGGATGCAGGCCATACAGAATACTATCTTCTCTGCTGTCCCCATCTGGCAAAATGAACAAGAGCCTCTTCCTCTCAGACTCCATGCTGGCCTCCAGCAGTTTTTCCTTCCTGCCTCTGGTCCCTAGGAGGTGAGATGGGTGGTGGTTTTGAGCAAAGGTGGGGAAGGCATGGCAGCGGGGAAGGTAGGGTGACAGGGGTTCTCAGTCCTGAGTTGGGGGACAGATCTGAGGTTGGGAGACAGGTGTGGGGATTGGGGAGGGCAGGTGTGGGTTTGGGGGGTCTGCACAGGTCTGGGGTTAAAGAGGAGAGCTCTGGGGTTCTGAGGGCAGAGGGAGGTGGGCAGTTGTGGAATCCCATCCAGGAAGAGGGGGGAGGTCAGGGAGAGCAGGTCTGGATTTCAAAGGGCAGGTGGCTGGAGGTGGGCAGTGTGTGTGATGGGAAGTTCTGGGGCTCTGATGGGGGCAGATCTGGGGTTCCCAGGCAGAGTGATGTAGAATTCTGGGGGCAGGAGCAGGTAAGGTGGGAAGGTCTGGATTTCCAGTGGGAGCGAGGGTGGGTCAGGGGTTCGAGGGCGGGGTTGAAGAATGGAGATGTTGTCTGCGACCTGGAGAGGGGGACAGTCTGTGGATTCCGAGAGCCGGGGACTGGTGCTCACCCAGGACAGGCCCGCTGGCGCGCGCCGCGACCCCGCCCCCAGCTCACCGCCACTTGGCGTCCTGCGGTTGCCCAGGACAACCGGCCAGCTGTGCCGCACTGTGAGGTCACAGAGTGCAGGCAACGCGGCGGGGGCGCTCCTCACGGAGGCCAGCAAGGGTCAGAGAGATTCGCGGGTGCCTGGGAGGTGGCCGAGAGCGCGGGGGTTACTCGCGCTGTGTCAGGGGCTGGGGTGGGGGTGACTGCAGGCGGGGGACGCTGGTCCTCACAGGCCACGGTCGGTGGCCTTCCGGCTGAGCCCCAGGTCCACGTTTAAGTCCCGGGTTGCGGTCAGAGGCGGGGCCGGAGCAGGTGCTGGGGCTGGCGCCTGGGTGCGGGACCACGCGGGCCAGGGTATCAGAGAGGGAGGGTCTGCGTGTGGCCGCCACGTCCTCGGCCCGGGCCAGGCGCTCTGGCCCCGCGCCTCGGCTTGTCCGAGTCACAAGGACCGCTCTGGCGCTCAGACCTCCTCCAAGTAACAAGAGGGGGCAGGTCACACCCGGCCCCTCTCACCTCACCCCACCATCCCGCCGGGCCTGGCCTACTCGCCCCAACCCCGGGGCTGTCTCCAACTGTCGCTCCCATTGCCCCTCCCCGCCAAAGACGACGCCTCTGCCCTGGCCCCGACACCAGGCTGGAGCTGGGGGGATGGGCACGTGGGGCAGGAGCAGGGCTTCCCCGCAGCCTGGGAACTGGGTGTCCTCTCGCGGGTTGGGGGAATCTCCTTGTTGGCTGGGGACGATGAAGTGGACGGCTCAGCTCCTCGGTCCAACGGAGGAAGCTTGAGTGGCCTTGGCCGCCTCAGGCTAACTTGTCAGCGACCGGCGCCGCACCCCCCAGTGTTCTGAGCCCCTTGCACCTGTGCAGCCAGCGTCCCATGCCACCCGGACACCACCATTCATAGTAGTTTGCCTGCGTCTTTGTCCCGCCTCTGGCCTGGCATTTTGGCGGAGTTGGGGTATAGTTTTCATTGGTTTTTTTTATTATGTTTAAATGGCATCAGAATTTTATGGTTCCTAAAATTTTTAATGTTAACACTAATGAGGCCGGGCGCGGTGCCTCACGCCTGTAATCCCAGCACTCTGGGAGGCCGAGGTGGGTGGATCGTTTGAGCTCAGGAGTTTTGAGACCAGCCTGAGCAAGAGCGAGACCCCGTCTCTACTAAAAATAGAAAAGAAATTAGCTGGACAAGTAACAATATATAGAAAAAATTAGCCGGGCATTGTGGCGCGTGCCTGTAGTCCCAGCTACTCAGGAGGCTGAGGCAGGAGGATCGCTTGAGCCCAGGAGTTTGAGGTTGCTGTGAGCTAGGCTGACGCCATAGCACTCTAGCCCAGGCAACAGAACAAGACTCTGCCTCCAAAATAAATAAATAAATAAATAAAATATAGTAAGTGTGTATTTCTCAACTTAATATATGTATATTAAGTTCAGAAATAAAAATTGTATATATTTATGTTCTACAACATGATGATTTTTTTTGTTGTTGTTTTTGAGACAGTCTCGCTTTGTTGCCCAGGCTAGAGTGCCGTGGCATCAGCCTAGCTCCCAGCAACCTCAAACTCCTGGGCTTAAGCAATCCTTCTGCCTCAGCCCCCCGAGTAGCTGGGACTACAGGCATGCACCACCATGCCCAGCTAATCTGTGTCCTGAGACTTTACTGAATTCACTTATGAATTCCAGAAGTCTCTTGGTTGAATCCTTTGGATTGTCTAGATATAATAGTGCATCAGCAGCAAAGAGTGAGAGTTTGATCTTCTCTGCTCCCCATTTGAACACCCTTAATTCCCCTCTCTTGTCTGATTGCTCTGACAAGGACTTCTAGCACTATGTTGAATAGAAGTGGAGATAGTGGGCAACCTTGTCTGGTTCCAGTTCTAAGTGGGAATGCTTTCAATTTTTCCTTGTTCAGTATGAAATTGGCTGTGGGCTTATTGTATATGGCTTTAATAATTTTAAGGTAGGTCCCATTTATGGCTATTTTGTTAAGAGTTTTTACTATAGAAGTGTGCTGGATTTTGCTAAATGCTTTTTCTGTGTCTATTGAGAGAATTATATGGTCTTTGTTCTTGCTTTTAGTTATGTGGTGAATTGCATTTATAGATTTGCGTATGTTGAACCAGCCTTGTATCTTGGAGATAAAGCCCACCTGTCGTGATAAATAATTTTTTTGATCTGCTGTTGGATTTGGTTTGCTAAGATTTTGTTGAGGATTTTTTGCATCTATATTCATGAGGGAGATTGGTCTGTGATTTTCTTTTTCTGTTGTGTCCTTTCTTGGCTTTGGTATCAAGGTGATATTGGCTTTGCAGTCATCTTTTAGTTCACCAGAATGTTTTAATATTTATCAAACAAAATGTGAGTGAGAATGTGGAGGGTTAAAATACTGTAATTGTGCTGAAAGGTAAAAGACATTCTCTTGAAAAAAGTGAACAAAGGAAGTTTGCTGGGTCAAAGAAAACCATCTGATAAGGTCAAGTATGACTTTAGCAGAGACCTACAATCCTTACCAAGGTTTTAAGTACACTATTTCAGGAAAAAGGACATGAAACACATGTTCTTATGGAATGAATACATAATAGACAATGTCAAGAAATACTTAAATGGTGCTCTGGTCCCCTTCTTTGCTTACACAAACTAGGTACGTCCTTTTTGATGGAAGTGAGATGTTATTAAGCAGGGAGTAACATTTGTAGTCCTTCAAGCATGCAGGGATGGGTAAACATCATCCATTTGCTCCTTATTTCTCTTTTCTGCCTTTTAAAATAGAAGATTGGAAATGAAAATTCTTACTTTATTTTTTTGCATCTAGTTGTGACCTGAGGAACAAGTCTCATCAATGAGATGCATCAGGACATCAGGTGTCCCTCTGAAAGATGGTCTTGTCTTAGTGAAAGGACCAGATGTCTTGACTGAATTCTTACCACTTTACTCTGATCTTTAAGATGAACATTTTGTTTGGAGATTGACATGAACATGTTATCATGAGGGAAAGGCAAGGGAAATCATTCATTCTGACTTTGATAAACTAGAGAATTAAATTCAGGGATTCACCTTCCTTTGAATGTCTTGCTTGGTGGGTAGGTGGGAAAGCATTCTTATATAAGTCTTTGTTGGTTGTATTTTCTACCTTTTCTTCTAAAATTTTATTCTAATTGATACAATTATAAGTGTTAGGGGAAAGAGAAAAACAATTTAATTTTACAAGTGGAGGCTATATTTGAAGAAAATATACTTATTAAATTCATGAGTCCAAACTTTGTTCACATAAAAATTTTCAGTTTCTGATTCAGTACAATTTAGTGTATATGAGTTTTGGCTTGGGACTCAGACCACCTTATTTTTTAATAATAATTTTGCTCTTTACCAGCTGTGACATTGAAAATTGCTTACATTCTTGCTTCTTTAATAAAAGAATATTAATACTTACCTTAGAAGGCAAATGATATATGAATGTACATAACTTATTTATAATTTTATTTGGATTAAAACCTAAAATATTTTAAAATATAAATAAAACACTATGTATGCATATATAAGCATTAATGACAAACATTTATAGATTCTATGTATTTTTCATCTAAGGATGAGGTTAAGTGCCAAAATTATTCCATTTCCACAAAACCTGTTACTCTGTGAACTTTTGGCTACCAGTCAAAGGTGGTTATCCACCCCAAGTTCAGATTGAACATAAAAAGTGAGAAAAACATGTATTGTGAAAAAATAGCAAATGAGAACTATTTAAAAAATGTACCCAGTCTAATATTTTATAAGTACTTAATTATCCAGCTATATAAATAATAAGATTACTTTTCTGTATAAAAATTGATCAGTATACATAAAAATCTTTTAAGTATTGAGGAATTGCTAAATCTTTCAGTTCTGGCCTCTGCAGTCCCATAATCCCATATCAATACATAGAAATCTTCAGTTTCAAAAAAAATGCATCCTGTCTTTTTTGAGATACTTTTTAAAGTGCTGCAATTTAGATTACTTTAAGAAAGTTTGTATGTGATTATTCATCCAAAAATTTGATTTAGTCTTACTTTCTGTCTTGCTTTATTTGTCATTCTGGATACCTAGATGAAAGGCAGGTCTTATCTTTGAAAAATTCAATCTTGTATAACAGATTTAAGAAACAGAAATGGATTATACTATGATATTTCTGTAAGACAATTAAAATCTTACTGTGTGCTTAGAAAATGATAGACAATCTAAATATTTCACAAATATTTACTCAATTATTTCTCAATAGAAACCTAGGGAATGGATAATCATAATATCATTATTTTAAGATAGAAACTGGGAAAGAGATAGTTTCAATAACTTGCCCAAGATCATAGAGAAAGAACCTAATAGAATGAAAATTTGAACTCTAAGCGATGATTTCAACACTGCAGAAACTAATCTCTTAATTAACACTATGCACACAGAATGACACAGGTAAGCATCAGATACCTATAATCACATATGAAAGGACACATACTTCAAACACTGGGCATCAGGGGTCTCTTTTGGAGACTAACATAGAAGCTGTGGTTGAAAGGACAGCTAAATAAAGAAGAGAAGAGAGGAAGTCATTACAGGCCGAGAGACACTGTGGCCCAGGTTAATGAATCTTAAAAGAATTTAGAATATAAGAAATATTCCATATGTTATTAATAGTACAAAACAAGAAAATAAACTATAGGTTCTGGAAATGAGAGTTCTCAGCTGCATCCATTCTTCTCTGAACTATGCTAATTATTTATCTATTTTTAGTGTTTATTTAACTAAAATTTAAAACTAAGTTTTTATATTAGCTTGAATGGGTATGCTTACAGATATTTCCAATTTGGAAGTCTTTTGAATTGAATATAATAAAAATGGTGCTTGTGAAATGTAGTTTAATATAGTAGCCATAATTCCCAACCTTGTACCTATTTTACTGACAGATAGATTGATTGAGTTCCAGTCCACTTTCTATTTAAATAACCTAAGCAGCAGCCTTGGCACAGCAGAGGGAAACTAGGCTGGGATGTGAGAAAGGTTGCAGCAGCATGGCCTGATGGGGGGAAGAGTGAGCAGTGACTGGGTCACAGTGGACTCCCCAAACCCCTAAGTCAGGTTCAATGGTCGTAGCCACGGGACTGGGGTCACCATAGAGAAGCCATCAAGCAGTGATGTCTTCTCAAGTCCCCAAAAAACCTCAGGGATGGGAGCTAAGTCAGCTCACTCAAGTGGCTAGGCCAGGGCACCCCAGTCATGGGTCACGGGGCTGAAAGGTGTGCTAGGCAGCCCCAGCAGTTGGCAGTAGCAGCTGCGGTTGGCACTTCAGGGTTGCAGATGACACCAGGCAAATTCTTGCTGGGCCTCCTGAAAGCCAGTACCTGTGCAGCGGTACAAGGAGTGGATCCGCTTTAGCATCACGAGCCCCAGCACAGCGAAGCCAGCGAAGAGCAAGGCAGCCCGCAGCACGCACACAGGTAGGCCACCTGGGCCTTCGCACCCTGGGAGCGGAGATCCAGCCGCTGGAGCCCCAACCTGGGATAGCAACGGCCTGGAGGACAAAGAGCACATCCTGGAGGAAGAAAAGGAAGGAGAAAACGAAGAAATTGAATGAACAGTCACTCGGGAAAGCCTTATTTATGGGGCAGTACCAGCAGAGGGAGGAGCCGGGAGGGAAAAGGAGGAGCCAGAGGAGAGAAAGCCCGAAGCCCAAGCCATTGCTGGTCTCCACACAGGAGCTGGCCGTGCAGGCGAGGAAGTTCGTAAGAGCCACAGTGCTGCACATCCAGAGGTAGAATATGGTAGATACGGCCTTCTGAAATTCTTGGGGGATCTCCGTGGAGATGTTCTGGAAAAAGCAGGGTGAACTCAGCAAAAAGAAGGCAGAGCGGGCCAATTGTTCTGTAAAGCAGGGGCGCCCCCGGGGCAGCACGCTGCAGCTCTCGCTCTCTGCGGTGGGCTCCTCTGCCTTCCAGGTGAGCTCCTCCTGTTTCCCTAGCAGCTCAGCGGTGGCTGCTGCAGCTGAGGCCCGAGTATTGTAAGGGCCACAGTTCTTGGGTTCTGTGGGCCTGAGCTTTCTCCAGGGCTGCAAGGAGGGACCTGAGGGTGGAGGCGATGGGGTGTGGGCAGGAGGCTCAGAGGCTGATGATGGCTCCCGGGTCTCAGAAGGGTTGTAGATGCCCAACGCGGCGTAGTGAGGGCTGAGTCGGTGCTGGATCCCAGCTGGGTCCCTAAAGGGATTGTCAAGTTCTCCAGGCTCGGCCAACGGTTTCCGCCATCTCTGTGCTGAGCCACTTTAGCAGCTGCGGCCTCTGCCGCCCCCTGCCCTGCACGCCGCTGCCGAGGCAGTGGACAGGCGGTGGCACGCAGACCTCCTTCCGCCCTGTCTGGGTCCTCCCCGCTTCTCTGCGCCTATGGTATTTACTTCAAATGCACAAACAAAGAAAAAAGCATCTTTGAAAATAAAATGGCATATTGAGTATTTTGTTTTCAGGAATTCATAAAGTTATATACAAATATTGATGTGACTATTTAAATAAGTAATTAAATAAAATAATGTCAATAAAGATTATCTCCCCAAATTCATAACAATCTATATTATATCTTTATATATTTGTATTATAAATTTACATTAACAAATTGGAATAAAACAAGTTTATAAAATTCAACAAAACCTCCTTGGGTAAAATGTGTGTTATTTTAATTCCATGTAAAATGCTATTTGAAACCGTGCAAACTTCGTGTAGTAAATAAATTGGCATGTAGTTATAATAGGGTTTTTGCAGTGGAATCTGTTGTTAAAATGGCATTGCATCTAAAACTATATGTTCTCTACTTAGGCATTTATCTCCTGACATTGCTTTTGTGCATATAAACATTAAAAAATATAGCAGTTCTATTGTAGTTAAAAATAAGTTAGGGCCTATGGCAAAGATTAGGTGTGCATATATAATCAGGAAGATCAAAACCTTTCAACTCTTCAATTCCTGCTGCAAAATTATCAGTTCAATCTTTAAAAATTATTTTTATGTAGTTTTAAAATTCTGCATTGTCATTAGCTGATTATAAAAGGGTAACGGATAAAATATTTTAAATTAATTGTAAGGTTTGAGGGGGCTAATATTTGATGTCAGCATACATACCCCACACACACACACAGGCAAACACCCCTTAAGTCCAAAGAAAATAGGGCAGATATTTGTTTTGATTTTTCTGTTTGTTTGTTTTCCTCATTCTTGGATTGTTGGCATAGCTTTCCTAGCTAACTTACTGTTAAACAAAAAACAGCATTGATTCAATGATTTTAATGTCATTTCTTTTTTTTCTTTTTTTTTTTTTTTTTTGAGACAGAGTCTCACTCTGATGCCCAGGCTAGTGGCGTCAGCCTAGCTCACAGCAACCTCAAACTCCTGAGCTCAAGCGATCCTCCTGTCTCAGCCTCCCGAGTAGCTGGGACTACAGGCATGCGCCACCATGCCCGGCTAATTTTTTCTATATATATTTTTAGCTGTCCATATAATTTCTTTCTATTTTTAGTAGAGGTGGGGTCTCGCTCATTGCTCAGGCTGGTCTCGAACTCCTGAACTCAAACGATCCGCCCACCTCGGCCTCCCAGAGTGCTAGGATTACAGGCGTGAGCCACCGCGCCCGGCCTTTAATGTCATTTCTTTATCTGTATCATATGGAGTACTTGATTTTTAAGTCCTTTTTGCTTTTCTTTTTGCTCATACTTTCTTGTTATATTTAGTTTCATCCATGAAGCCATTTTTCCTCTTGATTAACTGATGATATATTTGCTGAACCTGCTGCTTTTCACATTGATATGTGAATAAAAGTATGTGTTCCCACATGCACGTGAGAATATCACAAATATCATTTGTCTTCTGACATATATGGGATAGCTCCCTTAAAGAAAAAAATGTGTGTGTGGGTACATATATATTTCATTTGTGGATATGTTGCTCTAATCCTTTGTCTTCATATGGTATATATTTATATATAAAATGTATAAATTTATAAAAATGTCTGAAAAAAGTTATTTTCAGCTATTTCTTTTGACCTCTATGAGATAGCATTTTATGAAAAATACTATGAGATTGATCATATTGAAATAGCAATGAAGAAGGGAGGGAATCAATGTGATTAGATTACTTGACCCCAAATGGGAAAAAACATGATAAAAGAAGGAGTTACGGAACACCGAGAAGAAGAAAGAACAAATAGAACGGAAATGTGAGTATGTACAATCCACTGCCCTTTTCTTCATGAGTTTATATATCATATGTGTTAACTGAAACAATAATTATAGCACCATCTGATACTTAAGACAATGATATTGTATTATAAAATGAGGAAGATAAAAAATCTAAATGGAAGTGAGGTTTCCACACATCACTCAAAGTGGTAAAATATGTACGTATATTGTAATACCCAGAGAAAATACTGTGAAAACTATTCAAAGAAATATACAGTGGTCCCTCAGTATCCATGGGGGATTGGGTCCAAGACCTTCCTCATATACCACAATCTGCAAACGCTCAAGTCCCTGATATAAAATGGCATGGTATTTGCATTTAACCTACTCTCATCTTCCTGTGTAATTTATATTATCTCTAAATTACTTGTAATACCTAATACAATGTAAATGCTATGTAAATAATTATTAAACTATATTGTTTAGGAAATAATGACCAAAAAAGTCTGTATGCTCAGTACAGACAAAAATTTTCAATCCATGCTTGGTTGAATTTGTGGATGCAGAACCCACAAATATGGAGGGTCGACTGTATTCACAAATGCCATAAATCAATGAAGACATAATCCTAAAAAAAGTGCACGTAATCCTCAGTAAAACAAGAGAAACAGAAGTATGAGATCCAGAGTTAACAAATATAAAACAAATAAGAAAATGGCAGACTTAAGCACTAATACATCAATTGTTACTTTAAATCTAAATGGTCGAAATACACTATTCAGGTGGCATTAGCAAAGTAGATTTTAGAAAATGACAAAACTGTTGCTTAGAAGAATTTTACTTCAAACTTAATGGCAAATGTGCCTTAGAAGTAAAAGAATGGAAAAAGATGCAAATATTATTTATAAAAATTTGAGCATGATTATATCAATATTTAATAAAGTAGACTTCAAAATTACTATAGATGAAGATGTACATTATATAATAATAAAAATATCAATGCATAAGAAAGGCAAAACAATCCTGAATGTGTACATCCTTAAGAAAAAAGATCTACAGAACATATATAGCAAAAGCTGATAGAGCTGAAAGGAGAAATAAAAAGGAGTCCATAATTATAGTTAGGCGACTTCAACAAACCCCATCAGAAACTGATAGAACTAGTAGACAGAAATCCCTGAAAGACCTAGAAGAGTCAAATCACACAATCAACAAATAAGACCTAATTTACATATATAAAAAACCATTCAATAACAGTAGATTTTTTTTAACAGCCCATGTATTATGGGTTGAATTGTGACACCCTCTCCCAGGAAATAAAAATGTAAAAAGAGGCCGGGCGCGGTGGCTCACGCCTGTAATCCTAGCACTCTGGGAGGCCGAGGTGGGCGGATCGTTTGAGCTCAGGAGTTCGAGACCAGCCTGAGCAAGAGCGAGACCCCATCTCTACTAAAAATGGAAAGAAATTATATGGACAGCTAAAAATATATATAGAAAAAATTAGCCGGACATGGTGGCGCATGCCTGTAGTCCCAGCTACTCGGGAGGCTGAGACAGGAGGATCGCTTGAGCTCAGGAGTTTGAGGTTGCTGTGAGCTAGGCTGACGCCACGGCACTCACTCTAGCCTGGGCAACAGAGTGAGACTCTGTCTCAAAAAAAAAAAAAAAAAAATGTAAAAAGATATGCTGTACCTCTAACCCCAAGTACTGCAGAAATAGAGTCACTGTAGGTGAAATTAATTAAGATGAGGTCATACTGGAGTAGGATGGTCCCCTAATTCAATATGATTAGTATCATTATAAGAGGAGAAGAGACACAGACAGAAACACAGAAGGAATGCCATATAAAGACAAAGGATTAGAGCAACACACCCACAAACCAAGACAGCCAAAGGTTGTTGACAAACCACCAGAAACCAGGAAGACTCAAGAAAGGATTCCCTCGCAGATTTCAAAGGAAGCATGGTCCTGCCAATGCTAATTTGAGACTTCTAGCCCACAGAACTGAGGGACAATACATTTCTGATGTTTTGAGACACCTAGTTTTGTGATATTTGGGACCTAATTATTATTAGGAAATGAATGCGCCTTGAAACATTCAACAACATAGAACATACCGTGGGTCTTAAAACAAACCTTATAAAACAAATGTAAAAGAATTTAAGGAATACAAAGGGTCTTCTCTGATCAAAATGGAATCAAGCTATAAATCAATTATGGAAAGACAGTTGGAAAATTTTAACCCCATGGGAATTTAAAAAAGTACACTTTTAAATAATTTATACAAACTAAAAAACACATCTGAATGAAAATCAAAACAAGACAAAAATATGTGAGATTTATTTAAAGCAGTACCAAGTGGGAACTTTAGAGCACTAAAGGTTTACATCAGAAATGAGATGAGTTCTCAAATCAATGCCTTAAGTTCTTTAAAAAATTAGAAAAAGAAAATTGTAATAAACCCAAAGTAAGCAGAAGGAAGGAAACATTAAAGATAAGCTCAGAATGTAAGGAAAATTGAAAATAGAAAAGCAATTGAGAAAATAAGCAAAAAGATGAATGTTCAAAATAACCCCAGGGCAAGGGGTGGAAGGTTTGGAGGCTGGAAATGAGTTCCCAGATTATAGCTTCTATCTTTTTTCCAAAAAGAAGCAGGGAGATCCTTGCTGGGAGAGAAGAGAATGGGAATGGGGGCTGGAGATTACTGGTTGCATTTGAAATACCACTGAGGAGAGGGGGCAGGGAGTGCAGGGAAACAGGACTGTTGGGCTGGGTGAGAGCCCAGCTGGGGGTGGCGCTCATGAGTCTGCAGTAGCCCTAACCCGCCCCAAAGCAACATGGCTACAGGGTTCTTCCAGGCAGGGATGGAAGAGGTGTCCCCTCCTCACAACAGAACCACCCCTGGCTTCCATGCTGTCCCCTTACCCTTCCTGTATCCCCAACTTCCCTCTCCTCTGGTCCCTCCTTCCACGTGCCAAAGGACCCGAATCTCCCCCAACTTAAAATAAGAAAACACCAACCAAGGCGCCTGTGCAGCCTCCAGCTGTGGCCCTAACTCACTCTCTCCCGCCAAACTTCTTGATGGAGAATCTGCACTTTGCTCCCTTCCTCGCTGCCTTCCATTCCTGCTTGACGCGAGCCAAGGCTGCTGCAGCCAAGCTGCTCCCACTGAGACCAGAGTCCTCTGGCCACTCCCCTGAGTGACACTTCCTCCTCATCCCTCATCCAAGAGGGCTCAGCCCCCCTTCAGCAGCTGATTGCATGGACCACTCCCTCTTTCTGGAAACCTGACATCTCAACTGTCCACCTGCACCCAAACTCCACTTGTCCCAAACAGAACCCCAATCTTTTCCCCAAACCTGCTCTCCCTCCAGTGTTCCCCTCTCTCTAGGAAATGGCACCTTGACCCGCCCCGTCCCTCAGGCTGGAGACCTAGGTGTCACTGTTAACAAGTCCCTCTTTCCATCATTGACTCCATCCTCTCGCCTGGCCAGGCCACTTTCGCAACATCTCCTGCACGTGGCCACCTCTTTTCTTCTGCTCTGCCATTTGCCTAGCTCAGGGCGTCAGCATCGGTCACCTGCGCCACTGCGTCTCCCAGCCCGTTACCCTCCATACACACCACCACCAGGCTTTCTCCTGGAAACCATCCTGCGCTCAGCGGCCCTTTCTAAAATGCCTGACACCCTTCGAGGGTCGCCCATTGCCCTCGGCTCAGAGCTCAAATGCAAACCCCTCAAGCGGTAGCAAGTCCCTGCACGGCCTGCCTGCAGCTTTTCCAACTCCTCTGATCTGCACGCCCTTCCACCTTCTGCTCCAGCCAAATCGCACAATTTACAGTTTCCAAGACACTCCCTGCTTTTGGACTTATTTTTCCTTTGGTCCCTCTGCCTGGACTGGTCTTTCGCTTCCTGGACAACTCCCACACTACAGGCCCTGCAGTCTCAGCTTAAACTTCCTTCCTCTGCCAAACCTTCCCCAGTGTCATGTCTGGGGGACATACCCCCATGGCATTCTACGTGATTCCATTCATTCGGCAAACGGGTACTAAGCACACGTGCTGGAGACTGGAAGGTGCACGGGAGTCTCTGCTCCCAGGGTGCTTACGCTCTGGTGAGCAGACGCAGACGGGAAACAAGCAAACCCGTAAGTGAACAGATAATTTCAAGGAATGGTAAATGCTATGAACAGATTAAAACATGATCAAGAACCAAGAGTAGCTGGGAGTGGGGCGACATTCAGATAGAGGGGTCGGGGAAGACATTTCAGTGTGAAAGGAAGAGCCAGCCAAGGGACGAGCTGGGCGAAAAGGGTTCCAGATAGAGGGAACAAGCAGGGCACAGGCCCTGGGGCGGGAACAAGCAAGGGGCTTGGAGCAAGGTGAGCAAGAGGTGTGCTACGGGGTGGGGTAGGACAGCTGGGCATGCCTGGGTCACCCAGGGGCCTTGAAGCCATGGTAGGATTTTGGATTTTTTTTTAAAGTGCAATAGATAGAAAGCCATTGAGGAGTAAGCAGAGTACTGATGTGATTTGCCTCAAATTGCTCTGGCTGACGCTGAGAAGGTGGACACAGGGGCAAGGATGGAAGCCAGGAGACCCTGCTACAGGGAGAGGTGATTCTGGAGGGCAGAGCTGAGAGGTATGATGCAGGCAGAGCCCACCGGCCCTGTGGGAGTGGATGTGTGAGACACAGCGTGGAATCAGGGTGACTTTAGCAGGTGGTTGCATGGGGTGGGCTGGTCACTGAGGAGGACTGGAGAAGGAGCAGGTGGACGTGAAAGCTGCAGTTTGGGATCTTGCTCTGAGTTGCCTTTTAGACCTCCAGGCCAGAGGTCCCGTGAGAAACCTGTCTGGCTCTGAGTTCTGAGGCAGGGACCCGTCCTCTGCGGGCTCTTGGGCATGGCGGGGGCTCCCAATGGAAATAGGACGGGGCCACCGGCTGAGGGGGGCTGATCCTGCACCTGTACTCCGCCTACATTCAGTTTTTGCCCCCAAATGTAAGACGTACTCTGCAAAGGTAACGTTGGCCAAATTCACAGAAATTCTAAAGCTGTGGTACTCAAAGTGTGGTCCCCGGACCAGCAGCATGATCCTCACCTGGAGGCCTCTAACAGTTTAGAGCTGCAAACTCTCAGGCCCCTCCCCTACCTGCCGAATCAGAAACTTGGAGTGTTAATAAGCCTTCCAGGTAACTTTGTTGCGGGTTAAAGTCTGACACTGCTGTTCTGTGGGGCCTAAGGCCTCAGCAACTGGCTCGTGTAGGGTACACACCTCGGGGGAAAAAAAAAATGACCGTTTGGGCCCATGTGGCTGACTCATAACCAAACCGGAGGACCAACACCTCCTCGGGCTCAGGGTTTCTCCCGCCAGCTCCCTCACGGCCCACAGCCATTGTAGTTCTCGCCAAAGCCAGGTGGTGGCGCCAGCACCTCGGCCTCACTCTGACTTCTTAAAGTAGAGACCCTGCAAAACCTGTCCCCCTTCCCAGTGCCTCTTTCCTGCTGGGAGCCGCAGTTCCAAGGCCTACCCCCTGGCAAAGGTTTTCCGGCAGGGCCTGCACTGGGGAGAGGGACGCTGAGGCTTGCACACCCAAACTGGGGGCCAAGTCCCTACTCCTGGGGATTAGGAAGGGGGGGCTAGAAGAGTCCCTTTGGATCAAAGAGAAATTAGCGGTGCCAGGCCTCTGGGGCTTGGGGGTCAGTCGTCAGTAACCCATGGAGGCTGCTCTGGTCCAGTGGACTCTGGCCACACCCCATGAACCCTCTGCTGACCCTGCCCAAACTCATTCGAGGTCCCAGGTGCTGCTTCCCTGCCAATGGATAAGGGCAGCTTGGACGTGCCCCAGTTGGGGGTCCTCATGGCCTGGCAGCCAAGCAAGCTGGGAATGGGGACCCACAGCAGGGAAGATGCTTGAGTAGGGTTCTTACCAGCTGCCAGCTTCACGTCTCCTGAGCTGGGGGCTCCCTGGGTTCCTGTCCTGCTCTGTGGCCAAGAGAGCCCAGGATCCTGGCCCAAGATGGGCCCACGCCCTGGTCCTAGCCCTGGATGTGGCTCAGCAGACGGGAACCCAGGAGGCCAGCCTGGGCGCCCTCCCCACCTCCAGTTCCAAGCCCAATTCCAAGGGGATCCAGGGCTGAGCAGGGGCTTGTCCCCATCTGCTCCCTTCCCCTCATCTTTCCTGTTCCATGGAAGGCTGAGACCCCCAAAGCCCAGCTGGAGGCACCCCTACCCCTTCTGCTTGGACTTAGCATACCCTGGCCCCTGCTCCAGGAAGCTGCACACACACCCCTTCCCCAGGCCTCCACCCAACACCCACACACACTCTCTCTCCCCCTTTGTCCCCCTCTTGGCCATGTCCTCCTCTCCCAGGATCCCAGATGTATAGCTGTCCTCCTCTGAGGCTCTGCTTCTCTTCTCAGGAGGCTGGGAATAGGCCAGCTGTTTATTCCAGGCAGCCAGCTGTTTTCTCTGGGCAGCCAGCTGTTTTGTCCATCAGGAAGCAGCTGTGGCTCCTCTGCTAACATTGTTCCTGTGGCTGCAGCTGCAGCAGGGCAGCCCTGCTGGGCCACGGCCTGGGAGCTGTTACCTCTGCTGGGCCCAGGCAGCCCCTTCCCCCTCCCAGCGCGGGACCCCTGCTGCTTCCCCCTGAGCTGCAGCAGTAGCCTTGTAGATACCCCAAGACTCGTAGAGACCCCAAGAAGATCCAGTGTTACTATCCTGACCCCCTCAGCAACGGCTAACCTGTCCCTTGGGACACAGCTTTGTCCTCAGGTGAACGCAGGGGAGCTGGGAGGCTCAAAGGGATGTGTCACCCTGTTCAGAATACTAATAACAAGAGCTGTCATTAAGGGTTGGCTGTGTGCCAGGCATCTGGTCAGTGCTATAAAGGTATTATTTACCTTAATTTTCACAACAACCCTGTGAAGTAGGGAATATTTTTATTTTACAGAAAAGGCAACAAGGAAACTGAGGTATGGAGAGTCTAAGTCACTTGCCCAAGCTCACACAGACTCGGGGTCCGAAACCGGGTTTGCCTTCTCTCTCCAGCCAGCCCAGAGAGCCAGGAGCAGTGGTTGGTGGAGTAATGGCAGCCTCAGCCCCCGCTCTCTGCTTGCGACTTTGTGATGGTAAGTGCTGCTCCTAAATCGGTTCTGTGACACTGTGTTATTATTGCCCAGGGCCAAGCCGCTGTGAGGCGGTGGCAGGCCCCCCACGGGCAGTGGACAGTGTTGGCAGTGATGGAGAGGAGGCTCTGGAATTGCTGTTGGTGCTGCTATTAAAGTTTCCCCAAGCTTTTTGCCTCAGGCTTCCTTTCCCCGGTCTGGGCCTCAGTTTCCCCACCTGTGAAATGGGGAAGCTGATGGATGGAGTTCACACCACCAGCTCCCAGATGCCTAGTCTAGAGCTGTGCCAGGTTCTGTGCTCAATACCGTCCAAGCATGTATCAGCAGATGACTCCTGGTGGCTGCGGTCCGCCTGGGCTAGAATCCCAGCTTTGCTGCCTCTTGGCTGCCTGGCTTTGGGCAAGTGACTTTACCCCTCAGAGTCTCCAAAACTGAAAAATGGAGATAAGAACAATGCCCCCTGTGTTCTTGATTTTGTTGTGGAAAGGATGAGATAATGCAGGTAAAGTGGTTAGCCCAGGACCCAACATGGACGAAGTGGGTGGGAAATGCAACCTCTTACTATTGTGGACTGTTATCCACAATCTGGAAGGATCCGAGTGGCCTGTCCACCACAGTGTGCCCCCATGCTCGGCTCAGAGCTGGTACATGGGAGGGTTCTGTCATTTGTTGTAAATGAATGACCCCTGCTCCAGCAGTCCCCACGTGAGGACAGTGGGCTTGGAGAGGGCCCCAAGGTGCCCAAGATTGCACAGTTACAGGGCAAGGGTGGGATTCAGCCCATCCCTGGGCCTGCCAAGACCCTGCTCTCACTCCTGCACCCCTTCGGGCTTCTCTCCTGAAGCCGGAACCTGGATTAGGGAGGGGAAAGGGAACAGGGACAATCCCAGGGCTGAGACGGCCCAGAAAGTGATGCGGCTATGGCTGGGTGAGATCTCAGGGTCTGGGAATGACTCCTCGGGATGCAGTGACCTGTGCTTTCCCCCTCTGTCACCTCCTGCCTGCCCACCATGGGTCAGTTCCCCCGTCCCAGCCTAGACATCTGGAACCAGGGCAGACAAAGGGCTGCGGGAAGGGACAATAACCTTCTGTCCACTTTCAGATGTTGGGCTGGACCTGCCCAGGGCTGGGGGCTGGGCCGCTGTGAGGTGGTGCCAGGCCCCCCACGGGCAGCAGACACTGCTGGCACTGATGGAGAGGAGGCAGTTCAAAGCGTTTTGTTCCTGCTGACCCCCTCCCCCTACTTCTCACCCCAGCCACCCAGGCCCCTGCTCCAGGTGGCTTGAGCACCAGCCACGTTCTTGACCTCAGGGGAAAAGCTTAGACTCTTTGGACTCTGGGCAACAATAACAGTGTCACAGACCTGACTTAGGAGCAGCACTTACCATCACAAAGTGGCAAGCAGAGAGCGGGACTGAGGCTGCCATTACTCCACCAACCACTGCTCATGGCTCTCTGGGCTCTGCCAGGCAGGACGGGGTGTCAAGTCCCCCGCAGCCTGGGCACACGGGGGGAGGACTTGAGGTGGGCAGGGCTCAGGAAGAGACATGGGGATCCAACTGGGAATCAGGAGGCCTGAGAGCTGCTTCCTGCGCCATTAGTTCACTTGCCACAGGTGCCCCTGGCACACAGCTGCAGGGGCTGACGCCAGCCTGGCTCTGAGGGTGAGTCTGCCTGGCCTGAGGGTCCTGCCCCTGGTCGGTGATCGCCAACACTTAGTTCAGAAAGGGGCACATGACTCAGTCTGGGCCCAGGTGAGGAGTCTGGCTGGGGTTGTTTCTGGGAGAACATCTAGAAGGGAGCCTCTTCTTTCCACCAGATGTGGTTCTGGTCTCGGACACGACATGGGAACGGCAGCAGACTGGGGAAGAAGCCAGCACACGGGCCCAAGGGACCCCTGAGGAAGGAGAGAGCAGGTCAGCCCTGAAGCCCACTTCACCTTTGGACTCTGCATTATGTCAGCTACTATGTGTCCTTATTGTTTGATTTTTTTTTTGACATAGGGACACCAGATTCTCAAAAAATTAAAGAATGTTAACACCCAGGGAAGGCTGGATGCAGCAAAGCAGTTATATTTATAAACTTCTGGTGACAACATACCTGCCACAGCCCTTTGGAAAGTAAGCTGTGAAAATCACAAATCTGCATATCCTTTAACCAAGAAATCCCATTCCTGGGAGTGTGTCTTCTACAGGAGATTAGTATATATTATGGGCTGAAATGAGTCTTCTCCTCAAAATCCACATGTTCATGTTCTAAACCTCAATGCCTCAGAATGTGACTGCATTTAGACATACGTCCTTAAAGAGGCAATTAAGTTTGAGTTCATTGGGTAAGCGTTACTCCAATATGACTGGGGTCCTTATATGAAGAGGTGGTAAGGACATAGAGAAGCACAAGGAAAGACCCTGCCAACACAGAGATAAAGGTGACCACCTGCATGCCAAGGAGAGAGACCTCAGAGAAACCACCCCAGCCAACAGCTCGCTACCAGATTTCCGTCCTCCAGAATTGTAAGACAATAGAAAGAAAATATCACTGTAGCACCGTCAGGGCAGGATCTGTGTCCTCCCATGTCTTCATGATATTCCATAATGGAGGCCATTTCTCACAGCAGCTAAGCCTTTTAATGCTAGTGGATCCTTGTGTGACAAAATTCTATTTCCATGTCAACCATGCTGCAAAGAACATTCTATTTGTGTCCTAACAGGATGGAAGAGTTTGTCAGGGCTGCCATAACACAGCATCTCAGACTTAAGGGCTTCAACAACAGGCCACTGAGATCCTAAATGCGTATTTCTACTCCCATCTGAGTAACCCATATCCTAGCGAAGGAGGCCAAGGAGGAGCTCGCCAAGGAATGTGGCATCACTGTCTCTCAGGTCTCCTGCTGGTGTGGCAACAAGCGCGTTCGCTATAAAAAAAACACCGGAAAGTTCCAAGAAGAGGCAAACATCTATGCCGTGTCAGTCACCCAGGGGGGCGACAGCCGCACCAGCTCCCCGGTACCCGCTCCCTCCGCAGGCTCTGGCAGCTCTTTCAGTCTCTCAGGAGCTGGAGACATGTTCCTGGGGACGCCTGGGCTCAGCCGAGATGCCTATTCTGCTTCCCAGGTGGAATCACTCGACACTCGATGGGGCCCGGGGCTACGCCGATAACCTCGGGGCGGGCCAGATGTACAGCCCTCGGGAAATGAGGGCAAACGGCAGCTGGCAGGAGGCTGCGACCCCCCTCTTCAGTGACATCCCCGACAGAGAGACCAGAGAGTGTTCACTCCAACACCTCCAACTGATCTCGCCCCTCAGGGTCACAGGGGTGGGGGTTCTCACAAGGCAACTCTTGAAGAAGACACAGGCATCCAGAGGACAAACCCCAAATACAAGAGAAGCACAAGACAGATGGGTTCTTCCCCGCCCCAACTAGACTCTCTCAGTGCTGGGGGTGCTGACTACATGGCAGGAAGAATGGGGCCCCTAAAGGAGAGTGGGGTCTATCTCCCCCTTCTACCTTTTTTCTCTCTGACACGGAAACACACACACACACATACACACACACTCAGAAACCTCTTTCTCGGAGCCCTTTTTCTTCTCTCTCTCTCTCTTTCCCATACACTCTCACATACTCTCTCTGGGCTCCCCCACCCCACTTACATGTTCTGGAATCTGTGGATACAGCAGCCCTGCCCGACCAGAGATGCCAAAAATGGGGACATGACTTCCGGACAGAGGACATGGGCCACACCCCCGGGCGCATCCCCACCCCTTTCTCTCCAGAGGGCTTTATTGCCTCATACACAGCTCCTCCTAAACCAATAGGATTGCTCGGTGGACGAGTGTCTGGACTCAGATATCTACCTCGGAGGGAGTTTCTGCTACTTTAGGGAATTATTGACTGAGCTTTGGGGCTGAACTTTTTTTTTTTTTTTTTTAAGGAAAGAAAAAGAAACCCTGGGATTCATCTGTATTTTTTAAATTTGGGTTTCTTTTTTGTTGGTGGTGGTGGTTCTTGATTTTCAGGTTTGGGAAGTAGGGTTGTTGTTTTTTTTTTAATATAAATATGTTGTTTTCTTGACTTTTTTTATTTCTTGCTTTCCCATAATGGGGTGATAGCCAAAGGCGTCCTGGTAAGAGAAGAGGGGACACACAGCTGGTGAAGAGGCCCACCTGGCTCCAGGCCTGTCCATCAGGAATTGAATTTTATAGGGCACCAAGCCCTCACCCCCTAAAATCACTTGGGTGTTCTTTGCTTGTGCAGCCAGATTTCTGCTGCATTCGCCATGGAGGCAGTGAGGGGCTTGCCCCGCTGGCCTCTTAGCCCCCTTCTTTTCACACCCCTTGGGCAGGGTTAGACTCAGTAATTTTGAGGAAATCGAGGATGTCACCTTCCTCTGTCAGTGACACATCTTTAATTTTTTTTAACTACTATTTGCTGACTGGAGGGGGAAGAATAGAGATGGGGTTATTGCCAAATATGTGAAATATGGGTTGGGGTGCTTATATGTGTATCTCCCTCAGTTTCCCCAGAAATGAGGTATCTTTTTTGGTTACACCAAAACCAAGGGGGTGGGGGAGGTTGCAACAAGCCAGGTATGAGGGGAAGGAAAATGGACACTGTCCCATCCTTGGCCCTGAAACCCTACCATCTGATCCACTCAGACATCCTCAGGACTTCACAAGACTGTCAGAGTGGGGGACCCCTCCCATCAAAGATCTGGGCAGGTTTGGGGGACAGGTTGGGAGTGTGATGGGTCGGGGGGGCAGGAGGCACGGGCTGGGGGAAGTTCTCGCCTCATTTGTAAACTTGTAGTTTCACAGGAAAAAAATGCAGTTTTAAATAAAGAAATTTTTTTCCCCCGGGGGGAAAAACATACTAAAGACTTTCACACACTTATTACATCAGAAGCTTTTGCTATGGGTAGTTTAAGACCATTGGCTGAGACCATTATGACATCTTTTCTGCCCCTTACACTCACCCACAATCTCTTAGTCTTCCCTTAAGTGTAAATTCTCAAGGCAACAGCTTCCACATCTTCCTAATATCACTTTTTGGAATGAATCCTTTATTCCCTTCTCTGGCAAAATGTCTTCAGTGTAATAGGAAGACATAGCTGAAAGAAATAAAAATAACAGTTTATCCTACTTATTTGTTATTTTAGACTCAGGTGAATATATTTTACAAATCTAATATATAAAATTATACCAAGCACATTAGCAAGAAGGCATAATAAAATACCACAGCCCCTAATTCTTTCATAGATACATGAGCTTAACAAAAATATACTGACCAAAATGTCTTTATAAAAGGAGTTTTCAGCAAAACAGGTAAGAACAAAGCCAAAAGCCATGTAGAAGGGTAAGGTAAGTTGGTTAATTTACCTATTACAGCTCTTTCTCCTGCCCATACATTATGATGCCTTTAAGAGTAAACTCCCAACTCTTGGCTTCTCCTTCCAAAGAGAAAGACAAACATGGCACATGTATCCATACTTCTGGCTTTTGGGAGCCTTTCCGAAGACTAGTTTCTGTTTCCCATGACAGAGTGCTGAATGAAATGGTGGCATATTTTGAATGACAGACTGGTGGCCTTGTTACAGCAGAAAAGAGACTGCAATACCACAGATAGACAATAGGAGTAGCAAGTGATTATAGTCTCCTAAGATGAAACAGGCAAATGTCTCAATTGGATAATAAAATAAACGAATCCAGAGAAGGCAGATCCTGTGAACAGGTTTGAGTAACTCCCAGAATCTCTGGCCAAGTCCATTGGTGTCAGACTCCCCAGCGCAAAGCCACTTTATGAAAATTGTGATAGATGGATTTATTTAATGCCCAAATCTCATCCAAAGATTACAAAATATACAAAGTATCTGGAGAACATGGCCAAAGCAATATAAGTATCCATAAATCAAGTCTAAAGAAATAGAGATGTATTGATTACTGAAAAAATTGAAAATAACCACTGGAATAGTAATGAGTAAAATGAGCTCAGACAGTTCAATTAAATTAGGAAAATGAGAATGGCAACAAAAAGATTGAAACTATAGAATGAAAAAGATTGTAGAGGACAGGCACGGTGGCTCACACCTGTAATCCTAGCACTCTGGGAGGCCGAGGCGGGAGGATCATTTGAGTTCAGGAGTTCAAGACCAGCCTGAGCAAGAGCGAGACCCTGTCTCTGCTAACAAAAAATAGAAAGAAATTAGCTGGACATCTAAAAATGTATAGAGAAAAAAATTAGCCAGGCATGGTGGCACATGCCTGTAGTCCCAGCTACTCAGGAGGCTGAGGCAATAGGAAACCTTGAGTCCAGGAGTTTGAGGTTGCTGTGAGCTACACTGATGCCACAGCACTCTAGCCCAGGCAACAGAGGTGAGATTCTGTCTCAAAAAAAAAATTAAAAAAATAAAAATAAAAATAAAGATTGTGGAGCTCAAAAATGCAAAAGGAAATAATGACTGAGAAATTTTCAAATGTAAGAAAAAAGACATAAAAATGAAGAAGCTCGGCCGGGCGCGGTGGCTCACGCCTGTAATCCTAGCACTCTGGGAGGCCGAGGTGGGCGGATCGTTTGAGCTCAGAAGTTCGAGACCAGCCTGAGCAAGAGCGAGACCCCATCTCTACTAAAAATAGAAAGAAATTATATGGACAGCTAAAAATATATATAGAAAAAAAATTAGCCGGGCATGGTGGTGCATGCCTGTAGTCCCAGCTACTCGGGAGGCTGAGACAGGAGGATCGCTTGAGCTCAGGAGTTTGAGGTTGCTGTGAGCTAGGCTAACGCCACGGCACTCACTCTAGCCTGGGCAACAGAGTGAGACTCTGTCTCAAAAAAAAAAAAAAAAAAAAAAAATGAAGAAGCTCAACAACCTTTAACTAGGATAAACACAAAGACAGAACAAGACACATTATAAGCAAGGTTTGAAAGTCAGAGACAAGAAGAGAATCTTGAAAGCAGCAAGAGAAAAGTGATGGATGATCTATAAGCATGCTCTTAGGAGATTACCGGTGGATTTGGAAACAGAACCTCACAGGCCAGAAGGGAGAAGGGTGATACAGTCAATATGCTAAAAGAACACAAACTTAGAAGCAAGAACACTATTAACCATCAAAACTGACATTTAAAATGAAGAACAAAATAAAGACTTTTGAAGATAATCAAATGTTGAAAAAATCCATCACCACTAGACCTGCCTTGCCAGAAATGCTAAAGGGAGTCCTTTCCATTGAAAATAAAACAATGCCAGAAAACAATGCAAAATCATACAAAAATACATAACTCTGGAAAACATAAGCACTTACAAAAAATAAAATCCCATAGTATTATAATTAAGGTGCAGAAAACACATTTAATTATGCTATTAAATTTGATAGACAAAAGCATAAAAATAATTATAAACATCTGTTAATGAATATAGCATATAATGATATAAATAATGATATCAATAACAAAGTTGAGGGTAGATGTAATGAGGAAGAATTTTTGTATGCAACTGAAGTTGTTACCAGTTTAAAATATATTGTTGTAACTTTAAGAGGTTTTATTTAATGCCTATAGTAACCACAAAAATATACCTACAGAGATACACAAAATAAAATAAGAAAGGAGTCTAAGCACGTCACTACAAAAAAATGAACAAGACACAAAAGAAGAGAAAAAGAGACACAAAACATCTACAGGAATCAAGTAAAGCAATTAATAAAATGGCAAGAGTAAGTCCTTCCTTTCAGAAAGTTATTTAAATATTCATGATTAGGCTTCCCAATAAAAATACATAAATAAAGAGATCAACAAATACAAACCAAGATTCAACTATATCCTGTCCATAAAAGACTCATTTTAAATCTAATGACAAAAATAGAATAAAATTGGCAAGATGGAAAAAGACATGCAAATGGTAACTAAATAAGAGCAAGAAAGGTCACAATTCTATTAGACAAAATATATTTTAAGTCAAAACCTGTCATATGTCATCAAATATAATTTTAGCCAAAACTGTCGTGAGACAAAAAAGAGCAATAAGTAATAATAAAAGGATTCATTCACTGAGAACCTATGACAAATATATACACATGTGCATACAACACACACACACATACACACACACACCCTGTATATCTCACATTTCACATCTGGTTTCTCAACTATATAAAGCAAACATTGACAGAATTGAAGAAATACACAGCAATATAATAATAGTAGCATACTTTAATACCTACTTTCAGTAATGAATAATAAAGCAAGGCAATAATAACAAAGGAACAGAAGACTTAAAAAAACTATAAAACAATTACACCTAACAGATGTATAGAGAACACCCCACACAACAACAGCAGAGTACTTAATCTTCTAAATAGCTCAGAAAACATTTCCCTGGTTAGACCACCTGTTAGGCCATAAAAGAAGTCTTAAAATGCTTTAAAAATTAACATCTTTCAGGCTATCATTACGGACAAGATGAAGCTAGAAATAACAAAAAAATGACAAATGCACAGATATGTGGAAATTTTTAAAAATTCTCAAACATGTTCTTATTAATGGGCCAGAAGTCAATATTGGGAATATGTCCTTAATGCCCAAAGTGATCTACAGATTCAATGCTATCCCTTTCAAATCCCCAATGTTATGTTTTGCAGAAATAAAAAGCAACCCTAAAGTCACATGGAATCTGAAGAGACCCTGAAGAGCCCCCCAAATTTAAAAAACAACAATGTTGAAGCCATCACACATTCTGATTTCAAAACATACTACAAAGCTACACTAATCAAAACATTTCAGAACTAGCATAAAGGTTGACAACTAGACCAATGAAACAAAATGCAGCACAGAGGCTGGGCGCGGTGGCTCACGCCTAGCACTCTGGGAGGCCGAAGTGGGAGGATCGCTTGAGATCAGGAGTTCGAGACCAGCCTGAGCAAGAGCAAGACCCCCGTCTCTACTAAAAATAGAAAGAAATGATTTGGACACCTAAAACTATATATAGAAAAAAATTAGCCGGGCATGGTGGCACATGCCTGTAGTCCCAGCTACTCGGGAGGCTGAGGCAGAAGGATTGCTTAAGCCCAGGAGTTTGAGGTTGCTGTGAGCTAGGCTGATGCCACAGCACTCTAGCCCAGGCAACATAGGGAGACTCTGTCTAAAAAAAAAAAAAAAAAATGCAGCACAGAAGTAAATTTTCACACATATGGTCAAAATCAGAGTCATTTGTACACCTATATTTATTGAAGAATTTTTCACAAAAACCTATATGTGAAGGCAATTTAAACATCACTCACCAATAAACAAATAAATATAATTTGGAATATAAAAATAATGGAATGATACTCAGCTTTTTAAAAGCAGGAAATCTTCTAACACCTACAATAAAGATGAATCTTGGGTGACACTCTGCTTAGAAACAGAAAATAGAATGGCATTTGTAAACGACTGGACAATGATGAAAATAGGTGGTTGTTTCATGCATATTGAATTTTAGTTTTGCAAAATAAAAACATTCCAGGGGCATGCCATATAACAATATCCATATATTTAACATGACTGAACTGTATAATTAAAAATATTTAAGACTGTAAGTTTTGTTTTTACAACAATGAAAAGTAAACAATACCTAAAAGAGATACAGCTGTGAAGTTTTTCAAAAATTACCTTCAAGTCACAAAAGTATTTCACAGAAAGATAATACAGATTCACCAATAAATAGATGTTGAAATTGAGACAATTTTCATGACTACTTACCTAGCAAGGATAAAACAACCACAGACCACCAAACAAGAAAACAAATATACAAGTCATAAGATAGGGGTAGAATTTATACAGGGGGAAAACACATAGCGAATTATATTGGCAGCAGACATATAACTGATTTATATACTGTTTTGCCCTATACTGTCTTAAAGTGTAAGAGTTGAATGCTGTTATACAAAATTATAAAATACAGGTAAAAACTAAAAACACAATTGACTGAGGTGAGACAGCCTACCTTAAAAAATGAAACACAGAAATATAAACTTGCAAAACAAAATTATAAAAAACATTAACCCATAAAATCCTGAATAAACGTAGTGAATTACGAAAGAAAAATTTTTCTAGATATCTACGATGCTCAACTATGTGCATCCATGAAAAGCATACATTTTGAATCATTAGCATACAGCTAGAACAATAACATTTTATGAACATGCATTAAATCATTCATTAAAAGCTTTGATGAGAACATTTTAAGGAATAAGCATTTAAACAATACTAGAGACAATGTTTTATTATGTCATGAAAATACTGCTGCTCCTCTTAACAGAAATGAAAAGGTTCTAATCAGCCTTTAGAAGCAAAGAAAAGCCTCACAGTTATAAATGGAGAAACAATATGAATATCGTAAAATGTGGTATGTAAACACTAATACACAAAATGAGCAATTAGGGGGCGCGCGTCCTGGGCGTGGAGCGGCCTCCCGCGGTGCTTCTGCAGATGGGTTCCGTGGCCCAGCGCCCCCGTCCCTGCTGCCCGTGATCGCAAGCTGAGGCCATCGAGGGGTCGCCGCCGAGCCGCCCACCAGCCGGCGGCTCGCTCGTGGCCGTCCACGACTACCACCGGCGCCCCTGGGCTCCGCTTCCAGCAGCAGCTCCTGCGGGAGGGAGCGCCGAGTGCCCTGGGGAAGCCATCCCCTCCCCCCGGGTCTGGCCAAGGCTGACCCAGGTCACTGGTGGGCGAGCTCTTTTTCGGGAAGTCCACTCTCCCGTTCATGACCACGGTTGTGGAGTCCCCAGAACACTCGGAAGCCCCCCAGGCCTCCAGAAGCATGACCACCTGTGGCCTGGCCCAGGAAGCCGCGAGGAAGCAGCCCAGCAGCACAGCCCAGCACAGCCGGCGCTGGGTCGCAGTCCTGACCCGAGACGCCACCACCAGCCCAGGCTCCGGGCTGCACAGCCCCGCCCGCCCTGTAGACCAGGCTGCAGGACCAGGAAAGAAGCTGGGTTCTTTGGTGGCAACACGGCAGACACCAACAGGAAGTCGAGCAAGCCCTGGTCTTTACTGTCCAAGCACACAGGAGCTTTCCTGACATCCGGTAACTCCTCACCCTGCGCTAAGTGGAAAATAAACTCCAAGCAGCCAGAAAAAAAAAAAAAAAAGATTAGGAATAAATGATACTATCATTCAGATGAAGGTTGATGAAAGTTGATGGAAATGCTCATGGTAATTGTTTGCGTGTAGTTATTTAAACATACAAGCCAAACATGTTAATAAATGTGGACTGCCTACTAATTATCTAATCCACTTTTTATATAACATAAATTCAAGCATGTCATTTTAGATTTTTTGATACCAAAATTACAGAAAAATTTGACATACTACAAATCATGAGGTTAAAACATAGGACACAGTCTTGGTAATCTTCATACAAAAGTAAAATTATAAAATAATAGTTATTAAGCAGTAGGTAACAATTGAGTACTATATGCTGGTACTATTTTAAGTTTACCTATGGCATTAGTGTCTTTAAGAATTCTATGCGGTGAATAGATAAAATAACCATTCTAATGTAGAGGCATTTCCCATATAGAGTTTAGATTTCTAAGCTTAGATTCTACAAAGAAAAGGAAAATTTTACAGTGAAATAGAGGATAAGATTTTTTCCTATTTAATGAGATGCTTTGTACTCGAATGAAATTTCTCAGTATGCTTTTCTGTAGAATAATGTTTGAAGCCTCCATAGGACTGGAAATTGTAAAGCAGAAAACATATGACAGCAGTCTCTGGTATTTCTGAAAATTCTGAACCAAAACCCAATGACTCCATTACTTTTCCCATACATCTACATGAGGCACAAACAGAGCCTAAAAACAGCTTAACCTTGAGGTCTTAAAAACGCACGTAGATGTTCCCAGATCACCAAAAGCAATGGACGAGCAGTAAGACCATGCAGTCCTTCACAGGTAAGAGCCAGATGTTGGCTGTCACTGTGAATGCAGTGGAAGATCACTGGGGAACCAGGAGAAGCCTTGGGGGATTTAAGAGCATAATAAGCATAGGGAAGGAAATTTCCCTCTGTGATAACAAGAGAAACAAACTTAGGCTTTTAAAAACCTAATTTCACTGGAGCAGAGCTTCCCAAACCATATTTTAAGGTCTGGTTTCCTCCTGGACTTTTGGACCACTCACATGTGTTATCTGCTCATTTATTCCCACCTCTCTGGGTATATGGCTATTGTCTACTCTCTTCTCACATTCCAGGGATTTTTTCCTTTGCTCTGGAAGGTAATCAGGTCTGGCTTAGAGAGTGTCCACCATATCCCCTCGTCTTTCCCAGAACAGAGCTCAAGAGAAAATGACCAACTCCCAGCATCTCCCTCAGAAGACAATTAGAACAGTGAAACACGTTGAAAGTTCTGGCTTTGGGCTGGGCGCGGTGGCTCACGCCTGTAATCCTAGCACTCTGGGAGGCCGAGACGGGTGGATCGCTCAAGGTCAGGAGTTCGAGACCAGCCTGAGCAAGAGCGAGACCCCGTTTCTACTAAAAATAGAAAGAAATTATCTGGCCAACTAAAATATATATAGAAAAAATTAGCCGGGCATGGTGGCGCATGCTTGTAGTCCCAGCTACTCGGGAGGCTGAGGCAGGAGGATCGCTTAAGCCCAGGAGTTTGAGGTTGCTGTGAGCTAGGCTGACGCCACGGCACTCACTCTAGCCCGGGCAACAAAGCGAGACTCTGTCTAAAAAAAAAAAAGAAAGTTCTGGCTTTGGTGGAGGTGAGGGCTGTCTGATGACCATATTCTGTCTCCCCTATCATGGAGTGCTAAAGAAAATGATGGAGTAATGTGGATGACAGATTTGTATCTGCTGAAAAGACCAGTGCATGTTATGGCATGAGAGAAACTGCAAAAGTACCCACAGTCAACTGGGGAAGCAAAAGATTATAGAATCTGAAAAAGAAATAGAGGAGAAATATTTTTAACTTATTAAATACACACACAAGTCCAGATAAGACATATCTGAGAACATGTTTTCGAAGCACCCAGAATCTATAGCCTGGCTAACTACTATCACTCTGTAATTGTAATTCACTCTGTAAATATTAATACTAGATTAGATGGGTGTTTTATACATTTCTAAACCTCATACAGAGGAGGCAGAAAACATGTCCCACTTAAAGGAACAGAATAAATCTCCAGAAATTGACCCTAAAGAATGGAGATACTTGCATTATTTGACAAATAATTAAAATAATTACCCTAAACATGCTCTATGAGTAAAAATAAAACACAGATAGACAAGAAAATCAGAAAATGATGCCTGAAAAAAATGAGATAAATAAAGAGATAATAACCATAAAGAAGAATACAACAGGCCAAGTGTGGTAGCTCATGTCTGTAATCCTAGTACTCTGAGAGGCCGAGGTGGGAGGATTCCCTGAGGTCAGGAGTTCAAGACCAGCCTGAGCAAGAGTGAGACCCTGTCTCTACTAAAAATCAAAAAAAAAAAAAAGCCAAGCATGGTGGCTTCTGCTTTTAATTCCAGCTATTCAAGAGGCTGAGGCAGGAGGATCACTTGAGCCCAGGAGTTTGAGGTTGCAGTGAGTTATGATCATGCCACTGCATTCTAACCATGGTGACAGAGTGAGGCTCTGCCTCAAAAAAAGAAAAAGAAGAATCCAAGAGAAATTGTGGAACTGAAGAACACAATACATGTGTTAAAAATTTTACTAGAGAGCCACAGCAGTAGACTTAATGAAGCAGAACAAAGAATCAGAAAATTAGAGACATATTTACAAATATTGAGTTATGGAAGCAAAATTTTTTAAAAAAATACAGAAAAGTGAAGATGGAGTATAAGACCTATTAGACACTATCAAGAAGGCAAATATGTTCATGAAAGGAGTCTTAGAAAAATAGAGGAGGAAAGTGGTATAGGGATTATTTGGAGAAAAAAAGGTACTGAGAACATCCCAAAGGTTCAATGTGATAAAAGAAAAAATACCAACCAAGAATCCTTGACTTGGGAAAAGTTTATTTCAGAAATAAAGGAAAAATAAAGACTTTCCAAGCTAAACAAAAGCTGAGTGTGTTCATCACCACTAGAAAAGTTCTACAAGAAATGTTAAGTGGCCGGGTGCGGTGGCTCACGCCTGTAATCCTAGCAACTCTGAGAGGCCGAGGCAAGAGGATCGCTTGAGCTCAGGAGTTTGAGACCAGCCTGAGCAAGAGCAAGACCCTGTCTCTACTATAAATAGAAAGAAATTAGCCAGACAATTAAAAATGGAAGAAATTAGTGAGGCACGGTGGTGCATGTGTAGTCCCAGCTACCCAGGAGGCTGAGGCAGGAGGATCGCTTGAGCCCAAGAGTTTGAGGTTGCTGTGAGCTAGGCTGACGCCACGGCACTCTAGCCCAGGCAAGAGAGTGAGAGTCTGTCTCAAAAAAAAGAAAAGAAAGAAAGAAATGTTAAGTGGAGTTCATTATGTTGAAAAATGAAATGATGCTAGACAGCATAATAAAATTATAAGAAAAAATAAAGCTCTCTGTTAAAGACAAATATATACACAGATACAAAATTCTCTATATACGTTATAATAAGGGTACATAAAACTGTCAAAATTCTGCTATAGACTTAAAAAAATCTGGAAAATCTCTGTAAATAGATACACAATATAATTTGGGACATAATAAAAAAGTGTGGGAATGTAAATAAGTATACTTTTTATTCATTTGAAGTGAAGTTTTTATAAGATTGAAATATATTTTTATAACATTGATGTTTTATGTACTCTCTGTTTCTCAAGGTGTTCACAAAGAAAATACCTATAGAAAGTATGAAAAAGAAAATGAGAAATGAATGAAATCATTTCACTACACATAAAACAAAATGAAAGCAGAAAGAGATAAAATGAGAGTCAATATCTCTACAAAAACCACAGAAAACAATTAATAGAGTGATAGTACATGAAAAGAAGATAATCTATGAAAATAAACTTCATTTCTTTCAGGAATTACTTTAAATATAAATGAATTAAACTCCTTAATGAACAGAAATAAAATGGCTAAATGAATTAAGGATAAAAAAATCTTAAAATATGCTGCCTGGAAGCAACTCACTTTAGCTATAAGGAGGCAAATAGGCTGAAAGTAACAGGATAAAAAAATTCTATGCAAATAGTAACTACAAATGAAAGGGGTGGCCATAATTATATGATGAAATACACTTTAAGTCAAAGACTGTCTCAAGAGACAATGATTGATATTATATAGTAGAAAAATGGGTTCATTTACCAGGAATCTATAACTCTGTATTTGTATATACATATGTGTGTGTATATATGAGTATGTGTATATATATATAACACATCAGGGCTCCCAAATACTGACAGAAATGAAGCAAGAAATACATAACAACACAATAATTATAGATTTCAAAACCCCACTTTCAATAATGAATAGAAAACTCAGATAGAAAATCAATAAAAACCAAAAAATTTGAATATTATAGACCAACTAGACCTAACAGACATATATAGAACTCTCCAATCAAAAATGTCAGAAAATACAATATTCTAATTGCACATGGCACATTCTGTTAGTATACAGAACAAGTCATCAAATTTAAGACTGAAACTATACAGTGTATCATTTCTGACCAAAACGGAATGAAATTAGAAACCAAAAGCAGAAGAAAAACTGGAAAATCCAGAATATGTGGATATGAAACACACTTTGGGACATATTCTTGCTCAAGGGTCATATGAGTACCCACAGTGACATACAAAATCAACATAATCTTTTTTTTTTTTTTTTTTTTTTTTTTTTTTTTTTTTTTGAGACAGAGTCTCGCTTTGTTGCCCGGGCTAGAGTGAGTGCCATGGCGTCAGCCTAGCTCACAGCAACCTCAAACTCCTGGACTTAAGCGATCCTACTGCCTCAGCCTCCCGAGTAGCTGGGACTACAGGCATGCGCCACCATGCCCGGCTAATTTTTTGTATATATATATATATTTTAGTTGTCCATATAATTTCTTTCTATTTTTAGTAGAGACGGGGTCTCACTCTTGCTCAGGCTGGTCTCGAACTCCTGACCTCGAGCGATCCACCCGCCTCGGCCTCCCAGAGTGCTAGGATTACAGGCGTGAGCCACCGCGCCCGGCCTGAAATCAACATAATCTCTATCAAAATCCCAATGGTACTTTTTTGTAGAAATATAAAAATTCCATATTTTTTAGGAACTATGGTTGGACAAACACCCTTAAAAATGAAGAACAAAGAGACATTACACTTCCTGATGTCAAAACATATTAAAAAACTACAAAAATAAAAACAATGTGGTACTTCCATGAAGACGGATAGATAGATAGATAATGAAACAGAATAGAGAGCCCAGAAATAAATACTCATGTATATGATCAAAATATCTTCCACAAGCTTGCCATGACCACACAATGGGGAAATAAAAGAAAGTCTTTTTAAAAAATTATGTTGAAAACTTGATGTCTACATGGAAAAAAGTTTGATCCTTCCCATGCACCGTATGCAAAAATATTTCATTAATAAATTGATTAAATACTTGAGCCATAAGAAGTATAACTAACAAAACACTTACAAGAAAATATAGGGTGAAATATCAGAAAATTGGCCTTGGCAGCAATATCTTGGAAATGCATCAAATGCATAATCAATAAAGAAAACAGAAAAATGGGACTACAACAAACTTCAAATTTCTGCACATCAAAGAAAACATTTAGTGGAGTAAAAGTGCCACATAAGATATGGGTGAAAATTTTGAAAATCACATACTTGACAGGAGTTACAATTCAGAATATATAAACAACTCCTAAAACTCAACAACAAAAAATGGCTACCTTGATTTAAAGAATGGACAAAGATCTGGGCCCAGTGGCTCACGCCTGTAATCCTAGCACTCTAGGAGACCGAGGCAGGAGGATTGCTTAAGTTCAGGAGTTTGAGACCAGCCTGAGCAACAGCAGGATCTTGTCTCTACAAAAAAATAGAAAAATTAGCTAGGCATGTTGGCGCATGCGTGTAGTCCCAGCCACTCATGAGGCTGAGGCAGGAGGATCACTTGAGTCTAGGAGTTCGAGTTTGCAGTGAACTGTGATGAAATTCCTCCAAAAAAGACATACAAATGGCCAACAGACATTTGAAAGGATGCTCAAAATTATTAATCTTTAGAGAAATGCAAAGCAAATCCACAAAGGAATGTCATCTCACACCCATCAGAATGTCCAGTTAAAAAAAATCTGTCAAAAATATGAAGAAATTGAAATACTTGTGAACTGTTGAAGGGAAAAAAATGATGTGGTCACTATGAAAACTAGTACCGAGGTTCCTCAAAAAACTAAAAATGGAATTATTTTATGATGTGGCTATCCCACTTTTGAGTATGTGTCCAAACTACACAATGAAGGACCTGGGATAGATACTTGCACACCCTTGTTCATTGCAGCATTATTCACAAAAGCCAAAATGTGGAAGCCACTCAGGTGTCCCCTGACTGAGAAAGAAATTTTTAAAGTGTGGTATATCTGTTATTCAGCCTTTAAAAAGGAAATTTTTCACATTCTGTGATGAGGATAAACCTTGAGAATATTATGTGAAGGGAAATAAGCCAGTAACAAAGTGGCAGATAGTGTGTCATTTCACTTATGTGAGATATCTTATGTAGTCAAGATCATAGAAACGGATAGTAGAATGTATTTGTCAAGGACTAAAGGGAGGGTAAAACAGGCAGTTTTTACCTAACAGCTTTTGAGTTTTAGTTTCACAGGACATAAAAGTGCAGAGGTCTTTTGCACAACAATGTGAATACACTAAACATTACTAAATGTACAGTTACGTGGTAAATTTTATGTTTCTACCACAATTTTTTTAAAAAGAATAAAGCTTTCCAAAATTATTTTCAAATCACAAAATTGCTTCTTTCACACAAAGAAAATATAGATTCATCAATAAACACATGGTGAAATTAAGACTATTTTCCTGACTACTCAACTAGAAAGAATAAAACCACCATTGAAAATTAGCTAAGAAAAAAAATATACAAGAAAAGCCACAACAAAGTTGGGGTCATAGTTATAGAGAAAAACACACACATAATTTAATTGTGATAGATATATGTCTGATTCATATTTTAATAAAACCCCACATTGACTTAAAGTGTGTACACAGAGTTGCAAATTTTCACCTAATATAACACATATGTAAAACCAAAACACAATAAACTGATGTTAGGGAACTTACCCTTTAAAAAAAAGTAATACAGAATTGCAAAACAAGAATAAGAGAAAAGTTCACCCATAAAATCCTGTATGCAACATTGATGTACCATTAAAAAATAATTTTTCTAGATAGCCACGAATTTCAGCTCTGACTGTGCACCAATGGAAAGGAGGCAGTTTGAATCAATGACATGTGGTATATGGCAGTAAAATTTCCCCAAAAAAAGTACTGCAATTATTAATAAAAGGCTCTGATGAGAAAATTTTAATAAATAACCATTTAAAAGACACAAAAGATAATTTTATGTTATTAATATATTGATGTTATTCTTACACAAAATAAAAAGGCTACAATCCAACGTTTAGAAGAAAAGAATAGCCTTACATGTCAAAATAAGGAAGAAGAATGAGTTTTGTAAAATATAATGAGAGTCACTTATATCTAAAATCAGGATTTTGAATAAACTGTATTATCATTTAGATATAGGCTGAGAAAAGTGAATGAAAATTCTAATGATTTCTTTTTGCCTGCAGTAAAATTGAATTTAAAAGTGAACAATTATAAATATAGTATGCCTGCTAATTATCTAGTTAACTTCTCATATAATGTGTAAATTTTAGCACATTGTTCTAAAATTACAGACAAATTTAAAATACAAGAAACTAGAAAGTGAAAATGTATAGGTAGTACAACATCAGCAAAATGATAGAATAGGAGATCCCCTGCTTGAACATCTTTCCACAGCAACAAAAATTTGGTGGCCACCCATGGACAAAAGTGGCCTTATAAAAAGGTCAGGCATGGTGGCTCATGCTCATAATCCCAACTACTCAGGAGGCTAAGGTGGGAAGATTAATTCCATTCAGAAATTTGAGACAAGGCTGGGAAATATAGTGTAACCTTATTTAAAAAATAAAGTGACTTTATGAGAGTTTGGGGATTCAGGAAGGGAGTTGTGAAACCCTGCTAAAGCCCAAAACTGATGAGAGTTGTTTTGAGAAGGCAGGTCCTCATCCAGGTGGCAAAAGTTGAGGACTCCCTGTCTTGGCTACAGACCAGGAAATGGCCCACCCAACTTGGCTCCACTGAGAATTATGTAGTGATGTAGTCATCTCAAACTCCTCCCAGCCATGGTCTGGGAGTAGTATTGCCCATCCAGAGACCTTGTGGGAAATGCCCATTCATGGCCATAAAGGCAGGCCTGGAGATCTTGACATTTACTGTTGTCTTTGAAGCAGTTTTGTGATCCAGTTTCAACCCTCTTACCCACAGTCTTACCCATCCAGGGACCCATACAGTGACCTGAAGAAACTCTTCTGGGTATTCAGTGGGAGCCAACTCATTTACACATCTGGTATAAGGCCAACTATATGGATCATCCAACTGCAGAACTCTGTCCTAGTGCCTGCCCTACATATTACAATCCTGGAGGCAATCAGTCTTTTCCTCTTAAAAAAAAAGTTTCACGATAACCCAAGCCCCTGGTAACAAGCTGACTAAATGTGGACCCCCAATGCAGACCCAAGCAGCAGCCTTGTGACCCAGCTATGACACTTCTGCACTAGAAACCCAGGAGATCTCATCAGCCTGGGAACCCAACAGGATAGTATCTTTATTTGCCAAAACCAGTTTATAAAACCTGGAAGACATGTTTGCTTCTTGAAATTCACAGACACCAGTACAAGGCTATATCATGTCCTCATTTAATGCTTCTATTTGAACATAGTATTGGAAGTCAATTAGGCAAGAAAATGAAAAATAAAACCAAACAAATTAAAAAAAAGAAGTAAAAATATTGCTGTTTATAGATGACATGATCTTATATAGAGAAAACCATAAATCATACACCAAATATTGTTTAATAAATGCACACAGTAAATTAGCAGAATATAAAATTAACATATAGATATCAGTTGTGCTTTCATACACTAACAACTGATAAAAAAGCAATCTCATTTATTAATACCATGGTATCAAAATAATAACTTTCTTAGCTATAAATGTAACTAAGGTGGTGAAAAATCTTTAAACCAAAAAATTTAAAATATTGATGAAAGAAATGGAAAAAGACACAAAAAATTGAAAAGTATCCCATGTTTATGAATTGGAAGAATAAATATTGTTAAGGTGTCATATTATCCAAAGAGATCTATAGATTCAATGACCTACCTATCCAAATTGCAATGGCATTTTTAACAATAATAGAAAATACAACCTAAAATGCATATGGAACTGCAAGAGATTTGAATAGCCAAAGCAATCTTGAAGAAAAAGAATAAAGCTGGGGGCATCATGCTTTATGATTTCAAACTACATTTCAAGATTGTAGTAATAAAACTATGAAGTCAGATGAATAAAAATTGACACAAAATACAATGAATAGACTAGAGAAGCCAGAAATAAAACCTTGCATATAAGGTCAACTAATCTTTGACAAGGGCACCAAGAATTCAAAATAAAGAAAGTATAATCCCTTTAATACTTCTTTCTAGGAAAACTGGATACCCACAAGCAGAAGAATGACATTAGATCATTCTTTACAACCTACCCAAAAATTAACTTAAAATAAAAACAAACATAAAAATGAATTTTTTAAAATCTTAAAATAAAACATATGAAAAAGCTCCTCAATATTGGTACCCAATGTATGGCAACAAAAGAAGACAAAGAAATTGGACTGCATCAAACTAAAAAGCTTCTGCACAGCAAAGAAAACAATGAAATAAGAAAGCTTACAGGATGAGAGAAAATATTTGCACACTATATATCTGATAAAAGATTAATATCCTAAATATGTAAGGAACTTACATAAAATAAAGGCAAAAACAACAATAATTATAACCTGACTGAAAAATAGGCAAAAGACTGAATAGATATTTTTCCAACAAAGACATACAGATGACAGACAGTTATATGAAAAGGTGCTCACTCAGCCTCACCAATTATCAGGCAAATGCGCATCAAACCATGATGACATATCACTTGCCCTCTGTTAGGATTGCTAACATCACATAGAAGATAATGAATGTTAGCAAGGATATGAAGAAGATAAAATTCTGTATACTGTTGGTTAGTCGTAAATTGCTAGAGTCATAAAATTAGTATGGAAGTTATTTAAAACATGAAAATATAGAACTACCTTATAATTCAGCAATCCCACTTCTGTGTATATAACCAAAGGAAATAAAATCAGTATCTCAAAGACCTATCTGTATGCCCGTAGTCATTACAGCATTATTGACAATTGTCAAAATATGAAAACCACATAATGTTTGTGGACACTTAACAGATAATATGACATATATACACAATACAGAGTTATTCAGCCCTAAAAAATAATAGAATCCTGCCACAATCCTGAGGACATTATGCTAAGTGAAATAAGCCAGGCACAAAAAGACAATTACTGCATGCTCTCACTTATAAGGAGAATCTGAAAAGTTTGAACTCACAGAATGAGAGAGAATAAAGATGGTTGCCAGGGCCTGAAGGAGGGTAAAATGGGGAGATGTTGTTCAAAAGGTACAAACTTTCATTTATAAGATGAATATGTTTTGGGGATCTGATGTACAACATCATAAATACAGTTTAAAATAATGTTTTATGTACTTCAAATTTGCTAAGATAGTAGATCTTAAGTGTTCTCATTACACAAAAATATTACAATGTCAGCTGATAAATATGTTCATTAACTTGATTGTATTATTTCACATGTATACACATATCAAATTCTATTATATACAATGAACAGTTATCACATATCAAATTACATTATGTATGATGAATAGTTATATAATTCTTTTCTGCACTAGATAATGAGGTAACAGGAAGGGGACAGAAGTCAATTGTGCTTCTTTTGGTAAGAAGCTTTGTTTGTCAGATAAGAAAATGTCAGGTCCCTCCCTGCACTTGGGGTGGAGGCAACAAAACAAAGTTAGAGAGACGTTGATTCTGAGGCTTATTTCTGAGGCTTTCCAATTTTCCAAAGCCCTCAGCATCCCTAAGACTCATATTTTTGAAGAATCGTTTTCTGCATCCCAACATTAATTTACAGGGAAACAAAATTTAGGCTTAACCAACAACAAACCACAAATTATCATTTGATTACAAAACTAGGACATTTTCACCTGGATAGTCCAAAAAAGGTGACTTTATAACTGTAACCAAGCAAGTAGTTAATGTGGTTTGCTACTTCATTCACCGTCTAAAAGCCTTTCCCTCAAGTTCCTCCATTAGACCCCAAACCACAAACCATTGCTGGGGCCTTTCAGATTCCTGCATTGCTGTTTGCCCAATAAACTCTTTTAACATTTTATCAATGCCTCAGTCTATTTCTGAAAGGAGAAAGGAGGGACTGGGGTCCCAGAGACCACAGCTTCTCCCACGCCTGAACCTCCCCACCGAGTCAGGATCCTCCTCTGCTGATCCTCCCATTATCACTGCACGATCTGGGGCAGACGCGGGGCTGCAGGCACAGAGCTGCTCAAGAGGGCTCTAGGCCAGGACCAAAGTCTCCGTGCTGGGACGAAACGGGACTCCCAGTCTGGGCTGCTAATCCGCCCAACTCTGCAGTCAGAGGGGTCTAAGGGTCCAGCTGTGCCAGCAATGAATCCTGTCTGCAGACCCCGGAGCTGACCGCGGGGTATCCAGTGTCCCACCACAGCCGGTTGAGCTTGTGCCAACCAGCCCCCTCCCCCCGCCGCCACGTCTTAGAACACCTGACCCAGCACACTGGCCAGTTTCTGATTTGCAGGATGTCCAGTGTCCTCCCTAGGAACCTTCCAGTATCCTTGCATGTCACAGGGCAACAGAAGCTGTGACAGAGTCACCTAGGCATCACAGAGCCAAAAGCATGGAGCACCACAGACCAGATCCTGAGTTTGGCCGGCACAGAGACAAAGTCAGAGTGTGGAAGGTCCCACCCTTTTTCTCTGGCTGTGCACCTGATTGGACCGTTCTCACTGCCAGCAACTCCCCAGTAAGATTTCCAAGTCCTGGCCCAGGAGGCACATGGAGGAGGTGAGGTTATCTGGGTAGACTTCCCTGGCCCAGGACCCTCTGGAAGAATATTCCCAGGATCCCCTTTGGCTCCCAGAGTTGAGCCCTCCCAGAAAAATTATATGGGTAAATTGTTCTTGGTGGTCAATCCCTGGGTGATATTAAACAACGTTGCATCCTGGACAGAGGGCAACCACCTAACGCAGCTACAAAGTATGGTAAAGGTGTATTTGCTGACAAAAATGGAGGGGAGGAAAATGGGACATCTTCATTTATGCTTTGCAAGAAAGAACAGGCTAGAAGTGGTGAGCATCACCTGTTCTTGATTGCTATTGTCAAGGTCAGTCAAGAAGTGCAAGAGCTCAGAAAAGAAGCCTACTGCTAAAGAAGCTGGAAGAGGTGTGACAAGGAAAGACTATAAATGGAACATGCAAAAAAGTTCTACTTCATGGAAACAGAACTTTTTCCCCTCAACAGTGAAAAAAAAAAAAAGAAAAGATAAATAAAAAAGAAGACCTGAATACTACCTATTTCTATCTGTTTATTTATTTATTTATTTATTTATTTTTTGAGACAGAGTCTCACTCTGTTGCCCCGGCTAGAGTGTCGTGGTGTCAGCCTAGCTCACAGCAACCTCAAACTCCTGGGCTTAAGCGATCCTACTGCCTCAGCCTCCCGAGTAGCTGGGACTACAGGCATGTGCCACCATGCCCGGCTAATTTTTTCTATATATTTTTAGTTGGCCAGATAATTTCTTTCTATTTTTTTAGTAGAGACAGGGTCTCGCTCTTGCTCAGGCTGGTCTCGAACTCCTGAGCTCAAACGATCCGCCCACCTCGGCCTCCCAGAGTGCTAGGATTACAGGCGTGAGCCACCGCGCCCGGCCCTATTTCTATTTAATATTAAGAAAGAAAAAAAAAAAAAAGAAACATTCTGTAACACAGTCCTAATTAAGGTGTGAATGTCACATCTGTGCTGTCAAGCAATGATTGGATAAAAACTGCTACCAGTAAATTATTCAAATTAGGTACAAGATTCCAGAAAATTAAGAAAAAAGGTAGCATGGCATGTACTCTTGCCACAGACATGTAAGAAACTCAATTTCCATTTATTTCATGAGGAGAAAAAAAAAAACTACCAAGATTGAATTGGAGATAGAACTGATGAACTCTGGAACAAGATACACTGAAACAGATTAAAATGTAACACATGGGGTGGGTGTTTCTGTGTGTGTGTGTGTGTGTGTGTGTGTGTAGTGTTGTGTGTTTGCCACTGAAGACCAGAAAGGCTGCCTGCTTGAACTAAAGGAAACACTATGAGTCTAAATGAAAGTAATGTCCTATGGAGCCCCAGAATCCTCTCCAGCTGGTAGTTCCTTCTCCAACCTCAGGTTTCAGCCTCAGCTCCTTTGAGAGTGGGTGGCCAGCAGAGCCAGTGTGATGGGGATGCGTAGGGGACTCCATGGAGGGTGCCAAGGCCTTTGTTTTTTGAAGGAACACATCCCCACCCATAACCAGGAGCAGAGTCCTGATTTTGGCTAGGGAGGCAAAGTGGTCACTTCTTACACCTATGCTTCCTTCTCCATTTGAAGGCGGTCACCACCAGGTGGTGGCCAAAGATCAATATCACCAGCACTGAAACTAGCTGCAATTCCTTTGACTTTGTCTTTTTCTGAATTGACAAATAATAATTTTGTATGTTATTGGGGTACAATGTGATATTTTAACATATGGAAACATTACAGAAAATTTCTATCAAGCTGATTAACATATCCATCACCTCACCAATTTATCTTTTTTTTTTTGTTGTGAGAACATTAAAATTCCATTTTTGCAATTTTGAACTATGTAATACATTATTATTAACTGTGATCATGATGCAGTGCAATAGATCACTTATTCCTCCTAATTGAAACTTTATATTCTTCAATAAACATCTTACCTTTCTCCATCCCTCCCTTCCTCCTGCACCAGACTCTTGTAACCACCTTTCTTGTCTCTATTCTGTTTCTGCGAGATCTACATTTTTTCCACATGTAAGTGGTGAAACTATCTTAATGAAAAGCAAACATTAACCTCTAAATAAAATATAGACTTTCAAGAGAAACACAGCTGAGCACTAACCAGCTCACCTTTAGCCCGCTTCCTTCTATATATTTACTTACAGCTTGTCCTTATAGTTGCTTTCTGCCTAAAAGTCACGTAAACCCTGTCACAAAGCACAAACTTCCCTTAATTGTTTCTATAAGATAACATATTCAATGTCAAGTAACTAAAGTTTCCATTTGAGATGTTTTTCAGGTCCTGGATTCCCTTGGGTCTGCTGACACCAGCCAGTCTGAAGACCCCTTCTGGGAACTAACTCAGTGCAAGAATGCGGTATTCATACCTCATGAGTTCATCTTCCACACCCTGGCGCCATTAGCAACCTCAGCCCCTCAGCCCCTTACACACCAAAATTCTTTCAAAAACCCCAGTCCAAGGCCCTTTGGGGAGGCATATTTGAGGATCTCTCCCACCTCTTTAGTTGGTGTCCATCCAATTATTAAACTCTTTCTCTGCAACAACTGCTGCTTTGGTGTATTGGTTTGTTACTGCACAAAGGGCAAGAAACTGGTGGGTCTATAAGAGTGAGATTATATATATTTGTCTTTCTATGCCTGGCTAATTTCACTTACCACAATATACTTTACTTCTATCCAGGTTTTCACAAATGACAGAATTTTCTTTTTAAGTCTAAATAGTATTCCATTGTGTATATAAACCACATTTTCTGTATCCATTTATCTGTTGATGGACAGTTAGGTTGCTTCCATATCTTGGCTATTGTGAATAATGTTGAAATGAACTTAGAAGTGCAGATATACCCAAAAGTGAAATTGTGATAGCATAAGGTACTTTTATATATTTTTAGTTTTTTGAAGAAATCCCACACCATTTTCCAGAATGGTTGTACTACTTCAGATTCCCACCAACAGTGTACAGGTGTTCTCTTTTGTCCACATTCTTGCCAACACTTGTGTTTTGGATGAGTCATTCTAACAAGCCTGAGGTTACATCATTGACACTGTTGTCCTTTTATCTCAATTAAATAATCAGGATTTTGTATTTAAGCCCTGTAAATGGCCTCAAACTCTCTGGTTAAAAACCATTTCTCATGTATTCGTAAAATTTCAAGCTACCTAATCAGAACTGACAGAGCCCAGTGCGAGACGACACGGAGTGGGGAGAGCAGTGAGCAAGCTGTAGCCACAGCACAGGCAGAGAAGGGGAAGGGCTGTAATGACATACAGCTGATGGTGAAACTGAAGTGACAGAGAGGGAATGGAGAGACTTAGGAAACGAAGCAAGATGAATTCCTCTTCCTAAATTCACAGAGAGTCATTTGTGCAGCCTGGGAACAGGTGTCTTTTCTCCAGATGTAGAAGCAAGGCCACTTCTTCATCGGGATACTGCAGTCTCTTACGCAGAGATACAATCTCACTCCAGTAAGACCACTTGGTAGCCCCACCCCCAGCCTCCAAGGAGGGGGAGAAGCTAAAGGTTAAGTTGATTATTCATAGCCAATGATTTAATCAATCATGCCTACCTAATGAGACTTCCATAAATACCAGAAAGGACCGAATTCCTAGAGTTTCTGGAAAGCTGGATACAGGGAGGTTCCTGGAAGGTGGGGCACTCACACCAAGAGAGGCCACTGGAGCTTCAGGTACATACGGTCAGAATGAAATTGAATTATAGAATACCCAGCTGGCGTCTGCTGCAGAATTGGCCATAGATGGGGAGAAATCCTTACACATTTTAGTAACCAGAGGTCACAGAAGTATATCGTGTTGATTGCTGAGTAAGGGAAAAAGAAAAACTTTGTATTTTTTCTTATATCTCTCTGAGCTAACAAAGTAAAACATAAAATGGGTGTGTGTGTATGTTAATGAAAATAAAACTTGTTCAAGAGTTGTAAAGGTGGTATATATAGACGAGAAGTAAAACGTTTTTCATAAATTCATTCCAAGAAATGTGGAGAAATAGTACATACACACACACACTCACACACTGGAATACATACATCTTGTTCCATTCATACCCAGGCCATTGTGTTTGTGAATATCTTCCTGGACAATTCTAACATTCTTTAAAAATATTTGACAAACTTGAGGTTATTGATTTGAAATCCTTCTTCCTTTTTTTAATGTACGCATTTACTGGTATAGATCGCCCTCTCACCACTATTCTTGCTGCATCCCATTTCCCCCCCCCCCCCCCCCCGTGGGAAAGGATTACTGCAAACATCCCATTTTTTTAATGAGGAAATTTTTTTATTCATCTCAAAATATTTTCTAATTTTCTTCATGATTTCTTCCTTGACACATTGGTTACTTAGGATTTCATGCTTAATGTTCGCATATTATTGAGTTCATCAAATTTCTAGCTGTCTTTAATTTTTTTTTTTTTTTTTTTTGAGACAGAGTCTCACTATGTTGCCTGGACTAGAGTGCCACGGTGTCAGCCTAGCTCACAGCAACCTCAAACTCCTGGGCTCAAGCAATCCTCCTGCCTCAGCCTCCCAAGTAGCTGGGACTACAGGCATGTGCCACCATGCCTGGCTAATTTTTTCTACATATTTTTTGTTGTCCGCTAATTTCTTTCTATATTTTTTAGTAGAGATGGGGTCTTGCTCTTGCTCAGGCTGGTCTCAAACTCCTGGGCTCAAAAAATTCTTCAGCCTCAGCCTCCCAGAGTGGTAGGATTACAGGCATGAGCCACCGCACCTGGCCTGTCTTTAATTTTTAAATTCCTTTTATTGTGTTCAGAGAATCTTCTTTGCATTTGTAAAATTATTTTAATTTTATTATTGTTTTTATAAGGCCTAGAATATAGTCTATCCTGGAAAACGTTCCGTGTGTATTTAAGAATATATATTCTGTTCTTTTGGGATGGAGCATACTGCACATGTCTGTTAGATTTTGTTAGTACGCAGATTAGTTCAAGCCTTTTATTTCCTTGTTGATCTTCTGACTTTTTTCTATTCATTGCTAAAAGTGCAATATTTAAGTCTCCAACTCTGACTGTTGAATGATTTATTTTTCCCTTGAGTTCTGTCAGTTTTTGGCCTATGTATATTTTGCTCTTTTGTTAGGTGAATTTATATTTTTAATTGTTATATATTAACATATTATACATAGCATATATGTGAGTTTCTGATAAGCTTTAAGCCATTTTATTTAGATCCAGCTGCACTAAGAGCAAAAAGTAAACTTAGAACCATCACCCTATGGTACCTTCCCTGTCAAATCACACTATTATGGAACTCGATTAAAAAGCTATAACTTGATTCTGTGTAAAATTTAACCTTGGCTTTAACTGCTTCTTTATTTTTTGATTCAAAAATATGAAACAAACATAACAGAGTATTTCAATGCTGTAGCTTTATGCAAATAACTTCATCTGTCTTTCTTACACATGCTGTGGAGTTTTTCCTGATATAAAAACTGATTCAGGTTCCATTTACTCTTTTTCTCTGCACTGAAAGCTTCAGAAATACAGTTTTACATACCAAGACAATTTAGTTAACTCTTCAAAATTTAAAAAAATATAATCGCTTCCCCTACTCTTTCTTACTTTGCCCACATTCTTGGTTGTGATTCCCTGTGCAATGTCGGTATATCAGGTAGGTGATGTGTAATTTGTGCAAAATAACTCCAGCCAAGCTAAGGCTTCAGAAACTATATACCAAAAAGCAGTGAGGTATTTTGTCAGAATATATCATCATTTTATCTCAGCATATCTGTTTAAACAGCCCAATTATGCCAGGAGTTCGCGACTCTCCCAACAAATCAGGTCCCAGGCAGGAACATTGCAAGAGATTGGAAATAAAGGAGACAGAGACAAAGTATAGATTAAAGTGATGGGGAAATCAAGGGTCCTCCAGCACTCCCATGAGCCAGGAGGCCAGGAGTGAAGACCCACATCAGTATTTATTCTTTCAGTAAACAATTATTATCAGTCACCAGTTTATGTGTACATATCATGAGGTCCAAGGTCTCTCAAAGAATCACAAGATCCCTTACTCTAGTCTTCCAAAGGTTACAAAATTTTTCAAGATTAAAATCACTTGCCCCAAAGTAACAATAAACTAGCTAAGCATACACAAGTTAAAGATAAAATCATGAGTCAGCAGTAAAGCATAAAATCTAAATGGGAACAAAGAGATCAGTACTTCTTTCTACTTTATCTAGTTCCTCATTAACGAAGACATGAAGTCAGGAGAGAGATAGGAACATTGCTTTAGGTTTAGAATAGCAAACTGCTCTTATCTGCTGGGCTGACATCCTTTGATCATTCTTTCCGCCTTCGCCTTCGGACCCTAAGCCTGGATCTGTTTGCAGACATCCCTGTTCAGTGGACTGTCCCCCTTAAGGTCGAGCAGCTTTTGCTCAGTGAACTGACACGTCCCAGGTTGCTCTTTGGCAAAGTCCTGTCCCACTCCTGGGGTTCTCATGTCTTGACCCTAACCCTCAACACAATTAGCTAAGTGATCCTGTGAAATATATGTTTACAGAAAAGTCATTCCCTAAGCTAAGAGATACAGATAATAAAAGTTAATAAAAACAGCAGAAAAAATACATTATTTTCTGTTGTTTTCCATAGTCAACATCTTTAGTAAAATAAATTTAGAAACTTACAAAAAAATTTCAATAAGAGTACTACCTGAAAAGAGTTTGGAAAAGAACATTCCAGGCATGATTGCTATTATTTTTAATATAATATCCAATTATTTTCTACAAGTTACATTGGGCCACTGTCACACAACTTACTGATACATGGAAAAATGGCAACTGTCATGGTTTACACATATTTTACAGGGCGTATATTATTTCCTAAAACCCCTGACAGAATGAAGTCCTAACAAACATGGAGTTTGATTTCTGAACACTTTTCCAGTAAGATTTGTAAGGGTGGAGGAAAAACTAAAGGGTTTTGTGGATTTTTTGTTGTTGTTGTTGTTGTTGTTGTTGTTATTCATTAAATCTTCAAAGGGTGTCTTAGCTAGATCTCCAGCTTGCTAGGGTACAATAATGAAAGCATTGGGTTTTTTTGTTTGTTTGTTCAGAGTAAAGAAAATCATTTAACAACAGAATTGATATGGCATGAAGTTTTCAAGCATGGCTTCAATCTGAAACCCTAGAATACTTAAGAATTCTAAAGATTGGTATATCACTACTGGAACAGAATTTCTTTAAACATTCCAAAGACTGTAGGACATTTTGACTAGTATATTTTCCTAAAACCAAAGTTTAATAAAGTAACTGACTTAAAAACTATAACAAGAGGACAAATATTTAGCCAGAGATGTAAGTTGTTCCAGAAAAAGAATATTCACCTCCTCTCATTGAAATTTTTCTGCAGGTATCTTAATGATTTCAGATAGAATTTAAAATTTGTTTTAAAAATAGAGACAAACAAAAGATTAGTTAAACCGACAAAAACTAATAAAAATGTGCTTAAATTTACTGACAGAATCATGGGTACATCATACAATAATTAAACTCTACCAGTTTTAAGTAAATAAAAATGTAATTACTGAAGAACAGGAATTGATAGTAGGAAAATGTGTGCTCTCTTTGATTCTAACTGATGCTATTCGCTTCTGTGACTATGCTTGCTTTTAGTTGTTTGATAAATATAGTTAATCAGAATGAAAAACAGGGATAAGAGCAAAGGTAACTCCATGATAGGCTAGGCTTCCTGGATGTGAGAAGCTAACAGCCTAGTTCTGCTTCTGTATATATGGCTTGCTGGCTTGGTGCTTAGCGTAAGTGGAGCCATGGCAGGCTTCACTAAAGTAAAGGAAAATAAAGCCTGGGGAGGTAACCGCAAGTTACTTCCTGATAAAGGGCTGGAGAGTCCAGGTGCCCTCCAACCAAGTAGAAAAGAAGAGCAAGACATGATCAGTGCATGAACGGCTTGTGCAGGGCGTGTGTTCCCAGTATCCCTTGTAACCAAAAACTAGAAGGTATGCAAAACAGCCCCCCTCCCCCGACGGAGACCCTCCTCTTCCCCTGAATGACATTAACTACAACTGGCGCCAGCGGGAAAAGCCCGAAGCTTAGAGTCAACAAACCAGAAGCCAACGCGATCAGCCACTTCTAAAAAAGAACAAATAAACTGAAGGGGGATGATGTGCAGACTAGTGTGTTGTGTGCAGACTAGTGTGTCGTGTGCAGACTAACGTGTTGTGTGCAGACTAACGTGTCGTGTGAAAACTAGCATACAGAAAAGTATAAAAGCTTAACCTTTACCCCAGGGCGGGGTCCTAGTTCCTGGAGAGGCCACTGCCTTGGTGCTCTGGAATTTGGACCCTGGCTTGGGCTAGTCAATAAACTCCTTTGCCTTTTTGCAGCCTCCGTGACTCTGCCTCTCTGTTCCTGGGGCCGAGGGGAACCGGATCTAACAATTACAAAGCCAGTTTCTTCCCTTAGGGAAACAAAGCGCCACTTTTGACAAATTGTTCCTCACAAAATATTCATACCCCTACCCCTAACCGCCCACCAGGAAGCCCGTGTCCCAGAGCCCCTGTGAGCCAGAGCGAGTGGTCACTGGCCTCCTACACCCGCGGGCCCACTCGTCACCCCTGCGGGTCCCCAGCCAGAGGGACGCGGCGGGAGCTGGGGCCGGCGGCAGCCAGGTCTGGGCAGGCGCGGGGCAGAGGGGCCGGGACATCAGGAGAGCTCGGATCCGCAGCCGTCCCTATGGCGGCGGCCAGGCCGTGGCGCTGGCTTCCTGCCCTAGAAAGTTTTCGGCCACCGCTGCCCGGGGGGCTCCGCAGCAGCCGGGGAGAGTCCGCGGCGGGGAGGCGGCGGCAGTTTCCGCCCCCGCAGCCCAGGTGACCAATTGCCCTCCTCCTCCTACCCACCCCACCCCCACCCCCACCCCCACGCAAGCAGATTCCGAAGCGGCTCCCTCCTCCTGCGGGTGCCCGAGCCGGCGTGGGGCGCAGTCTGCCGGCGCCACCTCCTGAGGACGCCGCGGCCCTTCATGGGCGCCCGGGCCGCGCCCGCGCTCTCTGTCTGGCGGCGGTTGTGGTGGGCGGCACCGCCTCGGAGCCCCGGGACACCGAGCAGCGCGTCCTGCGGAGAGCCGCTTGTGAGGAAGGACCGGGTGGCACAAGGGAAGGGCCGGGAAACTGCGGGCAGAGGCGTCGGAGACCCGAACAGGCACCTGGTGGGGAGGAGTCGCCGGGTGTGAGTGGCACCGTGGGACCAGTGCCGGCGTTCCCGTTACTCCCCCTCCGCGAAGATCGCAGCCAGAGCCAGTGCAGCGATTTGCTTGACATCTGGAGCAGGGCTACCGCCTAAGGAAGAGACCACAGCTGGGAAACCAGCCTGGGAGTGGCGACCACAGCCCCGCCCCGCCAGCTTGGGCCAAAGCCAGAGGGTGGACTTTCGAGGGTGGGTGTGCGTGCGTCAGCTGAAGCCCGGCCCCTGTCCCCCCTCCCAGAGGCTGGCAAGACGAGGTGACACCCTCTGGTGCCGCCATTGCCTTCACACTGCTCTCATGACCTGGTGGGCTCAGGGGTCTGCCCCCGGGGATGCACGTGCAAGGCCAGGCGGAGGTGAGAGGGCGGATTTCCCAGGGGCGTGGGGCCCGCTGGCGGTCAAGGTCCAGCCAGACGTGGAAGTTCTTCTGGGAGGGGCCGTGGGGCCAGGGGAGGGGAGGGTCTGCTGGGCTCACACTGCACAGGCGCCGCGGTCCCCGAGGTGCTGCCCCTACGCCCCAGCCAAACCAGGCGAGCGCTCCGGGTGCCACCCTCAGGCACGCGCACTGCCAGGCTCCAGGCCGCCAAGCAGAGAAGAGTGGCCTGGAGGGCAGCTGCCAGGAGCCCGCTCCCTGGGGACAGCAAGCTCCCAGCCTGGGGGAGGGGCCGCAGGCACATCCATCCCCACCTGGCAGCAGCGCGCTGGGAGGCCATGGCAGGTGAGCGAGGGGGCTGGGGGAGGGCGGGCGGCCCCGCCGGCCTGAGAGATTTACCCGGGAATGAGCGGGGAGTGGAGCCGCCTCTGGTGAGGTTGGGGGGTCTGCTCGGGCCTCCGGGGCTCCAGGCTGCCGGCTGCCCGCCCCTGCTCTGGGTGCCTTCCTGGAACCTCAGTTTCCTCACCTGTCTGAGAGGCCCTATAATGTCAGGGTTGTATCAATAATTAGACTGATAATCCCGTAAGCCCTCTGCCTGCCTGGCCTCCAGATATCTCTCCCCCTCTCTCTTTTTTTCTTCTTCTGAGTTGGTTAAGAAACCGAGGAAAGTCTCCAAGTGGGGCAACAGGTGGGGAGGCTGCTGGACTTTCGCCCTTGGCTTCAGGGGCCCTTCCTGGTGCCCGTCTCTTCTTAGGCTCTTTGAAACCTCATATCTGACTACACATCCTGTACCCCAGAGAGCTGCAAAGAATTTCATGCTTGTCGAAAACCAGAATGCTTTGTTCCCTAACCCCAGGCCCTGATCTCACCCTAAAATCCAAATCCCTTGGGGTGGCCAGCTTCAGACACAAGTCTGAATTTGCTGCTTGTTTTCTGGGGTTGACCCAAGGCCCTTACCATGGAGCATTGCTCCTCCTCCATCCCACCCCTGTGCCTCAACTCTAGTGACCCAGAACTGGGAGCAAAGTTCCCCAGGCAGGACACGTGGTCCTCCCCAGCACCCTAGCCTTGCCAAGGCCTGAGGGACATCAGTCCCCAGGAAAGAGACCCAGTGCAGGGAATGTCTTTCTCCCCCCTACTCTCACATGCTGCAGCTATTTAACCTGGTGTTGTGGGCTTTCTGGGCCCCCGGGCCTTCAGGCTGGGATTTTTGCCTTGTGCCACAGTGGGGGAAACTGAGGCACAGGAACAGTATTAAATGGCAAAATCAGAAAGGCTCTGTGATTGGGAAATGCTTCCCAGGCCAGTAAGACCCCTCCAGGACGCAGCACTCCTTGGGCTGCCCCAGTGAGCTGTTCTTGGCATGAGGCACCTGGTTGGGGTCAGCACCTTGTGGGGGTGGGCGTGGGGGTGGAATGTTGGCGGGAGCAGATGTTGTGGGACCCAAAGGGGGAAAAGGGACATTTTCCCTTCACTTGCACCCTCTCCTGCATTGCTCGTCTCCATCCTTAGGAGGTGAGGGAGATGGGAGAACAAGGCCAAAGACACAGGTGAGACCAGATTCCAGCCACTCAGGGATGGCTGGGGTGGGGCTTGCTTCCCACCCACCACACTCTGCCCTCAACAGCCACCAAGGCCTGGGAGGTGACCTCCCTGGGATCACACAGTATACCCTCAGGGCACAGGAAGATCTGTGCCATTGAGAGGTTGAGATGTCTCTGGATGCCTAGGCCTGGACTCTGGGTGGCAGGCTGGGGCCACCCCATGCTGCAGATGGGGAGACTGAGGCACAGAACTCTGGGGGTCCCAGGAACAGTGAGGAGGCCAGGGCTGGCCTGTGGGGACTTTGTGATGGCCCTGGATGTGATGGCCACCACAGGTGAGTACAACAGGGCACGAGGGCTCAGGTGGTTTCTGTGAGACAGATGGACCAAGGCGTTAAGGACACCAGCAGGTGACTGCCCCAGCCCAGTGGGAGGGTAAGTAGCTGTGGGACTGTAAAGGGGGAGCTGGCAGCTCCTTTTCTGGCAGATGGACTGTGGGTGTGAGAGAGCAGCCAGGGGACAATGCCTGGGGGTTTGGCTTGTGACAGTGGCAGGTGGACTTTGCCCAGCCATGGGGGAGCCAGCCAGGGAGGTGGGGCTTCTGGTTTTGGAGGAGCTGAGAAATGTGTTCATGCATATTAGGGTCATGATGGGATATACTGGGGGGCCAGTTACAACTTGGGGACCCATGATATGTAGACTGAGCCCCTGTGCCCCCTGGGGTGAGCAGGCAAGGGGATGGGGAAGAACCAGCCAGGGAGGTGGAGCTGGGGGAACCAGGGGAGCAGCCCCCAGGGGAGGATGGAACTGTTCCAGCTCAGCTGCCCCCTTGGCCCTGCCTCAACCACACACTCTGATGCCCTTTCTGTGGGTTTCTGCTTGCCCCTGCCCTCCTGGTGGCCCCAGGCAAGTGTTCAATGTTCCTGCCCTGTGTGGGGTCAGGCTGTGAGTGTCACTGGGGATTTGCCTTCCAGAAGGCACCATCTGGCAGTGGGCAGTGTTGAGCCCTTGTGATCTCCCAGTCCTGGGAAACAGCCCCTGCCACAGCCTGCTGGGCTCTCTCTGTCTCTCTCTTTGGGCTCTCCCAGGAGGCCTGGGAGGCAGCTCAGAGCTCTAAGAAGTGCTTTTTCTCAGCATCTGTCCACGCTTCTCCCACCTGTGCCTCGGCATCCTCCCCTGAGAGATGAGTGTGTCCCTATGGGTGGCTGTCATCAAGGTCACCATGGGGAGGGGGAGCTCCCATCCTCTGTCCTGGGTCCCTGGTACTTGTTTCCTGGGAGGTGACAGTCCAGCCTCCCCAAAAGTCCAGCAGGAAGGCAGCCCCCACCACAGCCCCCAGGAAGGAGAAAAACCAGTTGGGCTGTGAGGGGACGGTTGTGTCAGCTCTGGAAACCTGGATGGGGAGAAGGTGGGATCTCCAGAATGTCATCCTCATACCCGCCAGGCCCTGAGCTCTGCAGAGGGCGGTGTATGTCTCAGATTCTGCCTGTGAGGCTCCTGTCTCTGCAGGTAGCTGGGTTCTCCCCTGCTAAAGTGCTCCCAAGGCCTGTCCTTTCTCATCCACCCAGCTGGGCAGTCTGCTGGGTCCTGGTCCTCTCCCTGTGGGGCTTGCCCCAGTGTGCATCCCTGGGTGGATGGGGGCTCCTCTGGGCGACACCTTTATGCCCTGAAGGCCCCCAGGCTAGGGTGGGGCACCCTGGACCTCTCAGTAGGAGGAGAAGGGAAGGGACACATGGCCCAGCTCTGAGTAGGCCTGGGGTGGGGACGGGGGGGGGGGTGGGGGGGGGCGGGGGATATGGTGTTGAGGCTTCTGTGAGCTTGGTCCTGCCCCAGGAGGAGTCTTTGAAAGGCCAACATTCTTCCTACAGAAGAGGGGAAACAGAATGGGGGTGGGCAGGGGCAGCTTTGGAAGGGGACATCGGGTCAGATGGGCTTCTGCTTCTACCTGTTATCACCTTCATGTGCACATCTGCTGGCAGGGCCCTGACTCAGCCCCAGTGGTTGGACAAGAAGCTGCTAGCCATGCTGCCACCCACACCATTTGCTTCTGCTGCCCTGTCACCAGCAACCCCACTCCCGTCATCTCCTGGCTGAAGAACTACAGGAGTTCCATGGAGAGCGTTAGCAGCATCACATCAGGGTATCTAGATGGGCCTGGTTGCAGGGGCAGGGTCTTTGTCCCTGGGAGGAGGTGGTGGTAGGGGCTGGGGCAGCGCCTGTGGTTCAGTCCTCCCACCTGAGCGTCCACCCACAGCTGTGGCACCAGCAGTGGAGCCTGGTTGTGGAGAACATGGAGCTGGATAATAATGGAAAAAAGAAAAAAGGAATTGGAAGGGCATATTAAATTTCTGGCAATGGTGCCTTGAGTAGCAGAGAACTGAGGCCCCTCAGCCCAGTCCCAGGCTGGTGAGCAATGGAGCTGGGGGCCCAGTGCAGCTCAGTCCAGGGCTCTCTCCTCCCAAACCTCAGGGTCCTGGTTTCTGACCTGCTCGCCCCAGGCTCACTCACACCCACATGATGCTCCATGTGCCATCCAGCATTAATAGCTCAGGGAGGAATATGCCCAGGACAGGGATGATGCCCTGTGCCGTCAGAGTGGTAGTGGTAGTGAGCACCTGCTCTCAGGTGCCCATGCAAGGCCTGTCCCTGACACCTCAACCTCAGCCTCCTGTGCCCCTACCCAGAGAGGCAGCTGAGTGCCCTTTCTCTGCCTCCAAACACTTGCCCCCATCTCCCAGCCTCCAGTTTACCTTAATGACTAGATCCTGCTTAGTGCATTGTGCATTTTTAGAAGGTTTTTAAAAAATTCTGGAGCTTTTTCTGTGGAGAGGGAAAAGAAGAAAGGATAAATTAGAAAATAATGGGGCAGTGTGTAAGTTTAATTTCCTTTTGAGAACTGAAAGGATCCAGATTTCCTGAATGAGAGTTTCCATTGTGTTCCTCTGAGCCCTAAGGGAGGCAGCTCTGTGGAGGGAGAAGTAACTCCATCTTGGACGCTAATCTGCCAATGATGTTCTGCTTCTCTTACTGTCTTGTTTACAGGGTGGCCCCTATGCGATGCTGATGCAATCGTTTTGAAGGTGACTCTGATGAAGTTGTTGTTAAGCCTAACAACAGGTAGCAGTCTAGATCTCAGGACTACTTCATAGCTGTTGGACATGGTCTGTAGCATAAATTTTTGTCAGAGCCAAAGAGGACATCTTGGGAATCTTAAGTACATATTATTTGATGACTTTTTTCTAGCTTTTACAGAACACTGTTGTACCAGTTAGTTTCAGTTTTTTATTAATTATGGACATTATATGCAGAGAAGATACATCCACATATGGTTTTTCTTCCATTTTTTCTTGTGGTATAGTTCACATACAGTCAATTGTACAAATTTAAAATGTACAATTTAATAAGTTTGACACAATTTGATATGTAAACACCTATGAAACCAACCATCACTACTATCAAAGCAATAACTGTATCCATCACCTTCTAGAGTTTTCTGTCCCTCATAATCTCCACCTCTCAGTCCTCCCTCACTGTCCTGCCCTGACAATCACTGACCTGCTTTCTATAGTTACAGAGTAGTTTGTCTTTTAAAATAATCTTATAGGCCGGGCGTGGTGGCTCACGCCTGTAATCCTAGCACTCTGGGAGGCCGAGGCGGGTGGATCGCTCAAGGTCAGGAGTTCGCGACCAGCCTGAGCAAGAGCAAGACCCCGTATCTACTAAAAATAGAAAGAAATTATCTGGCCAACTAAAATATATGTAGAAAAAATTAGCTGGGCATGGTGGCACATGCATGTAGTCCCAGCTACTCGGGAGGCTGAGGCGGTAGGATCGCTTAAGCACAGGAGTTTGGGGTTGCTGTGAGCTAGGCTGACGCCACGGCACTCCCTCTAGCCCGGGCAACAAAGCGAGACTCTGTCTCAAAAAAAAAAAAATAAATAAAAAATAAAATAATTTTATAAAATAGAAGTATTATATAGTATATACTCTTTTTGGTCTTGTTTCTTTCATTTATCAATAGTATTTTGACATTAATGTGTGTTTTTTCATGCTTTAAAACTTGATTTCTTTTTATTGCTGAGTTGTGTTACATTACATAAATATAATACATTTTATCTGTTTACCTGATAGTCGACATTTGGATTATATCTAGTTTGAGTATATTAAAAATAACTACCTTCTAGATGTTTTATATTTTTAGGTTCTACATTTATATCTAATGCATTTTGAGTTCATTTCTCTATGTGGTGTGTGGTATGGATTCAAGTTCATTTTATTTGCAAATGATTATCTAGTTGTTCCAGTACCATGTGTTGAAAATCCAATCCTTCCTCAAATTATTTGCCTTTTCACCTTTGTCAAAAATCAGGTGCCCATATATGTGCAGGTTTATTTGTGGATTCTCTATTAGGTTTCATTTGCCAATTTTCTTATCTTTATACCAATATCATACCATCTTGGTTTATTTAGATTTATATTAAATCTTGAAAACATGTAGGCTCAGCCTTTGTTTTCTGTCTACTAGGGTTTCCATAAAACAATACCATAGACTGGGTGGCCTAAACAACAGAAATTTATTTTCTCAAAGTTCTGGAAGCAAAAAGTCCAACATGAGGTGTCTGCAGGTTTGGTTTCTCCTGAGTTCTCTCTCCTTGGCCTTTAGATGGACCTTTCTTGCTGCCTCTTTACATGGCCTTTATCTGTGCATACGTGTTTGTGTCTCTTCCTCTTCTCATAGGATTATAAGAACTGGTCCTATTGAATTAGGAAACCAACATTATGACCTCATTTAACCTTAATTACATTTTACAAATATTGAATCTTCCAATACTACATTTGTTTCTTATACAAATTGACTTTCAAAGATATTTAATGAGTGATGCTTAAATCTTCCTCTAGCCCAGACCAACAAGTTCATAGATTTTTACTTGCACAGACCAAAAAACTTGATTAATCCTGGACTATTATCTTCACCTCACATTCTAAACCAAACTTAACAGCAAGTATTTCAGATATACACAGCATGTGACCACTTCTCACTACTTCCACTGGGTCCACCCTGGTCTGGGCCACCCTATCCTCCATGGTGATGCCTGCATCAGCCTCCTCACGGGGCTCCTGCTGGTTTCTCTTCTCTAAATTTTCTTTACTTCCCACTTATTAATGCCATTAGCCCAAGTCTGAGAAACATTTTCATCAATTTAATTGAGGTAAACTTGGTGTCCCCATAATATGAGACAGAGGAAGAGGCAATAACTCCACTTCACATGAGAGAGACAAATGTGGTTATCTGGTCATGTGTAGGCCAGCTTGCCCAAGTGACCACTGTGCACACTTTTATACAGTTCCTGGGGTTCAGTGTGACATAAGTGACTCCCTTTAGTGCAAGGCTCAGCCTCATGACAAGGTCTAAGTGTTAAATATTCTTTGTACATTCTGTTCTGAGATCTGATCAAAATGATGAGTCACATTTTTTTCTAACACTTTCTTTTCATAGTTTCCTCCATTAGGTAGTGTCTTCTCTTTCTCATCAACCTGTAAATAAAAATAGAAATTTCAGGACCACACTCCCCAGCTCCTTATGCAAAAAGGGCAGGTAAAGGCCTCAGGCCCCTGTGAAGGACTGCCCCCCCAGATCATTCATAAGGAAGTTTGCTGGTCTCTCATAAGCAAGGACGTGCACATTGCAACTCTGCGTCTGTAAGCTGTCTAGCTCCTAAAAGTGAAGTCTGTTCAATTCCACATTAATAATGAATTATGAGTTTATCTTCTCAGGTGAAGAACAGACAAGACAAGATCAAACACATAATTGATGCTTCCTTCCCTCCCCTTTTCTCTTCTAACACTCACCTTATCTTATGTAAAATGTAGATTTTCCTGAACCTCACAGAATGTAGCCATCTTGCCTCACTGCCGAGCACCCTCCTCTTTCTTTTCTTTCTGTATCTCTTATTCCTCTTAAGTACTGAAGTTCCCAAATTCCTCATCACAAAAATAGCCACAGGTTTTTCTGTGACTTCTGTTTTTCTTGGGCACATCCTAAAACGTTGGCTTAATAAACCTCCACTGATTGAGACCTTTGTCTCAGTTACTTATTTTGGGTTGTCTACCTTAAATGTCCTTTACCATATGGTAAGAGAACGTTGGCTATCAATTCCTAGAATATCATCTGCTTCTTCCTAATATTTTCAAATTTGAGGCTGGTGTCTCTGAAGGGGTCTCACTCAATAAGTGGCTTCCTCTCTCTTTGTCTCTCTCTCTCTCTCTCTCTCTCTCTCTCTCCTTCTTTTTGGTTTTTACTCAAATGCCATGTCAAATGGAGCCAAAATTTTTGTTCGACACTGCATTCTCCTTCTCTTGCTCTGAAAACTGAGCAAAGTTTTTATCTACACTTTACATTAATACATTCTTTTCAGCACTGAATCTTTTTTTATTATTTTGTGGTTGTTTTCTGAATAAAATGCTTTGAAACATCTGTCTATTCATTTGACATTTTAATCAGTAATCATATTCTATGGCCTTTAATTTCCAATGAATATATTCAGTTTTGGAGTCCCTAGCTAAATATTGTATGTAAAAAATTAAGATGGGTTATACAAAATCTTTGGTGGTTGCAGGCCCCTAGAATTGCAATCACAAACATTACTGAAAATGAGTTTTTATTTGATCTAAAGAAAATAGAAAATAGTAAATTTAGTTAGATATCATAGCAGTAGTTGCATTAGATTTTTTGATTCATTAGAAATAGACAATGAAACACCTACAAACTAAATAATGTGGTCTGTTATATTTGCTTTAAAATGCCACTAGGATAGCTGAAGCTGATCATTGAAAATGATGAGAAAATAAAAATTTTTGAAGCTTTTTGATTGTTACTATTTGTGATAGGTTTTTATTACATACTTGTCTCTACTGTTGTGTAAGATGTTTGTATTTCTGTTACAGTTTTATACAAAGCATATAAACATTTCAATAAAAATGCCTAGCATACTGCACATCAGCCCCATTCCATAAGAAAGAAAGACAATCATCTTCCTGCACATTGTGGTGACGGATTTTGAGGATCATCATCAGATCTGGATGGGACAAATTCAGGTGAATGAGTAGAAGACAGTGTAGCATTAGAATTAGGAAGAGAGCACTCTAAATGTTCCTGCAAGTATGGACAGTGGTGTTGCCAAAAATCTTTGTGCAAGATTGTCTCTGTGGGTGTTACTAAGAATGTCATTCTTACTTAACGACACCATTACATTTTCCTAACTATCCATGAGTTAGAGCTGTGTGTCTTCTATAAGTTAATGTGGAATGGCCTCTGGCCTAAGAGCACATGCTCTACAGTCACCAGACCATCAGGTTGTCCCCTGTGTGATGTGCCAGACCCAAGCCCATATGCTGAAGTGATGCTCAGGCACAGAGCAGAGAGCACCTGGGCCCTTACCAGCCACTGCTCATGGGTTCCATGTCCCTTGTTTCCTAGGCCAGCCCTGAGCTCTCTGCCGCTTTGTACAGGCCACAAGAGAAGGAGCTGGTGCTGTGTCCACCATTGTCCTTGCTGGAGGCTCAAGTCCTGGCCACTGGGTTGATATGTGGGGGCCACTAGTCCCTGGAGGCCATAGATGTACTATCAGATTTCAGTCACCTTTTGGAATCCTACATCTTAACACTAACATTCCCTGTAACAGAAATTATATGTTTTAAGTGTGTATTCCATGTTTTGTAATGTATTTGCAGAGTTCTGTGACCACAATCTTGGGGTTCGCTCATCTTGGGGCCCCATCATCCTTTGTTCAGTGTATGATTTTTGGAAGAGGGATAGGTCCCCTCCAAGCAGCAGGTGAAAAGCAGTGTTCTACCTGTGGACACTTCCTGCTTACAGCCCCTGTTCTCTTTTGGGGCACCATCTCTCCCACTCTTGGGCCTGAAGAGAGATGATACTAGGGACAGGGTGTTACCTTTCCTCTGACAAAAAAGCATGGTTCAGGCCCTTCACCTCTCTGAGGTCACAGGAGTCAGAGCCCTCAGAGTTGCACTTCAGTGTGGCAGCCACTGGCCATGTGGGGCTACTGATCACCTGGAATCTGGCTGGTCTGGACTGAGATGTGCTAAATACTTAAAACATGAAATGAGTTTCAAAGGAACAGTACCAAAAAACAGTATCCCCCCCCAAAAAACTTCATTAATAATTTTATATTGATCAAATATAAAAACAATATTTTGGATATATTGGGTTAAATAAACTATTACAATCAATTTTACTTGTTTCTTTTTTTTAATGTGGCTACTAGAAAATTTTAAATGACACACGTACCTCACATATTATTTCTATTGGACATTGCTGCTTTAGAGTGCCTCCATTTTCAAGGCTCAGGCTCCTCCTCAAAAGACCAGAGGCCAAGAAGGTTAGACAATCTCAAAGTGTAAATTAATTGTTATTATGTTATTTCCATTTGTGAATAACATATATATTTACTGTATGTGTGTATATATGATATATATAAAATTCATAAGAATATAATTAATATTCAATGTTAAATACAAATGTCCCCCGGGGCAGAGCATGTCCCAGACCAGGGGCAACGGCCTAAGAAGAGCTACAGGGAGAAACCTGTTATTCTGGCCTGAGTCAGCCCTAGTCGGATCGTGTTTTCCGTCACTCATGGCCAGAGGGGTGGGGCCTAGAGCCTTATCCAATCAGGGGTGCTGAGGTGAGGACTGTCCAATCAGGTACACAGCCAGAAAGAAGGAGGCGGCTTCCGGCACTGGAGCGGCCTTTGTTTCCTGCGCGGGGCGAGGAGCGGAGGTACCCTCTCCACTGTTCTATCTCCAGGATTGTCCCCGTGTCTCTGCCACAGTCTCAGTCACCCTGTGACCTGCAGGTACTGGGAGATACATAGAGAGCACACTAGGACACCCCAGAAGCTGGGAAATGGTGAGTGTGCCGGTGGGATGTCTTGTGCGAGGGGAGGGGGCTGGTCGGAGCCACCGGAAGCGGCTGTGGTGAACCCGGGCCTCCCCGCGTCAGCTCGAAAGTCTGGAGACTGAAGTTGGCCACTGGCACGCCTTAGCCCTCAGTTCCCTCTGGCCACAGGGTGGGGCAGGGTGGGCAACTGGGACCCTGGGCATCCCGTACTGTCCCTTCACGTTTACTTTGGCCGCATCTGGCATCCCTCTCTGTGCAGCTCTGCGCCCACAGCCCAGCGTCTCCCCCAGATTGTGCGGGGAGATGGGACAGTCTTCAGGGGAGAATCTCCACTTGGTGTGCGGGGTTTATGCCTCGGAGGCGTTGAAGTCCGTGAGGTCCCCATACCTCCTTTCTCCTATTAAAAATTAATCTGAGGGAGTGTGAAAACTTAAAAATGAGCAAATAGCAATTTGTGAATCTAGAAGCCCTCAACCATGGTTTGTGGTTTTGGGACCCTGGAAGGGCTTGAAGGAAAGGCTTTTTTTGAGGTAGCAAACTACAGTCAGTAATTGATTGGATACAGCGATGTACTGGCCTTATGTGGACTACCCAGGTGGCTGTTTTCTGGTTATGTACTCAGCTTTACTGGCAGTTTGTGATTGGTTAAACCTGCGTTTTGTTCTCCTCTAAGTTGTAATTTAGAGGAAATGCATTCGAGTTAGAATTGTGTTTCCTTAGGTAGAAACCCAGGACACTAGAGCCACTTCTGTTTAATTTCTCCCTATTTAATTATTTGAACACCTCTCAGGAGGAATGGTTTTCCCTGCATTTTCCAAAGGCACAGCAAGCAGGTTCTCAAGTCCCAGACTCAGATCAAGTTTGCCCAGTCTTCCTGTCCTAGAGGTCTGTTGAAAATCCTAAATTTTGAGTGCCTTCCTCACACTCCCAAATGCCTATTACTGCTTTCCACTTTATAACATTAACAACTGTTTTTCCTTTATTTGTTTTCAAAAGACAGTATTTTAATTGTTGATTATTTTTTCACAGAGTGGTGATGATCTCTTTTTAAGATATTTGTGTTCTGTTTCTGAACATCTCACATGAGAGGAAAGCAGAGAATAATCACCTAATGCTCCCCTATAAAAAAAAATCTTTGTGATTCTCTTCCTTTTATCTTCCCTAGGCACACACACCTTACTAGACTACCTTTATGTTGAAGTTACCCCTTGGAAACTTTACAGGATGATGTGTTCTCACCCATCCACCTGTCTTTTCCTGATGCTGGTTTTACGACTGTCTGGGGATGACCCAAAGGCTCATAGCAGTCATGTCTCCTGGGGTGTCTAATGAATGTCAGCCCTGGTTTATTTCCTCCCAGAGGACAGCCTGAGGTGTGGGGGTGGAACTTCTTGGGGGAACAGCTGTGTGCCCTGGTGCTGAGAGGAGTCTCCTGTTGTCCCCTTCATCTGAAAAGCTAACCCCATGGGACATTAAGGTTTTCTTTCCCCAACCCGAGCTTCCATTCCATGTAGACACACTGGTGCTCACCCAATAGGATGCTGGTATTGGGGGAAAGGGCAGAAATGACTGCTGCCCTCTGGATTCTTTCAGACTTTTGAAGGAAGGAAAAAAAAAAAAAAACTGTCTCAAAGGACAAGGAAAACCCACCCAAGTGAGGCAGTACAAGAACCTGCAAAACAATTTCCACTTTCGGCACACAGAGGCAGAGCAGGGTCTCCAAGAATGGTGGTTAACTGCGTCCTTCAATGAGGAGGATGGGGGTGGGAGGATTTCCCAAGTGATAGGACGGTCTGACTTGACACTGGAGTCACAACATGTCTGTACTGCAGTCAGCACCACCCCTCCCTGGACTTGTCATCTTAAGATTTGTTCATTAACTGGAAAATATATTTTATCAGTGAAACCTGAAAGATAATATATTTCCAATGAGGCAATAAAGGGGTGACTTTCAGGGAAAAAATCTAGTTGTTTGTTCCATTTTTAATAATTCTTATTTACTGTTTTTCTTCCCCAGAGTAAGTGTTGTAAGGTTTTGTGGTCTGCTCTGTTTTGAGGTGATTTCAAACAGAATCTCAGGGCTTAGCTTTGGTAATGCTATCAGGGAGAAGAAATAGGAAAAATGTCTCTACCATTATGGCTGCAGAAAAGTGAATTCATTTCCAGAAGAAATTATGGCAGATAAATTGGTGAATTGTAAATACTCACCAAAACATCAGTTTCTCTGTTATTCAGGGTGGGGAATTTTTGACAGTGGACAATTCTGTTCTGTTTCCTGTGATCTGGATGTCAGAGTTTATGGCTAAATTTTTTGTGACAGAACTTGGAATTACTAGAAGTGTGCATATATAATTCGTTGTTTGCTAAATGTTTGTTGTAATGGAAATAATTAAATGACGTGTTTACTGTTTGAAAAAGATAGATATTTTTGGTTTTCCTATTGAGATGTGAAATGTAAGTGCCTTATAATTTTCTTCCCTTCTGTAAATATAAACACTGAGTTTGAGTGATTTTGCTGGATTCTTCAAACACTGGCTCTTATTTAAAACTGTGTAAAAAACCTTAACTGGGCAGCAGAGACCTGGGCTCAGAGACTTCAAGCAAAGGTCAATGCTGATCTAGCAAAAGGAGACCACTGAAGGCCCAGATACTTCTTCCTGGGGAGCCTCCCCTCCAGGTGCCCCAGTCTGTTTACAACAACCAAGAAAGGAGCCCTTTATACTGAGAAAAGCTACAGAGCCCTAGGAACCTGGGGATTCTCAGCAGGTGTGGTCAGGTTGAGATGGAAGCAGGGGTGTGATGCCCTTTCTGAGGGTGTAATTGTTTTTTTTCCTGGGCTGTTTTTAGACGTTATCTAATAAAATGAATTTTAATTTACATTAAATGTAACATTATTATAAAGAAGTTTTGCAAAATGGTAAAAGCACCAACTATATGATCTGCCAACATTTCAAAGTTTAGGCAGACAGGGGCTTTTTTTCATAGGGAAGAACAAAGAATAGAAAGAAGGCAAGGAGGAAGAGCAGGATGGAGTATGGTAAAATCAGATCCTAGGTCAGAGACTATTTCACCCTGAAGTCAGCCTGTTCTTGGGAGGGGCATAAAGAGGGCTTGTATATGTTGGCTGAGGCTGAGGGCGGGCCAAAGTACAGCAGCCAGGGAGAAGGGGAGAAACTGAAGGAAAGTTTGGTAAACAGTATTTTGTTCTCATCACTGAAAATAAAAGTTTTCAGCAAATTGTTGACAAGGTAAAAATGAAAATTTTTAGAGTCTGTTTGGCTATGTGATAAGTGAAAAAAACCATCATCTGTCATAATGGGAAGGATCTTTGTATGCCATTGGCTGCTCTTGCAGAACATAAAAGATGTGGGATTTCTTTACTCAGACCTATTTACCAGGACATTCATCCCACCTTCCCCCGCCACATTTCCTTGTCCTATACATCTCTTTCACTTGGCTAGTCCTGGGTATTTTCCTTTGTAATAAAACAGCAAGTAAAATGTTTTGCTGAGTTCTGTGAGTGATTCTTTCAAATTATTGAACTTGAGGAGGCATATGGAAGCCCCTGATTTATAGGCAGTTGCTCAGAAGTATAGATGGGACCCAGGGCTTGCCACTGGTATCTGCAGTCTTGGCAGTGTTATGGAACTGTGCCCTAAACTTAAAAAATCTGGTGGCTCCCTCTTGGGTCTGGCACCAGCTGTAGTACCTCACAGTGCACCATGGCTAGGCTGCTGGCGCAGTCAGGGTGGCTGCCCAGGTCCAGCCTCATGCCACCTGGCTCCTGGGCACTGCCAGGAGCACCCTGTTGCCCCTGAACGTGGCCCTGCTTCTGTACAGGCCAGACATCTGGCTGCTGCACACAGCCTTGGGGAAGTGCCACAGCTGCCAGGACCCTAGCAGAATCAATGAGACTGTAGATCACCCAATGAACTTACCCACTCTACTGCTAATGAAACTTGAGTTGTTTCAAATTTATTTTTTGTTGCTGTTAACAGTGTCATTTTTGTTTTTGTCCCCAAATGTTCACACTGTCTAAATTCATTGACATAATGGAAGAAACTGAGGCACAAAATATAATTTTAAAGAGTTTACTTGAGCCAGCGTGAGAATTGTTGCCTGGAAAACTCAGACCAAAGTAACCTTGGGTCTGAATTCTGTTTGGTCTTTGTCATAATTAGATTTTTAAAGGCTGAAAGGGAGGCAAGAAGTAAGCCAATATGAAGTTGTTTGTCAGAAATTTTCCTCACAGAAATAACATTGATTAGTGACTGGCTGTACGTTGTTGAGCTGTAAGGTATGAGTTATGGTGTTTAGCATGTGACATTGTTAGTTACCTTATCACTATTTGTGGTGTCAGCTTGGAGTCCACATGGCAGATTTGTGGTATGATTTCTTAGTTCAAGGATCAAGGGGAGTGGGACATAACTGCTGCCCTATCATTTTGCCTCTCTGGGCCTGATAATTTAAAGGAGGCTTGCATTGCTCAAATACAACTTTATTTTTTCTAATTTCTCCTTTTTGATCACAATCTTTCTTTTTAACAGCATTGATCAAAGTCTTACTGTCAAGATGTTCCTTGTTGCCAGGGATCTCATTCTCATATAATCCTGTTTGACACTGAGCCAAGGGGAAGAGGAAACATTTTAGTGAGGAATTTTAAGAGCACTCAAAAGCCAAATTGGAATTGTCTCACAGAGTGGTAAAAATGAGACTTCAGTCAAGTCATTGATTTTCATAACTACTGTTGCTTGTGTTAATTTTTCTAGCCCTTGCAATACTATGATTTTACTTTTCTTGGAAGAAGTAAAAAACAATACATAGCATTAATAAGTTGAATACTACACATATAATATAATTAAGCTTAAAAAGGAATTTCTATGCCAGAACAGTAAGAAAACACCTATTCCATTAGGGAGCCACCTAAAAAGCATCATGACAAAAATTCAATCCAGGTTCTTTTTTAGAGACTTGTAGCCAGGTGACTTCTTTTCTAATTTTTTCTAGATGAAATTCTACTTCATGGTAACTATTTATGTATAGACAATAAAAGGTGTTTGCCACCACACATGCACCTCCTTGCTCAGGTAATATATTATCTAAAGCAGTGTGATTGCCTAGTACATCCTAAGCCAGTGAATCAATAGCTTTTTGTTGAGCTGTGATGGTAACTATAGTTGCATTAGCAATTTTTTCTAAGGTTATAGAAAGATTTCTAATCATGTATTGATGAGAAGTGACACCCACTAAGGCAAAAGTATCTTCCCAAAGAAAGGCATGGGGCTATCTTCTTTTTGCCTAGGAAGATACTTAGCCTTTTTTCTCCAATAGAATCTCCATCTAAAATAGATTGAGAGAAAATTTTGTGGGAACTAGTAGAGTGTTGCGTTTCTTCAGAGCTGTCTATAGTTAGAGTACTGACAAAATGTCTGAAGAGACATTGCTCTTTAATTCACCAGCACAGGGATTGTTCAACAATACCAGATATGATTCTGTCAGTGTTGGTTGAAATCTTTTATTTGCTTGTGTTTCCAGTAAAGAAATTACCCATGTTGGAGGCCATAATCTTTGATGTTTGTATCACCAGGGAGCACCCCGTTCAAAAAATCTTTAATTTAAAATTTTTAGTGAGAAGCTTCATAAGGCCTTAGGAATAATGAAGCATATCGCCTTTAAAGAGAGCTAGTTGCAGGCTATTTCATCCAGGTGCATGGACCTTCCTGCTATTATTTTAAAGGGAGAAAGCTGATGTTTCTCAAGGAGGGTAAAACATAAGATAAACAGTACTAACAGAAGAGCCTTAGGCCAGGGAATGTTAAAAGTTTCTGTAAACTTTTCTAGTTGATTTTCTATTACTCCATTTGTGTATTCCACCAATCCAGAAAACTGAGAGTGATGCACAGAATGGAAATGCTAAAAAATTGGCCATAGTTTACAAATAGAGAAATTATTTTACCAGTGAAAGGGGATTTTTCAGTCTCTGTGAAGATGACAATAAAATCTCAAAGAAGAAATAGGACAAGACTTAAAATGATCATGGTTAAAGACACAATTGATGAACAAATTTGGTCATTTTATTTTTGTCAGTTTACTCGAAGGTGAACCAAAGCCTTTTATTGTCTGTTACTGGTACTTCATAAAAATCTTGTTTAAAAAATCAAACCAATTTTTATCCTCATATTACTGTACTATTTTTAAATCTAGTTTAAATAAAACTTGATAAACAGATTTACTCAACCTCAATCGGGTCTCACCACACAAGATTTCTACCTCTTGTGAATTTTTCCCATTCTCTTTCTCCAGTCTTCTATATTCATTTTATCTCATTTTTCTTTTATCCTTTTAATTTAATGCTACTTTTAAATAAACTGTAAACTAGGCAAACTTACTTTTTTTAGAAAAAAACAACATCTTTATGTCTTTTTTTAATAACCATTTTCACCACAAAACACATGTTATTTTCTTTATACATTTGGTATGTAGAATTTTTTCTCTCCTTATCTCTAGGTTTAGTTTCCATATGTTAGTGAGATTTTTAACTCTTTGTAATCTTAATTCGTAGTGAAGTCCTCAGAAATAAGCAGTATTTTTGAAACAGGTGTTCTTTCTGTCACCTGAACTGTGGCATAATCATTGCTCACTGCAACCTCAAACTCCTGGGCTCAAGTGATCCTGCACGCTCAGCCTCCTGAGTGGCTAGGGTGACAGGTGCATGCCATCATGCCTGGTTAATTTTTATTATTATTATTTTGTAGAGACAGAGTCTGGCTCTATTGTCCAGGCTGGTCTCATACTCCTGTGCTAAAGCAATCCTCTAGCCTCAGCCTCCAAAATGTGTAGCATTATAAGTGTAAGCCACCACACCTCGTTGAAATATGCAATTTTAACTGTTAGTTGCATACTAATACTTTATGAATTCTTTTTTTTTTCTTTTCTTTCTTCTACGGAGTCTCACTCTGTCACCCAGGTTGGAGTGTACTGGCATGATCACAGCTCACTGCAACCTCAAATTCCTGGGCTCAAGCAGTCCTCCCAGTTCAGCCTCTGGAGTAGCTGGTACAGGTGTATGCAACCATGCCCAGCTAATTTTTTTAAAGAGACAAGCTGTCACCATTTTGGTTTTCTCTTTTAAACAAGATTTTCATGAAGTATTAATAAGAGATAATAAAAAAATTTTGCTTAACCGTGAAAAAAATAAAATGACCAAATTTGTTCAATTGTGTCTTTAACCGTGATCATTTTAAGTCTTGTCCTATTTCTTCTTTGATATTTTATTCTCATCTTCACAGAGATTGAAAATCCCCTTTCTTTGGTACATGAGTGAAGAAAAAAAAGGTTTAGAGACTTATACTGATAGATAAACCAACTGGCTTCAAAAATTTCAAGTGACTATGAGAAAAACAGTGATGAAGCAGCCATGGTTTCTACTGTCTAGAAACTTTCAGTCTAGAGCAAATTGCTAAATCATTGAATTCACCATCATGTAGTCAGTACGAAGAAGTGGAGATATACAGGGAACTTTGGCTCTGTTTGAACCACTTTCTGATGCTGTTTTTCTGACTTCTGATGTCACCATACATGGAAAGAAGAATTGTTGTTATTTCTATTGTTTTACTGTGTTTGGAATAAATATTTAGCATTTGATGTAATTGTCCTAGAAAATTCTGATGCTCTATGTTAAATTACTTGTTATGTTATGAAATAGGCAAGAGTGTACCTTAAATAATTAAAAACATACAAACTCTGGAAGTAGAATTTATGTTGACCAAGTCTAGAAAAGACAAAAAAATAAATAAACCAGCAACATAGAGATCAGAGCCTTAGGCCTGCTCCCTGCCACAGCCATGCCCAGATCCACGTTCTTCTAAGCCTTGTCCAGCTCTGTCCCCACCCTGGACTCTCCCCTCACAGAACTGATGAGAGGAGATCAGAGTTTGGGTGGCTGCTCCTGCCATCTCTCCAGAGCTGGAACTCATAGTTTCCCTAAAGCCAAAAGTAGATAAATGGCTGCAAAGGATTGGATATTTTGCTGCCTTAATTTTTATCTTTTTTAAAAAAATCTGTGCTTCTAGAGACATTTAAACCACCAACTTGTTTTCCATTCCATCAGATCTGGTAGAGGTTCCATAGGTTACAAAAAAGTAAATACAAACACAACAATGAAAATCCCTCCATATCACTTTTCCATGGTTCCTTTCCTTGTATCTCCCATCCATTTATATCTTTTACTCTGTATAATTTTTATTTCATCAGTGACAAAGAAACAAAATTTAAAAATCTGTGCCCAACATCTAGATCCTGGTATGAATTATGGGACAATTAGTACCTGACTCCCAGGGTATTATATGGATTAACTCCCACAATTTGAGGTTCCCAGCACAGTGCACTGTAGCATACTTGTGAGCACGAAGTACATCATCAATGAAAATTGCATTAATGCATGTGCACGTGTTGTTTTCCAAATGACTTCCTCAGATATAGTTGCCTTTCCAGCCTCTGTAATCTTTATGGGGCCAACAGAAAATGTTGTTTCATGATGGTGATTTGTGGTCCTCTTTTTGACCAGAAGTATTTATGTTGTGATACGAGTGTCAAGTGTAGGGGACTCTGTACTGTGCCTGCTGTCTCTAGCTGAATGCTACAGATATCGGGTCTGGGGAAGCTACATCAGCATTCACAGGGAACTTGTTTATGAAGCTAATCCGTGGACTCTCTTTTACACCTGTAGAATCATATTAATGAGGCTGGTGCCTGGATACCAAATGCTTTCTATGCACATTGAAGTTTGAGAGGCAATGCTCAGCAAAGTGGCTCTTAGCCCAGGCTTCCAGTTATAACCCCATGACCAGTTTGAAGACATACCATCACCTGTGCCCTCCCTGCAGCTTCTGTTCATTGGTCTGGGTGGGTGGGAGCATCATGTGGTTTTAATGAAGTGCCTCAGGTGATTCTAAGGTTAGGCCAGGGTCAAGCATGTGGGCTTCCAGATCTGTTAATTCTAGCCTTTTCCCCCAAAGGGAGGTCACAGTGCCTGTTATGATTGGGTTTGGTGGGGGTGGGTCAATATGGGCCATATTCCCATTGCTGCAGCAGAAATTGCTGGTGCCTATGGCAGGGGAGGGCACCTGAGGCCAGGAAAGGAGAAACTCACATTTTCATCTTTATGTAGGAGCTCAATTGTTCCTGAATCTCTACTATGACAAAGTACAGATGAGTGTAGCCTTTTCTGTACTTCATGTTTCTTTTGCCTGTAGGTATCATGGTAGCAAATAAAGAGGTTTTTCTGATGCCTTAAAATGCGTATTCTCAAGATGCACCTGTGATTTGTCCAGATAATCTCACCAGGGAAGGAATCCTAGAGAAGCAGGAAGAGGAAGAAATGGCTGGTTCTCAGGTAAGAGCCTCCCAGGTCGGGGGCTGTGTCCACTTTTACTCCTAGAATTCCATGTAGTTAGGGCTTGCAAACTCTTTTTTCTCTAATTCTGAGGCTTCTGCCTCACAACATTGTCTCAAATTTTTTTTTTCCCCTTCTTAATAATTTTCAGGGGGCTCTTTATTTTTTTTATTTTTATTTTATTTTTTTTGAGACAGAGTCTTACTCTGTTGCTTGGGCTAGAGTGCCACGGCGTCATCCTAGCTCACAGCAACTTCAAACTCTTGGGCTCAAGCAATCCTACTGCCTCAGCCTCCCAAGTAGCTGGGACTACAGGCATGCACCACCATGCCCAGCTAATTTTTCCATATATATTTTTAGTTGTCTGGTCAATTTCTTTCTATATTTTTAGTAGAGACGGCGTCTCGCTCTTGCTCAGGCTGGTCTCAAACTCCTGACCTCGAGCCATCCTCCCGCCTGGCCTCCCAGAGTGCTAGGATTACAGGCCTGAGCCACCACGCCCAGCCCAGGAGGGCTCTTTAAAATCCTTATTTTCTACATACCAGAGCCTTCTCTCCATTCTCTCCATCCAGGCTTTTTACATACTAAGAACATTTCTCATCATGAAATTATGACCTGCAGTGTTGAAAGTGTTCCCTTTTGACAGATCAACATGGGAAAGTGCAGATACCCAAGATTTCTAAGTATAGAGTTGGGTACTCAGATATCAGTGAAGAAGGAAAATATGTGCTTTTGAGGTTCTATCTTGATGCCCCATCATCTCTATGCCAAATACAATTTAAAAATGCACACTGATGGCTGGGCATGGTGGTGCAAGCCTGTAATCCAAGCACTTAGGGAGGCCAAGACAAGAGGATTTGTTGAGGTGTCAGGAGTTTGATACTAGCCTGAGTGAGAGTGAGAAATTAGCTGAGTGATCTCTGACAGAGTCCTCCATTATAAAGTTAATTATTTTTCTTATTTATCATTAATATATATCTTGGGGAATTTTACTGGCTGATGTACATAAATCATCACATTTAATCTGGAAGTTTCCCTTTCCTCTTAGTTTCTGTTTGCTTGTAGCTTGATTTGGGAAATGAAGCTTCTCATCTTTGTTTATTTGTCAGACAAACTAGGATAAAATTCAGGCTCTTCCACTTACTGAATGTTTGACAAAATATTCTTTTTGGGCTAGAAGAGGTTGCATTGCTGACAAGTTTGTTACAAATGCAGAAACTCAGGTCCCACTCCAGATCTCCTGAGTGAGAATCTGCATTTTAACAGGATCTCCAGTTCTCTGTACTACACATTAAAATTGTAGAAGTATCCTTGTAACTCCTAATTACTTTTCCATATGAGAAACATATAAAGCTTATAATAATGTATTGTGCACTTGACTTTTGCTGAAAGTGTAGATTCAAGTGTTCTCAACTCTCACACAAAGGTAAGTATATAAAATGATGGATATGTTAATAGCTTTATTGTGGTAATCATTTTAATATATATCAAAACAATATGTTGTAAATTATAAATATACACAATTTTTATTTACCAAGTATATGTCCAAAAACTTGAAAAAATTAATAAAAATTTTAAAAAGCTTATTGTGTATGATATATATAGACCACTCAAAAATATGCCTGTGTCAATGCCCTTAATTTTATACGTTATCATACAGAAAAGTACAGTATCTACACTTGTTTTGTCGATCTTTTTGCCATCCTCTAACTTTTTGCCTCCAAGTTAGAGAATACATTACAGAGTATTATTAATATTAGGTAATAGATAATTATAGTCACTCACGCATGTCAGAGCCAGTTCTCTTCACTCTCCCATTTCACATTTAGACAAATTAAGAATAGCTGCTTGGTAATGGCTATAAGAATAGCTACATGGCTACTTGATAAATATGCATTTTTTTCCAGGGCCTGTTGACATTCAGGGATGTGGTTATAGAGTTCTCACGAGAAGAGTGGGCATGCCTGGACCCTGCTCAACGGAATTTGTATAGGGACGTGATGTTAGAGAACTACAGAAACCTGGTCTCCCTGGGTGAGGATAACTTCAATACAGAATTTCTATTCCACACTAAAGATTTTATGTCCTTCCTTTGTGGAATGTTTTCTGGAGTTTCTGCTTTGTAGGAATGAGTTTTAGATCCCTGCTTCCAAGGAAATCTTGGGGGTTCATTGGTATAGAAAAGACAATCTTCAGGATGTCATCTTGACATGAAACTGCCCTTTCTTGAACTGATCTGTATTCTTCACTCTAGATTAGTGACAATTCAATTGGTGGCTTAAAATATTGTTGCCCAGACCTTAAAGTCCAATTTTACCACCAGTGTTTGATTCAGTAGTACTGGATATTGGAGCTAAGGACCCATAAATTTAAAATGCCTCTAAATGTTCTAATGGTTATGTCAAGAAACAGTATTTTGAGTTTAATTTTCTAGAAACTTCTGTAAAGTTTTGTCCTCTGTACTGAGCACAGTACTAGATTGATAATTGGAGAATCCTAGCAAGAGTTATATTACTTTTCTTTTTAATAGGTCTTGTTGCCTCTAAGCCGGATCTTATCATTTGTCTGGAGCAAAGGCAAGAGCCCTGGAATGTAAACAGACCTGAGAGAGTAGCCAAACACCCAGGTAGGTGGGAATGAATGAAGCAAGCAGGTGAGAGTCCCAAAGGTCTCGGAAGAAGCCAGACCTTAAAATATGGTTTGGGAAACTCTGTTCCAGTGGAAATGGTTTCTGAAAAGCCTGGATTTCTTTCTCTTACTCTCATGTAGGGGCATTTTCTGTCCCATGCTCTAAAATTCTCTAAGGACTCTATTTCTACTCAGTGATCTTTCTTCAATGTTGGAGAGAGAGCCAAAGTTCATGGCTTATAAGGGACTGCATGATCTGAGTGCTCTTCCTTTGCTTTTGGGCACAGGAAAATATCTGTGCATCACTTTTGTCATTATACAATGACTTTCTTGCAATTTGTGACGAATGTTTTTTATAATGAGGTCTCAAAATATCACTCAGGGTAGAGTACAGTGAGCGCAGTTGCATGATTACAGCTCACTAGAATCTCCAATTGCTGGGATCTAGCAATCCTCTTACCTCAGTCTCCTGAATAGCTAGGACTACAGGCATGTGCCAATGGAAATGGCTATATTTTATTTTTGTAGAGATGTGGTCTCACTATGTTGTTCAGGCTTGTCTCAATCTTTTGGTGTCAAGTAATCCTGCCACCTCTATCTCCTAAAGAGAGATTACAGGTGTGAGTCACTGTGCCTGGTCTTGTGGAAATTTTTAATGTAATGTATTTTGTTTGTGACAGTATTTGACATTTCAGTCAATAATTTTTTTCTGTGCTTTCATTTTCAGCCCATGTGTTTATAGAATTAAAGTCATATTTTCTGTGGAAAGCATAGAATTAGTATGGTTTCTTGAATTTATTCAGCTAAGTTGTCTTTTGATAGATTTTATTTATATATAAAGTAGTTACTGAAAGGGAATGACTTACTATTATTGCGTGTTTATTTGTTTTTGTAGGTCTTATAGCAATTTGTTTCTGTTTTTGTCTCTTAGTGTTTTCCTTTGTGTTTTATTGATTTTTATAGTGATGTGGTTTAATTTATTTCTCATTTCTGTTGAGTATCTATGTACTCATTGTGATTATCATAGATACTACATACACATCTTGAAGTTACAACAATCTGTTCTAAGCTGATAACTTCCATTGTATTCAAAAGCCCTGCTGGGCCTGGTGTGGTGGCTCAGGCCTGTAATCCTAGCACTCTGGGAAGCCGAGGCAGGCAGATTATTTGAGCTCAGGAGTTCAAGACCAGCCTGAGCAAGAGCGAGATCCCGTCTCTACTAAAAAAAAAAAAAAAAAAAATAGAAAGAAATTAGCTGGACAACTAAAAATATATAGAAAAAATTAGCCAGACATGGTGGTGCATGCCTGTAGTCCCAGCTACCCGGGAGGCTGAGGCAGGAGGATCGCTTGAGCCCAGGAGTTTGAGGTTGCTGTGAGCTAGGCTGATGCCACGGCACTCTAGTTGGGGCAACAGAGTGAGACTCTGTCTCAAAAAAAAAAAAAAAATTAAAAAAAAGCCCTGCTGCTTTACATCCCCCATTGTACTTTATTGATGTCTCAAATATCTTTTTGCATTGTGTATCCAATAATATAACTTTATAGTTATTTTCAAGTGTTTGTGTTTTAAAATCTTTATTAGAATTAAAAGCATTATATGTACCCTTATGATAATAAAAAATATTGTATTTGTTTGTGTAATTACCTTTACCAGAAAACATTACATTTTCACATGATTTTTGTTGCTCTCTACTGTCATTTTATTTTTCAATGTGAAGAACTGATGCTCTTTAACATTTCTTGTAGGACAGGTCTACTGGATATGAATTTCTTCAGCTTTTGTTAATCTTCGAAATTCTTTATTTCTAATTCATTTTAAAGATCATTTTTGCCAGAAATAGTGTTCTTGGTTGGGAGATATCATTTTTCAGCACTTTGAATATATCATTCTACACCGATCTAGACTATAAGATTTTGTACTGCAACATTTGTAGATCATTTCATAAGAGTGCCCTTGCATTTGGCAAATCATTTTTTCTTGTTGATTTCAAGATTCTCTTTATGACTTTGATATTTCTGAGTATAACATGTTTTTCTGTGGTTCTCTTTGTTTTAAACCTAATTACAGTTGGCTGAGCTTCTTTAAATTTTATGCAGTTTTTTCCCTCAAATTTATAAATTTCTCAGCCCCTATTTTTTTAAGTAATCTTCCCTTTTTTTCTCTCATTCTAGAGCTCCCATTATCAGTATAATGGCCTACTTGATGTTATCCCATAAGTCCTTTAGGCTGTTTTTAGCTTTCCTCATTTTATTTTCATTTTTGCTCTCCTTGCTCTATAATTTTAAATGACCCATTTTCATACTTTCTGCCTTTTTCTTCTGCTACATTAGGTCTGCTATTGACCTTCTCTAGAGAATCTTCATTCAGTTATCTTACTTTTCTCTTACCTGTTAGTAATAGAATTCTTCTTTTTCTTTTCTTTTCTTTTCTTTTCTATCTTTCTCTTTCTTTCTTTCTTTCTTTCTTTCCTTCCTTCCTTCTTTTCTTTTCTTTTCTTTTCTTTTCTTTTTTTTTTTTTTTTTTTTTGACAGAGTCTCACTCTCTTGCCCAGGCTAAAATGCCAAGGCATTAGTCTAGTTCACAGCAACCTCCAACTCCCAGGATCAAGCAATTCTCCTGCCTCAGACTCCAAAATAGTTGGGATTACAGGCTACCACTTCTGGCTTATTTTTCTGGTTTTGGTAGAGGCAGGGTCTCACTCTTGCTCAGTCTGGTCTGGAACTCCTGAGCTCAAGCAATCCTCTCACCTCAGCCTCCTAGAGTGCTAGGAGTACAGATATAAACCACCATTCCTGGCCAGAATATTTGTTATGCATTGTTTTCTTCCTTTTTTTGTTTTGTTGTCTGTGTTCTCATTTAGCTCGTTGACCATCTTTAAAATAGATTTATTAAATTCTTTTAAAACTAATTTTTAGATCTTCACTGCATAGAGTCTCTTGAAAATTCATTTTTTACTTTCTATTGGGCCATGTTTCTTTGATGTCTTGTGATTTTTGTTAATATTTCTGTCATTTAAAAAACAGCTACCTATCCCATCCTTCATGTAATATCTTTGGACAACAAATAACTGACACAGTTTAACCATATTAGACATTCCAGGGGTTTCTCCAACCTGTTAGAAGTATGTGTTATCTCTGTACTACTGTTTGTTTTTCTGTTAAAAATGTTCCCTTTGTTTCTTCTTGAACTCATTTCATCTCTTGCTTCCCTTGGCGAATGTCATTAGTACTGCAGTCTCTCTGTTACTGTAACAAACATTCATCTTTGTTCTCAGTAGACCCAACCTGTCATTTAAACTATATTTCCATTCCCTTCAGCACTGCATATTAAAGCATGCAATAACAAGTCTTTAGGTAGTCCTAGAAAAACTGTAGCCTATGGACACAAGTTCCACTCTTTTCTCTGTTTCCTGAGGGCGAAACAAGGAGTGGAAAGTTATTTTCTCTCATTCCTCTCAGCAGTGGTGCACAAATGTAATAAATTTTCTCCTACTTAATTTGACCCTTCTTGGCTTTGCATTCACTGGGGATATTGAATACTCAGTTGATATTCTGTTAGCATATTTTTGTTAATATCGTATACCCATGGAGAAACAAGTGTCTCAGGTTTTTAATTCAACTATCATAGTGATGTTTACAGCTTTGTATAATTATACATATTTTTATTGTAAAGTATTTTAACCCAAATACAGTAATTAAAATTAAAAAAAATTTTTGATATCTTTCAGGTTTATTTTCTCATTACATGCAAGTCCTGTGGACAAAACAGTGCATAGAAACTCCAATCCAAAAAGTGATATTGGGGGTATTTGGAAATTGTGGCCTTGAAAATTTACACTTGAAGGAAGACTGGGAAAGTGAGGGTGAGTGTGAAGAACAAAACGGTTCTTATAATGGACATAACAAATGTAAGACAACTACTGATAATAAAAACATTACTGGTAAAAGAGGTCAAAATCTTAAAACATTTTGGAAAAAATCTTCCTTCGTGCCAGTTACTTTTGCTAAACCACATGTTTTCCTAAGCAAGTATCATCAGTTTTTGGAACATATCTTTTCTCTGAAAAGAAATTTGGAAAATATAAATACTGACCTAGTCCATGTTCAAAATAATGATTTGTACCAATTAAAATATCGAATTGGATTCAACGTACAGTCAAATATCTCTGAAAATCTGAGATTTGAAAATGAAGGGAAGATTTGTAAATATGATCAAAGTCATGTGTACTTTGTTAAAAGTTTATTATTCTTCCACCAAAGAATAATACCTTCCTGTGCCAAAATCTACAATTTCATTCACTACAAGAAGGTCTTTACCCATTTATTATTGTTTAATCAATATCAGGGTATAGATCTTTGGAGAAGATATCACACCTATAATAAAACTTTGATGTCTTTTAGCCAGGGCTCTATCCCAAAGGATTGCCAGGATATTTATATTGGAGACAGAAATTATCAATGCCAGAAATCTGGAAAATCCTTTAACCAAGGCTTTAACTCTAGAAAACATCAGAATATTCATTTTTCAGGGGAGCATTACAAATGTAAAAAATGTAAGAAAGTGTTTCATCAGCAGTCAAATCTTACATTCCATTGTAGTATCTGTACTCAAAAGAGGTCTTCCAAATCTAAATGTCTAGAGGCTTTTACCCAGTTACCAAATCATACTCACCAGCAAGGAATCTATTCTGGAATAAATTCGTGTGAGAAAGTCTATAGTCAGTCATCAAATGTAAAAAAATATAAGATAATTCATAGTGAAAAGAAACTCTGCAAATTTAAAGAATCCAGCAAAGTGTGCAACCATATTTTACACCTTATTCAACATCAGAGTATTCATACTGAAGAGAAACTGTACAAATGTTATGAATGTGACAAAGCCTTTAATAATAGCTCGCACCTTGCTGAGCACCAGAGAATTCATACTGGAGAAAAATTTCACAAATGTAAATCATGCAGTAAATATTTTACATATTCAAGTCTTATTACGCATCAAAGAATTCATACTGGACAGAAACTCTACAAATGTAATGAATGTGGCAAAGCCTTTAAACGTAGCTCACACCTAACTCAACATCAGAGAATTCATACTGGAAGCAAACCCTACAATTGTAAAGAATGTGGCAAAGCCTTTAATTGTAGGTCAAGTCTTACTGAACATCACAGAATCCACACTGGAGAGAAACCCTACAAATGTAAAGAATGTGGCAAAGCCTTTAAACGTAGCTCACACCTAACTCAACATCAGAGAATTCATACTGGAAGCAAACCCTACAATTGTAAAGAATGTGGCAAAGCCTTTAATTGTAGGTCAAGTCTTACTAAACATCAGAGAATCCACACTGGAGAGAAACCCTATAATTGTAAAGAATGTGGCAAAGCCTTTAATTATAGGTCAAGTCTTACTAAACATCAGAGAATCCACACTGGAGAGAAACCCTACAAATGTAAAGACTGTGGCAAAGCCTTTAAACGTAGCTCACACCTAACTAGACATCAGAGAATTCATACTGGAAGCAAACCCTACAATGATAAAGAATGTGGCAAAGCCTTTAATTATAGGTCAAGTCTTACTGAACATCAGAGAATCCATGCTGGAGAGAAACCCTACAAATGTGAAGAATGTGGCAAAGCCTTTAAACGTAGCTCACACCTAACTCAACATCAGAGAGTTCATACTGGAAGCAAACCCTACAATTATAAAGAATGCGGCAAAGCCTTTAATTACAGGTCAAGTCTTACTGAACATCAGAGAATCCACCCTGGAGAGAAACCCTACAAATGTAAAGACTGTGGCAAAGCCTTTAAACGTAGCTCACATCTAACTGAACATCAGAAAGGCCATAGTGGAGAAAAATTTCACAAATGTCATGCATGCAGTAAATCTTTTACTTATTCTTCATGTCTTATTAGGCATGAAAGAATTCATTTTAGAGAGAAGCCCTATAAATGTAAAGAATGTGGCAAAGCCTTTAATTATACATCAAGTCTTACTCAACATCAGAAAATACACACTGGAGAGAAACCCTACAAATGTAAAGAGTGTGGTAAAGCCTTTAAGCGTAGCTCACACCTAACTGAACATCAGAGAATTCATACTGGAAGCAAACCCTACAATTGTAAAGAATGTGGCAAAGCCTTTAATTATAGGTCAAGTCTTACTGTACATCACAGAATCCACACTGGAGAGAAACCCTACAAATGTAAAGACTGTGGCAAAGCCTTTAAGCGTAGCTCACACCTAACTGAACATCAGAGAATTCATACTGGAAGCAAACCCTACAATTGTAAAGAATGTGGCAAAGCCTTTAATTATAGGTCAAGTCTTACTGGACATCAGAGAATCCACACTGGAGAGAAACCCTACAAATGTAAAGAATGTGGCAAAGCCTTTAATTATAGGTCAAGTCTTACTGAACATCAGAGAATCCACACTGGAGAGAAACCCTACAAATGTAAAGAATGTGGCAAAGCCTTTAAACGTCGCTCACACCTAACTCAACATCAGAGAATTCGTACTGGAAGCAAACCCTACAATTGTAAAGCATACGGCAAAGCCTTTAATTATAGGACAAGTCTTACTGAACATCAGAGAATCCACGCTGGAGAGAAACCCTACAAATGTGAAGAATGTGGCAAAGCCTTTAAACGTAGCTCACATCTAACTGAACATCAGAAAGGCCATAGTGGAGAAAAATTTCACAAATGTTATGCATGCAGTAAATCTTTTACTTATTCTGCAAGTCTTATTAGGCATAAAAGAATTCATTTTAGAGAGAAGCCCTATAAATGTAAAGAATGTGACAAAGCCTTTAATTATACGTCAAATCTTACTGAACATCAGAAAATCCACACTGGAGAGAAACCCTACAAATGTGAAGACTGTGGCAAAGCCTTTAAACGTAGCTCACACCTAACTCAACATCAGAGAATTCATACTGGAAGCAAACCCTACAATTGTAAAGAATGTGGCAAAGCCTTTAATTCTAGGTCAAGTCTTACTGTACATCACAGAATCCACACTGGAGAGAAACCCTACAAATGTAAAGACTGTGGCAAAGCCTTTAAGGGTAGCTCACACCTAACTCAACATCAGAGAATTCATACTGGAAGCAAACCCTACAATTGTAAAGAATGTGGCAAAGCCTTTAGTTATAGGTCAAGTCTTACTCAACATCAGAATCCACACTGGAGAGAAACCCTACAAATGTAAAGAATGTGGCAAAGCCTTTAAACGTAGCTCACATCTAACTGAACATCAGAAAGACCATAGTGGAGAAAAATTTCACAAATGTTATGCATGCAGTAAATCTTTTACTTATTTTTCAAGTCTTATTAGGCATAAAAGAATTCATTTTAGAGAGAAGCCCTATAAATGTAAAGAATGTGGCAAAGCCTTTAATTATAGGTCACATCTTACTGAACATCACAGAATCCATAGTGGAGAGAAACCCTCCAAATGTAAAAGAATGTGGCAAAGGCATTAAACATTGTTCACATCTAACAACATCAGAGAGGTCATACTGGAGAAAAATTTCACAAATGTAATGCACGCAGTACGTAAATCTTTTGCTTAGTCTTCAATTTCAGTAGGCATCAAAGAATTCATATCAGAGGGAAACCCTACAAATGTAGAGTGTGGCAAGGACTTTAACCATAGTTCACATCTTACTCAACATCAGAAAGTCCATATTGGAGGGAAAACCTATAGTTACAAAGAATGTGGCAAAGCTGTTAAGTGAAGTTCACGTCTTACTGAGTACCAAAGAATTCATACTATAGAAAAATTTTACAAATGTAAATCATGCAGTAAATCTTTTACTTTTTCTTCAAGTCTTATTAAGCATCAAAGAATTCATACTGGATAGAAACACTACAGATACAATGAATGTGGCAAGGCCTTTGACTATAGTTGACACCTTCCTCAATACCAGAAAACCCATAGTGGAGAGAAACCCTACAAATGTGAAGAATGTGGGAAAGCTTTTAACCGTAGTTCACGCCTAACTCAACATCAGAGGATTCGTACTGCAGAAAAATTTCAGAAATGTAAAGCATGCAGTAAATCTTTTACTCTTCCTTCAAGTCTTATTGAGCATCAAAGGATTCACATTGGAGGAAAACCATATAAATGTAATGAATGTGGCATACCTTTTACTTATTCTTATGGTCTTATTGTGCACCAGAGAATTCATACTGGAGTAAGCTCCTATATATGTAAAGAATGTGGCCTGTCCTTTAACCAGTCTTCAATCTTTAGACAATGTGACAGAATTCATTCTGGAGAGTAAAACCTACAAATATAAAGAATGTGACAAAGCCTTTTATCATCATTTAAATCTTACTCGACATCAGAGCTTTTATAGTGGTTAACTCTACACATGTAATGAGTAAGGAAAGCATTTTATTTAAAATGCACAATTTACAGGTTACAAGAAAGATTATAGAGAAAGAAACTTTACAGATGCAATAAATGAGGAAACTATTTAAAACTCATCCAGTTCTATCAGAGATTCATAGAAGAACTAAAGCAAACACTTCTAAACTTTACACCAAACCAGAGTAATTATAGAAAATAATCCAAAGTCAAAGCAATTACAGAATTGGTTCATGTGTTTCAAAAGAGTAAGAACATTGTTATTTGAAGAGGTGTAATTACAGTCAACACTTTATTGTATTGACAGTATTTGAGGTGTTTGAAAGGGATGTGTTATTGAAGTAATTCAACTCTCAAATCAGTTGATGCTGTGCCTTAATCTCTAGTGTTTATATGAAAATATGTGGTATGTTGTTTCAACATCAGAATTGTTAGAAACCATTCTATATTAGATGGACATAAATTTTCTCCTTAAGTAGAAAAAACTAGCCAGTTAAAATACTGAGATATCTTTATAGTAGAGTAAAGTAGGATCCTTGAGTTCATATGTGTTGGGATATGTGTATGTACGTTTTTATAGGTGGGAATATAAATTTATAATTTACACAGTTGTATTCTCTTTATTGTAACCCATCAAGGCTTACATGAATATTTGTGTGTGCCTTTTTGTGTTTGTGTTATATATCAATAAAAATTGGAATATTACATATTTGCACAAAAACTGTTAGTATCTCCAGATAATAGCAATGTTTTGTTGTTTGTTCAAAAGTGAAACATGATCACTCATGGCATTATCAGAAAATTCCATCTATTAATGCCCTAACCTTTAGGTGACCTCTTGGATCTTTCTATTTTTGCCTTAATTTGGTAAGTCATGTGGTTTTAATTTTGTGTGTGTGTGTGTGTGTGTGTGTGTGTGTGTGTGCTCGCGCTTTAATTTTTCCCCAGCTAATTTCTTTTCTCACAATAATGCTTTCCAAGGTCAGGGCATTTTGCACAGAGAGCTGGGCATAGTACACATTCAGTACATGTGAAACTGGGTCAAATTGGAACAAAATGAAAAGCAGATGTCAGTTTGGCAAGTGATAAAAAGTGAGTATTAATACAGGTAATAATAAAAGGCCACAACTCAGTATCAAACATTATATATTCATCTGAGAAACATTTTCCAACTGGTTCATCAAAAGATGTTAGTTTAAAGCAGTGGTTTGGGGGCTTGGCTGTAACTGTTATCACCTGGAGAAGTTTAAACAGTACTAATATCTGGGTCCCACTGCAGGAATTTTTATTTTTATTTTTTTTTATTTTAATGATTGCTTTTTATTTTGTCATTGTCTTATCAGTCTCCCTTATAGGTGTGCTTGTAACATTTTTTCAGTGTGAATATTCACACAATTTTTTTTTGAGAGAGGGCTTCACTTTCTCACTCAGGCTGGAGTGTAGTGATGTCATCATAGCTTACTGCAAACTCAAACTCCTCGGCTAATGGAATCCTCCTGCCGCAGCCTCCCAAATAGCTGGGACTACAGGCATGTGCCACCACGCTTGGCTCAGTTTTGTGTATTTTGTAGAGACAGGATCTTGCTCTTGGTCTGGCTCATCTCAAACTCCTGTCTCAGGCTTCAGAAGTGCTAGGATTACAGGTGTGAGCTGTAATTGCTCCTGGTGAATTTTGTGTTCTTTTATACATATATTTCACTTTATTTTTTAAAATTTTTTAGGCTTTGCAGTTTGTTTATATTTAATATGTATATTTACTTTAATAGTTTTTATTTATTCCTTTGTATTATATCAGCATATTACTGGGTTACAAATGTTTTGGTCACATAAATTGCCTTTGCACTGCCAGAGTCAAAGCTACAAGCATGCCCATTCCCCAGACAGCATGCATTGCATTACCATGTAAAGCTGAAAAGGTGTAAGCATGCAAACCTACATAGCCAGGGGCTCTCACACTGGAGTGCAGCTCTGATGGCTCTGATTCCCCTGACCTCAGGGAGCCTAAGGGCCTGAATCCCCCCTTTCTGCCAGAGGTGAGGGAGGGAGGAACACTCCCTCATGCCAACATCTCTCCTCAGGCCCAATGGTGGAAGAGAGCATGCCAAGACAGAGAGCAGGGTGTTTTAAGCAGTAAGTGTCCACATATAGACCACTGCTGCCTACCTGCTTTCCAACCCCTTTAAGAGATCAGACAGTGAACAAAGGACATGAGGCTCCAGGAGGAGAGAACCTCATGTCTTCAAATCTGTCCACAACCTTTACTTCTAACAGGTTAGATGTGGAGGGAATAAATTAAAGGTAAATTTCTTATTTTGCAATCTGGCTTTGGCCCTAATGGTCAGTCTGTGGTTGTCTGTTTCCTCCTGTGGTTGGAGTCCTGTGTGAGTTTAAGCACCAATCACATTCATATATGTCTATGTGCATTTCTGTATAACTCAACACCATCCAACAAAAGATCCAACATTAAATAAGAAGAAAATAAAATCAAGACTTATAGGGTGTCTACTATTTGCCAAAATAGTAATCGACCTGTCATTGAACACTGGCACCCTATCTGCACTGGGTGTGTGAGTTAGTTAGCTATTACTACTAGCAAACCAGTCTAAAACTTATTAGTTCATGACTGAGCTGGTCAGCCATTTAGGCTGGGCTCAGCTGGGCCATTCTTCTGTTCTCAGCTGGGCTCCTTCAGGTATGTGTGGTCAGCTGCTGGTTGATTAGGCAGCTCTGCTTCTGGGGGTGACCTGGGTGTCAACTGGGGCACCTTGGTTCTTCTCCCTGTGGTATCTCATCCTCCAGCAGGGTAACCTGGGCTTGTTCTCCTGGAGATGGCAGGGTTCTAAAAGAAAAAGCAGAAGCAGTCAAGACTGTTTGAGCCTAGGCCCAAGTCTAGCACACTGTCATTCACAGCTTTCTATTGAGCAGAGCGAATAAAGTCATCCACATCCAAGGTTTGGGAAACAGATTCTGCCTCCACATGGGAGCAGCTGTAAGTGCATTGCAAAGGGGACAGACACAGGAAGAGATGAAGGACCACTACCATTTCTCTGTGCATGTCCTTATGCCTTTTCTTACAGATGAAGTTTATATATGACTGTTCTAAGTGAAGGAACTTGTCCAAAGCACCACAGCTACTAAGCGGCTGGGCTGGGACTTAGGATCAACTCTGCCTGACTTCAGAGCCCATGCACCTCTACAGACCACACTACTCATACAGCTCCCCTAGGCCTTTGAGGTTCTGGAGAGTGAATCTTGTGCAGTAGAAGCAAGATTCCTTTGAGATTCTCATTTATCTAGTACTCTTCATCATCTGAAGCAACTTGGAAGGACTTGGAATAATTTGTTAAATAGCTGAGGTTCAGTTTAGAAAATCAAGGCACAACATCATTATTTTTTATTTTTCATAGGAGAAATTTGAAAGCATATATAATGTACCCCACATGTTGACCAATTCTTATCCCTTTTTGGTATTCATTGGCTATTTATAATTCTCACCAAAGTGTAGATTAAACTACTGTGGCTTAAACAACCTCTTAATCTGAAAGCAAGTTACATAAACATAGATCTGCTGAGAAGCCATTTTCTCCTGCTCCAATTCAGCCAAACAGCCGAGAATGTCTTGAAATTATCCTTTGAATTTTAACAAGACAAAGCTGTTTTCCAAGACCGCAAACAGATCATATGAGTGCCAAGGCTACTAAGTTGTCTCAAAAGGTCAACCAGATAGATGGAAGGTCTGGGGGTGGAGAGCCCGCACTAGCAGGGTCTATAGGTGATACTCATTCCTCAGGTGGGGTGTTGTGGGTCCGGATGTTTACAACAGAAGTGACATGTATATTACTGAAAGTAAATTATAGCACATCACGAATAAAACTATATATAAATGAATCAACAATTTCAATTACTGTTATTTATCATTATCGTAAATACTATCATCATTATCACTATTAGAAGGTAGTTGTAGTTGTTACCGATGATGCTGTTTTTATTGTTTTAGGAATATAGATAAAAACACCAAGTAAAGCTCTCTCCTGCTGCTGCTCCAGGTGCTGCTTTGCTAGTTCGGTGCAGACTCCAGACCTCTTTTGTGAAGTTGCAGCTGAAGAAACTTCAGGCTCCGCTGAGGCGGAGGAAGAGCCTGAGTCAAGACTGAGAGCAGAGGAATAAGGGAAAGTTTGCAAGGAGACGCCCAAGGGAGAAATAGAGCCTGGCAGCTTCCTGCAAATCCAGTGAAAGCCGGAGGAGCCCTCACCCTCATCTGGCAGCGGGCCTGGGCGAGGGGACTTTAGCCGGAGGGCGGGGAGGGTCTCCCAGAGGAAAGGGCCTGGCGGCGCCCAGAGTCAATCCGGGAGAAGGGAAGGAGGAGGCTTCTATCTAACTCTTTGGTAAAAGCAGCAGCAGGTGGCGGCCTGGAAACGCCCTAGGATGGTTGGAGGAAAAAAAAGGGGGGAAAGAAGAGGATGGAGGAAAGGGGGTAGGTGCAAGTCGGTATGGACAGGACACAGTGGAAGAGAGGAGGGGACAGGGGGCAGAGGGAAGGGCGGGCTCCGTGGCGCACTGGGGCAGGGGACCTGGAACCTGGGCGGAGGCGCGGGGTCGGCTTTTCAGGACGGGCACCGCAGCGAGTCGAGTGCCTACGGAGTGGCACTTCTCAAATGTGCATCCGGAGGCAAGCCCGCAGCCGCCAGCACCTCTGTCCAGTGCCGGGTCCCGCCCGTCCCACACCAGCCTGCCCTGGCCAGTGTAGCCTGCACCGAGCTTGTCCAAGGAGGCACCAAGTGCTTCAAATCCCGGCTCTCGGGACTTGTCCCCTTCCGCATGACTGAACGTGAATGCCAGGGCTTCTCTCCGGGGCCACCTGTTCCCGGAGAGCCACGGCGATGGCCGGGTCAGCAGTCCGCGGGATGGGCACACGCGGGCGGCGGCTCCTCCAGGACGTAGCCGGCTGGGACAACCCTGCGAGTGAGCTGGGGGTGCGACCCGCCTCGGCCTCTCTTTCCCCGAGGGTTTGGGATGGGGTTTGCTCTCCTCTGCCCCAAGCTCCTCCCAGGGTCCACGGGGGCAGGCGGCAGGGAGAAGCGGAGCACCCTCTCCTGGGACAAGGCCCAGGTTAGGAGGGCTGTGGCGGGCAGCGCAGGGCGTGACCTGGGTGGGGTCTCGAAAGTGGCACGGGCGCAGGACGGAGGCTGAAGAGCCTCTAAAGGACTCAGTGGTAGTGACACAGACAGACATTGCTCAGCCAAGAGCTGTCTGCTCCTTACACTGGAGGGCAAGGGGCGCACCAGCGGGAGATGACATCAGGCCCCCTGGGACCCGGTGCCAGGGTGAGAGTCAGGGACCCCTACAGCCTTCAGGAGGAACCTCAAAAGCTCCCATATCCGCATTTATTCTGAGCCCCCGAGAGAAAGTCCAAGCTCCCTGGAAGCTATCTGAAGGACTAGATTGTCTTGATTTTTTTCCAAGGGTGGTGAGTACCTTAACTGGAGAGAACTCTTGGAGAGCTGGGAAGAGGAGGGACGACATATGCCTGTGGGAGCCTCTGGTGGGATGAGTCTCACGTTTGTGCATTTCTGGGAGAGATCAAGTGCAGCCTTGCTCCCTCTCTCAGCCCACACAAGGGCGAGTGGGCTTAGAGAGTAGATGCTCACTTGGGGCAGTTAGCAGGGCCACGAGGTCCAGAGACACCAGCTGCTGGCCACACTCAGCCTCTCTGCAAATGGAGAGTGTCCACTCTACACCTTCCCTCGAGGGATGAAGGGACCAATCAGGGACAGAAGCAAAGAATAGGGGACCTTTTTGTCCCAGTTCTGAGGGCCATGTCCCCTGTATACAAATGACAATATTTGCTCCTCTGCAGGCAGTAAAAGTTTGGAAAGGCAGTCCCTGTGCTACTCTCCAGAGAGATGGCCATAGAACCAGATGCATGCCACCAGAGGCTTGTAACCCAAAATGCACTTATTCTCCTGGATACAAATGATATGTGCCAGCAACAGACAGGAGTGTGTGCTAAGAACAGACCTGCTATTTTTTCCAAACTCTGCTCTTACAGACCAAGCAGACATTCTCATGTGGAAAACCCCATTATGGTTCCACCAGGTTCTGATGGTACAGTATCCTTTACTCTTTCTCCTTCCCCTTCCCCTTCCCCATTCGTTTATTGTTCATAAAGTATCTGGTGTAGGTGCACAAGCATATTACTGAATGACAGTGGTCTGTGTTGATGGGCATCCAGTGGAGATGGGGAGAGATATTGGTTCTGTGAAGAGACTCCCTTTCTCCACCAGTGGCTGCTCCCTCAGCTATTATCTTTATGTTGCAGAACTTAATTTTAGCAACACCACCAAAAACACAATAATCCTTGCATACATTGTTCAGTTAGAGAATGTTAATGATTTTCATGTATCATCATGAAGCCAAGGACAATTTCATAACTTTTTTGCTACACATAGGGCAAATCTGTCTTTACATAGGGATAAATGATACTTAAAAAACAATAAATCTTAGATACTTTCCCTTTCAAATCAAGGATCTGGCTATTTAAATACACATCTTTATAAACAAAAAAAAACCTAAATATAAAACTAAAAACATGGGGTGAAGTTTCTCTTGCCTCCAAGTGTATTGGTTGGACCAAAAATGAAGGCGAGGTTTCTGACTGCAGAACATTCTAAACGCTCTCGGCACCCCAGGAAGCACCAGCACCTTCCAAGGGCTCTCCCCCTTCCTGCACCTTCTGCCCCAGAAAGTGCCCTCATAAGATTTCCAAGTCCTGGCCCTGGAGATGCATGGAGGGGGAGAGGGTTGTACGTCTCAAACCCAGACCAAAATGCTGGCCCAGGACCCTCTGCAAGAATATTCCCAGGGTCCCCTTTGGCTTCCAGGGTTGAGCCCTTTCAGAAAAATAATATGGGTAAATTGTTCTTCAGGGTCAATCCATGGGTGATAGCAAATGACATGGCATCCTGGACACAGGGCAACCATCTGATGCAACTGCAAAGTACAGTAAAGCTGTGTCAGCTGACGGAGGTGGAGCCTGGAACATCCTCCTTAATGCTTTGAAAGAAAGGAGAATAGACTAGAAGGCTGAGGCTCACCTGTTCTTGACTATTGTCAGGGTCACTTGAGAAGTGCAGGAGGTCAGAAAAAGGCTGTGCTGCATAACAAGCTGGAGGGGGTGACAGGGGGACTATAAATGGAACCTGTGAAGTAATATGGTTCCACTCCATGGAGACACAGGACATTTTTTCTTGAACAGTGGGAAAAAAAAAAAGGAAAGAAAGAAAGGAAACCTGAAGACCCTCTATTTCTATTAATAAAAGAATAAAACCTATAACAAAGTCCTAATTAGGGTGTGGATTTCACATCCATGCTTTTGAGCAATGATTGGGTGAAAACTGCTACCAGGAAATTATTCCAATTGGGTAGAGGGCTCAAGACAATTAAGAAAAAAATAACAGACATGTGAGAAACTCGATTTCCATGTGTTACATGAGAAAGAAAAAAGGCTACCCAGACTATATTGGGGATAGAACTGATCACTCCTGGAGCAAAATGTGCTCATATAAATTAAAGTGTATGTGTGTGTGTTTGTAGTGTTGTTTGTTTGCCATTGAATACCAGAAAAGCTGCCTGTTTGAAGTAAAGAAAATGTTATGAATCCAAATAAAAGTAATGTCTTATGGAGCCTCAGAATCCTCCCAGCTGGTAATTCCTTCTCCAACCTCAGGTATCAAGTTCGTCTCCTTTCAGAGTTGCCGGCCAGCAGAGCCAGTGCAGTGGGTGGGGAGCTCTGTGGAGGATGCCAAGGACTTTTTTGGGGGCCAGGCACCAATTGGGAAGAATTCTTCAAAAGAACACATCCCCATCCACAGGAGCTAAGGCCTGATTTTGGCTCCAGAAAAAAATGTGACCACTTTTCACCCCTCTGTTTCCTTCCCCATGGTAGTCAAAGGTCAATATCACCAGGACTGAAACTGGCTGCACTTCCTGTGACTTTTCTTTAACTGACAAATAATTTTGTATGTTTATGGGGTACAATGTGATGTTTTGATATATGTATGCATTATGGAAAATTTCAATCAAGCTAATTAACATATCCATCACCTCACTATCTTGAGAACATTAAAATTCTATTTTTGCAATTTTGAATGATACAATACATTATTATTAACTCTGGTCACCATGCAGTGCAATAGATCACTTATTCCTCCAGTCTAATTGAAAGTTTGTATTCTTCCACAGACATACTCCCTTTCTCTATCCCTCCCTTCCCCCTGCCCCAGCCATTGATAACCACCTTTCTAGTCTATATTCTCTGTTTCTGTGAGATCCACCTTTCTGTATCCACATATAAGCAATGAAACCATCCTAATGAAAAGCAAACATTAACCTGTAAATAAAATACAGCCTTTCAATAGAAACAGCTAAGCACTAACCAGCTCCCTCTCTCGCCCACTTCCTTGCAGTTACTTACAGCTTGCCCTTTAGCCCCTCTCCTTAGAGTTGCTTTCTGCCTAGAAGTCAAGTTAACCCTGTCACAAGGCACTAACTTCCCTTAATTGTTGCTACAAGATAACATCTTTAAGGTTAAGAAATGTAAAGATTTCATTTGAGTGTTTTCCAAGTCCTGGATTCCCGTGGATCCACTGACACCAGCGAGTCTGAAGAGCCCCACTGAGGTACAAGAATGCAGTTTTTCATTTCCTTCACCCCAACAAATCAGCGGCCCCAGCCTCTCAGCCCCTTACCTACCAAAATCCCTTCAAAAACCCCAATCCAAGACCCCTTGGGAAGGCAGATTCCAGGTTCCCTCCCACCTCCTCATTTGGCAGCCATTTAATTACTAAACTCTTTCTCTGCTCCAGCAACTGCTGTTTTGGTGTATTGGTTTGTTACTGAGCAAAGGGCAAGAACCTGGTGGGCCCACAACAGTGAGATCACACACTATGTGTCTTTCTGTGCCTGGCTTATTTCACTTTGCATAATATATTCCAGTTCCACTCATGTGGTCACAGATGATCAAATTTCCTTCTTTTGGGGGCTTAATAGTATTCCATTGCGCATATAAACCACATTTTCTGTATCCAGTTATTTGTTGATGGACACTTAGGTTGCTTGCATATCTTGACTATTGTGAATAATGCTGGAATGAACTCAGGAGTGCAGATATCTCTTCAACGTAATGATTTATATTCCTTTGCATGTATACCCAAAAGTGGAATTGTGATAACAAAAGGTACTTTTATTTTTAGTTTTTTGAAGAAGCTCTACACCATTTTTCAGAATGATTGTACTACTTTAGAGTGCCACCAACAGGGTACAGGTGTTCCCTTTTGTCCACATTCTTGCCAACACTTGTTATCATTGTTCTATTGGATAAGAGTCATTCTAACAGGCCTGAGGTGATACCATTGACACTGCTGTCTTCTTATCTCAATTGAGGGGTCAGAATATTGTACTTAAAGCATGTCAAGTGCCTTAAACGATCCAGTTAAAAAACATTGTTCATTGCATTAGCAACATTTCAAAATACTTATCAGAATGGACAGAGCCCAGTGTGAGATGATGCATAGTGAGGAGAGCAAGCTGTAGCCACAACACAAAGGAGAAGGGCTGTGATGCGTGTGCAGCTGGTGGTGAAACTGGAGAGACAAAGACTGGAGAGAATTAGGATACGAAGCAAGCAGAATTCCTCTTCCTAAATTCACAGAATGTCACTTGTGCAGACTCTGAACAGTTGTCCTCTCTCCACATGTAGAAGTAATGCCACTTCTTCATCTGGATGTTGTAGTCTCGTACCCAGAGATACAATCTCACTCCAGTAAGACCATTTATTAGTTCCACCCCCAACCTCCGAGAAGGGGAAAGACTCAAAGTTAAGTTGATCACCTGTAGCCAATGATTTAATCAATCATCCCTACCTAATGGAGCTTCCATAAAGGCTCACGATTACTGGGTTCCTGGAGCTTCTGGAGAGCTGGATATTTGGAGGTTCCTGGCAGGTGGGTCACCCACACCAAGAGAGGGCACTGGGGCTCCAGGTCCACAGTGTCAGAATGGAATTGAATTGTAGAACCCCCAGCTGGTGTCTGCTGCAGAATATGCCAATGATGGGGAGAAATCCCCAAACATTTTGGTGACCAGAGGTCACAGAAGTGTTCTGTGTTGACTGTTGAGTGAAGGAAAAAGAAAAATTTTGTATTCTTTCTCATAGCTCTCTGAGCTAAGAAAGTAAAGCATAAGATGGGGTGTGTGCATGTTAATGATGATAAAAGTTGTTCAAGAGAGAGACTTATTAAAGTGGTGGTATTTATAAAAAAGTGAAATGGTTTTGATTAACTCATTTCAAGAAATGTGGAGAAACAGGTCTAAGAGATTGTGTGTGTATGTGCATTGTTCTATTCATGCCCAGGCCATTATGTTTGTGAATATATTACTGGGCAATTCTAACATGTTTTAAGTTAAGGAAGTCTGTTAAGAGACAAGCCACCAGACATACATGCAGACTCGTGATCTGTTAGGTAAACTGAGGACCTGCAGGTGTGGTTGAAGCTTTGTCTTGCATAGCTGTAAATGGGTTACAAAGGATGTCTCCAAAACAAAAAGGGCACATGAGGAGGTATGTCTGACCTACCTCCTCATGGCCAGCAACTCTGCTTTAGGGTATTTCTGGGGTTCCCTTGGCCAAGACGGGATCCATTCAGTCAACTGGGGGGGGGGAGGTGTTAAGATTTTATTTTAGTTCACAAGGCTCTAGCAGTTTTAACTAAAAAAAAAAAAAAAAAAAAAAAAATGCAATTACAAAGCCAGTCTCACACTGTAGGGAAACAAAGAGCCACTTTTGATAAATTGTTCTCCACAAAATGCACGTACCCCTGCCCCCAACCGCCCGCCGGGAACAGCGTGTCCCAGAGCCCCAGCGCACGAGTGCGTGTGGTCTGAGTAGCAGGGTGAGGCCTCCTGCACCACTGGTTCCCATTCGCCACACCTGCGGGTCCCCAGCCAGAGGGATCGGCCGCGCGCTAGAGCCGGCCACAGCCAAGTCCGGGCAGGCTTTAGAGGGAACGCGACACCTGGCGAGCTCGGATCCGGAGCGGTCCCTGAGGCGGGCAGGGACGTAGCGCGGGCTTCCAGCTCTACGAAGTTTTTGGCCACCGCTGCTCGGGAGGCTCCGCAGCATCCGAGGAGGGACCGCGGGCCACGCGGCCGGGAGCCCGTGGCGGCGGCGGCCGGGCGCCAGAGATCGAAGAAGTTAGGGAGCAGGAGCCGGGCCACCGCCGCTTCCGCCCCAGCGGGTTCCTGCAGCCCAGGTGAAGAGCTGGCCTCCTCCTCCTCCTCCTCCTCCTCCGCTCCCGTTTCCTCCGCCCGCCTCTCCCCTCCCCCCCTCCCTCCCCCCCTCTCTCTCCCCTCCCCCCTCCCTCCCCCCCTCTCTCTCCCCTCCCCCCTCCCTCCCCTCTCTCTCCCCTCCCCCTCCCTCCCCTACCCCTTTTTCCCACCCCTCCTCCTCACCAGTCCACGGCACCCGCCAGACTCAGGAGTGGCGCCCTCCTCCTGTGGGTGGCCGGCCGGCGTGGGAGGCAGCCTGCCCGCGCCAACCGCCTGAGGACGCCGGGGCCTGCGCCTGAGCTCCCTGCCTGGCCGCGGTTGTCGTGGCTCCTCGGAGCACCCCCCACCCCGCCCCGGCATGGAGCAGAGCGTCCTGCGGAGGGAGAGCCGGAGAGGAGAAAGGATCCAGCGGCATGAGGGAGGGGCCGGGAGACTGAAGCCAGAGGCAGTGGGGACCCGAACGTGCGCCTGGTGGGGAGGGGTCGCTGGATGTGAGTGGTACCACGGGGCCAGTGCCGGCGTTCCTGCTGCTTCCACTCCCTGAAGATCGCGGCCAGAGCCGGTGCAGCGATTTGTGTGGTACCTGGAGCCTTAGAGCCACCACCCAGCCAACCTGGAGGTGGCATCCACAGCCCCTGCCCCCCAGCTCGGGTTCCTGGCCAGCTTTGGTCAAGCCAGAGGGTAGACTTGGGTGGGTGGGTGTGGCTGGGTCACCTCAACCTGGCCCATCCCCCCTCCCCCAGAGGCCAGCAAGACGAGGTGACACCCTCTGGTGCCACCATTGTCCCCATCCTGCTCTCATAACCTGGTGGGATAAGCGTTCTCGCCCCGGGGAGGTGCATGCAATGCCAGGCCAGGCCCAGGTGAGAAGGTGGATGTCCCAGGGGTGTGGGGCCGCCGTCAATCATGGTTCAAGCTGGCTGTTGAGGGCCTAGGAGGGGCCTGGGACTAAGGGAGGGGAGAGTCGCTGGGCCGTCGCTGCAAGCCAGGGTCTTCAAGGTGCTGCAATCTCGGCCCCTAGGACAAACCGGAGACCGCTCTGGGTGCCACACGGCTGGCGCAAGTGCTGCTAGGCTCCAGGCAGGTGGGCAGATGGCCTGGGTTATGGCTGCCAGGAGCCTGCTCCCTGGGGACAGCCGGCTTCCAGCCTGGGAGAGCGGTCGCAGGCACCTCCGTGCCCAGCCTGACAGCAGGGAGGCCATGGCCAGTGAGCAAGGGGGCTGGGGGAGAGCAAGCCGCCCGACTGACCTTAGAGATTTACACAGGAATGAGCCTGGTGGGAGTGGAGCTGCCTCTGGTGGGGTTGGTGGGTCCCGCCTGGACCTCAGGGGCTCCAGGCTGCCAGCTGCCCACCCAGGCTCTGGGCGTCCTCCTAGAACCTGTCTGAAAGGCCCTTACCCTCAGGGTTGTTTTAAACATTATACTCACAATCAGAATAAGCCCTCAGCCTGCCTGCGCTCTGGATCTCTCTTTCTCTTCCTCTCTGCCCTACACGCCCCCACACACTTTGTTAAGAACCTGCTGAAAGTCTCCAAGTGGGGAGGCAGGTGGGGAGGCAGGAAGGCTGCTGGACTTTCACTTGAGGCTTCAGGGGCCCTTCCAGGCACCCCTCTACCCCCACCTCCTGTTAGGCTCTTTGACAACACAAATCTGGCAACACATCCTGTACCCCAGAAAGCTAAGAATTTCATGCATATCCAAAACCAAAACGCTTTGTTCCCTGACCAAAAGCCCTCAACTCACCCCCAAACCCAAACTGCTTGGGGTGGCCAGCTTGAGATGTGAGTCTGAATTTGTTGCTTGTTCCCTGGGGTTGATCCAAGGCCCTTACGATGGAGCATTGCTCTTCCTCCATCCCACCCTTGTGCCTCAACTCTAATGACCAGGAACTGCCAGCAAATTTCCCCGGGCAGGGGACATGGCTCCCCAGGACCCTGGCTGTGCCCTAATAGACATTAGTCCCTGACCAAGGGAATCAGGGCAGGGAATGTCTCTCTCCCCCCACTCTCACATGCTGCAGCCATTTAACCGGGTGTGGTGGACTCTCTGGGACCCCTGGCCTTCACCATGGGATTTTTACCTTGTGCCACAGTGGGGGAAACTGAGGCACAGGTCCAGTAAGTGGCAAAGTCAGAAAAACTGTGATTGGGAAATGCCCCCCAGGCCCAGCAAGGCCCCTCCAGGACTCAGCACCACTTGGGCTGCACCAGTGAGCTGTTCTTGGCATGTGGCACATGGTTGATTATTGGGCGGGGTGGGGACGCAGGCAGGAGCCAAGGAGGGAAAAGGGACACTTTCCATCAACTTGTACCCTCTCCTGCATTGCAGGTCTCCATCCTCAGGAGGTGAGGGAGATGGGAGGACAAGGCTAGAGACACAGGAGAGACCAGATTCCGGGCACTCCGGGATGACTGGGGTGGGGCCTGCTTCCCACCTACCAACCCCTGCTTTTAACAGGCAGGTGAGGGACCGAGGCCTGGGGGATGACCTCCCTGGGGTTACACTGAGGGTCAGGGTCTCCTCAGGGTGGAGGAGGGGCTGGGCCATCAAGGTGGTTCTGGAGGCTAGGGCCTGGGCTCTGGGTGTCAGGCTGGGGCTGCGACAGGGCCACCCATGCTGCAGACGGGGAGACTGAGGCACAGGGCTGGCCTGCGTGGACTTTGGTTTTTGGCCCTGGATGAAATGGCCACCACAGGTATGAGTACAACAGTGCACAGGGCTCGGTGGCTGCTGTGGGGTTAAGGGCACCAGCAGGTGGCTGCCCCAGCCCAGTGGGAGGGGAGGTGGCAGCTTGTTTTCTGGTGGATGGGCTGTGGGTGTGAGAGAGCAGTCAGGGGACAGTGCCAGGGGGCCTGGATTCAGACAATGGCAGGTGGACTTTGGCTGGCTGTGGAGGGGCTGGTCAGGGAAGTGAGGCTCCTGGTTTTGGAGGGGCTGAGAGATGTGCACTTGTAGATTAGGGACATCATGGGGTGTACTTGGGAGACAGTTACAACATGGGACGGATGGCGTGTAGGCTGAGCCCCTGTGCCCTCTGGGGTGAGCAGGCCAGGGGATGGGGAGGAACCAGCCAGGGAGGTGGAGCTGCGGGAACCAGGGGAGCAGCAGACCCCAAGGGAGATGGAAATGTTCCAGCTCAGCTGCCCCCGTGCCCCTGCCTCCAACCACGCACCTGGTGCCCTCCCCTGAGTCCCTGTTTGTCACTGCCACCTGGAGGTCCTTGGCAAGTATTTCATGCTCCCATCACATGTGGGGTGAGACTGTGAGGGTCATTGCGAGGCCACTTTTCCGAAGGCACTGGCTGGCAGTGGGCACTGTTGAGTCCTCATTGTCTCCCAGTCCTGGGAAACAGCCTCTGCCACAGCCTGCTGGGCTCTCGGACCCTCCCTTTAGGCTCTCTTACGCGGCCCGGGAGGCAGCTCAGAGCCCTGGGAGGTGCCTCGTCTCAGCATCTGTCCACACTGCTCCCAAATGTGCCTCAGCATCCCCCTCTGAGAGATGAGTGTGTCCCTGTGGGTGCCTGACAGCGTGGTCACCATAGGGAGGGGGCTGCCTCGGTCCTCTGTCCTGAGTCCCTGGTGCCTTCCTCCTGGGGGATGGCAGTCCAGCCTCCCCGAAAAAGCCATCAGGAAGGCAGCCCCCACCACAGCCCCCAAGAAGGAGAAAAACCAGTTGGGCTGTGAGGGTGAGGGTGGTGGTAGCGCTGGTAACTGGGATGGGGTCAGGGCAGGGCCTCAAGGACGCCATCATCACAAGTGCCATCCAGGCCCTGGAGCTCTGCAGAGGGTGGTGTAGATCTCATTCTGCCTGTGAGGCTCCTGGCTCTGTGGACAGGTAGGGTCCCACTCCCCACCCCACCCCACCCCTGTAAAGTGCTTCCAACTCCTGTCCTGGCTCCTCTACCCAGCTGGGCTGTCCCCTGGGTCCTGGGCCTCCACTCTGCAGGGCCTGCTCCAGTGTGCCTCCCTGGGTGGGCGGGGGCTCCCATGGGAGATGCCTTCATGCCCTGACGGCCCCCAGGCCAGGGTGGAGCACCTGAACCTCTCAGCAGGAGCAGAAGGGAGGGGACATATGGCTCATTTCTGAGAATGCCTGGGGTGGGGATGGGAGACATGGGTGTTGAGGCTTCTGGGACCTTGTCCAGCCCAGGCAGGGGTCTAGAAAGGACAGCACTCTTCCTACACAGGAGGGGAAACTGAGGCTGGGGGTGGGCAAGGGCAGCTTCAGAAGTGTGGATCTGGTCAGATGGACATCTTCTCCCCCTTTTCTTGTTACCTCCATGTGCATCTCATTTCTTATTGGAGTTGGTCACGGTGGATGACAAGAAGCTTCTGGCCATGCTGGCCACCCACACCATTTGCTTCTGCCGCCCTGTCACCAGCAGCCACATTCCCACCACCTCCTGGCTGAAGAAGTGCAAGGAGTTCCATGGTGGAAAACACATCATGGCATCAGGTGGGCCTGGTTGCAGGGGCAGGGCCCTTGGGCCTGAGAGAAGGTGTGGGTGGGGCCTGGGGCTGGGCCTGTGATTCAGTCCTCCCACCTGAGCATCCACCTGCAGCTGCAGCACAAGCCATGGAGCCTGGTCATGGAGAGTGTGTTGTCCTTGGACCTCGGCCACTCTACCTGTGTGGTGGAGAACAAGTTTGGCAGCATCTGGCAGTATGAGCTGGGTAAGTGCCAAAGCAGGGGACAGGCAGGGAAAAGTCCCCAGCCCCCATCCACCCTGGCAGATCGCTCTCCTCACCAGCCCGTTCTGCATGCAGCGCTGCCGGCCAACTAGACAGCGGTGCTGGGCAGTGAAGTGGAGTCCACTGCAAGGCGTACAGTGACTTAGCAGGTGGAGGTGAATAGCAGCAAGGTCAGCCTGACCACACTCCCCACCTCACCATGATCAAGGTCAGCACTGCTGTTGGCTGGGTGTATGGGGGTGGGCAGGCTGGGGACTCCAGTTCACTGAAATCTACCAGCATCATATAATTGTTGGAGTAGCCTGTGAAAGACAAAATGATGGCACCAGCCAGGGGACAAAATCCTCTGCAGCGATCAGTTCTCCTGGATATGAACTTGTCTAGAACTTAAAATAGATCCCAAATAATTTATCATATACAATTTGTTTTTAAAAGAATCAGCAGTTTGAGTTTAGTAACAGCTTTGAAGAAGATTCAAGTCTTCATCATGGATACTTTACATGAATCAGCATTTTCACTTGTAGAAGAGAATGTCCTGAGTAATCAGAGTCAACTAGCACAGCAATGAGACAAGGTCAAATGATCAATTTCTATTTTCAAATTTATCCATTAGTATACCACTTATAGCCATTATAGGGGAAGAGAATAAAAAGGCATCAAGGTATAATTTTACTCACTGTACCTATAAACTATCTTTGAATACAAATGATTTAAATGTTTATACAAATTTTATATTTTACTCTCTAATGTGGTTGCATTTATTTCAATATACAACACTTTGGCCAGGCACGGTGGCTCAACTCCAGTAATCCTAGCACTCTGGCAGACCGAGATGGGAGGAAGGCTTGAGGTTAGGAGTTTGAGACCAGCCACAGCAAGAATGAGACCCCGCCTCTACTAAAAATAGAAAACATTAGCCGGGCGTGGAGGTGTGCGCCTGTAGTCTCAGCTACCTACTCCAGAGGCTGAGGCAGGAGGATCACTTGCTCCCAGGAGTTTGAGATTGCTGTGAGCAAGGCTGGCACCATGGCACTCTAGCCCAGGCAACAGAGTGAGGCTCTGTCTCCAAAAATATATATATATATAATATATATATATAATATATAGTACTTTAAGTGGCTTGCTATAGAGTAAAATGAGCTCTCCAGAATTTATTAATTCTATAACTTTGCATGTTCCTAGAAACCCATCTACCACACTAGTACTTCTAAAAGGTTCTGTATTTGTGGCAAAGTAATAGCATATGTTTTCCTCAGGATATAACAACTTTTATGACCAGGAAGTCAAATTTTTTTATTTCAGCATATTATGGGGATACAGATGTTGAAGTTACATATGTTGCCTTTGCCCCACCCAAGTCAGAGCTTTAAATGGAAATAAAATTTGGAAAGCATGGTGTTCTCCTAAACTCATTGCAGGTAAGATATCAACATGCTATCATTTTTATGCACTAAATTTTGATAAGTGCAACATATATTGCAAATTTACTATGAAATGAAAGTAAACACCTCCCTAGAATGTAGTGCAGTAAAAGCCATAGTCACTTTCAAGATACTATCACAGTTTATCTTGCTGAGTAGATCATAAATTGTAAACAATCCCTGGAACCTAAAATTATCTATTGAAATTAAGAAGAAAGTCTGTTCCATGGAACCACCACGCGGTTGCCATTTGAGCCTGTCTTACTTCTTACAGATCCTCAAAAGTGTCTCCCTCATTCCTATGCTTCTCTTGTACCTTGATCTTCTCCTTCCTTTGCTGATAAAATGTACTCGTATTCAGGTTTTAGTTTAAAGAAACAGTTACTGAAACAGGTCTTTTTTTTTTTTTTTTTTTTTGAGACAGAGTCTTACTCTGTTGCCTGGGCTAGAGTGCCGTGGCATCAGCCTAGCTCACAGCATCCTCACACTTCTGGGCTCAAGTGATCCTCCTGCCCCAGCCTCCCAAGTAGCTGGGACTATAGGCATGCACCACCACACCCAGCTAATTTTTCTATTTTTGGTAGAGTGGGGTCTCCCTCTTGCTCAGGCTGTTCTCAAACTCCTGACCTCAGCAATTCTTCCACCTTGGCCTCCCAGAGTGCTAGCAGGTATTTCTTATATCTAGGACCATATAGCTCTCTATATTTACCTTCTTTGATTGAGGCCCTGTACCACTCTAATCTTTCAGGTTTGTTTGGGGGTTTTTTGTTTGTTTGTTTTTGGCCAGACTGTAAATTCTATGCGGGTGGAACTGTCTCTGTTTGTTACTACTGTGTCTTCATTATCTAGACCAGCACTTGTCACTTGTTAAATGCTCAATAAATATTTTCAATGAATCAGTGATCATTGGACATTGAAGTGCAACTTAAATCATGGTGACACCAGGGATAAGAGTACTGTAATACAATAAAAATAAAAGTGAAAATTTAGAAGTTTGCTTTGAGCATCATGTTTTTATAACTGTAATCTAAAATGAAATGAAGACTATGTAACAGAACATACATCAGTGATCCTATATTTTACTAATATTAACATATCAAAATGAGAGCTTCTGGCCGGGCACGGTGGCTCACGCCTGTAATCCTAGCACTCTGGGAGGCCGAGGTGGGCGGATCGTTTGAGCTCAGGAGTTCGAGACCAGCCTGAGCAAGAGCGAGACCCCATCTCTACTAAAAATAGAAAGAAATTATATGGACAGCTAAAAATATATATAGAAAAAATTAGCCGGGCATGGTGGCGCATGCCTGTAGTCCCAGCTACTCGGGAGGCTGAGGCAGTAGGATCGCTTGAGTTCAGGAATTTGAGGTTGCTGTGAGCTAGGCTGACGCCACAGCACTCACTCTAGCCTGGGCAACAGAGTGAGACTCTGTCTCAAAAAAAAAAAAAAAAAAAAAAAAAGAGAGCTTCTATGTTGTCCATAACAGTTACAAGGAAATTTACAAAAATGTACTCAAATAGAGATGAATCCTTAAGAGTAAGTAATTATGCAGAAATGGCTGCAATTTGCAAACTACATTTCTTTTTGGATGTTTTGCTCAAAAGGACACAACTAATTTCTTTTTTTTTTTTTTTTTTTTTTTTTTTCCTTTATTTTTTTTTTTTTTTTTTTTTTTTTTTTTTTTTTTTTTGAGACAGAGTCTCACTTTGTTGCCCAGGCTAGAGTGAGTGCCGTGGCGTCAGCCTAGCTCACAGCAACCTCAAACTCCTGAGCTCAAGAGATCCTCCTGTCTCAGCCTCCCGAGTAGTTGGGACTACAGGCATGCACCACCATGCCCGGCTAATTTTTTCTATATATATTTTTAGCTGTCCATATAATTTCTTTCTATTTTTAGTAGAGATGGGGTCTCGCTGTTGCTCAGGCTGGTCTCGAACTCCTGAGCTCAAACGATCCGCCCACCTCGGCCTCCCAGAGTGCTAGGATTACAGGCGTGAGCCACCGCGCCCGGCCTCTAATTTCTGATTTTTTTTCTTTAACATGTTTCTTGTTTCCCATTATAATGAACTGTGTTAAATAGAATTTTACCTGTATGTATAGTATTGTCTCTTTCTGACCTACTAAAATTTGTCTTCATTATTCTTTGTTCTGGTGATAAAAAATTAAAGTTAATTGCAATTATGTGGAATCAACTTAAGTACCCATCAATTCATGAGTGGATGAAGAAAATGTTATACACACACAGACACACACACATATGTATACATGCACACCATGGAGTGCTACTCAGCCATAAAAAGGAATGAAATAATGTATTTTGTAGCAATTTGGTGAACCAGGAGACCATTATCTTAAGTGTCTCAGGAATGGAAAAATAAACACCACATGTACTCTCTAATAAGAGAGAGCTAAATGTGGGCAGACACAGACACAAAGAGATGTCAATGACATTGGAAACAAAGAAGGGGGGATGATGAGACGGGTGTGAGAGATAAAAACTTATGTGTTGGGTACAATGAACACTGTCCTGATGGCAAGCACACTTAAAGCCCTGAATTCAGCATTACAGAGTATATCCATGTAAAAAAATATTTTCTACACCACTAATATTTTGAAATAAAAAAGTTGAAGCTTCAATGCTGGAATTCTTATTCCATTTGTTCCACAATATTTATTAAGTATCTACTATGTTTTAGAAAGTAGCGTCTTCTTCTCAACAATTGAATGATGGTTCACTTTTCTTGTCCTCTTATTTACATGGTGGCTCCTATATAATGCTGATGTAATTGTTTTGGAATGTGACCATGATAAAGTTGATGTTAAGATTAAAAACCGATAGAAGTCTCCGTCCTGGGACTACTTCCCAACTGTTGGACATGGTCTGTAGCATACATCTTTGTCAGAGCCAAAAGAGGGCATGTTGGCAATCTTAAGAACATATTATTTAATGACTTTTTCTTAGATTATAGAATCAATACAGAATATTGTTCTTGTACTAATCAGTTTTAATTTTTTATTAATTATGGACATTATGTGCAGAGGAGATACATCCATATACAGTTTTTCTTCCATTTTTTATTGTGATATAGTTGACATACAGTCAATTGTACAAATTTAAAATGTACAATTCAATAAGTTTGACACAATTTGATATGTAGACACCTATGAAACAAACTATCAATCAGGAAAGTAACTATATCCATCACCTCCCAAAGTTTTTTTAATTTCTCTTATAATTCCCACTTCCCAACCCTCCCCTTGTTACTCAGCCCAGGCATTCACTGACCTACTTTCTGTCATTATAGATTAGTTTGCTTTTTATTTTTATTATTTATTCATTGTTTTGAGATGGAGTCTCACTTCGTGGCCCTGGGTAGAGTGCAGTGTCATCATCATAGCTCTTTGTAACCTCAAACTCCTGGGTTCAAGCGATCCTCCTGCCTCAGCCTTCAGAGTAGCTGGAACTACAGGTGCATGCCAAGATGCCTGGCTAATTTTTCTATTTTTAGTATAGATGGGGTCTTGCTTTTGCTCAGGCTGGTTAGTTTGTTTTTTAGAAAAATTTTATAAAATAAAAGTAGTATACAGTATATACTCTTTTTGGTCTTCTTTTTTTCAATTATTAATGGTCTTTTGAGATTAGTGTGTTTTCCCATGCTTTAATAGTTGATTTCTTTTTATTGCTGAGTTATCTTACCTTGTACAAGTATAATATATTTTATCCATTTATCTGTTAGTAACATTTTGGGTTGTGTCTAGATTGAGGATATTAAAAATAACTACCTTCTAGATATTTTATATTTTTAGGTTCTACATTTATATCTGATGCATTTTAACTTAATTTCTCTGTGTGGTGTGAGGTATGGATTCAAGTTCATTTTTCTTGACACATGGTTGTTGTTCCAGTACCGTGTGTTGAAAATCCAATCCTTCCTCAACTTATTTGCCTTTACATCTTGTCAAAAATTAGGTGCCCATATATGTGCAGGTTTATCTGTGGATTCTTTGTTAGGTTTAATTGGAAAATTTGCTTATCTTTATACCAATATTACACCATCTTGGTCAATTTAGCTTTATATTAAATCTTGAAAACTTCCAGGCTTAGCCTTCTGTATTCTGTCTGCTAGAGCTTCCACAGACTGGGTGACCTAAACAACAGAAGTTTATTTTCTCTAAATCCTGGAAGCACAAAGTCCAACATGAGGTGTCTGCAGGTTTGGTTTCTCCTGAGGCCTCTCTCCTTGGCCTTTAGATGGACCCTTCTTGCTGCCTCCTTACATGGCCTTTATCTGTGCACACGTGTCTGTGTCTCCTCCCCTTCTTATAACGACTGGTTCTACTGGATTAGGGCCTCATCATTATAACCTCATGTAACCTTAATTACATTTTACAAATATTCAGTCATCCAACCAAACATTTATTTCTTATACAACTGACAATCAAAACTTCTTATCAGTGATGCCTAAATCTTCCTCTGGCCGGGACTGTCAAGTTTGCATATTTACTTGTACAGACCCCAAAACTTGATTAATCTTGGACTATGATCTTCATCTCCCATTCTACAACCAACCTGGCAGCACGTGCTTCAGAATATACACCACATGTGACCGCTTCTCACCACTGGCACCGCATCCACACTGGTCTGGGTCAGCCTGCCTCCCAGGGTGATGCCTGCATCAGCCCTCACTGGGCTCCTGCTGGTTTCTTGTCTCTAAAATTACTTTACTTCTTATATATTAATACCATTACCTCAAGTTTGTAGAACATGCACATCATTTTAATTGAGGTAAACCTGGTATCCCAACAATATGAGACAGAGGAAGAGACCATAACCCTACTTCCCATGAGAGGGACAACTGTAGTTACATGGTCATGTGAACGTCAGCTTGCTCGAGTGACCACCACGCAGTTTCAATCCCACAGTTCCTGTTATTCAGTGTGACATAACTGGCTACCTTCACTTGAAGGCTCAGCCTCATGATGAGGTCTAGGTGTTAAATATTCTGTTACATTTTATCCCGAGAGCTGATCCAAATAAAGTGTCACCTGTTTGCTAACACTTTTTCATTATTTCCTCCATTAGGTAGTATCTTCTGTTTTTCATCAACCTGTAAAGAAAGATAACAGTTTCAGGACCACCCCCTCAAATCCTTATGCAAAAGGGCAGGTCAAGGCCTCAGGCCCCTGTGAAGGACTGCCCTACAGATCGGTCAGAAGGAAGTTCCCTGCTGGCCTCTCATAAGCAAGGACATGCACATTGTAACTTTGATTCTGCAGGCCAAGTCTAGCTCCTAAAACTAAAGCCTGTTCAATTCCACATTAATAATGAATTATAAGTTTATCTTCCCCGGTGCAGAATGGAGACAAGATTAAACATTCTTCTACCTACCCAGGAACATTTACATCATTGATGCTTTTTTCACTCCCCCTTTTCTCTTCTAACACTCATTTTATCTTATGTAAAATGTAGATGTTTCCTGGGCCTCACCAGAATGTAACCATCTTGTGTCGCTACCCACCCCCCTGCCCTTTTTTCTTTCTATATGCCTCATCCCCTTAAATATTGAAGCTCCCAAATTCCCCTTCAGAAAAAGAGCCACAGATTTGTCTGTGGTTTTTGTTTTTCCTGGGCACATCCTCAAAGGTTGACTCAGTAAACCTCAATTGATTGAGACCTTTGCCTCAATCACTTCTTTTGGGTTGTCAAACCTGTGTTCTTTGTCATATGGTAACAGGACATTGGCCATCAATTGCCTAGAATATAATATTCCATTTCTTCCTAACATTGTCACATTTGAGGCTGTTACCTCTGAAGAGATCTTTATAAATCTCTCTCTCTCTTATTTTTTGCAAATGTCATGTCAAATGGAGCCAAAATTTTTGTTAGACACTGCATTTTCTTTTTCTTCCTCTGAAAACTGAACAAAATTTTCATCCTCCCTTTACATACATTATTTTCAACAGTCTCTATATCCTTTTTATGTCTTGTGGTTGTTTCAGTATAAAGTGCTTTGGAATATCTGTCCACTGGACATTTTAATCAATAATAGTCTATGGCCTTTTATCTCCAATGAATATATTCTACTTTGGCACTTTTATTAATAGTCTCTAGGCTAAATATCATATGTAAATCATTAAGGTGAGTCATGCAAAATCTCTGGTGGTTGTAGGCCGCTAGAATTTCAATCACCAACATTAATGAAACTGAGTTTTTATTTGATATTAAGAAAACATTTTTTTTTTGGTATGACACCAGTATTTTCATTTGATTTTTTTGATCCATTAGAAATAGGTATTGAAATACTTACAAACTAAATAATGTGGTCTGTTATATTTGCTTTAAAATGCCATTAGGATAACTGGACTTGGTCATTGATAATGGTGGCAAAATAATAAAATTTAAAAAAATTTTTCATATTACTTGAATGGGTTTTATTATATAATTATCTCTACTATTGTGCAAGATGTTTACATTCCTATCATTCTTTTAAAATAAAATACATAAACAGGCTGGGCGCAGTGGCTCACACCTGTAATCTTAGCACTCTGGAAGGCCGAGGCAGGTGGATCGCTCGAGGTCAGGAGTTCAAGACCAGCCTGAGCAAGAGCAAGACCCCCGTCTCTACTAAAAAGTAGAAAGAAATTATCTGGCCAACTAAAAATATATATAGAAAAAATTAGCTGGGCATGGTGGTGCATGCCTGTAGTCCCAGCTACTCGGGAGGCTGAGGTAGTAGGAACGCTTAAGCCCAGGAGTTTGAGGTTGCTGTGAGCTAGGCTGACACCACGGCACTCACTCTAGCCCGGGCGACAAAGCGAGACTCTGTCTCAAAAAAAAAAAAAAAAAATACATAAACATTTTTATAAAATCGTCTACCATATTGCGCATCAGCCCCATCTAAAAAGAAAAGAGGTGATCATCTTTCTGCCCATTGTAGTGATGGATTTTCAGGATCATCTGCAGATTTGGGTGTGACAATTGCAGAGGAATGAGTAGAGGACAGTGCAGCATTAGAATTGGGAAGAGAGTACTCTAAATGTCCCTCCAACTATGGACAGTGGTGCTACCAAAAATCTTTGTGCAAGATTGTTTCAATGGGTGTTATTGAAAAATTCTTACCTCAATGACACCATTGCATTTTCTGATGGTCTGTGAGTCAGCGCAGTCTGTCTTCTATAAGTTAATGTGGAAGGACCCTGGCCTGAGAACATATACTCTATCGCCACAGGACCATAAGGTTGCCCCCTGTGTGATGTGCCAGACCCCACATCCTGGCACTGAAGTCCTGCTCAGGTACCGGGCAGATGCTGGTCAGGCCCTTTCTTGCCACTGTTTATGAGCTTAGTGGCTCTGGTTCCCCAGCCCAGCCCTGAGCTTTCTGCTGCTTTGTGAAGGCCACAGGAAGAGGAGGAGCTGGTGCTGTGCCCACCAGTGCCCTTGTTGGAGGGACAAGATTTGGCCTTTGGGTCAGTATGTCGGGGCCACTAATCCCTGGAGGCCCTGGATGCACTTGTCAGATTTCAGGCACCTCTCAGAAGCCTAGACCCCCACACCCAACATTCCCAGTTGCAGAAATCACATGTTATAAGTGTACATTCCATGGTTTGTAGCGTATTTGCAGGGTTATATAACCACAATCTCAGGGTTCCCTCCTCCTGGGGCTCCACTGTTCTTTGTTCAGTATATTATTCCTGGATGGGGATGGGCCCTCACCAGGCAGCAGATGGAAGTGGTGGTCCGCCTGTGGACACTTCCTGCTTGCATCCCCTTGCTCTTCTCTTAAGCACCATCTCTTCCACCCTTGGGCCTGAAAAGAGACGATGGTAGTAAGGGGGTGTTTTCTCACTTCTGACAAAATGCATGGTTCAGGACCACCACCTCTCCGAGGTCAGGCACAGGGCCTGAGGTCAGGGGTATCACGGCCCTCCCAGCTGCACTTCAGTGAGTAGGTGCTGGTCACAGGGGGATACCAAGCACCTGGGATGTGGCTGGTGTGAACTGAGATGTGCTACATGCCTAAAACATAGAGAAAGAGTTGCAAAGATACAGTAAAAAAAACTTCATTAATAATTTTTTTTTTATTTCATCTTATTGTTATGGGGGATACAGAATTGCAGGTTACATACATTGCCCATGTACTGCCTTTCTCCCCGAGTCAGAGCTCCAGGCGTGTCTGATCCCCAAATAGTGCGCGTTGTACCATCATGTAGGTATATATCCCTCCCTTTCCCACCCCCCCTTCCCGAGTCAGCACCTTCAAGCGTTACCGTTCCCCAAACGGTGCGCAGTGCACTCATTGTGTAGGCATACCCCCATCCCCTCCCCCACCCCCCACCTCAGTCTGATATCCGATTGGTGTCGTTCCCAGATGTGTATTTAGGTGATGTTCAGGGAAACCAATTTTCTGGTGAGTACATGTGATGTTTGTTTTTCCATTCTTGGGATACTTCACTTAATAGAATGGGTTCCAACTCTCCCCAGGAGAACCATAGAGATGTCGTATCTTCGTTATTTCTTATAGCTGAGTAATATTCCATGGTATACATATACCACAGCTTACTAATCCAATCATGTATTGATGGGCATTTGGGTTGTTTCCACATCTTTGCTATTGTGAATTGTGCTGCTATAAACATTCGGGTACATGTGTCTTTGTTACAGAATGACCTTTTTGCCTTTGGGTATATGCCCAATAATGGGATTGCTGGATCAAATGGCAGGTCTACTTGAATCTGTTTAAGATACCTCCATAATGCTTTCCACAGGGGTTGCTCTAGTTTGCAGTCCCACCAGCAGTGTATGAGTGTTCCTGTCTCTCCACATCCACGCCAACATGTGTTGTTTTGGGTTTTTTTGATAAAGGCCATTCTCACTGGAGTTAGGTGATATCTCATTGTGGTTTTGATTTGCATTTCTCTGATGATTAGGGATGTTGAGCATTTTTTCTTATGTTTGTTAGCCATTCTTATATCTTCTTTCGAGAAGTTTCTATTCATGTCATTAGCCCACTTTTTGATAGGGTTGCTTGATTTTTTCTTGCTGATTTTCCTGAGTTCTAAATAGATTCTTGTTATCAGTCCTTTATCTGATGTGTAGTATGCAAAAATTTTTTCCCATTCTGTAGGTGGTCTCTTTATTCTCATGACTGTTTCTTTGGCTGTGCAGAAGCTTTTTAATTTAATCAGGTCCCATTCATTTATTTTTGTTGCTGCTGTGATTGCCTTGGGGGTCTTCTTCATAAATTCTTTTCCTAGGCCAGTGTCTGTAAGAGTCTCTCTTACATTTTCTTCTAGAATTCTGATTGTATCACGCCTAAGGTTTAAGTCTGTCATCCACTGTGATTTGATTTTTGTGAGAGGTGAAAGCTGTGGGTCCTGTTTCAGTCTTCTACAAGTGGCTAACCAATTCTCCCAGCACCATTTATTGAATAGGGATTCTTGTCCCCAGAGTATATTCTTTCCTGCTTTGTCAAAAATTAGGTGACTATATGAGGATGGTTCTATATTTGGATTTTCTGTTGTGTTCCACTGGTCTGTGTCCCTGAACTTGTGCCAATACCAGGCTGTTTTAAGAACCATGGCCTTGTAGTATAGTTTGAGGTCTGGCAAATTAATACCTCCCATTTTGTTTTTGTTGCTTAAAATTGCTTTTGCTATACGGGGTCTTCTTTGATTCCATACAAAGTGTATAATTATTTTCTCTATGTCTGTAAAGAATGATGTTGGTAATTTAATAGGGATTGCATTGAATCTGTAGATCACTTTGGGTAGTATAGACATTTTAACAATGTTGATTCTTCCGATCCATGAGCATGGTATATTTTTCCATCTATTTGCAAGTTCTGCTATTTCTTTTCTCAGTGTTTCATAGTTTTCCTTATAGAGGTCCTTTACCTCTTTAGTTAGGTATATACCTAGATATTTTATTTTCTTTGTTGCTATTTTGAAGGGTATTGAGTCTTTAATTTGGTTTTCCGATTGACTGTTATTGGCATATATAAATGCCTCTGATTTGTGTATATTAATTTTGTAGCCTGAGACTTTGCTATATTCGTTAATCAATTCCAGGAGTCTCATGGTTGAATCCTGGGGGTTTTCCAGATATAACATCATATCATCAGCAAAAAGTGAGAGTTTGATCTCTTCCTTCCCTATTTGGACTCCCTTGATTCTGCTCTCTTGCCTGATAGCTCTCGCAAGGACTTCCAATACTATGTTGAAAAGTAATGGGGACAGTGGGCAGCCCTGTCTGGTTCCAGTTCTAAGTGGGAGTGCTTTCAATTTTTCCCATTCAGAATGATGTTGGCTGTGGGTTTGTCATATATGGCTCGTATCATTTTTAGGTAGGTTCCATCAATGCCTATTTTGTTAAGCGTTTTTATCATAAAAGGGTGTTGAATTTTGTCAAATGTTTTTTCTGCATCTAATGAGAGTATCATATGGTTTTTGTTTTTGCTTCTATTTATGTGGTGAATTACATTTATAGATTTATGTATGTTGAACCACCCCTGCATCTCTGGGATGAAGCCCACTTGGTCGTGGTGGATTATTTTTTTGATAAGTACTTGGATTCGATTTGCTAGTATTTTATTGAAAATTTTTGCTAGCACTCTGGGAGGCCGAGGTGGGCGGATTGTTTGAGCTCAGGAGTTTGAGACCAGCCTGAGCATGAACAAGACCATCTCTACTAAAAATAGAAAGAAATTATATGGACAGCTAAAAATGAATATAGAAAAATTAGCCGAGCATGGTGGCACATGCCTGTAGTCCCAGCTACTCGGGAGGCTGAGGCAGGAGGATCGCTTGAGCCCAGGAGTTTGAGGTTGCTGTGAGCTAGGCTGACGGCGTGGCACTCTAGCCTGGGCAACAGAGTGAGACTCTGTCTCAAAAAAAAAAAAAAAACCCAAGTGAACAACCTCTGCTTGGCAGCAGAGACTTCAATTCAGAGACTCCAAGCAAAGTCAATCCTGATCTAGCAAAAGGAGGTCATTGAGGGCCCAATCAGTTCTTCTTGGGGAGCCTCCCCTCCAGGTGCCCCAGTCTGTTTACACCAACTGAGAAAGGAACCCTTTATACTGAGAGAAGCTACCGAGCCCTGGAAACCTGGAACCTACAGGCAGATGTGTTCGGGCTTGGGCTGGGAGCAAGGGTGTGATGCCCTTTCTGAGGGTGTAACTGTTATTGTCCTGGGGCTGTTTTTAGACATGAAATAAAATAAATTCTAATTTAGCTTAAAAGTAACTTTTTTCTAAAGGAGTATTGCAATAGGGTAAAAGCACTGACTATACCATCTGCAAATATCTCAAAGGTTTGGCAGACAAGGGCTTTTTTTTAAATAGGGAAAAACAAACAAACAAGATTAGAAGGAAGGTGAGGGGAAAGGGCAAGATGGATGGTGGCAATCAGACCCTAGATCAGAGAATGTTTTACCCTGAAGTCAGCCTGTTCTTAGGAAGGGCACAGAGAGGGGTTGTGTGTTGGCTCAAGCTGAGGGTGGGTCAAAGGTCAGCAGCCTGGGAGAAGGAGAGAAACTTAAAGAAACTTTGGTTAACAAAATTTTCTTCTGACCATTGAAGATAACATTGTTCAGCAAATTGTTTATGAAGTAAAAATGCAAATTTGAAGTCTGTGTCTGACTCTGTGATAGGAGAAAAAAAGAGCATCAGCTAAGTCATAGTGGGAAGGGTCTCTGCAGTTGGCTGCTCTTGCAGAACACAGAGATGTGGGATTTCTTTACTCACAGCCATACCCATCCCACCTTCCCCTGCCACATTTCCTTGTCCTATATGTCTCTTTCATTTGGCTGTTGTTACCTTTGTAATAACAAGTAAAATGTTTTGCTGAGTTCTGTGAGTCATTCTGTCAAATTATTGGACTTGAGGAGGTGTATGGAAGCCCCTGATTTACAGTTTCTAGGAGGTATAGATGGACCCAGTGCTTGTTGCTGGCATCGGCAGTGGGGACAGTGATGGGGGTCTGAGCATTGGACTTCTGGTATGTACTGACTGTGGGTGGTGTCAGGATTTAATTGTTGGACACCCAGTTGGAGTTAGAATTGGCTGGTGTTTAGCAAACTCCACACGTGGTATCAGAAGTGGTGTCAGAAGAAAGACATCAGAGGTCAGACCTTGAAATGACTCTGGGTGAGTGTGTGGTTACTGGGGAGAATTGTGACCCTGGAGGAGGGAGCGTTTCCATGCTGTGAGTAGGAGCCAGGATGTGTGAGGCTCACAGAATTAAATTTCCCAGTTGTTCAGGTTTCTGTCACTCACTACACAGGTGTAAGCCACCCTGGGCTACACCTCCACAGTGAGAGTGGTCACCAATATTGGAAAACTTGTAAACTACCGAGTGTGGGCTCCTTCTGAACTGTGCGTGAACCAGGCTGCTCACCTGAGCTGCTTCCCTTTTGTTTCTTCTATAAAACCTTGTTGCCATTGGCTGGGCGCGGTGGCTCACGCCTGTAATCCTAGCACTCTGGGAGGCCGAGGTGGGATGATCGCTCGAGGTCAGGAGTTCGAGACCAGCCTGAGCAAGAGCGATACCCCATCTCTACTAAAAATAGAAAGAAATGATCTGGACAGCTAAAATTATATATAGAAAAAAAAATTAGCCGGGCATGGTGGCACATGCCTGTAGTCCCAGCTATTCAGGAGGCTGAGGCAGAAGGATTGCTTAAGCCCAGGAGTTTGAGGTTGTTGTGAGCTTGACGCCATGGCACGCTAGCCCAGGCAACAGAGTGAGACTCTGTCTCAAAAAAAAAACCTTGTTGCCATATAATTTCAGTTTGCCCAAGCCATTAAGAATTTTATTCCATGATTTCAGTGTAAGATTTTTCTTTTCTTACTTGAAAATCTGATTGGATTGAGTGGTATGGACTGAAGAAGCAAAGTAAATTCTTGCAATAAATTGTTTTATGCTGAGTTTAAATAATAATATAATCCCCCATGGACTCACATCAGGTGTAGAAACAGCCTTTGGCAGTTCTGGTGTCTCCCCACCCCGCATCTTATATACCTTCTGCACCCTGAGGGACTACAGTGCTGATTCTTACTGTCCTGTGTAACTTAAACATCTGTTAGGCAGCAAAGTTTTGCCTTGTTTGAGTTTTCAGTGAGTTAATGTTACTCTTAATATTTCATTAATATTATGCAGAAAAGGTTTCTGTGCCCCAGTCTGTGGTCCACGTGGTGCCGTCTGCAGCTGCAGGTCACATGATTTACTCACCCATTCCACTGCCAATGGGACTTGAATTGTTGCAAATTTAGTTTTTGATGCTTTTGACAATGTCATTCTTGCTTTTGTCCCCAAGTGCTAACACTGTATTAATTCATTGACCTCATGGAAGAAGCTGAGGAGCAAAACATAATTTTAAAGAGTTTACTTGAGCCCAAGTGAGAACAGTTGCCTAGAAGACTCAGACCAAATTAACCTTGGATGTGAGCTCTGTTTGGTCTTTGTTATAAGCAGATTTTTAAAGGCAAAAAGAGGAGACAAGGAATGGGCCAATATGAAGTTGTTTTTTCAGACATTTTCACCATTTTACAGAAATGAAATTGATCACTGACTGGCTATACATTGTTCCAACTGTAGAGTATGAGTTATGGTGTTCAGCACGTGGCATTTTTAGTTACTGCATAGCTACGTGTGGTATGAGTCAGCGTAGAGTCCACATTGCAAACAGATTTTGAAGGTGATTTCTTAGCTCAAAGGTCAGGTGGGGAGTGAGACATGGCTCCTGCTTCATTCTTGTGCCTCACTGGGCCTAATAATTTAAAAAAGACTTGCATTCCTCAAATAAAGTTTATTTTCTTTACAATTTCTTCTTTTTGATCACAATCTTTCTTTTTAAAAGCATTGATTAAAGTCTGACTGTCCAGATGTTCCTTGTTGCCAGGAAGTCTCATTTCCATATAGTCCTCTCTGACATCGCAATGGGGGAAGAGGAGACATTTCAGCGAGGAATTTCAAGAGCACCCAGAAGCCAAATTTAGAGGGCATCACAGAGTGGCAAAAATGAGAATTCAGTCAAGTCATTGATTTACATAGCTGCTGCCACTTGTTTTAGTTTGTATAGCCTTTGGAATACTATGATGTTAATTTTCTTAGAAGAAGTAAAACAATACTACATAGTATTAATAATTTAAATAGTGTGCATATAATACAAATAAGGATCCAAAAAATGTGTATGCCAGAACAATAGCAAAATATGTTTTTCATTAGGGAGCCAACTAAAAACATCATGACAAAAATTAAATCAGGCCGGGCACGGTGGCTCACGCCTGTAATCCTAGCACTCTGGGAGGCCGAGGTGGGAGGACTGCTTGAGCTCAGGAGTTTGAGACCAGCTTGAGCAAGAGTGAAACCCCATCTATATTAAAAATAGAAAGAAATGAGGCAAAAAACTAAAAATAGAAAAAACTGGCCGGGCATGGTGGTGCATGCCTGTAGTCCCAGCTGCTCGGGAGGCTGAGGCAGGAGGATTGCTTGAGCACAGGAGTTTGAGGTTGCTGTGAGCTAGGCCGATGCCACGGCACTCTAGCACAGGCAACAGTGAGAGTCTGTCTCAAAAAAAAAAAAAAAAAAAAATTGAGGTTCTTTAAAGACTTGTCGTAGCCAAGTGGCTTCTTTTCCATTTTTTCCTACATGAGGTTTTACTTCATGGGAGGTGTTTCTGTATGCACAACAAAAAGTGTTTGCCACCACACATGCACCTCCTTGCTCAGGTAATATCTAGTCTAAAGCAGTGTGATTGCCTGGTACATCCTCGGCCAGTGAATCAATAGCTTAGTGTTGAGCTGTGATAGAGGCAGTAGTTTCATTAGCTATTTTTCCTAAGGTCATAGAAAGATTTCTAATCATGTACTGATGAGAACAGAATCCCACCAAAAGTATAATTTTGATTAAATGCATGGAGGTATCTTCTTGATAGCCAGGATGATAATTAGCCTTTTTCCTCCAATAGAATTCCCATCTAAAATAAATTGGTGGTCATGCCTAGAGAAAATTTGAGGTAACTTGTAGAGTGTTGGGTTCCATCAGAACTATCTATAGACAGAGGGATGACAAAATATCCTGAGAGAAAGTGCTTTTTAATTTAGCATCACAGGGATTGTTCAAGAGTGCCTGATATGATTCGTTCCAACAATGTGGGAGAGAAGCTTTTATTTGATGGTGTTTCCAATAAACAACATTTCCATGTTGTAGGACATGATCTTTGATATTTATGCCAGGGAGTACCCTATTAAAAGAATCTTTAATTAATTTAAAATTTTTAGTAAGAAGCTTTGTAAGGCCTTGGGAGTAATGGAAAATATCACCTTTAAAGAGACCTGGCTGTAGGCTACTTTATCCACGTGCATGGAACTCTCTGCCGTTATTTTAAAGGGAGAAAGATTTTTTTACCCAGAGTAAAAAATAAGTTAAACAATACCAACAGAAGAACCTTAGGCCAGGAAAGTTTAAAAGTTTCTGTAAACTTTGCCAAATGACTTATTTTTTATTGCACCATTTGTATATTCCACCAGTCCAGAAGACTGAGTGTGATATGCACATGGAAATCGTGAAAAAATGGCCACATGTTACAAATAGACAAATTCTTTTACCAGTGAGAGGGGTTTCTCTCTCTGTGAAGATGAGATAGAAATATCCATGAAGAAATGGAATGAGACTTACAATCATCATGGTTAAAGACACAATTTAGTCATTTTATTTTATTTTTTCAGTTTACTCAAAGGTGAACCAATGTCTTTTATCTCTTATTAATACTTAATGAAAACCTTGTTTAAAGAGAAAACCAAACTTTATCCTCATTATTGTTATTATTAAAGCTAATTTTAATAAAACTTTATAAACAGATCTACACAATCTCATTCAGCTCTGACCACACATGATAAGGTTTCTATAAACCTTTTGTAATCTCTTACAATTCTTTCCATTCTCTTTCTCCAAGCTCTTATATCCATTCAGTTTACATTATTTTTTCCTTCTTTTATTCTTATAATGCCATCTTTAAATAAACTTTACAGGAGATAAAATTACTTTTTTGGGGAAAAAACACATCCTTATGTCTCCTTTTTATAACTTTTTTTTTTTTTTTTACCAAAAAACACATTTTCTTTATATACTCTGTACATATTAATAGAATTGTTTCTTTTCTTATCTCTAGCTTTAGTTACCATATGGTAGTCAGAATTTTAACGCAGAGTAACATTAATTCACAGTGAAGTCCTAAGAAAAAAACATTTTTTGAGACAGGGTCTCATTCTGTTGCCTGAGCCAGAGTACAGTGGTATCGTTGTAGCTCTCTGCAACTTATAATTCCTAGGCTCAAGCAATCCTCCAGGCTCAGCCTTTGGAGTAGCTAGGACTACAGGTATGTACCACCAGGCCTGGCTAGTTTTTTTATTAAACTTTTATAGAGACAACGTCTTGCTGTGTTGCCCAGGCTGGTGTCAAACTCCTGGCCTCAAGCTATCCTCTCACACTGGCCTCCCAAAATGGTTTACAGATGTAAGCCACCGTGCCGGGTTGAAATAAGTAATTTTAACTGTTAGACACATACTAATACTTTATGAATGGACCTTTATTTGTTTGTTTATATGTTTATGAGACAAGGTCTAACTCATTTGCCCAGGTTAGAGTGCAATGCAATGATCACAGCTCACTGCAACATCAGACTCCTGGTTCAAGCAATCCTCCTAGCTCAGCCTCCTCAGTAGCTTTGATAACAGGTTAAAGGTATCATGCCCAGCTAATTTTTTTTTAAGAAACAAGGTGTCACTGTTTTGCTCAGGCTGGTTTTTAACTCCTGGTCTCAAGCTACCCTCCTACCTTGGCCTCCAAAATTCTAGAATTACAGGTGTGAGCCACCCTATACAGCCCTCATTTATAATTTTTAAAAACATAGGCTTTCTTGCCTCTCTGCCTATTTATGGAGTACAGTTCCTTCTGGGAGCATAGTTAGACCAAATTCCTACAAAAATACACTCACAGAGTTACAATCATCAGTTCCAGCCCTGTCTTTCAGTGCTCCTGGGATCTGTAGACCCCAGACTGATTCAGAGACTACTGGGCTCCGATGCCCACCCGGATGGGTGCGTGCACACCTAGTCAGCCTGCAAATCTCTAAGTCTGCTGCATCCTCCTCCCCAAATGCCAGGGAATGTGCAGCAGGTGCTGCTGTTTCCCCAGCTCTCTAGGTCCCTAAATGTGCAGCTTCAAATTCTGAATTGAAGGCCTGGGGTTCCTCAGGACGCACTAGAGCAGGCCGGCCGCCTGTGGGGGTCTCTCCTCAAGGCTCCCTGCCCTCACTGTAAAACCACAGAATGCAGAGGAAGTATAATTTCTCCTTGAATATACACACAGGAACTGGCCTGCACCTGGGATTCACAAGACAGGGCCAGACCAGACAGAGGATGTGCAAAAATGTATCCAGGGAGACATTTTCTGCAGCATGAGAGACCAGCATGGACTTTGTCAACCTGAAAGTCCCCTCCAGGTGGAGCCCTTGAAATTTTCCAGATCTTGTCCAGTGACCTATTTTAGCTCTATAGGTGGCTCCCAGTGGTCAGTACATAATCTATGAATGGAAACAATCATCAGCATTGAAGCCAACACTTCCAGCGACACCAGACCCTACTTTAACTCAACATAAGAAAGGAGAAAATTGATTAACATTGAAAGGTCAGGACCACAAAATATCCAGAACCATGACCATAATGACCCCTGCCTGTACATTGTGTTATAGGAACAGAGTCTTCTCCTTCCTGTTACCCCACAGTTAGCTGATCAGAGACAGGCAATATCATACCTGGATCCATGGGTGGCTGCTCTCTCAGAGAGATAGGATATAGAAGGTATCCTGATCCCACAGAGTCAGCCTGAGTCTCTCTTGCATGGATCACCATGGGGACATTGGCCCGGGCTCACTGGAGACCCTCTCACCAGCATCTGGGAGTCTTTGAGACATTGGGGATGTCCTGTGCAGACTGGGCTCAGACTGACACCTGGCTCTAAACCTTCTTCCATCGCAGAGGGAGAGGAATGTGTCATGCAGGGTTTTTTTCCTCTCCTTACAGAAGAAATCTCCTAGGTTGGTCCCCACATGGGAGTTGAATTTTTAGTCTAGAGCAAATGGATAAATGATTGAATTCAGCAACATGTAATCAGTACAGAAAAGGAGAGCTATATGGGGACTTTGGCTTTATTTGGACCACTTCCCTCTGTTGTTCTCATGAGTTCTGCTGTCACCACCCAAGGAAAGAACAGTTGTTTCTGTAGTCATTTCTGTGTTTTTACATTGTTCAGAATAAATGCTGAGCATCTAATTTAATTGTCCTAGAAAACTCTGATGTTCTATGTTAAATTGCTTGTTATGTTATGCAATAGACAAGAAAGTACTTTAAAATGATTAAAAGCATACAAACATTGGGAGTAGAATTTATGTTGAGCAAGCTTAGAAAAGACAGAAAAATAAACCAGCAGCATTGAAGTCAGAGCCTAGGGCCTGCTCCGTGTCCCGTCCCTGCCCAGATCCCCCCTGTTCTGTGCCTTGCTCGGGTCTGGTCTCATCCTGGATTCTCCCCTCAAGGAACTGATTAGAGAAGGTCAGAGTTTGGGGTGGCCGTTCCTGCCATCCTTCCAGAGCTGGTGCTCATAATTTCCCTAAAGCCAAAAGCAGATAAATGGGTGCAAAGGATTACGTATTTTGGTGCCTTAGTTTACATCTTTTTCATTAAAACCTGTGCTTCTAGAGACATTTCACCCTCTAGCCTGTTTTCCATTTTTTCAGATCCAGTAGAGGTTCTACAGGTTACAAGAAAGTAAATACAAACACAACAATAAAAAGACCTTTCTTATTACTCCTCAACCTTTTCTTTCCATCTCTCTCCCGTCTGTGCATCTCTTTTATTTATTTATTTATTTATATTCTATATAGCTTTTATTTCATCAATGACAAAGAAACAGAGAAAAGTTAAAAATCTGAGCCTCAAATCTAGGTTCTGCTAGGAATTATGGGACACTTAGTTCCTGACCCCCAGAGTGTTATGAGGATTAACACAGACAGTGTGCGGTTCCCAGCACAGCGCACTGCAGCACGCTGGTGAGCACACAGCGCATCAGTGAACACTGCGTGAATGCATGTGCACGTGTGGTTTTCCAGTTGACTTCCTCAGACACGGTTGCCTTTCTAGCCTGTGTCAACTTTAAAGGACCGGCAGAGAATATTGTTTCAGGGTGGTGATTTGGGGTCCTCCCTTGGACCAGAAGTATTTATGTTGGGGTAGACGTGTTGGGTGTAAGGGACTCTGAGTTGTGCTTGCTGTCTCTAGCTGAGTGCTACTAATGACAGGTCTGGGAACACATCAGCACTAACTTGTGACCTGTTAATGAAGCCAATTCATGGACTCTTTCCCCACCTGCAGAGTCTCTTTACTTACGCTGGAGCCTGGACACCGAATGATTTGTACGCACACTGAAGCTTGAGAAGCAGTGCTTAGCTAAGTGGCTCTCAGTCCAGGCTTCCAGTTATAATCCTGTGACCAGTTAGAAGACATACCATCCCCTGTGCCCTCCCTGCAGATTCTGGCTATTGTTCAGGGTGAGACCAATGATGTGGTTTCAATGAAACGCTCCTCATGTGTTTAAGGTGAGGCCAGGGTCAAGCATGTGAGCTCCCAGGTCCATTCATGAGGTTTGAGTTCAGCCTTTTCTCCAAAGGGAGATCACAGGATCTGCTCTGCTTGGGTTTGGTGGGAGTGAGTCAGTGTGGCCCATATTCCCATTGCTGGTGTCGGTGGCAGGGGAGGGCACTTGAGGACAGGAAAGAAGAAACTCACATTTTGATCTTGATGTAGGAGCTCATTTTTCTGGACTCTCTGCTGTGGCACAGGAGAGATGAGTGTGGCCTCTTCTGTACTTCCAGGTCCCTCTGCCTGTGGGTGTGGTGGTAGCTGATGAAGGGGTTATGTTGATGCCTTGAAATGTATATTCTGAAGATGCAGCTGTGATTTGTCCAGATAATCTCACCTGAGAAGGAATCCTAGAGGAGGAAGAGGAGGAGAAGAAAGAGGAAGAAATGTCTGGTTCTCAGGTAAGAGTCTCCCAGGTCAGGGGCTGTGTCCACTTTTACTGCTAGAATATCATCTATTTAGGACTTGCAAACCATTGCTTCTCTACCTCTGAATGTTTCTGTCTAACAAGATTGTCTCCACTACCTTTTTCCCTTTCTTCTTACAATTTTCAAGGAGCTCTTTGAAGTCCTTGGCCCCTATATACCAGAGCCTTCTCTCCATTCAGGCTTATTACAAACTGCGAGAAATTCTCACCAAGAATTTATAACTTGCAATATCGAAAATGTTCCCTTTTTGACAGATCAACGTGGAAAGGTGTGGATACCCAAGATTTCTCTAGGGCGTAGGTTTGGTCGTTGGGTATCAGTGTGAAGGGGGAATGTGCACTGTTGAGGTTCTCTCTGGATGCCCCATCATCTCTATGCCAAAGAGGATTGAAAAATGCACATTTATGACCAGGTGAGGTGGTTCACACCTGTAATCCTTACCCTTTTGGAGGCTGAGGGGGGAGGATCACTTGAGGTCAGGAGTTTGAGACCAGTATGAGCAAGAGTGAGACCCTGTCTATACAAAAAATAGAAAATTAGCCAGGTGTGGTGTTGCACACTTGTACTCTCAGCTACCCAGGAGGCTAAAGCAGGAAGATTACCCAGGAGTTTGAGGTTGCAGTGAGCTGTGATGATGCCACTGAAGTCCAGCATGGGCAACACTGTGAGACTGTGTGTCAAAAAACGCACATTTAAAGAGATGACATTAATTGCCCAAGATAACTCTGAAAGTTCTGAAAATGAGATTAATTAGAGATGTGCTCCCTAGATTGCTAAAGAAAGACTATTAAATATACTACTGGAGATAAAAAAAAAAAAACATGAGAAATATGTGTGGTTTGAACTTTACAAAAAACTGATGTTTTTCATGATTAGATTCAGATTAAGATTCACATTTTTTTTTGCCAGTAATTTTTCAGCAGTGACGTATCCTGTATGCATCAGCACCTCATACCAGTTTGTCTTCGTACAGTTGATGTTCATTCACTTGGTTAAGGTGCTCTCTGATAGATTTCTCCACTATAAAATTAATTATTTTTTTATCTATTCTTAATATGTACCTTGGGGAATTTTACTGACTAATGTACCTAAATTATCACATTTAATCTGGAAGTTTCTCTGTCTTCATAGTTTCTCTTTGCTTATAGCTTGCTTTGGAAAATGAAGGTTTTCATCTTTGTTTATCAGTCAGATAAACTCGGATAAAACTCAGGTGCTATCACTTGCTGTATGTTTGACAAAATATTCTTTTGGGCCAGAAGAGCTGGCACAGTTAAGTTTGTTAGAAATGCAGCAACTCTGGTCCCACTCCAGATCTCCTGAGTCAGAATCTGCATTTTGACAAGATCTCCAGTTCTCTGTAGTAAACATTAAAAGTTTAGAAGTATCCCTGTCACTCCTAATGACTTTTCCATATGAGAAACATATAAAGTTTATAATAATGTGCATTTGACTTTTGCTAAAAATGTAGACTCAGGTGTTCTCAGCTCTCACATGCACAAAGGTAAGTATATAAAATGATGGATATGTTAATAGCTTTATTATGGTAATCACTTCAATATATATCAAACCAATGTTATAAATTATAAGTATACACAATATTTATCAAGTATATGTCAATAAAACTGAAAAAAAAATACAATTTTTAAAAAGCTTATTGTGTATGATGTATATAGACCACTCAAAAATGTATATGCCTGTGTTGATGCCCTTAATTTTATAGTTTATCATACAGAAAAGTACAGTAACTATACTTGTTTTGTGGAGTTTTGCCATCCTCAGTCCTCCAAGTTAGAGAATACATTAGACAGTATTGTTATGTTAATTATTAGATAATTAATAGTCACTCATGTCAGAGCCAGTTCTCTTCACTCTCCCATTTCACATTTAGTCAAATGAATATTATTATCCATGGCTACTTGGTAAATATGCATTTTTTTCAGGGCCTGTTGACATTCAGGGTGGGTTATAGAGTTCTCTCAGGAGGAGTCGGCATGCCTGGATCCTGCCCAGCAGAACTTGTATAGAGATGTGATGTCAGAGAACTACAGACACCTGGTCTCCCTAGGTGAGCATAACTTCCCTTTAGGATTCCTGATTCTTTCCTTTCCTACAAAAGTTTTTGTTCGCTTTCTTTGTGGAAGGTTTTTGGGAGTTTCTGCTTTGCATGGATGAGTTTTAGATCCCTGCTTCCAAGGAAATCTTGGGGGTTTGTTGCTGTAGAACAGAAAATCTTCAAGATGTTTCATCTTGACATGAAACTTCCCAATTCTTGAACTGATCTGTATGCTTCATTCTAGATCGATGACAATTCTGGAAATTCAGTGGCATAAAACCTTATTGCCCAGACCTTAAAATCCAATTTTACCACCAATGTTTGATTCAGTATTACTGGATATTGAAGCTAAGGACCCATAAATTTAAAATGCCTCCTAAACATTTTAATGGTTCTGTCAAGAAACAGTATTTTGAATTTAATTTTCTAGAAACTTCTGTAATGTTTTCTCCTCTCTACTGAGCATAGTACTAGATTGGTAACTGGAGAATTCTAGCAAGAGTTATCTTACTTTTTTTCAATAAAACAGGTCTTGCTGCATGTAAGCCAGACCTTATCATTTGTCTCGAGCAGAGGCAAGAGCCCTGGAATGTGAAGAGACACGAGAGTGTAGCCAAACACCCAGGTAGGTGGGAATGAATGAAGCGGATGACACACTTGAGAGGCCCAAAAGTCTAGGAGGAAGCCAGACCTTAAATATGGTTTGGGAAGTTCTGCTCCAGTGGCAATGGTTTCTCAGAAACCTGGGTTTCTTTCTTTTGCTCTCACATAGGGGCATCTTCTGTCTTGTGCTCTGAAATTCTCTAAGGTCTCTTCTTCCCTTCAGTGATCTTTCTTCAGGGTTACAGTGAGAGCCAAATTTCTCTTCATGGCTTATAAGGGACTGCATGATCTGAATGCTCTTCCTTTGCTGTTGGGGACATGAGAATATCTGTGTATATTTTTGAGAAACTCTATTTTAAACCATTTTTTATGTTCCCTTTTTGCTTCATGTCTGAAATGTATCAATAGTGGTGATATTGATATTTGCTCCAGAAATCCCAGGAACACCAGAGACAGATGTACATTTTCTGCTTTATGATTTCTTATCATATGGAGGTGTCCATTGTTATTTTGCAGAAATTTATACTCAGTAATTTTATCAGAACACTATGACTCTTTCTAAATATTAAAGAAAACTAATGTTACTTTACTTCAAAATTTTTTAGTGTGAACTGAGGTTAATAATTTAAGTTCTGTGCTTTCATACTCTTCAATTGTGATATAGTTTAGTATACCTACTCAATTCCTAGATTTCCTAAACATACTATGTTATTAGGGCTTATAGTACATTGCTGAGCATATATAAAACTCCCACTTGTGACCTTATATTTTTAATAACCCATTTTATAAGTTTCTCTTTTTTAGTGTGAAGCTTACCTTGACTGTATCATTCACATATTTATGGGGTGCGTGTGCGTGTGTGTGTGTGTGTGTGTGTGTGTATGTGTGAGAGAGAGAGAGAGAGAGCTGTCTGGAAAGTGTCCAGCCATATAAGCATTGTTGTTATACTAACAATGGCTGAATACTTTCCAGACAGCCTATATATAAATAGTGTTACATATTGATTTGTATAAATGCATATTTATCTATATTATAATGATTTGATATGTATAAATTGTGAAATGAATAATACAATCAAGTTGATGAACACATCTATCATCTCACATAGTTAGCCTTTTATTTTGCAATGAGAACACTTAAGGTCTACTGTCTTAGCAAGTTTTAGAGAACAAAATAATATTATTATCTATTGGCATGATGCTATATATTAAAGCCTCAAAACATTCATCTTATAATTGAGAGTTTGTACCCTTTGGACAGTATTTCCCATTTTTCCCATCTCCAGGCTTTGGCAACAACGATTGTACTCTCTGCTGCTATGAGTTCAACCTTTTTAGAGTCTTCATGCAAGTGAGAACATGAAGTATTTGCTTTTCTGTGTCTGGTTTATTTCACTTAGCATAATGTCCTCTAGGTCTATCATGTTGTGTAAGTGGCAGGATTTTATTTGATTTTTTATGGCTGCGTAATACTCCCTTGTGTATGTGCCTTATTTCCTTTATCTATTCAGCGTTCCCAGATATTTAGGTTGTTTTTCTATCATGGTAACTGTATATAGGAGGAGTGCAGGTATTTCTTTGAGGTTATGATTTTATTTCTTTTAGTTATATACACAGATGGAGGATTGTTGGGTTTTATGGTTGTTTTCTTTTTCAAAATTTTTTTAAAGAAACTTCTTACTGGTTTTTATAATGACTCTACCAATTTACAACACAACCACAGGGTACTGTATTTCTTTTTCTTCATATCCTTGTCAACATTTGTTATCTTTCTTCTTTTTGATATTAATTATCTTAAGAGATGTGAGGTGATATCTCATCATTGTTTTAATTTACATTGCCTGATGATTGGTGATGTTGAGCACCGTTTTATATACATATTGGCCATTTGTGTGTATTGTTTGGAAAAGACATCTATTTAGGCTTTTCTCTATTTTTGAATTGGGTTATTATTATCATTATTTTTGCCTTTAATTTGTATAAATTTCTTATATATTGTGACCATTATGCTTTTGTGAGATATATGGTTTGCAAATGTTTTCTTCTATGTTGTAAATTTCCTTATTTTATTGTTTTCTTTGTTGTAAGAAGCTTTTGGTTTGGTGGAAGCAGTCTGACTTATTTATATTTCCTTTTGTTGCTGTCCTTTTTGTGTCACATCCAAAAAATCATTACCAAGACCAATATCAGGAAGATATTTCATATGTGTTCTTTTATGATTTTAGAGATTCATGTATTTAGTTTGTCTTCATTTTTAGTTAATTTTTAGGTATGATGGGAGAAAAATGGTCTAATTTTATTCTTGTGCTGGTGGATATCCAGTTTTTCTAGCATCTAGTGTTGAAGAAATATTGCTTTCTGTGTTGGGCATTCATTCTTGGTGAGCCCGTCAAAGATTAGTTGACCTTATATGCCTGGGTTTATTTCTAGGCTTTCTCTTCACTTCCGTTGGTTTTTGTGTCAGTTTGTAAAGCATTTAGCACCCTGTTTTTATTACCATGTTCTTGAAAAATAATTTCACATCTAAAAGCATGATGTCTCCAGCTTTGTTCTTCTTCCTCAATCTTGCTTTAACTACTCAAAATCTCTTGTATGTTCAGATAAATTTTGGATTGTTTTTCTTTCTATTGCAAATTACATTGGAATTTTTATGGAAATCACAGTAAGTATATAGGTTGGTTTGGATAATATGGTACTCTAACAATATTAATTCTTCCAATACATAAATATGGCATGTTTTTATGTTTGTCTTTTTTTCATTAATATCATCTTTTTTCCAGCATAAAGATCTTTCATCTTTTTGGTTGTGTGCCTAAGATATTTATTATTTTGATAATAGTATAGATGAGATTGTTTTCTTTGTTTTTTATCAGATTGTTATTAGGGTATGGAAGCACAACGCATGTTTCTGGTTCATTTCTTTTTTTTTTTTTTGAGACAGAGTCTCACTCTGTTGCCCAGGCTAGAGTGAGTGCCGTGGCGTCAGCCTAGCTCACAGCAACCTCAGACTCCTGACTCCTCGGCTTAAGCGATCCTACTGCCTCAGCCTCCCGAGTAGCTGGGACTACAGGCATGCACCACCATGCCCGGCTAATTTTTTTTTATATATATTTTTAGCTGTCCATATAATTTCTTTCTATTTTTAGTAGAGATGGGGTCTCGCTCTTGCTCAGGCTGGTCTCGAACTCCTGAGCTCAAACGATCCGCCCACCTCGGCCTCCCAGAGTGCTAGGATTAACAGGCGTGAGCCACCGCGCCCGGCCTGGTTCATTTCTTATTTAATTTACCGAGGTCATTTATTTAAACAGTTTTTTGTGTAACACTCATGTTTTTCTGTATATAAGATTGTGTCATCTGTGGTGACTTTTTTATGTCTTTTCAATTTGCTTGTTGTTTTATTTTCCTGCCAAATTGTTCTGCATAGACTTTTCCGTATTATGGTAAAATAGAAGCATTGACAGCAGCAGACTGCAGCCTTGCTTTAGTATCTGCAATTTTCATAAACTGTTTTCAGTAGGTAAAGATCTTTTCTTGTTGGTTCCCCAAGCTGATGGGACCCCTTCTGTGTTCGCAGTGGACAGGAGTTGTAGCTTGGTCACAAGGCAGCTGCAGGTCTGTAGTGGGGTCTAGCTTTGGTGAGCTTGTTACCAGGGGCTTGGGTGGTTGTGAATCCTGTCTTATTTTGGGGCAGACTGAATTGCCTTCATGACTTTGATCTGTAGGACAGGAACCTGCAGTTGGGTCGGCATAGGGGGGCCTGATATCAGGTGTATGGATGAGTGTGGCTCCCACTGAGTACATGGGAGGGTTTCCCCAGGTCACTGTGTGGGTCTCTAGAGGGGCAAGGCTAGCTAAAGGCTGTGGCTAAGAGGGCTGATACGGAGTCACAGAATGAACCAAAGTCTGCAGGCTGCCTTTATGTCCATGAATGGGGATCTTACTTCAGGTCTCTGAATGGGCAGGACGACTCCCATCCTGTGGCTGGGAGGAGTTGGAGATATTTAGAGAGTAGCTTCAGAATTCTCGGTGGGACCGCATTTGGTGCACCAATTCCTGGTCTGTAGCCAAGAACAGGGGTCCTCAAGTTTTGCCACCTAGGTAAGGGCCTGCTGTCTCAAATTGACCTATCTTGGTTTTGGGGTTTAGCAGGGATTTACAGCAGTCTCCATGGCCCCCAAATGTGTCAGAATGTACTTTTTTTTTTTTTTTTTTTTTGAGATTTAGTCTCGCTCTGTCACCTGGGCTAGAGTGCTGTGGCATCAACCTAGCTCAAAGCAACCTCAAACTCCTAGGCTCAAGTGATTCTCCTGCCTCAGAATCCTAAGTAGCTGAGATTATAGGCCCATGCTACCACGCCTGGCTAATTTTTTTATTCTTAGTAGAGACGGGGTCTTGCTATTGCTCGGGCTGGTCTCAAACTCCTGACCTCAAGGGATCCTCCCGCCTTTGGCTCCCAGAGTGCTAGGATTATAGAGGTGGGCCACCACACCAAGCCCATAATTGCACTTTTGTCAGTGGATGTCTGCCAGATTATAGATGCTGGGAGCAGAAACACAAGTGAGGGATTTTCTGTTGTTCCATCTTGCTGATGTCAGTGTTCCTATGTTTTCACTTTCTGAATTGTTTTGTTTCAGATTTGTCTGTAATATAGATTCAAAAACTATACTTGAAGTTATATGTTATGGGAGAAGTAAATTAGATAATTAGTAGGTACTCTGTATTTATTAAAATGATCACATGTCAGTTTAAGTTTACTGAAAGTATAAAGGAATCACTAGAATTTTCATCTGCTTTCCTAAACCTGTATCTAAATGATAATATGATTTACTCCCTAATATTCATTTTATTTATCATTGATGCTCTTTACATTTAACAAAATTCATATTTTTGCTTCATTTAGAAAAGTAAATCATGCCTTTTGAGAATAAAAAAAAAGAAACTTTATATTTACTATCTTTTAAATGCCTATTCAATTAAAAAGTTTTCATTAGAGCCTTTTATTAATAATTGCAATGCATTTTCAATAAAATTTTACCTCCATACACAGCATTCCAGTGACTGAAAATTTCTGCTCCCCATGGGTGCAGTCACAGTTGAACATTGTAGTTATTTAGAAGAAATTTTTTTTTTTAATGGTACACAAATGTTGCTTTTAATTTTTTTTTTTTTTTTTTTTTTTGAGACAGAGTCTTACTCTGTTGCCCAGGGTAGAGTGCTGTGGCATCAGCCTAGCTCACAGCAACCTCAAACTCCTGGGCTCAAGCGATCCTTCTGCCTCAGCCTCCCGAGTAGCTGGGACTACCGGCATTTGCCACCATGCCCGGCTAATTTTTTCTATATATATTTTTAGTTGTCCAGCTAATTTCTTTCTATTTTTTCAGTAGAGACAGGGTCTTGCTCTTGCTCAGGCTGGTCTCGAACTCCTGAGCTCAACGATCCTCCCACCTTGGCGTCTCAGAGTGCTAGGATTATAGGTGTGAGCTACCACGCCCGGCCGCTTTAAGATTTTTTGGATAAATGTTTCTTTTATTCTTGTTTTGCAATACTATGTTACTGTGTTTCTTTTTGGGGTAGGTTCTTTAACATTGGTTTATTGTGGTTTTTGTTTTACCTATTTATTATAATTTTGAATAAAAATTTGTAACTTTGTGTATACACTTTATGTCAATGTGGGGTTTAATTAAAATATGAATCAGGCATAGGTCTATCACAATTAATTTATATATGTGTTTGATGATCTCTGTAAATGTAACTCCAAGTTTTTTCATGGCTTATCTAGTATATTTCTTCTTTTGGCTTATTGACAATGTTGTTTTCTCTTGTCTAGGTGAGTAGTCCTGAAAATACTCTTAATTTCACGATGTGTTTGATGAATATGTATTTTCTTTGTGTGAGAAAAATGTGATTTGAAGGTATTTTTTGGAAAGTGTTGTAATTGTATCTCCTTAAATTATCATTTTAAAAAATTAATTGCGATAAAAACACATAACCTAAAAATTTACCATCTTAAATATTTTTCATTGTAAAGTTCAGTAGTGTTAAGTATATTCACATTGTTATGCAAAAGACCTCTAGATCTTTTACATCTTGCAGAACTAAAATGTAATACCCATTAAAAAACAAGTGCCTATTTCACCCTCTTTCCAGCCCTGGAGAAGAACACCATTCCAACACCATTCTACTTTCTGTTTTTATGAGTTTGGCTACTTAAGATATCTCATGTAAGTGGAATCATACACTATCTGTCACTTTCTTACTGGCTTATTTCAGTTGACATAATATTCTCAAGGTTTGATTTTATCATGGCCTGTGACTAGATTTTCTTTTTTTTATGGCTGAATAGTATTCCATTATATGCATATGCCATATTTTCTTTAACTGTACGTCAATTGAGGGACATCTGTGTGGCCTCTCTCTTTTGGCTTTTATAAATAATACCACTGTGAACATAGGTGTACAAATACCAATTTCAGGTCTTGTGTTGTATACTTTGGGTACATGCTCAAAAAATGGGAATGCTGGGTCATAAGATAATTTTATTTTCAGTGTTTTGAGGAACGTCCATACTGATGTTCATAGTGGCTGCATCATTTTCCCCCTCAAAGGTACCAATTTCTCCACATCCTCAACAGCTTTATTTTTTTGTGTTTTATTGTAGCTATTATAATATGTGTGAGGTATTATCTTACTGTGACATTTTTCATTTTTCTAAAGGTTAGTAATTTTGAGCATCCTTTCAAATTCTTTTTGCCCATTTTTATATTTTCTTTGGAGAAATGTGAGTCTAATCCTTTGTCTGTTTTTTAATCCAGTTATTTACTTCCTGTTGTTTTTGAGTTTTAAGAGTTTTTTTATATATTCTGAATATTAACTCATTAAAATGTTATTTGAAAATATTTTCACCCATTTCTTACAGGGCATTTTCACTCCACTAAATGTTTCCTTTGATGTGCAGAAGTCCTGGAATTTGATGTAGTCCCAGTTATATGTTAATTTCTTTGTTGCTTTATGCACTTGATGTCAAATTCAAGAAAACAGTGCAAAGACCAATATCATGATCTTTCCCCTATATCTTCTTCTAAGAGTTTTATGGTTATATTTCCTATGTTTAAGTATTTAATCCATTTAAGACATTTTTATGTGGTACATGGGAAGGGTTCAACTTTTTTCCATGTAGATATTTAGTTTTCAACAACATTTGTTGAAATTGCTCTCCTTTCCCACCGAGTGGTCATGGCAATCTTGTTAGATATAATTTGATTATATACACAGGGCTTATTTTTGGGCTGTCTATTCTCTTCCATTATCTGTTTTTCTGTCTTTGTTCCAGTACCACATTATTTTTATTTCTGTAGATTTGTTTTGAAATTAGAAAGTACAGTTCCTCTTTGTTCTTTTCTTAATGAGCGTTTGACTTTTCACAGTCCCTGAAAAATTTTTTAGAATTATTTTTTTATATTTCTGTAAAAGAGAACTGCCACTGAGAAATTTTGAGGAATGTGAGCCGAAATTTATGTTTGTTTCTTGTCTTTGGTGACATCCCTGGCTTGAGATTCTTTGCTATAGTCCTTAACTACCGCACAACTTCAGCCACTTTATGGGGTTTCCCCTCTCTGTCAATTTTACAGAGGCCTACCAGTTCCTCCAGTTTCCTGTTGTGGTCATTCTTAATTAGACTGATTTGGTGTTCAGCACAAAGGACTTTCACTAACTTGACATACATAGGTTCAATATAGTTGGATACAAACACGCAAAGATAGGCTTGACACTTGTCTAAGGCTTTGGCAAGTTTTGCATTCCACATGCAAGCAAAGCCATGAATAAGAATATTATTTAGTTCTTCTTGTTCATGTTCTTTTAAGATTTAAGCTAATTGTTTAAGATTTTTCCTTTTGTTCTTAATGTAGGAATATAACACTCTAAACTTCTGTCTTAGAACTGCTTTTGTTGTATCTCAGAATTTCTGGTTTGTTGTATATCCAATTTCATGTGTCTCAGAGTACTTAATTATTTTCCTTTCGTTTACTTTTTTTTTTTTTTTTTTTTTTGAGACCAAGTCTCACTCTGTTGCCCAGGCTAGACTGCCGTGGCATCAGCCTAGCTCACAGCAACCTCAAACTCCTGGGCTTAAGCAATCCTCCTGCCTCAGCCTCCTGAGTAGCTGGGACTACAGGCATGTGCCACCATGCCCGGCTAATTTTATATATATATATATATACACATATATATATATATATATATATATATATTAGCTGTCCAGATAATTTATTTCTTTTTTTTTAGTAGAGATAGGGTCTCGCTCTTGGTCAGGGTGGTCTCAAACTCCTGACCTGGTGCCATCCTCCCGCCTCGGCCTCCCAGAGTGCTAGGATTACAGGCGTGAGCCACCACGCCCTTGTTTTCTCCTTGACCCATTAGTTGTTCAGGGACATGTTGTTTGATATACACATATATATAAGTTTTCCAAATTCTTTCTTGCTATTACTTTTCCATTTTATACCACTGTTATCAGAAAAAACTTGATATAATTTTGATTTTATTAAATTTGAAAAGACTTTTTTTTTTGGTCCAATATGTGATCTATCCTGGGAAATCTTCCATGTGTGTTGAGAAGATTATATATTCTCATACTCTTGGAAGGAATGTTATATGTATGCCTGTTAGGTTTATTTGGTGTTAAAGATCTTATTATTGTAGTTCTGTCTATTTCTCCCTATAGTTCTGTAATGTTCCCTTTATATACTTAGGTCATGCAGTGTTGGGTGCATATATATTTTTAATTGTTAATATCTTTCTGACAGCCTCTATATTATTATATAGTAAACACTTTTGACTCTTGTTACAGATTTTGCTTGGAAGTCTATTTTATCTACTAGAATATAATCTATTTATAACCAATATAAATATAATCACTCCTGCACTCTTTTGTTTATGATTTTCATAGAATATTCTTTTCCATGCTTTTACTTTTACCCTGCGTTTGTCATTAAAACAAAAGTGAGACTCTTGTAAGCAACAACAATAGTTGGATATTTTTGTCCATTCATTCTGTATTTATTTTATTCAATTTTCTGCTGCTATAACAGAATAAAAAAGACTGAGTAATTATAAAGAATAGAAATGTATTTGGCTCGTGATTCTGGAGGCTGGGAAGGCCAAGAACATGGCATTGGCATCTGGTGAATGTCTGTTTGTTGTGATATAACATGGATGAAGACATATGAGGGAAAGAGGGTATATGCCAGTGAGACCTCCCTTTTATAATAAACCCACTATCATGATAATGAGTCCACTTCCATGATAAGGACATTGGTCCATTTTTGAGGGCACAGCCCTCACAGTCCAATCTCTCTCTATATGTCCTGCCCCTTTATTCCATAACAATGGCAATTAAATTCTAACAAATTTTGGAAGCAACATATGGTCAATGGCAGTGTCTTTTTGTTGGATAATTTAATCTGTTTATATGTAATTACTGATAGGCAAGAACTTAGTATTGTGATTTTGTTGTTTTATATCATTTTATGGTTTATTTCTTCTTGTTCTGGACTGCCTTCTGTTTTCTTGACTTTTGTTTTGCTTTTGTTATAATATGCTTTGATTACTTTCTTTTTTATTTTGTATTATCTACTACAGTTTATTTTTCCTAGTGGTTATTATGAGACTTTTGTTTAAAATAATCTTATAACAGTCTATTTTAAGGTAGCAAATTAACTTCTATGTATTAAAAAAATCAATAACTACCTTGCTGTCGACATACTTTATACTTTTATACTTTTTAACTTTTTATGTTGTATATCCATTAACAAATTACTATAACTGTACTCATATTAATACTTTTGTAGCTTTTGTATGAGTTAAAAGTGATTTATGTACCACCGTTATAGTATTGGAATATTGTCAATTTCACTATATATTTAGTATTTCCAGTGAGATTTATACCTTTATGTTTTGATATTGTCGGTTATTATTCTATCATTTTAACTTGAAGAGTTCCCTTTAGCATTTTTGTGTAAGACAGGTCTAGTGGTGATAAATTTCCTCAAGTTCCAATGTTGTTTTAAGATTCACATTCAGGTCAAAGTTGGTCGTCTTACATCCAGGGTCACCGATTTATGCTTCTCCCTGAATATCCCTGTGTGGATAGGATTTTATTTCAGACCGTGGATGAGGAGTGAGAAATGTGGGTGTGAGGTTGATTTAGGGGCCATAGATAAAACCAAGGTCATCAGGCCTCTCACCTCAGACACAGGTGGCTATGAAAATCCTGGCTCTCTTATCAGGTGGTGCAAATGACAAAACCAAAACAACATGGACTGTAGCTAGGCCTACAGCGGGATGTCTCCACTTTTTGTTCTGTAGATGGGACTTTGTTCAGCAAGCCTGTCATAGGGGCAAGGTCCTGTTGTCTCAAAATGGTCCTACTTGGTCTCGTGCTCCACCAGGGAATCACAAACTCAGACGTAGATCCTAAAGCTCCAGGAAAAGCAGTTTTGTTTGGGCATGACTGCCGCATTACACTATGAAAGATACAATAGGGTACCTCCTAGTCTGTCATCTTGCTTATGTTCCTCTCCAATATATTTTATTTTTTGGAATGCTGTATACAAATACAAATTTGTCATTGGTATTTTGATAGGAATTGCATGAAATCTGTAGATTGCTTTGAGTAGTATTGCCATTTTAATGATATTTTTTCCAGTCTATGAACATAAGGTATTTTTCCATTTATTCGTGAATTGTTATTGAAATAACAATTTTTTATTAATGTTTTGTAGTTTTTAGAGATATTTTACCTTTTCAGTTAAGTTTATTCCTAGGTATCTTAAATTTTTTTAGCCATTATAGAGGCAGAAGAGGCATTTGACACAATGCAAAATTTCTTTATGATAAACACTCTCAGGAAATTAGGTACAGAATGTATACACCTTAACAAGATAAAGGCTATATATGACAAATCAATGCTAACATTATACTAAACAGGGAAAGCTGAAAGTTTTTCCTCTAAAGTCTGGAACAAGATAAGGAAAACCGCTTTAATCACTTCTATTTAACATAGTACTGAAAACTCTAGCCAAAGCAATTAGGAAGAGAAAGAATGAAAAGGCACCTAAATTTGAAAGTAGGAAGTCAGGTTGTTCCTATTTGTAGACAAAATAATCTTATATAAAAAACCTTAAAGACTATATTAAGAAAGTGATAGAACTAATAAATTCAGTAGAGAGGCAGAATTCAAAATCAGCATACAAAAATTAGTATCATTTATGTAAGCTAATGGTGACCTATCTGACATTTTAAAATTCCATTTATAATAACTCCCCCAAAACCTAAGACCATTTTGAGTTCATGGTCACATATGGTGCAAGATAAGGTCCAACTTGAAATTTCCATGTAGATTTCCAGTATTCCTAACCCTATTTGTTGAAGAGACTGCCTTTCTTTCTTGTGAGGGCTAGGAATCCTTGTTGAAGATAAGTTGTCTGTATACATGAGGTTTTATTTCTATTCTGTCTAATCTGTTTAATCATTAATTTGTCAGTCTTTCTGAAAGTACCACACTGTTTTTTGATTCTGTTGCTTTGTCATAAGTGTTGGAATGAATCACAGTATGGTACTTCAAACTTTGTCTTTCTCTTCTAAGGTTGTTTGACTATTTGTGGTCCCTGGAGAGTCCATTGGAATTTTAGAATATTTTAATATTTCTGGAAATTTTTCCACTAATATTTATACAGAGATTACATTGATTCTGAAGATCACTATAGGTAGTATTAACATCTTGACAATGTTAAGTCTTTTAACTCCTGAACCAGAGTGCGTTCAAGAGTTTTTTGTTTAATTTCCACCTATTTGTGGACATGGCAGTTTTTTTATGTTTTAAACTTTATATTTTATTCTATGATAGGCATAAGTGATACTTCATGTGATTTCCATCCACTTACATTTCTTACAGCTTGTTTTGTGACATAACAAGTTGTCTATTTGGGGTCATGTACCATGTGTGATTAAGAGTATTGTGTATTCTTCTCTTGTTGGGTAGAGAGTTCTGTATATGACTGTTAGGTCTAATTGTGCAATGTTGCTGTATAAATTCTCTATTTTCTTACTGATCTTCTTTCTGTTTTTTTCTTTGTATTATTTAATATGGGATATTGAAGTCTCCTACTGTTACTGTGATGCCATCTAATTCTAGCTTTACTTCTGTAAATTGTTGCTTTATACATTTCGGTTGCTAATGTTGGGTGCATATATCTTAATACTTGTGTTAGCTTTCTGGTCATTGGACCCCTTTGTCATTATACAATGCTCTTTCTTGTAATTTGTGACAATGTTTTTTATAGTGAGGTCTCAAAATGTCACTCAGGCTAGAGTACAGTGGTTTGATCACAGCTAACTCCAATTTCCAATTGCTGGGGTCTAGCAATCCTCCTACCTCAGCCTCCTGAGTAGCTGGGACTACAGGCATGTGCCACTATAAATGGGTTTCTAAAATTTTTGTAGAAATGTGGTCTCACTATGTTGTCCAGGCTTATCTCAAACTTATGGCCTCAAGTCATCCTCCCACCTCAGCCTCCCAAAGCACTAGACTTGCAGGTATGAGCCACTGTGCATGGCCCTGTGACAATTTTTGCTGTAAGATGTATTTTGTCTGTGACATTATTTGACGTTGCTGTCAATAATTTTTTTCTGTGCTTTCATTTTCAGCCCATGTGTTTTTAGAATTAAAGTCATATTTTTGTATAAAGCATAGAATTAGATCTAGTTTCTTGAATTTATTCAGCTAAACTATGTTTCTTGATAGATTTAATTTATATATAAAGTTGTTACTGAAAAGGAATGACTTACTATTGCATGTTTATTTGTTTTGTCGGTCTTATAGCAATTTCGTTTCTGTTTTCCTCTCACTGTTTTTTGTGTTTTATGGATTTTTGTAGTGATATATTTTAATTTATCTCTCATTTCTTTTGAGTATCTACTTACCATAAGTATATTCATTGTGATTACCAGAGATATTATATAAAACATCATCTATTCTAAGCTGATAAATACGATTGTATACAAAAGCCCTGCCCCTTTACATTCCCATTGTACTTTATTGTTGGTTGATGTCTCCAATAATATCTTTGCATTGTATATCCAATAACACAAGTTTATAGTTATATATGTGTGTGTGTGTGTGTGTGTATATATATATATATTTTTTTTTTTTTTGGAGACAGTATTGCTCTGTTGCCCAGGCTAGCTCAGCCTAGCTCACACCAACCTCAAACTCCGGCTTAAGCGATCCTTCTGCCTCAGCCTCCCAAGTAGCTGGGACTATGGGCATGCGCCACCATGCCCGGCTAATTTTTTCTATATATTTTTAGTTGTCCAGCCAATTTCTTTCTATTTTTTTAGTAGAGATGGGGTTTCCCTCTTGGTCAGGCTGGTCTTGAACTCCTGACCTTGAGCGATCCTCCCACCTCGGCCTGCCAGAGTGCTAGGATTACAGGCGTGAGCTACTGTGCCCAGCCTATAGTTATTTTTAAGTGTTTGTATTTTAAAATCTGTATCAGAGCTAAAAGCATTATATGTACATTTATTATAATACGAAATACTATATTTGTTTGTGTAATTACCTTTACCAGAGAGCATTACATTTTCACATGATTTTTGTTGCTATCTACCGTCATTTTACTCTTCAATGTGAAAAACTGATGCTCTTTAACATTTCTTGTAGGGCAGGTCTACTGGATATCAATTTCTTCAGCTTTTTATTAATCTTGGAAATTCTTCATTTCTAATTCATTTTATTTTTTTATTTATTTATTTTTTTTTTTGAGACAGAGTCTCACTCTGTTGCCCAGGCTAGAGTGAGTGCCGTGGCGTCAGCCTAACTCACAGCAACCTCAAACTCCTGAGCTCAAGGGATCCTCCTGTCTCAGCCTCCCGAGTAGCTGGGACTACAGGCATGCGCCACCATGCCCGGCTAGTTTTTTCTATATATATTTTTAGCTGTCTATATAATTTCTTTCTATTTTTAGTAGAGATGGGGTCTCGCTCTTGCTCAGGCGGGTCTCGAACTCCTGAGCTCAAACGATCCGCCCACCTCGGCCTCCCAGAGTGCTAGGATTACAGGCGTGAGCCACCGCGCCTGGCCTCTAATTCATTTTAAAGGACAGTTTTGCCAGAGATAGTGTTCTTGGTTGGGGATGTCATTGTTTCAGCATTGTAAATATATGATTCTACACCTTTCTCTCCTGCAAGATTTTTTGCTGCAGTATTTGTTGATCATTTTATAGGATTGTTCTTGTATATGCCAAATCATTTTTTCTTGCTGATTTCAAGATTTCCTTTATAACTTTGACATTTCTGTGTATGACATGTTTTTCTGTGGTTCTCTTTGTTTAATCCTAATTAGATTTGGCTGAGCTTCTTTAAATTTTATGCTGTTGTCTCCCTGAAGTTTAGAAATTTCTCAACCCCTATTTGTTCAAGTATTCTTTTTGTTTGTTTGTTTGTTTTTGTTCTTGTTGTGTTCAGTCTAGAGCTCCCATTATCAGTATAATGGCCTACTTGATGTTATCATATAAGTCTTTTAGGCTATTTTCGCCTTTCCTCATTTTATTTTCCTTTTTGTTCTCCTTACTCTGTAATTTTATGACTAAGTTTTAAGCTTTCTGCCTTTTTCTTCCGCTAGATCAAGTCTGCTATTGACCCCCTCTGCTGATTGTTCATGCAGTTATCTTACTCCTCAGCACCATACTTTATGTTTGTGTTTTCGTAGTTCTTAACTCTTTGTTGTAATAGAATTTTTCTTATGCATTGTTTTCTTTCTTTTTTTCACTGTGTTCTCATTTAGCTGATTGAGCATCTTTAAAATAGATTTATCAAATTCTTTTAAAAATAATTTATAGATCTTCACTTCTTTAGAGTCACTTGAAAATTCATTTTTTGGGCCGGGCGCGGTGGCTCACGCCTGTAATCCTAGCACTCTGGGAGGCCGAGGTGGGTGGATCGTTTGAGCTCAGGAGTTCGAGACCAGCCTGAGCAAGAGCGAGACCCCATCTCTACTAAAAATAGAAAGAAATGATATGGACAGCTAAAAATATATATATAAAAAAAAAATTAGCCGGGCATGGTGGTGCATGCCTGTAGTCCCAGCTACTCGGGAGGCTGAGACAGGAGGATGGCTTGAGCTCAGGAGTTTGAGGTTGCTGTGAGCTAGGCTGACGCCACGGCACTCACTCTAGCCTGGGCAACAGAGTGAGACTCTGTCTCAAAAAAAAAAAAAAAAAGAAAATTCATTTTTTGACTTTTGTTTGGGCCATATTTCTTTGCTTCTTGGATGTCTTGTGGTTTTTTTTAAAGATTTTGATCATTTAAAAAACAGCTACCTATCCCATCCTTCATGTAATATCTTTAAACAAGGAAAAACTGACACTGTTCAGCCACACTAGACATTCCAGGTTTTCTTCAACCTGTCACAATATATGTTTCGGGGAGTTAGCTACACTCCTAACAAAGAATCGGGTCACTCAGGCAGGAGTCATTGCAAAGGATGAAAAAGTAATAGAAAATAGAAATAAAACAATACACAGAGGCAAAAATACAGTTTATAAAGAATAGATTTATGAAACTTAGAACAAAGCGAGGTGCTTGGGTGTCCCCAAAATATTCCTGTGAATTTTGAGGCCAAGACTGAAGTTTTACATCAGTATTTATAGGTACAGTGATTGGTTGCCAGGGGTAACAGATTTACATAATAATGGATAGTTCCTTTTAGGTTCAAAGTCTCCCACAAGGCTTCTATAGATCCCTTGATTAACTCTATCTATGTTAACAAACGGTTAAAAAATCTTTCTAGGACAAACTTCTAAGTTCTAAGATAAAACTATCACTTTAGCAGAAAAGTTAAACAGAGACATAGTGGCTCCGTATTTTATCTAGTTATTGTGTATTGCTACAAGTAGTCGGAAGTCAAGCAAGAGCTGTCCCCTGGGCTAATTACTTTTAGCTACAGGTGTCTGTCTTGGGCAGGCAGTGTCTTTGATCAGTTCCCGTCCCGTGGTTCCATGCAGACCTGCTTTGTCATTCAAAGCAGGCAAGAACCACAGGCTTGAGACTGCAGTGTCACTTTGGGAAGCAGCTGCTACTGACCACTGAGACGCCCTCCTGAGGCCAGGCAGCTTTTGATATGCGAACTAACACGTTCACATATTCCTTCAGGGCAAAGCCCTGCAAAACTCCTGAACTCATTTCTGTCTCTAATATAGTAATATTAATCTAGTGCCAGACAATGTGTCATCTCTGTGCTACTGTTTATTTTTCTGGTAAAAAGGTTCCTTATATTTTTTCTTGAAAGCATTTAATCTGTTTCCCTTGGAAAATGTCAGTAGTGTAGTCTCTCTGTTGCTTTAACAAATATTCATCTTTGTTCTCAGTGGACCCAACCTGTCATTTAAACTATATCTCCATTCCCTTTAGAACTTCATTTTAAAGGAAGCAATAACAAGTCTCTAGGTAGTGCCAGAAGAACTGAAGGCTATGGATACAAGTTCTATGCTTTTCTTTGTTTCCTGAGGGAGAGACAAGGAGTGGAAATGTTTTTGTTCTCATTTGTCTGTGCTCTGGTGCACAAATGTAATGAACATTCTCCTATTATTTGACCCTTTTTGGCTTTGTGCTCCCTGGGGGTATTGAAAACTCAATTGGTATTTTTAGCATATTTTTGTTAAGTTCATAGATTAATGGAGAAGCAAGGGTCTCAGGTTTTTAATTCAACCATCGTAATGATGTTCTCAGCTTTGTATAATTTTGCATATTTTTGTTGTAAAGTATATGAACACAAACATAGTAATTAAAAATTTAAAAAATTTTGGTATCTCTCAGATAAATTTTCTTATTACATGCAAGGACTGTGGCCAAAACAGTGCATAGAAACTGCAATCCAAAAAGTGATATTGGGAGTATTTGGAAGTTGTGGTCTTGAAAATTTACCCTTAAAGGAAGACTGGGAAAGTGAGGATCAGTGTGAAGAACAGAACGGTTCTTATGATGGACATAAAAAAAGGACATAACAAATGTAAAACAACTACTGATAATAAAAACATTACTAACAGAAGAGGTCAAAAACATAAAACATTTTGGAAAAAATGTTTATTTATGCCAGTTACTATTGCTAAACCACATGTTTCTGTAAGTAAATATCAACATCAATTTTTGGAATATATCTTTTCTCTGAAAAGAAATTTTGAAAATCTAAATACTGACCTAGTCCATATTCCAAATAATGACTTGTACCAATTACAATATAGAATTGGGTTAAATATACAGTCGAATATTGGTGAAAATCTTAGATTTGAAAATGAAGGGAAGATTTCTAAATGTGTTCATTTTTATGGGTTCCTTGTTAAAAGTTTATTATTCTTGCACCAAAGAGTAATATGTTCTTATGCCAAAATCTACACCTTTGATCAGTACAGGAAGGTCTTTACTCATTCATTGTTGTTTTATCAATATCAGGAAATAGATCTTTGGAGAAGGCATCACACCTATAATAAAAGTTTTATATTATTTAGCCAGGGCTCTACCCTAAATGATTGCCAGGATATTTATATTAGAGACAGAAATTATCAATGTCATAAATTTGAGAAAACCTTTAACCCAAGCTTTAGCCTTACAAAACATCAGATACTCAGTTTGCAGGGAACCATTACCAATGTAAAAAATGTGAGAGTTTTTCATCAACACTCAAAGTTTACATTCCATCATATTATCTGTACTCAAAAGAGGTCTTACAAATCGAGTAAATGTTTAGAGGCTTTTAACCAGTTATCAAATCATAGGCAGCATCAAGAAATGTATTCTGGAGGAAATTCACACAGATATAATAAATGTGAGAAAGTCTTTAGTCAATCGTCAAATGTAAAAAACTGTAAGATAATCCACACTAAAAAGAAATCCTGCAAATTTAAAAAATATGGCAAAGCTTGCATCCATATTTCTCACCTTATTCAACCTCAGAGTATTCATACTGGAGAGAAACCCTACAAATGTAAAGAATGTGGCAAAGCCTTTAACCGTAGTTCACACCTAACTCAACATGAGAGGATTCATACTGGAGAAAAAATTCACAATTGTAAAGCATGCAGTAAATCTTTTACTCATTCTTCAAGTCTTTTTCAGCATGAAAAAATTCATACTGGAGAAAAACCCTACAAATGTAATGAATGTGGCAAAGATTTGATCAATAGTTCATGCCTTACTCAACATCAGAGAATTCAAAGTGGAAAAATTGCCTACAAATGTGATGAATGTGGCAAAACTTTTAGGCGTAATTCACATCTTACTGAACATCAGAGAATCCATACTGGGGAGAAACCCTACAAATGTAAAGAATGTGGCAAAGCCTTTAACTGTAATTCACACCTAACTCAACATCAGAGAATTCATACTGGAGAAAAATTTCACAAATGTAAAGCATGCAGTAAATCTTTTACTCATGCTTCATATTTTATTCAGCATCAAAGAATTCACACTGGAGGGAAACCATACAAATGTAATGCATGTGGCAAAGCCTTTAACCATAGTTGATACCTTATTTGACATCAAAGGATTCATAATGGAGAAAAATTTCACAAATGCTAAGCATGCAGCAAATCTTTTACTTATTCTTCAAGTCTTATTCAGCATCAAAGAATTCTCACTGGAGGGAAACAATATGAATGTAATGCATGTGACAAAGCTTTTACTCATTCGTTTAGTCTTACTGTGCATGAGATAATTTATAGCAAAGAAAACCCCTATGTATGTAAAGAATGTGGCCTGTCCTTTAACCAGTCTTCAATCCATAGACAGTGTGACGGAATTCATTCTGGAGAGTAAAATCTACAAATGTAAAAAATGTGGCAAAGCCTTTTATCATAATTTAAATCTTACTTGACATCAGAGCATTTATAGTGGGTAAACTCTACACATGTAATAAGTAAGGAAAGCATTTTATTTAAAATATACAATTTACAGGTTACAAGAATGATCACAGAGAAAGAAACTTTACAGATGCAATAAATGAGGGAAGTATTTAATTAAAATTTATCTGATTCTGTCAGAGATTGACAGCAAAAAGGAATAAAGCAAACACTGTTAAACTTTACACCAAACCAGACTATTATAGAGAATAATTCAAAGTGAAAGAAATTATAAAATTGATTCATATGTTTCAAAGGAGTAAGAACACTGTCATTTGAACAGGTGTAATTATACTCAGGACTTTATTGTATTGAGAGTATTGGAGGAGTTTCAAAGGGAAATATTATTGATGTACTTCACCTCTCAAATCAGTTGATGCTACGCCTTAATCTCTAGTGTTTATAAGAAAATGTGTGGTCTGTTGTTTCTGCACCATCCTATAGTAGGTGAACATAAATTTTCTCTGTAAGGAGAAAAACAAGCCAGTTAGTTAAAATACTGAGGTATTTTTATAGTAGAGTGAAATAGGATCCTTGAGTTTATATGTGTTGGGTGCTATGTATATGTATATTTTTATTGGTGGAACATAAATTTACCCAATTATATCCTCTTTGTTGTAACCCATAAAGCCTTACATTAATATTTGTGCATTTTTGTATGCATGTTATACATCAATAAAAATTTAAATATTACATAATTTGCACAAAAACTCTTATTTAGTGCCTCCAGATAATAGCAGTGTTTTGTTTGTTGAAAAGTGAAACATGATCAACTCATGGCATTATCAGATGGACTTGAATATTCTAAGTATCTATTAATGTCCTAACCTTTGGGTGACCTCTTGGGTCTTTCTATTTTTGCCTTAATTTGGTAAGTCACATGGTTTTGATGTTTTTTTTGTGTGATGTAATTTTACCCCAGCTCATTTCTTTTCTCACAATACTGCTTTCCAAGGTCAGGGCATCTGGCACAGAGATCTGGGCATAGTACACATTCAGTACATGTGAAACTGGATCAATTTGGAACTAAATTAAAGCAGATGTCAAGTTGGCAAGTGGTAAAAAGGAGGTAATGGAGGCAATGAAAGGCCATAACTGAGCAGCAAACATTTTACTTTCATTTGAGAAACAGTTTGCAAGTAGTTCATCAAAAGATGTTGGTTTAAAGCCAGGGTTTGGGGGCTTGGCTGCACACTGTAATCACCAGAAGTTTAAACAGTACTGGTGTCTGGGTCCCACTATGTTGATTTTCATTTTCTTTTTCTTTCTTTCTTTTCTTTTTTTTTTTTCTTTAACAACCTCTTTCTATTTAGTCATTTTCTTGTCAGTCTTTCTTGTCAGTGTGCTTGTAACATTTTTGCTATGTTAATATTCATACAGTTTTTTTGAAACAGGGTGTCACTCTGTGATCCAAGCTGGGGTGTAATGGTGTCATCTTAGCTTACTGCAACCTCAAACTCTTGGCTTATGTAATCCTCCTGCCTCAGCCTCCCGAGTAGCTGGGACTATAGGTGCCTGCCACCACACCTGGCTAATTTTTATGTTTTTTGTAGAGTTGGGATCTCTTGCTCAGGCTGGTCTCGAATTGCTCGCCTCAGGGAACTCTCCTACCTCAGCCTTCCAACGTGCTAGAATTACAGGTTTGAGCCATTGCTCAGCCAATTTCGTGTTATTTTAAACATATTTTGCTTTTTATTTTTTTTATTTTTGAGGGTTTGCAGTTTGTTTATATTTAATATATATTTACTTTAGTGGGTTTCATTTTTTATTTTTTATTATATCACAATATTATAGGGGTACAAATACTTTGGTCACATAAATTGCCTGAGTCAAATCTACAATCATGCCCATCCCCCAGACAGTGTGCACTTCACCCACTAGGTGGGAATTTACCCATCCCCTCCTCCCCCTCCTAGCTGTCTAATCCCCAAGGGGATTTTGATTTTCTTCACCTGTTGTAACTTGAGTTTTATAAATGTAAAAGTCCCCCAGGTGATTCTGATGTGCAACCAGCGGTCAGAATCATTGGCCCAGAGTGAGGGATGCATTAACTGTAGGTGATTTTCATATGTGCTGCAGGGATTTGCATCATGGCCACACTTGAATCTGAGGTCTTGGAAAACAGATTTATTCTCTCAAACTCAAAAAAAGACTTGAATATGTATCCAGCTCTTTGCTTAAATTGCAGCAGGAAGAAAAGCTTCTCAGCATATCTGTTTTTATTTCACTTACTGTTAAGTAAGAAGAGATTGTTTCAGGTACAAGAATTTGACCTGGTGTGTGTTGAAATAATAAATAGCCTGCAAATACCAAACACAAATAAATAGAATTTACAAAGAAGTGGAGTGCATTATATGCTTTCACATTTCTTCTATGGTCAGAAATGAATACTGTGCCTTGATTTTCTAAACTCATCCCTTAGCCATTTCCCCAAATTATTCCAAGTCCCTCTAAGGTGATTCAGAAACATTCTCTGGATTAGATTATTCTCAGTGGTGAAGAATATACTAGATGGATAAGAATGTCAAGGAACTCCTGGTTCTATTTAGGAGGTGTGACTCTCTAGCAGCTTGAAGGACTAGGGAAGCCACATGAGTAGTGTGACCTATGAAAGTGCGTGGGCTCTGGAGTCCAGCAGAGTTGATCCTGAATTCTACCCCAGCCACTTAGTAGCAGTGGGGCTTTGGACAATTTTCTTGACCTGGAAATTTATATGAACCTTGTTTACAGGAAAAGGCATAATGATACTAATTGCAAAAATGGCAGCAATCCTTTATTCCTCTCCATGTCTATGCCCTTTGCAATGCGCATTTGCAGCTCCTCCCATGGAGCGATAGAATCAGTTTTCCCAAACGTTGGATCTGGCTGGCCTTATTTGCTCTGTCCAATAGAAAGCTGTGAATGTTACAGCGTCCTAGTTTGAGGGCTAGGCTCACAATATCCTGAGTACTTCTAGTTTTTCTGTTAGAACCCTGAGATCTCCATGACAACTTGCCCATGTTGGCCTGATGGACTATGAGATACAGTGGGGAGAGAAAAAGTAAGGTCCCCGAGTCTACAGCCGGCCTGGCTCCAGAAGCAGCGATGTCTGGCCTCCCAGCAGCTGACCACACATTTCTGAAGGATCCCAGCTGGGATAAGAACAATGAGGTTTTCTTTGCCCCTCATTTAAAATTGGATTTCTTATTAGATGATGTCAAATTATACAGGAATGCCTATAGACATGTGTACATGTGACTGGTGCTTAAACTCACACTGTTCCACGCACCACAGGAGGAAACAGATAACCAGAACCTGACCATTAGGGTTCAGGCCAGACTGCAAGCTAAGATGTCTGCCTTTCATCTAGCCCCTCCACATCTAAAAAAGGCTGTGGACAGATCTTAATACACGGGGTTCCCTCCTCTTGGAGCCCCTTTGTCATTTGGTCAGTGTCTGAACTCTGGAATGGGGACGAGCCTCTGCCAAGCAGCAGGTGGGATGTAGTGGTCTCTCTAGGGACACTTCCTGTTTGCAGCTCTCACTCTTTCTTGGGGTACAGTAAAATTGAGGCTCCAGAAAGATGTGCCATGAATATTCTGGTCTTGGGCATCTTCCCTGCATAGAATTGAGGCTGTCCCTTTTCCCGTGCCTTCTCAGTAATGTGAAGTAATGTAATGTAGTACTGAAGCAAATGAGAAAATGAAATAAGAGAATTATCGTTGCTAAGTTCCAACAGCAAATTATTAAAAGTGGTTCCAAAGATGATATTTAAAAAAGGGACATCATACTTTTCTAGGGAACATAAAAATAAAAAGTGATTATCAAAAGAGTTTCCATGGGAGCCTTATTCGGGTCAGAAATGCAGACATTATACATTACCTCAGTACACAAACTTCCCTAATGTTTTGGGAAGGACCTAGGGGCACTTTAGGTCCTATTGGTCTTTGTCAATTATGGCTGAGAGATCCACACTAGTACCCTCAAGTCTTGGAATTAGCCTGTAAAGGAGTCATAAAAGTGGTAGATGTGGCCCCCAAGGCAGCTTAGGGGGTCATTTCCCTGTGTGGCTGAGGTTACGGACTGTATGAAGCAGTGGTCAGGTCTCCCTGTAATGCTTCCTCCTTGTAACAGTGAAAGAAGTGTCCTTCTGCAAGGCCTGGCGCAGCTGTGCACCATGCAGCCAGTTCAGATGTCTGGAAAGGTGTAGAAGCAGATCTGTGTTAGCCCAGAAATACAGAGCGAAAGAAGGCTTTGAAAAGGCTAGTGCCAGGTTACCAGGGACCAGGTATTTTCAGTCTAGGCAGCAACTGACAGTTTCACTCTCACCAGTGACTTTCCTGCCTGGGCTCCTAGGAAGCCAGAGAGCTGCCAGGCCCCCCAGCCGTTAGCCCCACTCCTGCGGAGGGCGGTACTGTGCGTTTCTGAGGGTCATGGCAAAGGGAGGGGGGCTTGAAAGGGCACGGCTTAAGAAAGGGGAATGGGGAGAGGAAAGCAGTGAGCAAGGGAACGGAGTATGGGTGGGATGTGCCAGGAGGGCAACATAGACATGGCGACTCTGAGCAAACTGTGAGAGGGCATTGGCCCCTTGCGGGTTTGTGAAGAATCAAACTTCAGGCCAGACAAGTCAGAAGACGGCATCTTTTGGAGACAAGGTGTCACAGTTACAGGGTGGCACCAGTTGCCCTGAACACACTTGCTCCCCACAGGCGGGAGAGGTTTGGGAACCAGGCTCCCTTCGCCAGGGAAACTGCTGAGTGAGCACTGAGGGCAGGAGGAAGGCAGGGCCTGTGCAGGGCCTGCAGGAAGCTGCAGTCTCTCATCCGCTCCCAGCGCGTTGGCTTCGGGCTGCAGGGCTACAGTACCACCCTCTGACAGGCCTGTAGGCGGTGTGCTACCCTGAAGTGAGGGGCAGGACAGTTTGCACCTCACAGGGAATGCTGGGAGTTGTAGTCTCTCAGCCGCTCCCAGTTTTTGGTCGCTGGGCCTCAGGACTACCATCCCACCATGCACCGGGCTCGGGGCTGGTGTGAGGCCCTGGAGTGAAGTGCAGGGCAGTATGCGACTTGCCTTGTCCAAGGCACTGCTGGCTGTTGACTTTGCCCCTCTCGCACCACAGGGATAAGTCTAGAGGACAACATGAGAAGCAGATCTGGGCTGGGCAGTGAGGAAGGTGTAAGGCTGCAAAGTACACCTCGCTTGTGTCCAAACTGGGCAGGGCCCCTCCTTGCTCCACTGCTGCTGAGCAGGTCAGTTCCCTCTCCCGCCCACACCCGGGGCTCTTTCCAGAGCATCGCACCTCCAGCCCAGGGAGCCACCTGCTTTCCTGAACTGCTAGGAGATCTAGTGTGATGTCTCAGACACAGTCAGAGGGTCAGATTGAACACTCAGGAGAAATCCACCACCTGGCCTGCTTAGGAACAACTTCAGAGCATTGCAGGTGGTGACATGGACTATGGATTTGTGAAAATCTCACCCTCACTGGCACCTACGTCACGGATGTGGAAGGTGAGGCATGAGGGAGGGTAATGGTTTACCCCAGATCTACTAAGACAGAAAAAAAAATCCCAATTACCAGGCATGTGTCTAGTGGCCATTTTCACCAACTCTTTTAAGTGGACAGGCCTCCAAATACCAACATGAATGTGATGATGGTTTAGACATTTTACACTTGAAGTCGTCAGCCTCATCTCAACTCAGGCCTGACTGGCCAGTGTCTCAAAAGCACAAATGGTGACCTAATCCGTCAGGAAAAAATGATGTTCCAGCCTGGGGGCAGTGACTTTCAAAGTGTGGAGCATTTGGAGGATGCTTTGGTGGAGAGTTTGTCACCCACAGCAATGTGGAATGTACCTTAACTTGCTGAGGCTGATCTGTTGAAATTTCCTGTCTACATAATGGAAGCAATCATGAGCACTTGTGCTTCCATGTAGCCCCTGAATAATTATTCCTAACTTTCCTCAGGTCCACTTCCTTTGATTCCTAGATGATACTAGCTTTCACATTATTATGTCTGATCTATGGACATCTGAGTGTTAATCTATATGGAACTAAGACCTTTTTTTATATTACGTGTTTCAGTAGGTTTTATTTGTGCTTCCTGAGTGTGGAATACCATCAGAAGACCTGAAGAAACTTGTCATGGAAGTGAAACCTTATTACTGTACTTTGTGAAGAATTTACCCCTTCAGGATTAATTGCACATGGGTTCATCTGCACCATTGTAAAGAAAAGGAGAAAAACCATGTAGTGTCTATATACATGGCAAGATGAGGAAGTGTAGAAAGACCACAGCACAATACCAGGGCTCTTCTCTGGTTTTAAATATGGCCTGTGGGGACAGTCTGTGTGGTCACATGCACACATCCGTCCCCATCCGTCAGTGTTCTCATCCTATCCTTGCTCTGCCCTATTTGGGTGGGAATTTCTGATTACACTTGCCTACAAGTGTTGGATGGGACCGTTGTAACATGAGAGTATTTGTCATAAAACAAAGATTAACGGAGAGGAAAGTCTTGTGATCTGTGTTCAGTGGCACTGCCGTTCGGTGTGTGGCCACCAAGACACTGTGCTCTCAGCAGTCCCCACAGGCTGTCTCAGAAGGTCAGTCCTGATGTAACCACAGCTGCTGTTCACAGAGCCAGGTACTCCTGTAGTTCAGTGTCTTCTGTTTCTATCTTGTGGCTCTGATGCTCCTCTCCTCACCTCGTTCCTGGGAGTACCTGCCGTCTTGCCTGGCTTGTGCCGGTTGTTTCCTGGGAACCAGCTGTGTAACTGTATTCCAGAGGGTATTTGCGGATCCTGCCCTTACTAAGTCCCCGTGCGCTGGCTGTGTACTTATCTTGCTGAAGCGCCCTGTTCATCCTCTCTAGCGGAGCTGTGAAGAACGCTGGTTACTTATTCTGGATGAGCTGGACGAGGAGCCGGGGGACCCGAGCCCGGGCCGGGGCAGCCTGCGCTTCTGCCGCAAGCCGCCCGTGGAGCTCAAGGGGCCCGACGGGCTCCACGTGGTGCACGGCAGCACAGGCGCTGCTGGCCACCGACCCCACAGCCTGCCTGAGGATGACCAGAAGGGCCTGGGCCGCTCACTGGCGACACTGACTGCCGCAGAGGCCACTGCCTTCGAGCGCAACGCCCGCACAGAGTCCGCCAAATCCACGCCCGGCACAAGCTGCGAGATGTGATCGTGGAGAGCCCCCTGGAGATCACGGAGCTGTGACTAGACAGGGAAGCCTCCCTGGTGTGACCAGCGCCCGTCCCACCGCCCCTTCCCAGGGCAAGCGCAGGGGCAGGGCAGGGTCCCCTCCCCAGGCCAGTACTGCGGCTACAACCTTGGGTTGACCGTGGCAGCCCACATGAGCTGCTTGGACAGATTCTACTTTTGCCAGACACTCATCAGCACGTGATCTCTACCTTCATAAAATCTGTTATTTTTTTAAGAAAACCAAACAAAAATGCTAGGAGTGTAAGGACAAGGTAAGGAAGGTCACTGGGGACCCAGGAGTCTGAGAACCAACTCGGCTCAGGCTGAGCTGGAAGGGGCTGAGCAGGCCCTCCTCCCCTCCCCTCTGCACCCCGGCAAGTACCACCCACCCCACCGAGCTCCTGTGCCCCTCAGGGCAGGAGCTGGCGTCCCCTGCTGGCCCAACACCTTAACTTCAGGTCCAGTCCCCCTGCATTTCTGCCCCATCCCTAATTTATAAAAAAGGGGGGGGGGGCTGTGTATGAACCAGGGCAGCTTGTTTTGGGCCTCATCATTATTCCTTTTGTATACTTTGAAGCCATACGACTTTGTTAATAGTGTGGTCACTTGCCCTAACAGGCACTTTTAAGTACCTAAGTGAATTTAATCTGGGAAAGAACTTGATGAAGTGGCCATGTGATTCCCATTTTACGGGTGAGGAAAGTGACACTTGGTGAGGTTGAGTAGCTTTCTTAACTTTACACAAGTTCATGGTGCATTTTTAATCTTAATGTGGAGCCTCTAAGGCGTGTACACTTACCTCACATTCTACTTTGTGTCTCTCTGCCCGCAGCCCTGTGGGTACACGTTTTATCATGAGGCCATTTTCTACTTGATGATAGAAAATCTACCCAAACAGGTGCTTTGTGGGGAGAAAAATTGCTGGAGCTTGGCCTTACTTGTCATCTGCCTTCCCCTTGGGGGTAGTAGGTTTATTGAGTGAGCTGGACCAGTGGTAGATTCTGATGTGTCCTTTCCTGGGATGTTTATTATCATATAAAGATAATTCACTCACTTTTTGTATTTTTGATTTCTTTGTCTTAATTTTTCCTCTGGGCTTTCTCTTACAGATTCATGCTGTGTACTAACATATGATACAAATATTGCTGAAAATAAAACTATTGATCTACTACCAAATGGTATCAGCACTCATTTTTTTCTTCTTTTTCTAATTATAGAGAAACATATGCTATAAAAAGGTCGGATCATACAGATCTTTATAATGTGAAATTTTACTTTTTCCTCCCTCAATTTCTTCAAAGAAAAAACTGTTGTTAACAGGTTGGTGTTTATTCTTCTGGATATTTTCTATAATTTTATAAGTGTACAAATTTTTAAACATAAATTATATCATGCTATAATACATTGGTTTTTAATTTGTTATTTCCCAAGCCATATATCATTGACATATGTCTATATCAGTACACAAAATTCAAACTTAATATTTTTAATGTCTTAAAGGTATTCCACAGAATGAGTGGACCATAATTTATTTGACTGTTCCTTCTTTGATAGAAATTTAGATTATTTTTAGTTTTACTATTATAAATAATGCTGTAGTAGGTGCCTTGTACATATTAATTTACTACACTGATATATATATATACACACACACACATAACTGTTCAATTTGCCTTTCTTTCTTCTAGTAAGAGACTATAAGTTATGGTTTTAACATTTATTTTATAGAAATTATTATTGATTTATAGGGAAAGTAATTAATTCTATCATTGGGTAAAAACACTTAGGAAGAAATGGGACTCCAAGGTCATGCATTTCATAAGTACTTTCTTACTCCATTAGTTTCTAACAAATCAGTATTTCCATAGGTATTTTAATTTAAATGTTTGAATTGGTTTTGCTCACTTTGTTCAGAAAAAGTATGGCTTTTTCTGTCTTTAAAATTTCCAAATCCAGGAGATACCATTTGGGCTTTAGAGAGGATAAAATATGGGTCTTGTATTATTTCTCTTCAGTGGTAGCACGCATTTGACAAAGATCATAGAATTGGGTATGGTCCATTATAGATATATATAGCTTTGGGCCAAAAAATGAAAGTAATGAACTCAAGATAAAAGCTTACAGCTTTGATTTTTCAAAAAGAATTTATTTTAATAGCTCCAAGGCTTTAAAATTTCTACTAGAAATTCACTTACTGTTGAAGAGATGTGGTTCTGCTGACAGTCTGGCTTGGACATCAACAGTGAAAGCTGCTATGTTCATACTTAGATTTTATTGACCTCCCAAAGACTTCTGCCCTTGGACTTTGACCTAGAATAAATACAAATTTAAAATATCTAGAATCAGGAAGAGGAAAAATGGTGGATTACTGGTGGCTTCCTGGTTCACCACTCCCAGAGAAGGAGGTGAAGAATAATGATGGCTACACTCGAGTGGCTCACTCACCCCCAAAACAGCATGGTTAATTTGCAGAGAAAAGTGTGGAACACACAGCACAGGAAAAAAGGTGAAAGAGTGATACATTCACAAAGATTGGAGAGTGCAAGATAGGAATACCATAGGAATGGAGCAAGGGAGAGCCAAGCCTGCCCAGCCAGCTGGCAGTATGCAGTCTGACCCACAGGAGGACACCTGCCACCCCTACAGCCCTCCCCACCCACTCTGACAGGGACACGCCTGAAGTCAGTGCAAAGGCATGGCATGGGACGGAAGGCTCTGTGGAGAGGAGACAATAGCGTGAGCCATACTGAACTCTCGGGTGCACTGTGCTGGGACCGCACTGGGCTGGGGAGGGACTGTTCTGAGCAGTGGCTTCCCGAGTCTGTGGGCCGGAGTTTAGAAATGGGCACCTTGGCCCTGGAGGTCAGCAGGACCAGTGCACAGGGGTTGAACATCAAGCAGCGCCACCAGCCATTGGGCTGGCTGTGGGTGGGACAAAGAGAGCTGCATTCTCTGCTGGCAGACGTGAATCTGCAGGACTCTGACACTGAGGAAACAGTTTGCAGCCTGTTAATCTGGCCCGCCGGCCTGGCTTTGGCCATCTCCTGAGTGCTTGGCCCCAAACTTACTCTCCAGGTCTGGTCGGCCACCATCTTTGAGGACCCCCACGCAGAGGTCCTGCTCAGTGGCAGTTTTGGCTGCCGGCCCAGGGGCTCTTCTGCCCAGGTGTGGCAGGCTCCGCCCTTGGAGGTGGGGCAGGTCAAGGGGAGTCACGATTTCTGCCCAGCTGAACTGCAGCTGTGGGGCCCTGGTGCTTGAGAGGCAGATAGCAACTTATCTACCAGAGCCCCCCTACAGTTCCTAACCTCCCCGGCCCCCCCCGCCCCCCCGAGCTCTGAGCTCGCCTTCCAGGTTGGGTTGGCCTGCCCTCTGCATGCTCCTGAGCAACTGGAGAGTCCTGTGCACACAAGTCCAGAGACTGCTGTCACCAGTGAGCAGGAAGCTTCCTGCAGTCAGAATACCAGGGCCCCAGTCCCCCAGAGGATCTCCCTTCCCACTGACTTGAGTGAGCCATCAGGAGCCCCACTGCTTTTACAACTACAGGGCAGTTTGGTCCTCCCCTGGTGGTCTTGAGTGAGCCATCAGGAGCCCCACTGCTTTTACAACTACAGGGCAGCTTGGTCCTCCCCTGGTGACCTCAACTCCCCAGGCTTTGTTCTGTTCATTCCCACACAGACATATCTCAACTCCAACCCAGACCGTAGGAGCCACAGGAGTCCAGCGGATTCTGCGGTGTTCTGCTTGCCTTCAGAGCCTGGTCATTCTGGACGGACTGCATTCCAGAGAGAGAACTGGAAATGACCAGAGGGTGGACTTTCCTCTACCCAGACTCCTTGTGCGCGCTCAGCCATGCCTGTCTCATTTAGCAAAGTCACCGCCGTGGAGCAGAGAGGAGGGCAGTTGCTCTGCCATGACTGGGAGTTGGAGAGGAGGGAAGACAGGTGCCCTCCCAACTTGAGAGCCGTACAGGAAATCGGCAGCCTCTCCCCCAAGCCATGGCAGCTGGTAGAGTTTCCTATACCAAGTGACCTGCTTCACCACTGGGGACACATCCCCATCACCATCCTGCTGCCCACAGGCATTTAACACATTTTTCTGCTGACACTGTAGATGGTGGGGTGGGGCAGTGTGGGAGAGAAATTCCTATTCCAGGGTCGGGCAGCAAGTGAGAGCCTGTGCCCACCGGGAGGGTGGGGAGGTGCTCGAGAGAGCAGGGTTCTGTGGGTGAGCCCTATCCCCCTCCCATGGTCAGAACATGCCCCCGGTGGAGACTTCTGGGGACAGAGAGACCCGTCCACCTCGCCTTGTAGTCTAGTGGTGGTAAAAGGGTGCACAATTGGAGAGTCCCCTATCCACCACTGACATGAGGAGAGGCACACCAGGTCAGACACAGGAACGTGGGGAAGCCCAATAGCCCATCTTGGGTGGAGAGGCAAACACAAGTGAACTTATCAGAGGGGAAAGTGCCCGGGTTTGTGGACAGGGAAGGAAAACCCTGGCTAGAGACCTCAGCAACTGCACCAGTTGATCCCTCCCGTCAGGAGCAGCACGCCAAGCTGGGAGAGGTAGCCCTGGAATCCATATTAGTGGCTCCCACTAACGGCAGGATAAGCAACCACAGAAGCTCACACACTCAGGCTTTCACATTCCAGCTATGATCTATCTTGCTCCTACTCCCACTTTAGGGAGAAATAGGGTTCAAGCAACCCCTGGGAGCACCAAGGCCCAACCCAAAGCTTGGGGCATTTGTATACCCTACCTGGGGTACTGGAGCCTACCATGGAGACAATACATTACCTCAGTGACTGGCTCCTCCATGCAAGCTACAATCGACAGAGGGTACAACCCTATGGTTAAACATATTGCCTTCCATCTCAAGCTATTAGAGAGCAGTGGATTCATACTCACAAGTACCTTCCATGAGCTTAGACCTTAAGCTGGGGGACCAAACTCACTAGACTCCATTGAGAAGAGGTGAAGACGTCAGGTCAGAGGTAACAAAAGAGGTTCATCAAACTTGCTAAAACACCCCTAAGGCAATACAGGACAAGCCCTTGGGGACTTGGAGATAGGGCCAAAGTAAACATGAAAGAGCCACTCCTCCAAGCAGTAAGGCAAAAACAGCAGGTAACCTGCAAAGGAAAATCTATCAGACTAACTGCACATTTCTCAATTGAAATCTTACAAGCCAGAAGGAACTGGGGACCCATCCTCAGTCTTTGAAAACAGAATAATGGCCAATCTAGAATTCTTTATCCTGCAAAACTAAGCTTCTTATATGAGGGAGAAATAAAGACTTTCCCAGACAAGCTATCACTGATGGAATTTGTGAAGACTAGACCTGCCCTGCAGGAAATACTCAGACCTGCATTATACACCAACCAGTGCAACAGACACCCGCCAGTGTAAAGTCACTCAAAAGTTAAAGGTCAGAACTCTAATTCCACAGTGGATCAAGAGGTAAAACAAGACAATAAGAGTCTATCCAGGCCGGGCGCGGTGGCTCACGCCTGTAATCCTAGCACTCTGGGAGGCCGAGGTGGGCGGATCCTTTGAGCTCAGGAGTTCAAGACCAGCCTGAGCAAGAGCGAGACCCCATCTCTACTAAAAATAGAAAGAAATTATATGGACAGCTAAAAATATATATAGAAAAAATTAGCCAGGCATGGTGGTTCATGCCTGTAGTCCCAGCTACTCGGGAGGCTGAGACAGGAGGATCCCTTGAGCTCAGGAGTTTGAGGTTGCTGTGAGCTAGGCTGACGCCACGGCACTCACTCTAGCCTGGGCAACAGAGTGAGACTCTGTCTCAAAAAAAAAAGAGTCTATCCAAAGAATGAACAGAAATCTACCCCAAATATCAATTCTCTCAATAAATGTGAATGGCTTGAATTGCCCACTGAAGAGACATAGGCTGACTGAACAGCCACAAGCCAAGTATCTGCTGTCTCCAGGAAATTCGGCTTACCCACAAGGATGCATTCAGACTCAAGGTGAAGGGATGGAAAATAAATTTCCAGACAAATGAAAACCAAAAGAAAGCTGGTGTATCCATTCTTATATCAGAAAACATAAACTTTAAAGCAACAAAAGTAAAGAAAGACAAAGATGGTCACTTTACAGTGGTGGAGGAAAAAATCCAACAAAAAGACATAACAATCCTAAATATTTGTGCAAGGAACTGGAAAAGGAAGGGCAAACCAATCCTAAACCCAGAAGAAGAAATAAGTAAGATGAGAGCAGAACTAAATGAAATCAAAAAGAACTATACAGAAGATTCATAAAACCAAAAGTTGGGTATTTGAAAAGATAAAAATTCACGTTGTCTGAACTTGAAAAAAAGAAAAGGAAAGAAAAAAGATAAGAAAAGAAAAAATTGACAGCCCTCTTGCTAGATTGACCAGAAGTAGAAAGGAAAGGACTCTAATAAGCTCAATTAGGAATGAAAAAGGAGAGGTGACAACAGATATCACAGAAATACAAAACATCATCTTTGAATACAATAAAAATCTCTATGCCCCAAACCACGAAAATGTGGAGGAAATGGACAAACTCTGAGAAACATACAACCTGCCTAGGCTCAATCAGGAAGATATAGAATTCCTGAACAGACCAATATCAAGCACTGAAATTGATGCAGCAATAAAAAAATCTTCCAATAAAAAAAAAGTGCTGGACCAGATGGGTTCACACTTGAATTTTACCAAACCTACAACAAAGAACTGGTACCTATACTGCAGAAATCATTCTATAACATTGAGAAGGATGGAATCCTCCTCAACTCATTCTACAAAGGCAATATTACCTGGATACCAAAGCCAGAAAAGGACACAACAACAACAAAAAAAAAAACTACAGACCAATATCCCTTATGAATACAAATGCACAAATTCTCAATAAAATTGTAACAAACTGAACTAAACTGCATATCAAAAAAATAATTCACCCATGATCAGTGAGCTTCATCCCAGAGAAGTAAGGATGGTTTAACATACACAAAACTGTGAATGTAATTCACCACATAAATAAAAACAAGAACAAAGACCATATGATCCTCTCAATAGATGCAGAAAAAGCATTTGACAAAATTCCACACACTTTTATTATAAAAACTCTTAACAAAATAGGCATAGATGGGTCATACCTCAAAATTATTAAAGCCATATATGTTAAACCCACAGCCAACATCATACTGAACGGGGAGAAATTGAAATGATTCCCACCTAGAACCGGAACAAGACAAGGTTGCCCACTATCTCCACTTTTATTCAACACAGTACTGGAATACCTTGCCAGAGCAATCAGACAAGAGTGGAAATCAAGGATATCTACATGGGGGCAGAAGAGGTCAAATTTTCACTCTTTTCCTGATGATATGATATTATATCTAGACAACCCCAAAGATTCAACCAAGAAACTCCTGGACTTTATAAATGAATTCAGCAACATCTCAGGATATAAAATCAGGCACACAAATCGGTAGCTTTCATATATGCCAATAACAGTCAAGCTGAAAACCAAATCAAAGATGCAACAACTTTCACAATAGCATCAAGGAAAATTAAATATTTAGGAATATATTTAACTAAGAAGGTGAGAGACCTATATAGGGAGAACTATGAAACACTGAGAAAAGAAATTGCAGAGGATATAAATAGATGGAAAACCATACCTTGCTCATGGATCGACAGAATCAATATTGTTAAAATATCTATACAACCTAATGTGACCTACAAAATCAATGCAATCCCTATCAAACTACCAATATCATTTTTCACAGATCTAGAAAAAACAATTCTATCCTTCATATGGAACCAGAAAAGATCCCGTATAGCCAAAGCAATCCTAAGCAAAAAGGACAAATTGGGAGGCATCAGTCTACCAGACTTCAAGCTATAATACAAGGCTGCAGTAACCAAAACAGCATGGTACTGGCATAAGGACTGAGAATCAAGATATAAAACCATCCTCATATTGTCATCTAATCTTTGACAAAACAGACAAAAATATAAATTGGGGAAATGAATCCCTATTCAATAAATGGTGCTGGGAAAATTGGATAGCCACATGCCGAAGATTGAAACTGGATTCGCACCTCTCAACTCTCACAAAAATCAACTCATGATGGATAAGAGACTTAAACCTAAGATGCAAAACCATAAGAATTCTAAAAGAAAATGTTGGGAAAACTCTTATAGCCTAGGAAAACTCATCAGCCTAGGCAGAGAATTAATGAAGACCCCCAAAGCAATCACAGCAGCAACAAAAATAAATAAATGGGACCTGATCAAATTAAAAAGCTTCTGCACAGTCAAGGAAACTATCAGTAGAGTGAATAGACAACCTAAAGAATGGGAGAAAATATTTGCATCTACACACGTGATAAAGGACTGATACCTAGAATCTATATAGAACTTAAGAAAATTAACAAGAAAAAACTCAAACAACTCCATTAAAAAGTGAGCAAAAGAAGAGAGAATAATGGTCATGAAACGTGAAAAATTGCTCAACATCTCTAATCATTATGGAAATGCAAATCAAAACCACAATGAGATATCACTGAACTCCAGTGAGAATGGCTTTTATTAAAAAGTCCCAAAACAACGAATGCTGGAGTGGATGTGGAGAGATAGGAACACTCTTACACTGCTGGTGGGACTGCAAATTAGTACAACCACTATGGAAATAGTATGGAGATATGACAAAGAACTAAAAATAGAACTACCATTTGATCTAGCAATCCCACTACTAGGCATCTACCCAAAGGAAAAAAAGTCATTTTATAATAAAGACATCTGCACTTGAATGTTTATGGCAGCACAATCCACAATTGCAAAGATGTGGAAACAACCCAAGTGCCCATCAATACATAAGTGGATTAATAAATGTGGTATATGTATTTCATGGAGTATTACTCAGGCATAAAAAAATGGTGAACTAGGCCCCTGTATTATCCTTGTTAGAGCTAGAGCCTATTCTTCAAAGTGAAGTATCACAAGAATGGAAAAACCAGCACCACATGTACTCACCATCAGATTGGTACTAACTGATCAACACATAGATGCAGACACGGAAGTAATATTCATCAGGTGCTGGCAGGTGGGAGGGGGTGGAGGGGATGGATAAATTCATAACCAATGTGCATGCAGCACACTGTCTGGGCACATTTGTAGGTCTTACTTGGGCGATGTAAAGGCAATTTATGTAACCAAAATGTTTGTACCCACATAATATTCTGAAATTTAAATAAATAAATAAATAAAAATAAGATAAAATAAAATGTCTAGTGTTGTTAGCTTTCAAGGCTATAAATGCCCAATAAAGGGAGAGTTAGATTCAGTGAACCAAAGGGAGTATAATCAGAACAAAATACATTATACTATCCATTAAATTTTTAAAAAATTGGATTATTTTAATATAACACTTTTTCCACATTGTAAACTGTATGTGTGTATATGTATATATATTTTGTTTCTCTTTGAATTTTTTAAATTATTTCTATTAATTTGATTATCCTTTAATCTGGATTGTAAGAAGTATAAAAGAACATCTTGGTCCTTCTAAGAAAACAAGGCATTGAAATATGATTTTTGGGGGCTTGGCATCATACAGGTGTGAGAAAAAATTGTGTAATGATACACTAGCTTTGAAGTCTAATTGTTTATTAAAGGGGAATAATGAAGGATTAATGGTGAATCTAATGCACACATAAATATATAATTATGGGCATAGTGTATAACAGAAGTATAAACATTAGTAAGGAAGCTGCTTTAGCTTCTGTGACATCACTGTAACCATCATTCCGGCTAAGCTAGGCCTGCAAGTCATCCGCCCCAATATCCTTGGGTTATATGTGGATGCAGAGATTACGGGAGTGTCATTGAGCAACTCACTTTTACCTGTTTTTCCACTTCTTCACTGCAGATTATCTCAGTTTTGGGTGTATTTTAAAATGCCAATGATTATAGTTATTTAGATGAACGGCATTAGTTTTTGTAGGGTAATAATCATACATGTCATTAAATGTCAGATCAAATTTCAGGTAACTTGGACTTAACTGGCACACTAAATCTAGTTCTGAATGTGGTGTTCACTAAAAATGTTGATCTGCTTGCAACTGCCATGTGTCTCAATTATTTAAGAAGTATGTCATTGGTACATTATAAGATTATAGTGAATCAAATCATCACAAATTATGTTTCTGTACCACTCTCCTTTGGAGGATAGAAAAACACATAGGTAGGTCCATTCCAGAAATATGCCCACCTGTCTTCTCCTCATAGAAATTTTTGGTTACTGGGCGCTCCGGGTTGCTTCACAAGCCCTAGATCTGTAATATTTCATACCTCTTATTCTATGTATGGTACATAGAAGAGAGGGTACAGAAAGATACTGAAATTTTAGTCACATGAAGTCTTCCATGAGGACCACACACACACATACAGCCCTGGATAGCTGTCTGTGCCAGAGACTCCTAATTATTTTAAGGGCTTGTCATGAACTGTGAAAGGTCTTAGATTTTCCCTACTTGCAGGCTAACAAGGTGGCTGCCAGTCTCATGGATACTAGCAGAAGACCCCTGACTCTGGGTGAGAGACAAAAAACTGACTTTCTCACAGCAACAGAAGTAGAAAAAGTATCAGCATTTGCACCAGATTACCAAGTACCACTTCCGACAGGGTGACACAAAGTGGGCCAGGTGACACGGGCACATGCAGTGGGCTGCATTATAGGAGAGGATTCCAGAGCTTAAGGAACTCAAATCCTTTCTAATTGGTAGTAAGCTTGCTGACCTCTGCCTGGAGAGAGACAGGAGACATTATTTCTGTTATGGCGGGCAGTAAGCAGGCCTGCCCTTTGCCTCACAGGGGGCCACTATTTCTATCTTTCAAGGCTGTTGGCTACACAAACATCCCTGAAAAGATCCACTGGGTTTTACTGGGTTTTCAAAGACAAGCTTAGGTGAGGGTCTATCAGCATTCAGTTTGGCTGGACTACTTATAGCCACCACAGAGCACTAATTTGCCAGACCAACACTGAGTCTCCATATGTTACCGTGCACTGTGGTGATCAGCCAGCTACTTGATAGCACGTTGATTACATTGGGCCACTTTTATCAAAGAAGGGGAAATACCTTGTTCTTACTGGAATAGACATTTACTCTGGGTATAAATTTGCCTATCCTGGTTGCAGTGCTTCTGCCAAAACTACCACCCATTGACTTACATAATATCTTATCCACTGGTATGGTATTCCACAAACACATTTATAAGGAAGGAACTTAATTTATAGCAAATGAAGTGTGACAATGGGCCCACATTCATTGAATTCACTGGTCTTTCTATATTCCCCACCACTCTGAAAGAACTGCTTTGAAATAAGGGCAGAGAGGCCTTTTGAAGTGTCAGTTACAGCACCAGCCATATGGAAAAACCTTGCAGGGCTGTGGCAAATTCTTCCAGAATGCTTTTCTGCTCTGAATCTGAATTCACTATATGGTGTTCTTTCTCACACAGCCAGGATTCATGGGTCCAGAAATCAAGGCATGAAAATAGCGGTGGCACCAGGCACTGCTACCTTTAGTAACTCATTAGCAAATTTTTGCTTCCTGACCTCACTACTTTATACTCCACTGGCCTAGAGGTCTCAGTGCCAAAGGTAGAAATGTTTCCATCAGGAGACACAACAGTGACTCAACTGAATTGGAAGTTAAGACTGCACCCAGACATTTTGAACTTCCCATACCTTTTAATCAACAGGCAAAGAAGGGAGTAATCGTGCTGGCTGGGGTGACTGTTCCTTACAGCCATAGGGAAATTGCACTGCTTGTCCACAATGGAGGTAAGAAAAGTTTATCTGGAATACATAAGATCCCCTAAAGTAATGCTTTTATTATGACAACATTTTATTAAATTTAATCTAAAACTGCAACAAAACAATCAAGGCAGGACTACTAATAAACCAGATCTGTCAGCAATAAATATTTGGGTCACTCTACAACCACCTGAAGTAGTTTCTGATGACAAAGAGAATATGAAATAAACCATGATAAAGTTAGTTTTAAAAATCAGTTATCGGATTTTTGGTGACCAGTTATCAGATGGTTGGCTCATATTTACTTAATAGGGATGAGAAGGATGAGATGCTCAAGTCTACCCAGGACATGACCTCAAGTCTCACCAGCAGCAGGATGGTCTGGGTGGCCCTTTACTGGAGAGGCTCTCGGGGCGGGGATGGTGCTATGAAGGTGTGAGATAACCTTTGATGCCTAAAGAGCAGTACGTACTACCATGTATGTACTTGAGAGCACCATAATTCCTACCAAGGAGACATCTGTAAGTTACAGCAACATGAAAGAGAGGCTCCAGGCAATGCAGCTTCAGGATGAAGGTGAGCAGTACTTACTACTAGTTAGCACATTGGTGTGAGTCATGTTAGAAAAAGCCTCAGAGGAGAAGATCAGGTTACTACTACACACAGAGAAACTATAGGAAAAATATGAATAATATAATTTGTAGATTTATATCTAACCTTTGCCAACCAGGATGTGCTGGGGCTGATGGTGATGGCCTGGAGCATGCTCAGGAGGCAGGTGGTGCCAAAGCAGAGTACCGTCATCACCCTGCTCAGGTAGAATGCCTTACACTTGAAATTATTCTAAAAATTTAGTGACTCAAAGAGGTCTAGGGACACCACAAACACCATGATGAGAAGTAAAATGATGGGAATAAGAGCCAAGTAACAGGGGATGAGGGCACTGAGCTTAGGCCTGTGATCCAGAAGGAGTATGAAGATATGAAAAAAATAAAAAGATATTGGCTATGAATTCAATTCTAGCTTGGAAATAAAAGGCATTTTTTAATGGTAACATGATCATCTTAATGAAAAAGAGAAAATATATTTTATAAATCTCAAAACAGTCTCCCCCTCTTGCCAAAGGAAGCAACATACCTAGACTGCTTCACAGCCTAAGAATAGAGCACAAAGAGTGCTGTTAACCAGATTAAATCTACAAGAAAAGATCCAACGATAAATCTAGATGGGAAGGGCCCAGCGAAAATACACGGGGAGCACAAAGAATCAAACGGAAAGCTCACCCCCAAAGAGAAATACCAGCTCTCAACCATTTGACACAAACCAGACTCAAAACACCAACATGTCACTGGAAGAATTCCAATTATGGATTATAAACAAGCTGAATAATATACAAGAACCAATGGATAACCAACACAAAGAAACCACAAAAAAAATACAGGATTTGGAGGAAAAATTCACTAAAGAAATTGAAATATTGGCCGGGCGCGGTGGCTCACACCTGTAATCCTAGCACTCTGGGAGGCCGAGGCGGGTGGATCGCTCAAGGTCAGGAGTTCGAGACCAGCCTGAGCAAGAGCGAGATCCCATCTCTACTAAAAATAGAAAGAAATTATATGGACAACTAAAATATATATAGAAAAAATTAGCCGGGCATGGTGGCGCGTACCTGTAGTCCCAGCTACTCGGGAGGCTGAGGCAGTAGGATCGCTTGAGCCCAGGAGTTTGAGGTTGCTGTGAGCTAGGCTGACGCCACAGCACTCACTCTAGCCCGGGCAACAAAGTGAGACTCTGTCTCAAAAAAAAAAAAAGAAATTGAAATATTGAAGAAAAACCAAACTGAAGGGTGGTTAAAAGCTTTGCCACATTCTTGACATTTGTAGGGTTTCTCTCCCGTATGAAGTCTCTTATGATGATAAAATCCTGAGCAATATTTAAAGGCTTTGCCACATTCTTCACATTTGTAGGGTTTCTCTCCAGTATGAATTCTCTTATGTTCAGTGAGGGGTGAGTAATCTTTAAAGGATTTGCCACATTCTTTACATTTGTAGGGTCTCTCTCCAGTATGAACTCTTTTATGTACATTAAGATGTGAGTGACGGCCAAAAGTTTTGCCACATTCTTCACATTGGTAGCGTTTCACTCCAGTATGGATTCTGTTATGATGAGAAAAGCCTGAGCTATATTTAAAGGCTTTGCCACATTCTTCACATTTGTAGGGTTTCTCTTCACTATGCATTCTCTTATGCTCAGCGAGGTGTGAGTACTGTTTAAAGGCTTTGCCACATTCTTCACATTTGTAGGGTCTCTCTCCAGTATGAAGTCTTTTATGTGCCCTAAGAAGTGAGTCATGGCTAAAAGCTTTGCTACATTCTTGACATTTGTAGGGTTTCTCTCCAGTATGGGTTCTCATGTGGTTAGTAAGGATTGAAGAGTAGTTAAAAGCTTTGCCACATTCTTGACATTTGTAGGGTTTCTCTCCCGTATGAAGTCTCTTATGACGATACAATCCTGAGCAATATTTAAAGGCTTTGCCACATTCTTGACATTTGTAGGGTTTCTCTCCAGTATGAACTCTCTTATGTTCAGTTAGGGGTGAGTACTGTTTAAAGGCTTTGCCACATTCTTCACATTTGTAGGGGTTCTCTCCCGTATGAAGTCTCTTATGACGATAAAGTCCTGAGCAGTATTTAAAGGCTTTGCCACATTCTTCACATTTGTAGGGTTTCTCTCCAGTATGAAGTCTTTTATGTGCACTAAGATGTGCAAAATGGCTAAAGGCTTTTCCACATTCTTTACATTTGAAAGGTTTCTCTACAGTGTGTCTTATAAAATGTCTATTTACATTTGACAATTTTCTAAAGACTTTTGTTGAACATTGGTTAAATCCATTGTAACATCTTTTCTTTCCCTTACACTCACCCACACTTTTCCAGTCTTTCCTTAAATTTAAATTCTCAAGGCCATATCTTCCATAACCTCTCAGTATCACTTTTTTGAATAAATTTTGTATTCCAGTCTCTGGCAAATGGTCTTTAATGTAGTAAGACATAGCTGAAAGAAAGAAAAATAACAAATTATCCCACTCACTTGTTTTTTCAGACTCAGATGAATATACATTATAAATCAAATATATATAATTATACCAATCACATTAGCAAGATGGCATAATAATATACCATGATCCCTAATTCCATCATGGATACATAAAATTAATTAAAATATACTGACCAATTCAAATTTCTGACAAGCCTAAAAAGCAGTTAAATGTTTGAAGCACCAAGAGAGAGCACAATGCCAAGAGCTACTTTGAAGGGGAAGAAAAGTTTAGTACATTTACTCGCCACAGCCCTTTCTCCTCCTTAATACATAATGGTGCATACAGAATTACACTAAAAACCCCTGGCTTCTCCCCCCCCCAAAAAAAGAGAACAAAATAGCGAGTGGCACATGCATACATACTTCTGCCTTTTGGGGACTTTTCCATAGACTAGTTTGTGTCTCCCATGATATAGAGTGCTGAAAGGAATGATGCTATACTCTGGAAGAAAGACTGGGTTTGATGAAATAACTGTTATAGCAGCATAGAGACTTCAGTACCACAGACAGACAACGGTGTAGTAAAGGATTGTAGGCTCTTGAGAAGAAATATGGGAATATTTCTTTGACTGGAACATAAACACACAATTCCACAGAGGGAATATCCTGAGAACAGATGTGAGGGCTGCCAGAATTTCTAGCACAGTAACTTGGTGTCAGAATCTCCCAAGACAAAGCCACTTTATAAAGATTATAATTTTTGGATTTTTCTTTAGTCCCCAAATATCAACCAAAGATTACAACATATATAAAAAATCAGGGTAACCTAGCCCAAGACAAGAAACAAAATAAACAATCATAAGCCAAACATAAAGAAATGGAGACATATAAATTACCAGAAAAAAATTGGAAATAACCTCTGAATGATTCTCAAAGAGTGAAATGAAAACACAGACAACTAAATGAAATCAGGAAAATGAGAACAAAAAGAGTAAAATTAGAAAACAAATTGTGGCACTTCAGAATACAAAAAAAAAGACTAGAAAATTCTCAAATATAAAAAATCCACAAAAATATCAAGAAGCTCAGCACACTTCAACAAGGATAAACAAAAAGAGTAATAACAAGACAGATTACAAGCAAAGATTTGAAAGACACATACAAAAAAAAAACCTGGAAAGCACCAAGAGAAAAGTGGTGTGTCATTTATAAGCATGCTCCTGTAAGAATATCAGTGGATTTATCAACAGAAACCTTGCATGCCAGAAAAGAGTTAGGTGATATAGTCAAAGTGCTAAAAGAACAAAAACTACAAAGTACAAATAATATATCCAGTAAAACTTTTTAATAGAAGAAAAAAACACTTATCAACATAGCCCGATGCTTATAAAGCCTGTCTACTAGACTTGCTCTACAAGAAATATCAGAGAGTCCTTTCCATGAAAATAAAATAATGCTAGAAAATAATACAAAATTACATGAAAATAAATAACTCTCTAAGAAAGATATAGAAGTACACCTAAATAAAATTTTTTAGTATTAGGCCGGGCGTGGTGGCTCACGCATGTAATCCTAGCACTCTGAGAGGCCGAGGTGGGCGGATCGTTTGAGCTCAGGAGTTCGAGACCAGCCTGAGCAAGAGCAAGACCCCACCTCTACTAAAAATAGAAAGAAATTATATGGACAGCTAAAAATATATATAGAAAAAATTAGCCGGGCATGGTGGTGCATGCCTGTAGTCCCAGCTACTCGGGAGGCTGAGACAGGAGGATCGCTTGAGCTCAGGAGTTTGAGGTTGCTGTGAGCTAGGCTGATGCCATGGCACTCACTCTAGCCTGGGCAACAGAGTGAGACTCTGTCTTAAAAAAAAAAAAAAAACTTTTTAGTATTATAATGATAGTGCAGAAAATATTTCTAATAATGCTCTAAAATTTAAAGCACAAAAACATAAAAATAATCATAAATATCTGTTAATGGATTTACAGTATAACAAGATACAATGAGAGACATGAATAACTAAAGTTGAGGGCACATGTAATGAGGAAGAATTATTGTATACACATAAAAAAGTTCTTACTTTTGAACACTGAACAATAATATAAGCATTCATTCACTGGGAGCCTATGATTTATTTATATAAAATCAAATATTATATATTTATATATAAATAAATAGATGTTTATATTATATATATAAATAAAACTGGGCTTTCAAATATATGAAGCAAACAATGACAGAACTGTACAAGGAAAACACAGCAATATAATAACAGTAACATACTTCAAGATCCCACTTTTAGTAATGAATAATAAAGCAAGACACATTAATAAGAAAACATGGCCGGGCGCGGTGGCTCACGCCTGTAATCCTAGCACTCTGGGAGGCCGAGGTGGGCGGATCGTTTGAGCTCAGGAGTTCGAGACCAGCCTGAGCAAGAGCGAGACCCCATCTCTACTAAAAATAGAAAGAAATTATATGGACAACTAAAATATATATAGAAAAAAAAATTAGCCGGGCATGGTGGTGCATGCCTGTAGTCCCAGCTACTCGGGAGGCTGAGACAGGAGGATCGCTTGAGCCCAGGAGTTTGAGGTTGCTGTGAGCTAGGCTGATGCCACGGCACTCACTCTAGCCTGGGCAACAGAGTGAGACTTTGTCTCAAAAAAAAATAAAAAGAAAGAAAAGAAAACAGAGGAGTTGAAAGCACTCAAAACATTTATACTAAATAGGCATATAGAGAACACTCCACACAAAAACAGCAGAATATGCCACCTTCTCAGTAGCTCATAAAACATTCTCCTGCATAGACTACACATTAGGTCACAAAACAACTTTTTACAAACTTTTAAAAATTAAATCTTACAGACTATTATTTATGACCAAATGGAATGAAACTAGAAATCATAACAGAAGGAAAACTGGAAAATCCACAAATAACTGGAAATTAAATGGCGTACTCTTCAGTATGCTCTTGTTCAGGGATTAGAAGACTTCATGTTGTGAAGAACTCCACACTGCCCAATGAAACATCACTTCACACTCAACAGAATGGACACTATAAAAATAAGTCTGTGGACGATGTGTAGAAATTGGAACTCTCGTGAACTGTTGGTGGTTCACGAGATAGTATGATAGTATTAAGGTTCCTAAATATATTACAAATGTAATTATTATATGATCCAGCAATCCTACTTCTGGGTATACATTCAAAGTATGCAATGCCGAATCTAGAAGGGATATTTGTGCACCCATGTTCACTGCAGCATTATTTACAAAAGGCATAAGAAAACCAGATATCACTCAATTGATAAACAGATTAAAAAGTGGCATATACAATGGAATATTATTTCTCCTTAAAAAAGAAAATCTTGCCATATTCTATAAGGATAAACCTGGAGAATATTATGTTAAATGAAACAACCCAGTAACAAAGTGACAGATAGTGTATGACTTCACTTATATGAGCCATCTTAAGTAGTCAAACTCATAGACTCAGAAAGTAGAATGGAGTTTGTCAAGGACTGGAAAGAGAGAAAAATTGGTAGCTGTTGCTTAATATTGAGCTTTAGTTTTGCATGATGTCAAAGTTCTAGAGGTCTTGTACATAGCAATTTAAATATACTTAACACTACTGAAATCTACACTTAAAGATATTTAAGATGATAAATTATGTTATGTGTTTTAAATTAAAACAAATGTTTTCAAAAAGATAACTAAAATAATTATAAAGCTTTTCCAAAATTACCTTCAAATCACAAAAATATTTCTCTCATGCAAAGAAAATAGAGATTCATCAATAAACATATCATAAAATTAAGGCTATTTTCATGACTATTCATCTAGACAGAATAAAGGAAAAATCAGCCAGGTAAAGAAATACATAAGATAATCCATAAACAAAGTTTGGACCCTATTTATAGAGACAAATACACACATACATAATTCAGAATAGATATATGGCTGATTCATATTTTAGTTAAATCACACATTGACTTAAAATGTGTATACAGAGTTGCAATTTAATCCAAAATTAGAATACATAGGTAAAACAAAACACACAATAAACAGATGTCAAGGAACACACCTGAAAAAGGAAGCAAATTAATATGGAATTGCAAAACACGAATAAATGTTTAAACAAAATCCTGTATGCAAAATTTGATATAGAACAAAACAGAAAGTGAAAATGTACATAGTGACATTAGCAAGATGGAGAAATAGGAAACATCTTACTTGTACATGCCCCCCACAGCAACAAAAATTTGGCACTCATCCATGGGCAAAAGTGCCTTTATGTGATCCAGGCATACTGGCTCAAACCTGTAATCCCAGCTACTCAGAGGCTAAGGCAGGAGGATCACTTCACATCTGCAATTTGAGACAAGCCTGGGTAGTGGTAGAGTGAGACCCTCATCTCAAAAAATAAATGCCTTTATGAGAGCTTTGGGTGGGGAGGGGGGAATATACAAGGGAGGGGAAAGGATTATGAAACCCTGCTAAAGCCCAAGACCAAGGAGGGTCATTTTGAGAAGGCTGGCCCTCATTTTGGTAGTAAACTTGAGAACACCTGGTCTTGGCCACAGACAAGGAAATGACCCAATCAATGTAGTACCACTGATAATTCTGAAGTGACTATGTAACTAGTCTTCAACTCCCCTCAGCCATGGTCCAGGAGTGTCCCTGCCTATGCACAGGCCTGGGGAGAGATGCTCATTTGTGGTCATGGAAGCAGGCCTGCAGACCTTGGCACTCACTGTGGTCTCTGAAGCAGTTTTGTGACTCAGTTTCCGTTCTCTTAGCCACAGTCCATAGCTAGTTCTGACCACTTAGCAACTGACACAGTGACCTAGGGAAAACTTCTCACATATTCAGTGGGAGCCACACTCATACATACACTTGACGTCAGGCCCACCATATGCAGAACCAACTGCAAGTCTCTGAACTACAAAGTTCTGAAGGCAATCCAGTCTGCCCAGGAATAAGACAGAATTGACAACCTTGTAAGCCCATGGTAACAGGTCCACTAAAGAGAGACCTCACTGCTGACCAAGAAGCAGTGTTTTAAACCAACTAGAAACCCTCTTCTTTGCAAACCCAGAGGAGATCCGATCAGCCTGTGGACCCAAGAAGGAAAGACCTTTAATTGCTAAAACTCGTTTACAAAAACTGGAATTGTTCCTTCAAGTGCACAGATACTAATGCAAGGATATATTGTGCCCATTTTCAATACTTCCATTTTATCATACTATTGGAAGTCCTAGGCAGAACTATTAGGCAAAAAAAAATCTCTAAAAGCCATCCAAACAGAAAAGAAAGAAATGAAAATGTCACTGTTTGTAGGTGACATGGTCTTCTATGTAGAAAACCCTAAGGAATAAAACAAAAATCTATTTAAACTAAAAAATGCACTCAGTACATCAGTAGAATATTTAATGAACATTCAAATATCAGTTGTGTTTCCATACACTAACAATAAACTATCCAAAAAAGGAAGAAAACAATCTCATTTATAATAGCACCAAAATAATACTTTTTCAGTAATGGATTTTACCAAGGAGGTGGAAGACTCTTATGCTAAAAAATATAAGATATTGTTGAAAGAAATTGAAGAAGACACAAATAAATGTAAAGATTTTCTATTTTTATGGATCAGAAGAAAAAATATTGTTAAAGTACTACAATATTCAAAATGACATATAGATTCAATGAACTTCCTGTCAAAACTCCAATGGAATTTTTTTCACAGTAATAAAAAATATGTTCATAAAATTTTTTTGTAACTACAATATACTCTCAATAGCCAAAGTAATCTTAAAGAAAAATGACAAAGCCAAGGGCATTATAATTCTGATTTCAAACTATATTTCAAAATTATAGTAATAAAAATAGGATGGTATGTGCACAAAAATGACACAAATACCAAAGAAACAGAATAGAGAGCCCAGAAATAAACCTGTTTATACAAGTTCAAATAATCTTTGATAGGGGCATCAAGAATGCACAATGCAGAAAGTACAGTTTCTTCAATAACTGGTGCAGGAAAACTGGATGCCCACAAGCAAGAGAATAAAATTAGACCACTTTTATTATGCCATACCCATACATTAACTCTAAATGAAATAAAAACTTAAGAGATGAATCCCTAAAATTGTAAAAGAAAACATATGAAAAACCTCCTTGATACTGATCTTGGCAATGGACTTTTTTTGGATACAACACCAAATATATGGCAACAAAAGCAAATATAAACAGTTGAACTGCACCAAAATAAAAAGCTTTTGTGCAACAAAGAAAATTTTCAGGGCCAAGTGTGGTGGCTCATGCCTGTAATCCTAGCACTCTGGGAGGCCAAGGCAGGAGGATTTCTTGAGGTCAGGAGTTCGAGACTAGCCTGAGCAAGAGTGAGACCCTATGTCTATTAAAAAATAGAAAAAAATTAGCCAAGCAACTAAAAATAGAAAAAACTAGCTGGATGTGGTGGCACATGCCTGTAGTCCTGACTACTCAGGAGGCTGAGGCAGGAGGATTGCTTGAGCCCAGGCTTTGGAGGCTGCAGTGAGCTAGGCTGATGCCATGGCATTCTAGCCTGGGAAACAAAGCGAGACTCTGTCCAAAAAAAAAAAAAAAAATCACCTTTCAGGTTAGGAAAAACAATTGCAACCATCTCATAAGAGGTTAATATTCAAAATATGGTAAATTCATATATTTCAAAGGCAAAAACAATAACCCAATTAAAAAATAGGCAAAGCACTGAAAAGATATTTTCCCAATGAAGAAATACAAATGGCCAACAGATAAATGAAAAGGTGCTAAACATCACCAATCAATTAGGCAATTGCAAATCAAAATCATGAGATATCACTTCATACCTATTAGGATAGCTACTATCAAAAAGAACAGATAGGAGAGATGGGAAGATGGCGGAGTGGTGGTGACGGCCTAGATCTGCGCTCCTGGTGAGGAAGACATTGATCCAGACCTGCCACAACACTAGAGCACCGCTCCCACACAGGAACAGCGGTGTGAATCCACGGAGAATCAGCGTGGGACAAACAGAGCGAGTGAGGTCTGAGGTGAACGAAAATCAGGAACGCAGGACAGACACTAGCCAGCAGAGCGCAGGTCGGCTACACCCGCCCCCAGCCAGGGCAGGTGCAGCCTCTTGGGAAAGCGGCTTGCTCTCCTCAGTGTCCTCCGCTCCCAATTGAATAGAGCCCTGTCCCAGCCCCGCGCAGAATCACTGAGGGATACGTGGGACATTGCTACAGGAGGCTTTTTTTACGAAATTACCTTAGAACCTGGGGGCTCCCAGCTGAGACAGCGCTTGGCGAGGAGGGACGGATCTGCACCAGGGCGGAAAAACACAAAAGATTCCCGGACAGCAAATAGCGTTGTACCCCGTGCTGCCTTTTTCGGCAGTTCTCCAGCCGGTCACCCCCGTGCGTGTCCTTGCTGGCCAGCCCCCGGGCAGTGGCGGTCTCTGCCTGCCGGGGAGCCGGTCCCCTCCAGCCCTGGAGCTCGGCAGGCGCCATCTTGAAAGCAAAGGCGAAACCGCTCGGGAGCCATAAAGTGCCCAGCGGCTCTTTCTGCCCGTGCTGCCTTTTTCGGCGGTTCTCCAGCCGGTGACCCCCAGTGCACGTCCTTGCTCGCCAGCCCCCGGGCAGTGGCGGTCTCTGCCTGCCGGGGAGCCGGTCGCCTCCAGCCCTGGAGCTTTGCAGGTGCCATCTTGAAAGCGAGGGCAAAACCGCTCCGGAGCCATAAAGTGCCGAGCGGCTCTCTCTGCCCGGCACCCTCTGCTGGTCTCTGAACCAACGCCAGGAGTGCGGGATATGCATGAGCACGCTGAGCAGCAATAAAGGGAGCGGCTTGGACGCTGGGGCAATCTCCGCGGGGACGCGAATGGGGTGAAGGGGCGGAGCTGCGCTAAGGTGGAAAAAAAAAAAAAAGAAAAAGAAGAATAATAGGCTCGCCGAACTGTATGTTTTGTTCTTGGTGAATTTTTTCTGGGTTTTTTTCTTTTTTTTTTTTTGCTGCGGCTCACGAGCCGGACAGCCTCGGCGGGCGCCTCTGCCCTCCGGGCCTCTGGCTGCCGCGCCTTTTTGAGTGCGGAGGCTGGATCCCCACCACCCTCGGAGCTGTGCGGGTGCGCAGACCCCATCTTGAGATCCACTGCAAAACCGCCCGGGACCCAGCCGGGCGGGCGTGAAGGGGCGGAGCTGCGCTAAGGCGTAAAACAAAACAAAACAAAAAATCATTGAGTCGCTGAACTATATACTTCAGATTTGTGTATCTGTCCACTTTGCGGTGTGGTGCTATGTAGTTTGTTGTTGTTCATTTTTGTTGGTGATTTTGGTGTTTTTTGGTTTGGTTTTTTGTGTTTCTTTTCTTTTTTTTCTTTTCTCTTTCTTTTTCTCCTCTTTCTTTTCTTTCTTTCCTTTTCTCTTTCTTTTTTCTTTTTCTTTTTTTTTTCCTCTTTCTTTCTTTCTTCTCTCTTTTCGCATTCTAACCGAGGACCCACAGTGAGCTTCGGAACGGGCCAGGTCCCTGGCTCTGGTACATACCGGATCCTGAGCAGTCACCCCCAGCACCAGCGATCTGCAGGCGTGTAATCGCCATCTTAGGGCCCATAGCCAAGTCACTGCGGAGCAATAGGATACCAAGAGGCTCCCTGGACGGCCTCCTCCCCTGGTCCACGGACCTTATATAGGGGCCCCGCCCATGTGTAAACACTAAATACTTCTCCAGAAGCGAGATTGTGGAACCTGATTCCTGGGGACATTGGGCCAAGGCAGACTTTTGCCCGTGGGAGCTACAGCAACTGGGGTGCTGAGCAAGTGAGGGCACCGTCCTCTTCCCATAGCTAGTATCTTGCCTGCGGATAGAGACAGAAATCTCCCCTATAGAGGAAGAACCAAAGGGAAAAAAACAAACAAACAAACAAAGAGAATTTCGGTCTACTATTAGTGTGGACCCTGCCTGCCTTCTGAAAGACCACAACACAGTGTCCCAACTCGCCAAAGCGGTCTTGGATCACTCCAATCCTCTAGGATTGGACCCATCAGAAGCAGTCCCCCAACGGAAACAGAAAGATCTCTGAACAATATATAACAGTCTCCCCCTCTTGCCAAAAGAAGCAACATACCTAGACTGCTTCACAGCCTAAGAATAGAGCACAAAGAGTGCTGTTAACCAGACTAAATCTATAAGAAAAGATCCAACGATAAATCTAGATGGGAAGAGCCCAGAGAAAAAACACAGAGAGCACAAAGAATCAAACGGAAAGCTCATCCCCAAAGAGAAATACCAACTCCCAACCATTTGACACAAACCAGACTCAAAACACCAACATGTCACAGGAAGAATTCCAATTATGGATCATAAATAAGCTGAATAATATACAAGAATCAATAGATAAACAACATAAGGAAAACACAAAAAAAAATACAGGATTTGGAGGAAAAATTCACTAAAGAAATTGAATTATTGAAGAAAAACCAAACTGAACTCCTAGAAATGAAGAATTCACTCAGAGAGCTACAAAACACTGTGGAAAGTCTCAAGAGCAGGGTAGATCAAACAGAGGAAAGAATCTCAGAAATTGAAGATAACTCCTTCCAAATAAATAAGTCAGTCACAGAGATAGATCAAAAAAGTAAGAGAAATGATCTGAGTCTTCAAGAAATGTGGGATTATGTGAAGAAACCTAACTTGAGAGTTATTGGCATTCCTGAGGGTGAAGAAGATAATAAGCAAGGGTTGGACAAGCTATTTGAAGACATAATCGAGGAAAATTTTCCAGGCCTTGCCAATACTCTAGACATACAGATTCAAGAAGCTCAAAGGACCCCTGGGAGATTCATAGCAAATAGGAAAACACCACGCCATGTAGTCATCAGGCTGACCAAAATATCCACTAAAGAGTCCCTTCTCCAAGCTGTAAGGAGAAAGAAACAAGTAACTTACAAAGGAAAACCCATCAGAATTACGCCAGATTTCTCGGCTGAAACCTTACAAGCAAGAAGAAGTTGGGGCCCCATTTTCATGCTTCTGAAACAGAATAATGCCCAGCCTAGAATCTTGTACCCAGCTAAGCTAAGTTTTCTATACGAAGGAGAAATTAAGACATTCTCAGATAAACAAAGGTTGAGGTACCAAGACAAGACCAGCCCTCCAAGAAGTACTCAAAAGAGAGTTACACAGGGATCAGCACAAGAAAGATCCACGAGGCCGGGCGCGGTGGCTCACGCCTGTAATCCTAGCACTCTGGGAGGCCGAGGTGGGCGGATCGTTTGAGCTCAGGAGTTCGAGACCAGCCTGAGCAAGAGCGAGACCCCATCTCTACCAAAAATAGAAAGAAATTATATGGACAGCTAAAAATATATATAGAAAAAATTAGCCGGGCATGGTGGTGCATGCCTGTAGTCCCAGCTACTCGGGAGGCTGAGACAGGAGGATCGCTTGAGCTCAGGAGTTTGAGGTTGCTGTGAGCTAGGCTGACACCACGGCACTCACTCTAGCCTGGGCAACAGAGTGAGACTCTGTCTCAAAAAAAAAAAAAGAAAAGAAAAAAAAAAGAAAGATCCACGAATGTAAAACTACTCAAGAGCTAAAGATCAAATTCCAGATACCACAATGGCTCAGGAGAGAAAACATCGCAATGAAGTTCTACCCAACAAGCTGAACAAAAAACTGTCTCACTTATCAGTTTTCTCAATAAATGTGAATGGCTTGAATTCCCCGCTCAAGAGACATAGACTGGCCCAATGGATAAAAAAACACAATCCAAGTATCTGCTGTCTTCAAGAAACTCACCTAACCTGCAAAGATGCATTTACACTGAAAATGAAAGGATGGAAATCGATATTTCAAGCAAACGGTAACCAAAAGAAAGCTGATGTGGCGATCTTAATTTCCAATAACTTAGCTTTCAAACTAACAAAAATAATAAAAGACAAAGATGGCTACTACATACTGGTTAAAGGCACAATTCATCAAGAAGCCATGACTATACTCAATATATATGCACCCAACCTAGGTGCACCTAGATTCATAAAGCAAACCCTACTAGATCTGAACTAAATGATAGATAACAATACTGTAATAGCTGGAGACTTTAACACCCCACTGACAGTACAGGATAGATCCTCTAAACAGAAAATAAACAAAGACATAATGGATCTAAATAGAATGCTAGAACAAATGGGCATGGCTGACATCTATAGGACATTCTACCCAAAGTCCACAGAATATACATTCTTCTCATCAGCTCACGGGACATTCTCTAAGATTGACCATGTCCTAGGACATAAAGCATGTCTTAAAAAATTCAAAAAAATAGAAATTATACCATGCATCTTCTCAGATCACAGCAGAATAAAAGTAACAATGAACACAAACAGAAACCCTCACTCTTACTCAAAGTCATGGAAGCTAAATAACTTTCTCCTGAATAATTATTCTATAAAGGAAGAAATCAAGATGGAAATCAAAAGTTTCTTTGAATTAAATGACAATGGAGATACAACTTATCAAAATCTATGGGACGCAGCTAAAGCAGTCCTGAGAGGAAAATTCATTTCCATAAATGCCTATATCAAAATGACAGAAAACCTGCAAATAGACAACCTAACGAATAGACTCAAAGAGCTGGAGAAAGAAGAACAGAACGACCCCAAACCCAGCAGAAGGCGAGAAATTACTAAGATCAAATCAGAATTAAATGAAAAGGACAACAAAGAAACTATAAGGGAAATTAATAAAACAAAAAGTTGGTTCTTTGAAAAGATAAACAAAATAGACACACCTCTGGCTAGACTAACCAAGAGCACAAAAGTAAAATCTCTAATAACCTCCATTAGGAACATGAAAGGAGAAATCACAACTGATGCTACAGAGATACAAGATATCATCTATGAATTCTACAAAAATCTTTATGCACACAAACTGGAGAATGCGGAGGAAATGGACAAATTTTTAGAAACACATAGTCTTCCCAGGCTCAACCAGGAAGAAATAGAGTATCTGAACAGACCAATATCAAGAACTGAAATCGAAACAGCAATAAAAAACCTTCCCAAAAAAGAAAAGCCCTGGTCCAGATGGGTTCACACCTGAATTTTACCATACATACAAAGAAGAACTGGTGCCCATCCTACATAAACTATTCTCCAATATTGAGAAGGATGGAATTCTCCCCAACACGTTCTACCAAGCCAATATAACATTGATACCAAAACCAGGAAAGGACGCAACAAAAATAGAGAACTACAGACCAATTTCTCTCATGAATATAGATGCAAAAATTTTCAATAAAATACTAGCAAATCGAATCCAAGTACTTATCAAAAAAATAATCCACCACGACCAAGTGGGCTTCATCCCCGAGATGCAGGGGTGGTTCAACATACGTAAATCTATAAATGTAATTCACCACATAAATAGAAGCAAAAACAAAAACCATATGATACTCTCATTAGATGCAGAAAAAGCATTTGACAAAATTCAACACTCTTTTATGATAAAAATGCTTAACAAAATAGGCGTAGATGGAACCTACCTAAAAATGATACGAGCCATATATGACAAACCCACAGACAACATCATTCTGAATGGGGAAAAATTGAAAGCACTCCCACTTAGAACTGGAACCAGACAGGGCTGCCCAATGTCCCCATTACTTTTCAACATAGTATTGGAAGTCCTTGCGAGAGCTATCAGGCAAGAGAGCAAAATCAAGGGAGTCCAAATAGGGAAGGAAGAGATCAAACTCTCACTTTTTGCTGATGATATGATGTTATATCTGGAAAACCCCCAGGATTCAACCATGAGACTCCTGGAATTGATTAACGAATATAGCAAAGTCTCAGGCTACAAAATTAATATACACAAATCAGAGGCATTTATATATGCCAATAACAGTCAATCGGAAAACCAAATTAAAGACTCAATACCCTTCAAAATAGCAACAAAGAAAATAAAATATCTAGGTATATACCTAACTAAAGAGGTAAAGGACCTCTATAAGGAAAACTATGAAACACTGAGAAAAGAAATAGCAGAACTTGCAAATAGATGGAAAAATATACCATGCTCGTGGATCAGAAGAATCAACATTGTTCAAATGTCTATACTACCCAAAGTGATCTACAGATTCAATGCAATCCCTATTAAATTACCAACATCATTCTTTACAGACGTAGAGAAAATAATTATACACTTTGTATGGAATCAGAGAAGACCCCATATAGCAAAAGCAATTTTAAGCAACAAAAACAAAATGGGAGGTATTAATTTGCCAGACCTCAAACTATACTACAAGGCCATGGTTCTTAAAACAGCCTGGTACTGGCACAAGTACAGGGACACAGACCAGTGGAACACAACAGAAAATCCAAATATAGAACCATCCTCATATAGTCACTTAATTTTTGACAAAGCAGGAAAGAATATACTCTGGGGACAAGAATCCCTATTCAATAAATGGTGCTGGGAGAATTGGTTAGCCACTTGTAGAAGACTGAAACAGGACCCACAGCTTTCACCTCTCACAAAAATCAAATCATGGTGGATAACAGACTTAAACCTTAGGTGTGATACAATCAGAATTCTAGAAGAAAATGTAGGAAAGACTCTTACAGACATTGGCCTAGGCAAAGAATTTATGAAGAAGACCCCCAAGGCAATCACAGCAGCAACAAAAATAAATGAATGGGACCTGATTAAATTAAAAAGCTTCTGCACAGCCAAAGAAACAGTCACGAGAATAAACAGACCACCTACAGAATGGGAAAAAATTTTCACATACTACACATCAGATAAAGGACTGATAACAAGAATCTATTTAAAACTCAGGAAAATCAGCAAGAAGAAATCAAACAACCCTATCAAAAAGTGGGCAAATGACATGAATAGAAACTTCTCAAAAGAAGATATAAGAATGGCTAACAAAGATATGAAAAAATGCTCAACATCCCTAATCATCAGAGAAATGCAAATCAAAACCACAATGAGATATCACTTAACCCCAGTGAGAATGGCCTTTATCAAAAAAACCCAAAACAACACATGTTGGCGTGGATGTGGAAAGACAGGAACACTCATACACTGCTGGTGGGACTGCAAACTAGTGCAACCCCTGTGGAAAGCATTATGGAGGTGTCTTAAACAGATTCAAGTAGACCTGCCATTTGATCCAGCAATCCCATTATTGGGCATATACCCAAAGGAAAAAAGGTCATTCTGTAACAAAGACACATGTACCCGAATGTTTATAGCAGCACAATTCACAATAGCAAAGATGTGGAAACAACCCAAATGCCCATCAATACATGATTGGATTAGTAAGCTGTGGTATATGTATACCATGGAATATTACTCAGCTATAAGAAATAATGAAGATACGACATCTCTATGGTTCTCCTGGAGAGAGTTGGAACCCATTCTATTAAGTGAAGTATCCCAAGAATGGAAAAACAAGCATCACATGTACTCACCAGAAAATTGGTTTCCCTGATCATCACCTAAATACACATCTGGGAACGACACCGATCGGATATCAGACTGAGGTGGGGTGGGGGAGGGGATGGGTGTATGACTACACAATGAGTGTATTGTGCACCGTTTGGGGAATGGTAACGCTTGAAGGTGCTGACTCGGGAAGGGGGGGTGGGGAAGGGAGGGATATATACCTACATGATGGGTGCAACGTGCACTATCTCGGGAACAGACACGCCTGGAGCTCTGACTTGGGGGTAAAGGCGGTACATGGGCAATGTATGTAACCTGCAATTCTGTATCCCCCATAACAATAAGATGAAATAAAAAAAAACAAAAAAGAATTCATTAGTGTTATTTGTTCAATAGTCAAAATTATTGAAAATATTTTAATTTTACCCATTTATCTTGATTAAATATATCATGGGAACTCTTTAAAAACAGCCTGAATATATATATATATATATATGTGTGTGTGTGTGTGTGCGTGTGTGTGTAAAACACCAACACACCCACAATTACACCTGTATAGAGTGCACATTATCTATATTCCTATTGTATCTGGGACTTCTGCTTTAGAAAGCATTTTTCAAAATTTCCAAGCACCATTTATTGAATAGGGATTCTTTTCCCCAGTGTATATATTGTTGTCTGCTCTGACAAAGATCAATTTACTGTATGTGGATTGTTTTATGTCTGGATTTTCTGTTCTCCTCCATTGGTCTATGTCTCTCTTTTTGTGCCAATACCATGCTATTTTGGTTACTATAGCCTTGTAGTATAGTTTGACATCTGGTAATGTGATGCCTCCTGATTTGTGCCTTTTGCTTATGGCTTTGATTATTCAGGCTCTTTTCTTATTCCACACAAAGCATAGAATTACTTTTTCTAGATCTGTGAAATATGACATTGGTATTTTGGTGGGGATTGCATTGAATCTGTAAATCACTTTGGGTAGTATAGACATTTTAACACTATTGATTCTACCAATCAATGACCATGACATGTTTTTTCACTTGTTTGTAAATTGGAAACCACATGCAGAAGAATAAAACAGGATCCATGTCTCTCACCACTCACAAAATTAATTTAAGATGGATAAAGGACTTCGACGTCAGGCATGAAACCATAAGAATTCTAGAAAAACATGTTGGAAAAACTCTTCTAGGTATCAGCCTAGGCAAAGATTTTATGAAGACCTCAATGTCAATCACAGCAATAACCAAAATAAATGAATTGGGACTTGATTAAATTAAAAGGCTTCTGCACAGCCAAGAAAATAATTAACAGAGCAAATACACAAACTACAGAATGTGAGAAAATATTCACAAACTATCCAATCAATAAAGGACTAATAACAAGAATCTAGAAAGAACTCAAACAAATAAGCAAGAAACAATCAAACAGCCCCATTAAAAAGTGGGCAAAAGATATGAACAGAAGATATTCAAAAAAAGATAGACCCGATGGCCAAAAAAACATGAAAAAATGCTCAATGTCACTAATCATTAGGGAAATGCAAATCAAAGCCACAGTGAGATATCAGCTTGCTCTAGTCAGAATTTCTTTTGTTAAAAAGTCCAATAGCAACAAATGCTGGAATAGATTCAGAGAGAACGGAAATACACTATAAGTGGAACTGCAAATAAGTACAACCTCTATGGAAAAGAGTATGGAGATTCCTCAAAGAACTTAAAGTATAACTACCATTTGATCTAGGAATCCCACTACTGGGTATTTGCCTAAAGCAATAGAAGCCATTTTATCAAGAAAACACCTGCACTGAAGTGCTTTTTGCAGCACAATTAACAATTGAAAAGATTTGGAATCAACCCAAGTGCTCATCAATTCATGAGTGGATTAACAAAATGTGTTATATGTATACCATGGACTACTACTCAGCCATGAAGAAGGATCACTTACTGTTTTTTGCAACAATTTTCTGGAAATGGAGATCCTTATACTTAATGAAGTATCTAAAGAATGGAAAAACAAACACGACATTTAAACATGCACTTGCTATTGAGTTGGAACTACCCGATGAGCACACCACACGTGCTCAAACATGTACTCGCTATTGAGTTGGAACTAACTGATGAGCACACCACACATGTGCATTGAGGGAAGTAGTAAATCTCAATGAAAATCACATGGGGGGAAGGGGAGAAGGAGATTGGCAAGATCCTACCTAAGTGGTATAATGTACACTATCGGGATGATGGCCACACTTGTACACCTGACTCTAACATTACAAATGTGATCAGTGTAACCAAAAACATTTGTATCCCCATAATACTTTGAAAGAAAAAAATTTATGACACACCAAAAAAAAAAAAAAACATTTTTAACACTATGCATTCCTTCATTTAGTTTTAACATTCAGAATAAAATGTGAATATAAAAATAAGTCACAGGTGTTTGTACAATGAACTGAAGTAAATTTTATGCTAATGAGGAAAGAATTGCTAAAAAAGTTTTGGGAAAAAAATAATATTCCAATGAGTTGATCTCATAGAAAATCACTGTGACACTTTCTCTCCTTTATCCTTCTTCCACATTTAAATACCCTTGGAATTGCATGGGGCCTTCCCTAATAATGTGGGGTAATCTATCATAAGTCAGCAGCTTACTACCTTGGTGCCATCTGTACCTTAATTCCCCTTTATCAAATTATATAATATATTTTCAGGGTCTGCATATTAGGATGTAGACATCTTCATACCAACTGTATATCCCCAAAATGATCCTGGTTCTTTCTGAATTTAGATTCTATGCCAGTGACCTCTTATATAAACTCTATCTATTTCAGAAGGAAATTAATAAAATCCTGCTCTCTGTTCAAGAGGATAAATAATACATTTATTGACTTTATGACATCCATGATGCTGCATCACAATGCTCGTGTGATGATTCTTTTCTTGAAATTTCACTGAATAAAGGATGCCCTCCCAAGCCTGTAAAAATACATAGTTGTGGCCAGGTGTGGTAGCTCACAACTGTCATTCTAGCATTCTGGGAGGCCAAGGCAAGAGGATTGCTTGAGCTCAGAAGTTCAAGACCAGACTGAACAAGAGGAAGACCCCATCTATAGTAAAAATAGAGGAATTATCTGGGCATTGTGGCATGCACCTACAGTCTCAGCTACTTGGGAGGCTGAGGCAGAGGATTGCTTGAGTCCAGGAGTTTGAGTTTCCAGTGAGCTATGATGACAACACTGCACTCTACCTGGGATGACAGAGCAAGACACTGTCCAAAAAAAGAATACATAATTTAGAAACAGTAGGAAAATTCCCCTAATGTCTTAATAAAGAGATCTTTGTATCAGAATATTTTGTAAAATTTTACTGAATGATTTAGAAATTATGTTTTCATGTTATTTGCTTTTGATGTCAAATCAGTTCAATACTGGGCTCAGAAAAATTCAGCTGTATGAGGCTAAAAAAAGAAAATCTCCTACACTCACCCTATTCCTCTTCTTAGATGGGAGATGTTTTAATTGTTTTCTATGTCACTTAAAACTACACTGTCCCATTAGTATAAATATGTAAGGCAATGTGGATAATGTGACAGTTGGTGTTCTTGGCTCATACTCGGAACATTGGCTGGCTGAGGTAGAACACTGCTCTAAAACCACCTGATATGTATGAGTTATAAAGAATAAATTGCATAGTTAATTATTTTTTTTTACTTTTTCTCAAAATGCTTAATCTAGTAAAGACACATATTGATCTCAACTGCCAGCACCAAGCTACTCATAGTTCCCATCAGCACACATCTGTACACTTCACTCAGGTGGAATCTGTTGCCATGTTTCCCTCAGGAGAAGCACTAGGAGAATGTTGACTTAAAGGCTCAATGGTCTCCACATTTTAATTTTTATGATCCAGTAGAAGTTAAACAATGTTTGGGCATAAACACTAATATATGTGGAATCATTTAATAACTCTATATCTGAATGATTATTCTTCTACGTATATTATAGGCCATAGACCAAAAAGCTAATAAAAAATATTAGAAAAAAATAACACAAATAAGAATTTTAGTATTTTATTCTCTGACCCTAGAGGGTATCCAGCTCACTGCCTCTACTTCATAGCCCCATTCTGTAATTGACTACCACATACTAAAAAAGAGTGTATCTGCTGAATCATCAGTGTGGCCTCCTTCTTCAGTGAGACTCTGGAGGGCATTGGTGCTGAGCCTGGACTGAGAGAACTATGATTCCCATGAATTAGGGTTAACAGGAAATATACATGATAGGCAATTAAATAGGAATTTTAGATAAATAATTAAATATACATATATAACAGGTATTGTATAGTAATATTGCATGAAAATATACAAGTACAGTTTTACTAAAAAGTTATTTGTTTTCTTTCTAAATTTTAAACTTAACTGTGTCCTATATTTTTATTTGGTAAATCTGGAGACCTCAAAATAAAATAAGTCATAAGATCTGAAAACATACAGCAAACCTGGAAGAAGCAGAATAGAAAAAAAAACATAGAAGTCATATAGGTTAGTCTGAGTGTAAAGGATAATTGGGTCTTATCTGATACCCAAAATTAATAAATTTGAATGCACCTCAGCCCATGCTATAAGATGTGATGACTCATTGTCCTTGGGCTAAGGGTAATGCCCTTGAGCACTCTTAGAAATACATAATGCAGATCAAGTTTATATTCATTATTTTCACTTTCTTCTTAGGCTATAGCCATTAATATAACAGCTTTTTGAGTTCTTTTAGTGAATTATCCTAAGAATGGTCATGGACACCTGACAAAGTCACATTGGAAGTGGAATTTGCTAGAATGACTCTGACTTACTAAAATATGGCAAATGCATTGTGTTGGAAAATAAAGAATTCAGGGCGGGGGTTCATAAACCTTTGATGTCTAAATAACTACCATGTAACACATGAGGTGAGACAGCAGATATGCTGTGATCAGTTATTAGAAGTGAAGGTTACCAATGGAATTTGGGAATGACAGACCCAACTTCTAAAGAGTTGGCTCAATGGCTACATAGTGGCATGCCAAATAAAAAGAAATAGGTGTTTTAAAAAAAATCCTAATGGGGGCTGGTAGACTGAGATGGCCCCAGTGCTTTAGGTTCCTATGTAAGCAAATGAGATTCCAATGTTTCACAGAATGAAACTAAAGACTTTACTAATTAGAAACCACCAGCAAACTTCTTATTACGGTCTTTCTGCTCTAAGCCAATCAAGTACATTGTCTTTCCTCCACATAGAAGATCACTTCCCATGCTGCCGCAGTGGAACATTCTAAATCTCTTAATTCAGAGCACTGCCTGACTCGTGAATCATTCTTTGCTCAAATAAACTCTATTAAATATATTTTGTCTAATTCCTTTTTTTAAACATATTTGGTTTAAAAAATCCTTGATCCTCGAAGTGATCAAGGATCTACAAACAACTTGAGAACAATTAACAAAAAAGCAGTCACTTTACCAAAAATCACAGTGAATGTAAATGGATTAAATTCACCAAATGAAAGGCAGAATACTTGAATAAATAAAGAATAAAACAATACTTAATGATATTCTTTTTACAAGAGACTCACTGCACCTGCAAGAACTCTCAGACTAAAGGTAATGGGATGGATGGGGATATTCCACTTTTTTTTTTTTCTTTTGTAGCCTGTGCTTTTGGGAATCACATAAAAAAAGAAAATGTTGTACAGACCAATATCAACAAGCTTTTCTCTATGTTTTCTTCTAGCTTCAGATATTACATTGAAGTCTTCAATCCATTTTAATTGAGGTTTGCATATATTGTGAGATAAGACCACCATTTCATTCTCTGCTTGTGCACGTCCAGTTTTCCCAGTACTCTTTATTGGAGAGATGGTCAAGTCCTTATTGTATGTTGTTAGAATTATGGTTAATAATCAATTGATAGTAAATGCATGATTTTGCTCCTGGGTTGATCAATATGTCTTTTTAAGACAAGACCATGCTGTTTTGATTACTATAGGTTTGAAGTATATTTTGAAATAAGATAATGTGATGCCTCTATCTTTGTTCTTCTTTGTCAAAATTTCTGGCTACTCAGGGTATTTTGTGGTTCCAAATGAATTTTAAAATTGTTTTTACTCTTTCTATAAAAATTCTATTGAACCTGATAAAAATTGTGTTAAAGCTGTATATCAAGGCTGGGCGCGGTGGCTCATGCCTGTAATCCTAGCACTCTGGGAGGCCAAGGCGGGTGGATCATTTGAGGTCAGGAGTTCAAGACCAGCCTGAGCAAGAGTGAGACCCCCCTCTCTACTAAAAATAGAAAGAAATTATATGGACAGCTAAAAATATATATAGAAAAAATTAGCCAGGCATGGTGTCACATGCCTATAGTCCCAGCTACTCAGGAGGTTGAGGCAGGAGGATTGCTTCAGTCCAGGACTTTGAGGTTACTGTGAGCTGGGCTGATGCCACAGCACTCTTGCCTGGGCAACACAGTGAGACTCTGTCAAAAAAAAAAAGAAAGAAAGAAAGAGAGAGAAAGAAAAGAAAAGAAGCAAGATGGTATAATATAATAGACCTGTCACCCAGCCTCAACAACTACTAATTATGTGCCATTTTTGTTTCATCTACACTTTAACCCATTTCCCAACTCCCACTTGATTATTTTTTAGTTGTGTTTTCTTTCATGAGGTCATATCTACATACATTGAAAGGCACAAATCTTAACTGTATAGTTTTGACAAATAAATACACAGATAACAGCTTCACCTCAAAGAATAGAGTATTTCCACCATTTCCAGAAAATCCCTTTGTGTTCCTTAGCAGGCAGTTGTTTCTTCCCCCAGAGGCAACTTGCTGCTATGTTTTTTTCACTATAGATTAATTTTGCCTGAAATTATACAATATGTATTGTTTTATGTCCAGCTGTTTCACTAAGTACAATGTTTATGAAATTCCTCCAGGGTGTGTGCTTCTGTAGTTTGTTCCTTTGTATTGCTGCATAGCATTCTGTAATATGAATGCTCTACAATTTGTTTATCCATTTTTCTATTGATGGACATTTGGGTTATTTCTTATTTGGGGCTATTATAACTAAAGGCTCGTGAACATTTTAAAAGAAATACATTATACATTTAATTAATTTTATTTATTAAAATTCATCTCTTTGCATTTTTTAGTGGTGGCTCCAGAGATTACAATATGCATCTTTAACATATCACAATCTACTTAGAGTTAATACTGTACAACTTTAATAAATGTAAAATATAAAATCTTTGCTAAAAAATTTTTCCAGTTATCGCCTTCTATCCTTTGTGCTATTGTTATAAATTTTACATCTACACAAGATAAATCCCACAATACAATGTTATAAATTTTTCTTTAAATAATTATAGTTTTTTAAAGAAATTAAAATGAAAGATGTTATGCATATTTGGAGAGAGAGATGTTGAAGCTATGCAAATATAACATTTCTCCTTTAAGTTGCACCCAGATTTTTTCATTCATCAGTGGATCTTGTCTTCAGTAATTATTACTGTTATATGCTAGAAGTAATTGCTTACTCCACATTATCCATTTACATTTATCATTTAAAATTCTTTTGTCAGAAAGATTTGTCCCTCCATCCCTTCCTCTCCTCCTTCCTTCCTCAATTCCTCCCTCCCTTCCTTTCTTCCTTCCTTCCTTCTTTCCTCCCTCTCTTCTTTATCCAGCTTCCTGACCAGTGAATTTAGGGCTATGATTATAGGAATGGCTGAGTGGAAGCCATAAGATCTGCCCGCACATAGAACACAGTAAAACAAAAGAAATACCACATCTTCGGAGGGATTTCAAAAATTAGTGCCACTATCAAATGACTTGAAGGACACAGGGGTTGGGATTCCATCACATCTATATTCAACTTACCTATTTGGACTATGCAGTTGACTGACAGATCTGGGAAAAGGCAGTGGATTACAATAAGCTTAACCAGGTGAGTGCAATTGCAGCTGCTTTGCCAGATGTGGTTTCCTTGCTTGAGTAAATTAACACATCCCCTGGTACCTGGCATTCAGCTATTGATTGGTAATTATTTTTTCTTCATATGTGTCCATAAGTCCAACCCATGGAACAGCAGGAAAAAGAAAAACAAATGCCCTTAAGACCCACCAGAGGCAGCTTGCTTCCAGCTGGCAAGGACAGCCATAAACCCTCACTGTTTTACCTTATGAATGCATCAGCTCTAGGCTTATGCCATGATGTAGTTTGTGGGGCTCTTGATAGCCTTCTCTTCCACAAGATATCCCAGTGGTCCATTACATCGATGGCATTATGCTGATTGGATCTAGTGAGCAAAATTTACCAACTACTCTAGACTTTTTAGTAAGACATTCCCATGTCAGAGAGAGTAAAATAATTCCCAGCAAGAATTCGTGACTTCTACCTCAATGCTGTTGAGGGATCCAGGCATGTGAAGTGTGTCAAGATAGCCCTTCTAAGGTGAATAATGAGTTGTTGCATCTGTCTTCTGCAAGTATCAAAGAAGCACAATGCCTAATGAAGATCTTTAAATTTGGAATCAACATATTTTTCATTTGAATGTGTTACTCTGACCCATTTACCAAGTGACCCAAAAAGCTACTCATTTCGAGTGGGCCCAAGAACAAGAGAAGGCTCTGTAATAACTCCACATTGCCATGCAAGCAGCTTTGCCAATTGGGGCATATGATCTAGTAGATCCAATGGTGATTTAAATACCAATGTCAAATAGGGATGGATGCTATTAGGGGGATTTGGAAGGCCCCCGTAGATGAATCACAGTGCAGGACCATAGGATTTGAAGCAGAGCCCTACCGCCTTCTGTGAATAATGGTTTCCATTTTGAGAAACAAATATTGGCCTACTACTGGACCTTAGTAGAGCCTGAATACTTAAATATGTGCCATCAAGTTACTATGTGACTTGAGCTATCCATTGTGAACTAGGTGCTATCTAACACACAAAGCCATAAAGTTACATGTGCACAATAGCACTTCATCCTTACAGTGAAGTGATGCATACTTGATTGGGCCCAAGGACTCCCTAAAGGCATAAGTAAGTTGCATAAATAAGTGGCACAAATGCCCATGGTCCCCACTCCTGCTACACTGTCTTCTCTCTCCCAGCCTGCACCTATGGCCTCATGGGGAGCTCCCTATGATTTGTTGCCAAAGGAAGAGAAGACTCAGCCATTTCTTAGATACAGTTTTCCATGCTATGTAGACACAACCCAAAAGTGAACAGCTCAGAACTACAACCTGGGTAACCTTGAAGGACAGTGGTGAAGTCCAATCTTCCTGATGGGAAGAGCTTCCAAAAGTCCATCTGGTTGTTCACTTTGCATGGAGGAACAAATGGCCAAATGTGTAATTATATACCAATTCATTGGGTCCAAGTTTAAAAGTTGGTTTTAAATTTTCTCTTCCATAGTATTCATCTTATTTGCTATCCATATTCTGAATTCCATTTCTGACATTTCAAGACTTTCTTTTTGGTTGGGTCCACTGTTGTAGATTCATTGTGATCCCTTGGGGGTGTCAAACTAGCTTGTTGTTGTTGTTTCATTTTTCCAGAATTCTTTCATTGTTTTTTTCTCATGTGAAACCTCTTGTCTCAGCTCAAGGCAGATAGTTTTGCAGCAAACCTGTTCTCCTTTGTTGGGATCTCTCCTACTAAGTGAGAAGAAGGAAAGGTCCCTGGTTGGTGTTTTTGTGACCTACTGTGGAAGACTGATCTTGCAGGGTAGAGCTGGATTCATTCAGAGCCTGTAATGCAGCTGTTCTGTGTTGTCCTCTTACCCTGTGATTGTAAAAGTCGAAGGTGGTACTGGAAAATCTTCATGTGGAGTGGTGGGTTGTTCCCCGGGCCACTGTTGGAAGCTCAGGTTGGGTGCCAGAAAAACGCTTCTCTATGGAGGCTCGTGTTGTAGGAAATTGCTCTGCCTGGGTTTCCCTCCAGTGGTAATAGTGAAGGCGGAGGCTATCTAAGCACTTGTCATAGGTGCCAGATCTGTGGGCATTCCTTCCAACTGGGTCCAGGCAAAATGGCAGCTTGAGTCTAGTGGGTCACTGGAAGAATGCTGGACCACAGGGCTGGTTCCTGCTAGGTGGCCTGTGGAAGCCTCAGGGACAAAGCCCTGGAAACAGAAGGGAAGCCTCAGAGCCTGGTTCCTTGGTCCTAGCAGAAGTGCCAGAGTCTGAGGGGTGGAGCCATAGGATCAGACAGAAACATGGGAACCATGGGGGCAGAGCCTTGGAGCTGGATGGCAGTGTGGGGTTCACGGGAGTGGGACCATGGGACTGGGCCACTGGGCAGCTGGGGCTCACTCCTTGCCTGGGTCCCATGGATGCAATAGCTGCAGGCCTCCCCAGGTGGCATCTGTTCTTCCTACTCCCTGCCCAGCCCAGCCAGGCAATCCAGAGGCAGCTACAGCAAAGCTGAGCTCTGTGCAGACCTGGTGATTTGAACCTGAGAGCTCAGGATGACATCAGTTGTAGCAACCTGAGAATAGAAGCCACAGTTTCCTGCTGTGCCCATTCTCTGCTCTCTGGTGCAGTGTCACTGCACAGAACTCCAAGAAGCTCCCTGATCAGTCCAGAGGTCTGTAGTGTTGGTGAGGGCCCCCTCACACTTTGGGCTGCAGTGTCTGTCAAGGGAGCATGGAGTCCCAGTGTTCTCTCCTCCTGTTCTTCCCCACATGTGGATGCCTCCCCAATGTACCTTCCCATCTTGCTGAGTAGATCACCCCATCACCTTCTCCTTCACTCTGAATCCCCCTGTTGCTTCTCCAGTGATTCACAATGCTCTTTCCAAGAAGGCCCATCCATAGGTGGGCATCCACCTGCAACTTCTGTGGCTTACCTTGAGAGCAATGTGCATGCGCTGCTTCTAGTCTGCCATCTTGCCACCTCACCCACTGGTCCCATGTGAATGCTCACAAAGTGGTAGTCTCAGCAGAGGAGGAGTTTAACAATCAAATGGATATGATGACCTTTTCTGTGGATAGCAGTCAGCCTGTTTCCCCAGCCACCTCTGTCACTGCTTAGTGTGCTCATGAACAAAGTGACCACGGTAACAGGGATGCAGCTCAGCAATATAGACTTCTATTCACCAAAGCTTACGTGGCCATGCCATGGCTTAGTGCCCAATCTCACAGCAGCAGAAATAAACACTGAGTATCCAATGGCACTATTCCCCGGGGCGATCAGCCAGCTACCTGATGGCAGATTGATTCCATTGGCGCTTTCCATTATGGAAGGGCAGTGTATTGTTTCTACGGAAATAAACACTAAATATGGACATGGATTGCCCTTCCCTGCATGCAATGTTTCTGCCATAACTGCTATCTGTGGGCCAATGGAATGCCTTATTTACAACTGTTGTTCCTAATAGTATTGCTTCTGGTCAAGGAACTCACTTCAGAGCCAAAGAAGTGTGACAGTGGGCCTACACTCATGGAATTTATGATCTTATCATGTTTCTCACTATCATGAAGAAGCTGGCTGGATAGATACAAAGGTGGAGTAATCTTTTGAAGACTCAGTTACACACTATGTTTGTAGCAGTACCTGCAAGGCTGGGATAAGGTTCTCCACAAGGTTGTCTGTGCTCTGAATCAATATCCAATATATGACACTGTCTTTTTTATAGCCAGGATTCACAAGTCCAGGGATCAGGGAGAGAGAAATGGGAGTGGCACCACCCACTGTTACCCCTAGTGAACCACTAGGAAAACTTTTGCTTCCTGTTCTCACAACATTCTGGCCTGCTGGCCTAGAGGTCTTGGTTACAGAGAGGAATGATTCTACCAGGAGACACAACAATGATTCCATTACGCTGGAACCTCAGACTGCCACTGGCTACTTTGAGCTTCTCATGACTCTGAGTCCGTAAGCCAGGAGAGGAATTATGGTGTTGGCTGAGGGGCTTAATCCAAACAATCAAGGAGAAATTGGACTAATTCTCCACAATGTGGATAAGGAAGAGTATGCCTGGAATACTGGAGATCTCTTATGGAATCTCTTAGTATTACCATGCCCTGAGATTAAGGTCAATGGAAACTAAGAGTACCTGATCTTAAGGTAGAACAGAAACTGGCCCAGTCTTTTCAAGAATAAGGGCTGTCCCATCATTCTAGTTAAAGATTCAAGGACAGCTGAGTTTCTTTCTGAAGGCAAGGAAAACAGGATGGGTAGCAGTACACAGTTACGAACACCAGCTTCAACCATGTGAACAGTTACAAAAAGAAGAACTGCAATCGTCAGGAGTATTTTATCCTTATTTTGTTGTGTGTGTGTGTGTTTACATGTGTGTGTATAAAATCTTCATTTTCTTTAGTCTCTTATTCCCTTATCATATAACATATATTAATTTTATGTTAGTATCATTAATTTTAATAGTATTTAAGTTATGATACCAGGAGAAAAGTAAACATTACTCAAGGACTTTACCTCCCCTTCTGGGGAAGAAATCAGTGAATTTTAAATATAGGAAATAGAGTTCTATCATGTTAAGCATAATTATGACCTTGTTATTATATTTATTTGGAGATTAAGTCTGGCTTAAGGAGCTACATATTTGTGCTAATAGACAAGCATGATCGCCACTGTGAATGTTGGGAAGCTGGGGAGACACTGAAACACACAACGACATGTCTAGGGTCACAGAAATGGTAAGAAAAAGAAGGTTCTGACCCAGTTCTGTCTCCATAAATCTAGGTCCCTGGCTGCATTCAGGTGTTCCCAGGGAGCTGAGGTGGGGTATGTTTGCATAATTGTGTACAAGTGAGGAGGCAACATGGGGGAGGAGCATGAGCAGTTAGCAGCCCAGCAGGGCCTTTGTATAGGTTGTATTGAAAGAAGGGGCCCAGGAGATGGAATCTTGAAGAACTGACCTCACTTCCTCGGTGACAGACTCCAACAAAACTTAGAACTCTGGCAACCAGGCACCCACATTCTAGAGACAGCCCCCACATCCAGCTCACTCGACGAAGTATGCTCAAGAGAGCAAGATGTTCACCTACTGTGTTCTGACATTCTGAGGCTTTCAATTCAGGAAAGTCCCAAATGAATCTTTTTTGATGATGCAGGTGTTTGCTCATCCCTCACCTCTAACACTTTTGGCAATTTAGCAGGGGTCACCCACAGATAACACAGGCAAGCCCATGGAAGACCTATCCAGGACGATCTTCACTTGTGATCCCATATGAACAATTCCACATCCTTCCTATCATCATGTGTCATGGGGTGGAAGGAAATGAGAGGGCCTTTCCTGGACAGGAGCAGGTTGTCAGGTGTTGGAAGCCTGGCATGTCTGTGAGATTCATATCCAGGTCATGGCAGGCAGGATGGAAAGGTGTGAGTTGGGGACCAAGTTTGTCTACACAGATGTTAACCCCAAGACTTCAATCTGTGCCAACTGGTTTCCTTCTTGACTGGAGGTCTAAGCAGATGCTCCCTTGTGCCTGTTATAAGGAGAAGTTTTAATAGGAGTGTCCCTCTTTGTGGATATCCAGGCAGGCCATTGACACTTCTTGGCCCAGCTGGTGAGCACTCTCCTTGCAGAGCTCCACACATATCAATGACAAGCTAGGTCCAACTACTTTATCTCCTTGAACAAAGGTCCTGTGCACCATGCCACCAACCATGGCCAGTGCTGGGCTGTGGAGAGATGGCAGAGTGGCCTCCACAGACAGTGACCCAAGAAGACCAGGGCAGGCCCAGGAACCAGAGCCAAATACGGGGCTCCCCGGGATCATTCCTAAGGCTTTCCCACCTGAGTGACCCACAGTCCTATCCCAAAGGAATCTGGCCTCCATTAGTCCCCAGTGGCTACTTGTTTACATTCAAAGTCCCTATCCACATACTTACAGGAATATCAGAGAAAATGCCTTTATGTTGTTTTCACTTGACACTAGGTCATGATGATTTTTACACGTTGTGTTGCCTTAACTACCTGCCCCAGGGATCCCCTGCAGCAGGCAGTTCCACTACCCTGCCACATCTTCTTCAAGGTGTAAAAGCCAACACTCTCCCTAGGGAGGATGTTACACAAAAGGGAATTACACAGAAAAGTGGATTGAGTTGCTCCATGCACTTGTCTGCAATGTGTCATCTCACAGAACTCATCCCTGTAGCCACACCAGGGCAGGAGCTGTGCCCCCCATGTCATCACATTCTATAATATAGGCTGTTTGCTGCTGCAGTTCAACTTTCTAATGCTGGTGGAGCCTGACATGATAAAATTTTATTTCCATGGCAGCTGTGCTTCATGGAACACCCCGTGTGTCATCAAGCTGTTGACTAGGGTGATTTCCCTGAGGCCTCTCTCTTTGGCTTATAGATGGCCATCTTCTATTTCTCTGTTTGCAGGGTCTTGTCTTTTGCTTGTCTGCGTCCTTACCACCTCTTCTTATAAGGACCGTATTCATATTGGATTGGGGCCCATACAAATTATTAATAACTCACTTAACCTTAATTGCTTCTTTAAGGGCCATATGTCCAAACGCAGTCACATTCTGAGGCACTGAGGAATGGATTGTGAACATATAAATTTTGAGGAGAGGACAGAATTCAGCACAACAAATACTAATATTCTACAGAAGGCAGATTCCCACGAAAAAAGATTACTGGGTGAAAGAATACACCTGTGTAAAATTTTAATAGCTCAGCAGGTCACTTTTCAAAAGTGCTGTGGCAAATACGTCACCAGGAGTCTCTGAATGTAGCTGCTTCTCTGCATCCAGCCTCTTCTGGGTGTTGATATTTTTTTGTTTGTTTGTGTCAATCTAGAGTCTGTGTGACAAATAAAATCACAGTGCTCATTTCGTTTTTGGTTTCCCAAATGAGACTTGTGAGCCACCCCTTGGTTGTTTAGTAGCTATTTGGGTTTTCTCTTCCCAGTCATCTGTTCAGATCCCTGGCCCCATGATTGGTCTTTCTCCCACCCTCGAGTCTCCCACCATTTTCCCCGTGGCCAGGTCTGGGATTGCTGTAGCTGTTTCTCAATACACCCATTAATGTAAAGGAAAGGAAAACAATTATGTTGCTTTAAGTAAAACAGGTTCTTTTAGAATGTTTGGCCTTTTATATTGTACCTAAAATGTGAAGAAAATGAGTCTCCCCCAGGCCCTTTGCCTCCATGTCAAGAGCAAATAGAGCCTTAGGTAGCCTAGAAAAAAAAATTCTTGCAGTCCTCACTGTGTAAGTTTCTCTATTCTGATCAGTGTGCTGGTGAGCGGCCATTTTATTGACTACTGATGGAAGTCTGACACAGTAGACGCCTTAAGGAGGTCACTACAAAGAATTTGAGATGTGGTACCCTCACAAAGCCTCTGCTTTCTCATCTCCACAGTGTTTTTTCTTTTGAGGACTCAGTGGGGTAATTCCCTTCATATAGGCTATTAATACAGGTGGCTGCTGTTGCTTCACAGCTGACAAAATATAAAAATGCCTTAAAAATATTAATAATCATTTTTCACCCTCACATGAAAGTTTACTTTTAAAGCCTAGAACATTTTCCACCATGGACACCCACATCCTCCACATGCACAAGGCCCTAAATGGTTGTTCCTGATCTTACCTCCAGACCCCAATCATCCACTTGTGGTGCTCTCACTCACTGTATGACCTAGCTTAACCCCCTAGGATGAAAATGAAAGTCTTCCCTGAACCTAGAAGAGACTTCAGGTCCCCCAGCCAGGCGCAAGGGAGAAGCCTGTGGACTCCCTAGCTTAGGCCTTCCACAACCAAACAATCTCCTCTTTCATCGTGATCCTGGATTCCTAACGAGTGAGCGTTCACCAGCATCCCACCGTTCCTGAAGCAGCTGTTGAGCAGATGAGCATCTGTCCCCTCCAAGGTATACTTGTGACTCTGCCACTTACTATCTACATCTTCAGGATCTCACTGCATCTCTCTGAGCCTTAGTTTGCTCCTCTGTAAAGTTAGGTGGTCACAAGATGAACCTCATAGAGTTCTTGTAAGGAATAAATGGCCTAACACGTGCACAAAAAGGTCCCTAGTGCCTAGCAATGTCGAAAGGCTCTGGGCATGCTGTGGTTGTTGAGTTTCATGATTTTTCTCTCCCCACCTACTGAAAAAGTTCTCTGCCTCATGTCTCAATGGCCTGCATCCCTGTATGTGTGGAAAAGCACAGAGAGCAAGCCTATTTTTGCATTTTGTAAAGGAGGCTTGAGATTCCTTCTGGCTGGTCTTTGTACCCAACCTAGAGGTCCCTGGGCACTGTATAAAGGTACCCAGGCCCATGCACATATCTGGGAAGGCTCTGGTTGGGATTCTGTCACTTAACACATATATATTAAGCACTTAATTTGCACACTTTTCTACATTCTTGGAATAATTCAATAAGCAAAGATGAAAATCCCTGGGCCTCAATTTCATTCATGGAGTCAGATACTCACAGTAGACATAAGGAAGTCACGGCAACAGAATGTGAGATGTGTTGCCCTCACGGCCTCCTCTAGGTCTGGATGCATCTTCTCAAGTTCTGACAAGAATGACAGTCCCCAAGCCCAACATAACATTTCAATATACTCAGAAAACGGATTTGACGAAGTTCAACATCAGTTCATGATAAAAACTCTCAACAAATTACACATAGACCAAATTCACCTTAACCCAATAAAGGCCATGTATGACAAATGCACAGCTAACATAATAGCAAATTGGGAATAACTATAAGGTTTTCCTCTAAGAGCTTGGACAAGTCAAGGATTTCCACTCTTGCCACTTCTATTAAATGTAGTAAAAGATGCACAAGACAGAGCAATTAGAGAACAAAATAAAAAAGCATTCAGATAGGAAATGAAGAAGTTAAATTGTCCCTGTTTGTAAATGACATAATCTCATACTGACATATAAAGACCTTAAAGACTTCACCAAAAAACTAGTATAATAAACAAATTCAGTAAACATGCAGGACAAAACATTAACACACAAAGGTTACTAGGGCTTGTATACAATAGAATTAACTATCTGAAAAAGAAATCAAGATAACAATCCCATCTACAATAGCTACAGAAAATTACTTATAAATAATTTTAACCAAAAGGGTGAAACATCTCTACACTAAAAACTGAAGAACATTAAGGTAAATGGAAAGCTATTCCTTGGTCATATATTGGCAAAATTAATATTGTTAAAATGTCTGCACTAAATAAAAATGATCTATAGATTCAATGCAATCCCAATCAAAATATAATATAAAGTGACATAGGTTAATGTTGCTGGCAGGATAACTCTTCATTCAATGTACAACACTCAACCCAGTAGGAACAATTTTGTTTTATTAAAACAAAGTTCACAATCTTACAAAAAGCATTTCAAATTCCACTATATTTTATCTGAATATGCAATTGGTACAACAGTTTACTTGTAAAATTCAAAATGTCTCTCATAAGAATATTACTCTGAACACCCACTTCACACATTAAACATTGTTATAACTGGCTCACAAAGAGTCTCTCCACTTAGATTTTCTTCATGCATATTACACTTCTGTGTCCTTAATTTTCCTTGGACGAGTATATAAATGATGCCCACCTAATTTAGAAGGAACTTTCATAGCTTTGATGCAGCAACAATTGACCACATGTTTTCACAAACACACTAGAAATGAAATCATAGCATAAAGTAATTTGAGGGTTAAATTACATCAGTATGTAATTTTCAAAAAATCTAAGATTATTTCAATGCAAAAAGTATACTTTAAATGTAATTATAACTCTCCAAGGAATGGGCAGAACTGATCATTGAAGTGCATACATCTTAAAAACAACAACAACAGCCTCTGATTTATCAATATAGAAAAGATCCCCTCAGAGGAGGAGGGCACTTTTGTGTCATAGTGACTTCACTTCTAGGGGAACCAAGGTTGGGATCGACTCCTCTGACCATGCTTGCTACTACCTGTAATAAGATCAGCAGCACCAGCCTGTCTCCCTCCTTCCTCTCTGACAGTTCTTCTTCCTTCTGCAAAGGCTTCCACCCTTGGAAACACTCCTTGTCCTCTGTCTCCCGCAACTCAATGTAGTGGGTTCCCGTCTCTCAAGCTTTGGTGTGTTGGGGCCTCCAGGAACCGTGGCTCATCCTCAGTAGCAGCAGGCCCTGGTGTGCAACTCATTCAGCTACCATGGCTCACCTGGCTCCAGGGGCTCGCCTTGCTCCAGTGCCTTCTCCCTTACCTTCAGCAGTGTGCTGGCCGCCACCCAGTTCTCGCTTCGCCAGTCACTACTCTGTGTTCCAGGCCTCCCGCATAGCCCAGGACAGTGGTTGCGGTGGCAGCGCCTCAGCGGAGTTGCAGGACTGCTCCTATACCAGTCCATATTCTTTTCCAAGGTGCACACCTTGGTGGATGGGCTGCAGGGCATCTACCCACATGGGCATGGTGCACAAATCTTGGTTGAAGCACTTGAGTCCAGGCCTGGGTGCCACAGGCAAACTGGGCTCGGCAGCACCTCCAGCCGGTGGGATGTGGGTGCCGTCTGGCTGGACTTGCAGAACCCAAATGGCACAGCAACGCTGTTGGTCTCGCTGCACCCCCCACGGGGGGTGGGGCTCCAAACCTCGGTACACTGGCTGCTGGGAGGCTGCAACTTCAATTACTCAGGCCTGAGTCACTTGGCCTTCAGCAGCACCTTCTCAGCCTCTTGGGGCAGCACCTCATGGATGGCCTTGAGCCGGTGCTGCTGAGCTCCTATCCGGAGTTGGCCCTGTCACCACTGGCCAGCACAGGGAATTACTAGGCTGAGCACTGCCCACTGGTGCAGCTGGGAGGCTCCAGCACTCCTCTGCTCACCACAACTCAGGCTGCACCACCTGCCACTGCCCCGACTGCCAGGAGGCAGAGCGGCTGGGCCTGGCGTGGGTGAGCCTGGGGCCCAAAAGCCTGCACAGCTGCCACGTGCCAGGTTGCAGCATAGCATACAGAAAGGTGTCCCACCTCAAGGCGCACCTGTTCTGGCACACAGGCAAGTGGCTCTTTGTGTGCAACTGGACTTCTGTGGCAAGCACTTCACGCGCTCCCACGAGTTACAGCAGCACCTACGGCCCCACACCAGCAAGAAGCATTTCGTGCACAGTAACCACTTCAGCAAGCACGTGAAGAGGCAGTGGCAGCACTGGCTTGGCAGGCTCTGGCAGCAGCTGCAAGGGCAGGGACACCGACAGCAAGCCTGGGCAGCCCTCTCTGCCACTCCCCAGGGCTGCTGTGACACCCCAAGCCTGGGCACGGCAATGGCTTGGAGTGACTTGCACAGGTGCCCAACCCTCTATCCGACCTCCTTCCACCCTAGTTCCCTGGGCCTCTCTCTGTCCTGGCCTCAACCCCAAACTCCATTGAATCCTACTCTCCTTCTTGCTCTTTCTGTCTCTGCCTACCCCACGCCCCCACGTGACTTAACTTTATAAACCTAACACACACTGCTGTCTCGAGCCCGACTTTCCCTCTCCACCGGCAACACTGATCCCAGTTTAGCTTAATCCTGCTTTCTGGGCCTTTAGCGATGGCCCACCCTCTGCCACCACCAGGTTGTGACCAGTGTAACTTTTTGAGGGAAGTGGCCGCTGGAGGGAGAGCTGGCAGACCCAGTGCCTGGGAGGCTGCAGGCCTCTACGTGAGCAGGAATGACTTGGCTGAGCAATCTTAGGCCAGAGCAGTGGGGAGGATGAGGCAGGAGGTCCTGGCAGGGCAGCCACTAACTTGATCCCAGAACCTCGGTGCTGGTCACCTCAGCTTCTCGGCTTCGGAGCGCCCTCCCATGCTGCTGGGCACCGCTGAAAGACGCAGGCAGTTGGAGCTCTGTGAGGTTCCCATCTGGCAGCACTGAGACCCAGAGTTTGCAGAGTTTAGCTCTCCTGACATCAGCTCTGACTCTTTCTCATTGTTCCCTAAGGTGGAACTGATGCAAGTTATAGCAAAAGGCAGTCCTGGCAAATTGCTACAGCAGTCTTCTTCCATCTTTATAACTTATTAAAAAAATAAAAAACTAAGGACAAAGATAGCAGCCTTCCACTTGGTTTTCCTTCCAGTTAGTTTTTCCTCTAACAGTGAGCAAGTCTTTCTCTAGAAACTGTTCTAATATTGATCTCAAAGTTATTTTGATAGCATTAACTTAGCTTATGGATGGGGGTGGGGGGGGATAGGTGTCATTTCTGCAAAAATAATTCTTTTTAGTGAGACCAGATTAACTGTCTTCATGTCTGTCCTATCCTACCTCGTTTTTCACCACTCCCAAGCATAGTCTTCCAATCATTTTCTTATTAGACCAGCTGTCAATTTGTGTAGTACCTATTTCTGTGAATTCTTCCAATTTATTGAAGGTTTTAAACATTTTTTTGTAATTTAAACATATAAACAAGTGAAGAAGCAATTGTTTATGTCAGATGATGCTGTAGTTTAAATCCCAAAAGAGGCAAAATAGTAAAAATTTAAAAAAAAAATCTTCACAACCTTCATACAATGTATCTGAACCTAACAGTTTGTACAACTAGAGATTCATTCTAGATTAGCTGACAATTAACTGTAACTCCATCAGTGTAATGGTGCAAGTTGAAGTTGTCAAGGAGAAAATTTTGTACATTACTTTCAGTAAATATCTGAAAACATTGATGTAAACTTGATTTTTTTGGTCACAAGAAAATACTGAGAGTTACTATTGTTGCAATTCCGATGAGCTGCAGGTTTCTTAAACTGACTTCTGAAGGTACAGAGCCAGCCACAAATATACTTCTGGGGCCTAGTTGTGCTTGAATGTGAATTTAGATAGGTATCAAACTGTACTTAAGATAATATTTGATAATGTTGGATGACATTTGATGGAAAATGTATTTTTTGCATTTGCCAGCAGTTCAGGCGTAGTGACAGTTTTCCAGTATTTCCTAATAACCAGATCTGCCAAAACCCATGTATTAAATAAATTGTCCAAGTGAAACTCGACTAACTTTAACTTTTGTGTATTTCCCAAAAATAATATTAACTGTTAATAAACACTCCTGATACTACACTTAAGTGCTTGTAGATTCCACAAACTAATCGCTCATCACAGTGTTCAAATAATTTGAATATTTCATATTGAAATGAAAATCCTTTCTCTTGAACATTTTAGAATTGCATTTCAAATGTGTGAAATGTAATCAAATTATTTATAATATTTTAAACTCAGGTAAGAAAAAAAATAATTATAATTCTCCCAGAAAATCAATTTCCTGCTTTTTAAGCCTACATATAAAATTACCTATTTAACTTTGGATTGTTCTCTATAATCAATGCTCTGCTTTACAGTAATGTCTAGAAGTGTGACTCCCTTAGTGCTTTCTATTGTGAATCCTGTCATGTTTACTTAGACTTGATTTTTTTTTTTTTGCATGTACTGCATCTGTAAAATATCTTTTAGTATAAACTCTGGTGTTTTTTTAAAATGTATTTTTAAAGAAATGTTTTCCTGCATTCAATGCATTTGTAGGGTTTCTCTCGAATCCAAATCCTCTGAAGAAAGTCTGAGCAACTGTTGGAGGGTTCCCTCCCAGTATAAATTTTCCTGTATACAATAAGATGCATGATGTAAGTAAAGGTATTGCACCACTCTTTACGGCTGTAATAGTTTTTTGCTGTAGCAATAATAGTACACTCTGACAAGTTGAGGCTGTGAAAGGTATTTCAGCTGTTTACACTTTATGTTTACACCACTTTTACATAGTATGAACTCTCTGATGTGAAGTAGTATGTGAGCAGTTACTAAAGGTGTTTTCACATCCTTTACATTTGTAAGGTTTTTCTCATGCCTGAATTCTTTCATGTATAATAGGATAAGAGCACCAGGTCAAGGTTTTGCCACATTCTTCACATTTGTAGGGTTTCTTTCCAGTGTGAATTCTTTTATGTACACTAAGCTTTGAGTAATGGCTAAAGGCTTTGCCACAGTCTTCTCATTTTTAGGGTTTCACTCTAGTATGGATTTTCTCATGATGAGAAAGGCTTGAACGATATTTAAAGACTTTGCCACATTTTTCACACTTGTAGGGTTTCTCTCCAGTATGCATTCTCTTATGCTCAGTGAGGTGTGAATACTGTTTAAAGGCTTTGCCACATTCTTTACATTCGTAGGGTCTCTCTCCAGTATGAAGTCTTTTATGTGCCCTAAGAAGTGAGTAATAGCTAAAAGCTTTGCTACATTCTTGACATTTGTAGGGTTTCTCTCCAGTATGGATTCTCTTGTGGTTAGTAAGGACTGAAGGGTGGTTAAAAGCTTTGCCACATTCTTGACATTTGTAGGGTTTCTCTCCCGTATGAAGTCTCCTATGACGATAAAATCCTGAGCAATATTTAAAGGCTTTGCCACATTCTTCACATTTGTAGGGTTTCTCTCCAGTATGAATTCTCTTATGTTCAGTGAGGGGTGAGTAATCTTTAAAGGATTTGCCACATTCTTTACATTTGTAGGGTCTCTCTCCAGTATGAACTCTTTTATGTACATTAAGATGTGAGTGACGGCCAAAAGTTTTGCCACATTCTTCACATTTGTAGCGTTTCACTCCAGTATGGATTCTGTTATGATGAGAAAAGCCTGAGCTATATTTAAAGGCTTTGCCACATTCTTCACATTTGTAGGGTTTCTCTTCACTATGCATTCTCTTATGCTCAGCGAGGTGTGAGTACTGTTTAAAGGCTTTGCCACATTCTTCACATTTGTAGGGTCTCTCTCCAGTATGAAGTCTTTTATGTGCCCTAAGAAGTGAGTCATGGCTAAAAGCTTTGCTACATTCTTGACATTTGTAGGGTTTCTCTCCAGTATGGGTTCTCATGTGGTTAGTAAGGATTGAAGGGTGGTTAAAAGCTTTGCCACATTCTTGACATTTGTAGGGTTTCTCTCCCGTATGAAGTCTCTTATGACGATACAATCCTGAACAATATTTAAAGGCTTTGCCACATTCTTGACATTTGTAGGGTTTCTCTCCAGTATGAACTCTCTTATGTTCAGTTAGGGGTGAGTACTGTTTAAAGGCTTTGCCACATTCTTCACATTTGTAGGGGTTCTCTCCCGTATGAAGTCTCTTATGACGATAAAGTCCTGAGCAGTATTTAAAGGCTTTGCCACATTCTTCACATTTGTAGGGTTTCTCTCCAGTATGAAGTCTTTTATGTGCACTAAGATGTGCAAAATGGCTAAAGGCTTTTCCACATTCTTTACATTTGAAAGGTTTCTCTACAGTGTGTCTTATAAAATGTCTATTTACATTTGACAATTTTCTAAAGACTTTTGTTGAACATTGGTTAAATCCATTGTAACATCTTTTCTTTCCCTTACACTCACCCACACTTTTCCAGTCTTTCCTTAAATTTAAATTCTCAAGGCCATATCTTCCATAACCTCTCAGTATCACTTTTTTGAATAAATTTTGTATTCCAGTCTCTGGCAAATGGTCTTTAATGTAATAAGACATAGCTGAAAGAAAGAAAAATAACAAATTATCCCACTCACTTGTTTTTTCAGACTCAGATGAATATACATTATAAATCAAATATATATAATTATACCCATCACATTAGCAAGATGGCATAATAATATACCATGATCCCTAATTCCATCATGGATACATAAAATTAATTAAAATATACTGACCAATTCAAATTTCTGACAAGCCTAAAAAGCAGTTAAATGTTTGAAGCACCAAGAGAGAGCACAATGCCAAGAGCTACTTTGAAGGGGAAGAAAAGTTTAGTACATTTACTCGCCACAGCCCTTTCTCCTCCTTAATACATAATGGTGCATACAGAATTACACTAAAAACCCCTGGCTTCTCCCCCCGCCAAAAAAGAGAACAAAATAGCGAGTGGCACATGCATACATACTTCTGCCTTTTGGGGACTTTTCCAAAGACTAGTTTGTGTCTCCCATGATACAGAGTGCTGAAAGGAATGATGCTATACTCTGGAAGAAAGACTGGGTTTGATGAAATAACTGTTATAGCAGCATAGAGACTTCAGTACCACAGACAGACAACGGTGTAGTAAAGGATTGTAGGCTCTTGAGAAGAAATATGGGAATATTTCTTTGACTGGAACATAAACACACAATTCCACAGAGGGAATATCCTGAGAACAGATGTGAGGGCTGCCAGAATTTCTAGCACAGTAACTTGGTGTCAGAATCTCCCAAGACAAAGCCACTTTATAAAGATTATAATTTTTGGATTTTTCTTTAGTCCCCAAATATCAACCAAAGATTACAACATATATAAAAAATCAGGGTAACCCAGCCCAATACAAGAAACAAAATAAATAATCATAAGCCAAACATAAAGAAATGGAGACATATAAATTACCAGAAAAAAATTGGAAATAACCTCTGAATGATTCTCAAAGAGTGAAATGAAAACACAGACAACTAAATGAAATCAGGAAAATGAGAACAAAAACAGTAAAATTAGAAAACAAATTGTGGCACTTCAGAATACAAAAAAAAAGACTAGAAAATTCTCAAATATAAAAAACCCACAAAAATATCAAGAAGCTCAGCACACTTCAACAAGGATAAACAAAAAGACTCATAAAAAGACAGATTATAAGCAAAGATTTGAAAGACACATACAAGAAAAAAAACCTGGAAAGCACCAAGAGAAAAGTGGTGTGTCATCTATAAGCATGCTCCTGTAAGAATATCAGTGGATTTATCAACAGAAACCTTGCATGCCAGAAAAGAGTTAGGTGATATAGTCAAAGTGCTAAAAGAACAAAACTTCAAAGTACAAATAATATATCCAGTAAAACTTTTTAATAGAAGAAAAAAAAACTTATCAACATAGCCCGATGCTTATAAAGCCTGTCTACTAGACTTGCTCTACAAGAAATATCAGAGAGTCCTTTCCATGAAAATAAAATAATGCTAGAAAATAATACAAAATTACATGAAAATAAATAACTCTCTAAGAAAGATATAGAAGTACACCTAAATAAAATTTTTTAGTATTATAATGATAGTGCAGAAAATATTTCTAATAATGCTCTAAAATTTAAAGCACAAAAACATAAAAATAATCATAAATATCTGTTAATGGATTTACAGTATAACAAGATACAATGAGAGACATGAATAACTAAAGTTGAGGGCACATGTAATGAGGAAGAATTATTGTATACACATAAAAAAGTTCTTACTTTTGAACACTGAACAATAATACAATCATTCATTCACTGGGAGCCTATGATTTATTTATATAAAATCAAATATTATATATTTATATATAAATAGATGTTTATATTATATATATAAATAAAACTGGGCTTTCAAATATATGAAGCAAACAATGACAGAACTGTACAAGGAAAACACAGCAATATAATAATAGTAACATACTTCAAGATCCCACTTTTAGTAATGAATAATAAAGCAAGACACATTAATAAGAAAACAGAGGAGTTGAAAGCACTCAAAACATTTATACTAAATAGGCATATAGAGAACACTCCACACAAAAACAGCAGAATATGCCACCTTCTCAGTAGCTCATAAAACATTCTCCTGCATAGACTACACATTAGGTCACAAAACAACTTTTTACAAACTTTTAAAAATTAAATCTTACAGACTATTATTTATGACCAAATGGAATGAAACTAGAAATCATAACAGAAGGAAAACTGGAAAATCCACAAATAACTGGAAATTAAATGGCATACTCTTCAGTATGCTCTTGTTCAGGGATTAGAAGACTTCATGTTGTGAAGAACTCCACACTGCCCAATGAAACATCACTTCACACTCAACAGAATGGACACTATAAAAATAAGTCTGTGGACGATGTGGAGAAATTGGAACTCTCGTGAACTGTTGGTGGTTCACGAGATAGTATGATAGTATTAAGGTTCCTAAATATATTACAAATGTAATTATTATATGATCCAGCAATCCTACTTCTGGGTATACATTCAAAGTATGCAATGCCGAATCTAGAAGGGATATTTGTGCACCCATGTTCACTGCAGCATTATTTACAAAAGGCATAAGAAAACCAGATATCACTCAATTGATAAACAGATTAAAAAGTGGCATATACAATGGAATATTATTTCTCCTTAAAAAAGAAAATCTTGCCATATTCTATAAGGATAAACCTGGAGAATATTATGTTAAATGAAACAACCCAGTAACAAAGTGACAGATAGTGTATGACTTCACTTATATGAGCCATCTTAAGTAGTCAAACTCATAGACTCAGAAAGTAGAATGGAGTTTGTCAAGGACTGGAAAGAGAGAAAAATTGGTAGCTGTTGCTTAATATTGAGCTTTAGTTTTGCATGATGTAAAAGTTCTAGAGGTCTTGTACATAGCAATTTAAATATACTTAACACTACTGAAATCTACACTTAAAGATATTTAAGATGATAAATTATGTTATGTGTTTTAAATTAAAACAAATGTTTTCAAAAAGATAACTAAAATAATTATAAAGCTTTTCCAAAATTACCTTCAAATCACAAAAATATTTCTCTCATACAAAGAAAATAGAGATTCATCAATAAACATATCATAAAATTAAGGCTATTTTCATGACTATTCATCTAGACAGAATAAAGGAAAAATCAGCCAGGTAAAGAAATACATAAGATAATCCATAAACAAAGTTTGGACCCTATTTATAGAGACAAATACACACATACATAATTCAGAATAGATATATGGCTGATTCATACTTTAGTTAAATCACACATTGACTTAAAATGTATATACAGAGTTGCAATTTAATCCAAAATTAGAATACATAGGTAAAACAAAACACACAATAAACAGATGTCAAGGAACACACCTGAAAAAGGAAGCAAATTAATATGGAATTGCAAAACACGAATAAATGTTTAAACAAAATCCTGTATGCAAAATTTGATATAGAACAAAACAGAAAGTGAAAATGTACATAGTGACACTAGCAAGATGGAGAAATAGGAAACATCTTACTTGTACATGCCCCCCACAGCAACAAAAATTTGGCACTCATCCATGGGCAAAAGTGCCTTTATGTGATCCAGGCATACTGGCTCAAACCTGTAATCCCAGCTACTCAGAGGCTAAGGCAGGAGGATCACTTCACATCTGCAATTTGAGACAAGCCTGGGTAGTGGTAGAGTGAGACCCTCATCTCAAAAAATAAATGCCTTTATGAGAGCTTTGGGTGGGGAGGGGGGAATATACAAGGGAGGGGAAAGGATTATGAAACCCTGCTAAAGCCCAAGACCAAGGAGGGTCATTTTGAGAAGGCTGGCCCTCATTTTGGTAGTAAACTTGAGAACACCTGGTCTTGGCCACAGACAAGGAAATGACCCAATCAATGTAGTACCACTGATAATTCTGAAGTGACTATGTAACTAGTCTTCAACTCCCCTCAGCCATGGTCCAGGAGTGTCCCTGCCTATGCACAGGCCTGGGGAGAGATGCTCATTTGTGGTCATGGAAGCAGGCCTGCAGACCTTGGCACTCACTGTGGTCTCTGAAGCAGTTTTGTGACTCAGTTTCCGTTCTCTTAGCCACAGTCCATAGCTAGTTCTGACCACTTAGCAACTGACACAGTGACCTAGGGAAAACTTCTCACATATTCAGTGGGAGCCACACTCATACATACACTTGACGTCAGGCCCACCATATGCAGAACCAACTGCAAGTCTCTGAACTACAAAGTTCTGAAGGCAATCCAGTCTGCCCAGGAATAAGACAGAATTGACAACCTTGTAAGCCCATGGTAACAGGTCCACTAAAGAGAGACCTCACTGCTGACCAAGAAGCAGTGTTTTAAACCAACTAGAAACCCTCTTCTTTGCAAACCCAGAGGAGATCCGATCAGCCTGTGGACCCAAGAAGGAAAGACCTTTAATAGCTAAAACTCGTTTACAAAAACTGGAATTGTTCCTTCAAGTGCACAGATACTAATGCAAGGATATATTGTGCCCATTTTCAATACTTCCATTTTATCATACTATTGGAAGTCCTAGGCAGAACTATTAGGCAAAAAAAAATCTCTAAAAGCCATCCAAACAGAAAAGAAAGAAATGAAAATGTCACTGTTTGTACGTGACATGGTCTTCTATGTAGAAAACCCTAAGGAATAAAACAAAAATCTATTTAAACTAAAAAATGCACTCAGTACATCAGTAGAATATTTAATGAACATTCAAATATCAGTTGTGTTTCCATACACTAACAATAAACTATCCAAAAAAGGAAGAAAACAATCTCATTTATAATAGCACCAAAATAATACTTTTTCAGTAATGGATTTTACCAAGGAGGTGGAAGACCCTTATGCTAAAAAATATAAGATATTGTTGAAAGAAATTGAAGAAGACACAAATAAATGTAAAGATTTTCTATTTTTATGGATCAGAAGAAAAAATATTGTTAAAGTACTACAATATTCAAAATGACATATAGATTCAATGAACTTCCTGTCAAAACTCCAATGGAATTTTTTTCACAGTAATAAAAAATATGTTCATAAAATTTTTTTGTAACTACAATATACTCTCAATAGCCAAAGTAATCTTAAAGAAAAATGACAAAGCCAAGGGCATTATAATTCTGATTTCAAACTATATTTCAAAATTATAGTAATAAAAATAGGATGGTATGTGCACAAAAATGACACAAATACCAAAGAAACAGAATAGAGAGCCCAGAAATAAACCTGTTTATACAAGTTCAAATAATCTTTGATAGGGGCATCAAGAATGCACAATGCAGAAAGTACAGTTTCTTCAATAACTGGTGCAGGAAAACTGGATGCCCACAAGCAAGAGAATAAAATTAGACCACTTTTATTATGCCATACCCATAAATTAACTCTAAATGAAATAAAAACTTAAGAGATGAATCCCTAAAATTGTAAAAGAAAACATATGAAAAACCTCCTTGATACTGATCTTGGCAATGGACTTTTTTTGGATACAACACCAAATATATGGCAACAAAAGCAAATATAAACAGTTGAACTGCACCAAAATAAAAAGCTTTTGTGCAACAAAGAAAATTTTCAGGGCCAAGTGTGGTGGCTCATGCCTGTAATCCTAGCACTCTGGGAGGCCAAGGCAGGAAGATTTCTTGAGGTCAGGAGTTCGAGACTAGCCTGAGCAAGAGTGAGACCCTATGTCTATTAAAAAATAGAAAAAAATTAGCCAAGCAACTAAAAAATAGAAAAAACTAGCTGGATGTGGTGGCACATGCCTATAGTCCTGACTACTCAGGAGGCTGAGGCAGGAGGATTGCTTGAGCCCAGGCTTTGGAGGCTGCAGTGAGCTAGGCTGATGCCATGGCATTCTAGCCTGGGAAACAAAGCGAGACTCTGTCCAAAAAAAAAAAAAAATCACCTTTCAGGTTAGGAAAAACAATTGCAACCATCTCATAAGAGGTTAATATTCAAAATATGGTAAATTCATATATTTCAAAGGCAAAAACAATAACCCAATTAAAAAATAGGCAAAGCACTGAAAAGATATTTTCCCAATGAAGAAATACAAATGGCCAACAGATAAATGAAAAGGTGCTAAACATCACCAATCAATTAGGCAATTGCAAATCAAAATCATGAGATATCACTTCATACCTATTAGGATAGCTACTATCAAAAAGAACAGATAAAAAGTCTTGGCCGGGCACTGTGGCTCACGCCTGTAATCCCAGCACTCTGGGAGGCCGAGGCAGGAGCATCACTTGAGCTCAGGAGTTCGAGACCAGCCTGAGTAAGAGCGAGACCTCGTCTCTACTAAAAATATAAGGAAATTAGCTGGACAACTAAAAATATATATAGAAAAAAGTAGCTGGGCATGGTGGCACATGCCTGTAGTCCTAGCTACCAGGGAGGCTGAGGCAGGAGGATCGTTTGAGCCCAGGTGTTGGAGGTTGCTGTGAGCTGGGCTTATGCCAAGGCACTCTAGCCCGGGCAACAGAGTGAGACTCTGTCTCAAAAAAAAACCAATACAGAGAAATTTCCACGCCGTTAAAAGCAATGGAAGAGCAGTGAGATACTGCAGTCCCTTATAAGTCATAAACAATTCTTTTTTTCTCACCATAACCTAGAAGGAAGATTACTGAAAAGGAAATAAAGTCCTTAGAGAACTTAAAAACAAGAACAGAGATTCCCTTATCTGAGAACAAGAGAAAGAAACCCAGGCTTCTCAGAAACCATTTCTATTGGAACAGAGCTTGGTTAATCACATTTTATCTTCTTGTTTCCTCTTTGAACTTTGGACCTCTCACTTGCATGATCTGCGTTATTCACTCTCACCTACCTGGGTGTTTGGCTACTCTCTTGTATCTCTTCACCTTCCAGGGTTCTTTATTTTGCTCTAGAGTGGTGATCAGTTCTGGCTTAGAGATGGCAACACCTGTTTTATTAGGAAAAAAGTAACATGACTCTTGTTGGGATTCTCCAATTAACAATCAGGTATTATGCTCAATAGAGAAAAAAACATTTTAGAAGATCCTAGAAAAATAATTCCAAAATACTGTTTTCTTACAGAAACTTTAGATAATTTAGGAAGCATTTAACATTTGTGGATCTTTTGCTCCACTGACCAGTACTACTGAATCAAAACTTGATAGTGGAAATTGAGTTGAAAGCTATGGGCAACAATATTTTATGCCATTAAATTTCTGAAATTACCATTAATCTAGAGTGAAGGATACAGATCTCCTCAAGAAAGGATAAGATTAATATCAAGATAAAACATCACGAGTATTTTCTTTTCTGTATCAATAAATCTTTACATTTTCCTTAGAAACCAGAATCAGAAACTCTTGCATTCAAGGCAGAAACTTCATGAAAACATTCTACACAGAATGGACAGAAAATCCTTAGTGTGGAACAGAAATTGTGTATTGAAGTTATCCTCACCCAGCGAGACCAGGTTCCTGTAGTTCTCTAACATCACATCCCTATACAACTTCCGCTGAGCAGGGTCCAGGCATGACCATTCCTCCAGAGAGAACTCTACGGACACATCCTTGAATGTCAACAGAACCTGAAAAAAAAAAAAAACAAACATATTTACCAAGCAGCCATGGGGAGAGTTAATTTCACTTCTGGTGAAACTAGAGAGTGAAGAGAACTGTTTCTGCCTTATATGAGTGACTGGAATTATCTAATAAGATAATTTTAACAGAGATATATTCCCTAATGTATTCTCTAACACTGAGGGAAGAGGATGGCATAACATCCACAAAACCAGTGTAAACACTATACTCTTTTGGATGACACAGTATAAAAATAAGACCACCAATACACGTAGGTACATTTTTGAGTGCTCTGTTTACATCACACAGGATAAGTTGTATATACTTCTTAGAAAAGTCATGATGAATTAGAATGTACCCCCAGATTTTAACATGTACAGCAATGAAATGAGCTTGCTAAAATGCAGGTTTTTATTCAGAAGCTAGGGAGTGAAGCCTGAGTTTCTAACAAGCTCACCAGTGGTACTAATGCTTCTGGTCCATGAGAATATTTTGTCAAACATTCAGTAAGTGATAAAGGTTGGATTTATCCCAGTTTATTAAAAAGGACCAGTAAACAAAGATGAGGGCCTTCATTTTCCAAAGTCAGCTATGTAAAACAGAATCTAAGAAAGGGGAATTTCCAATTTAAATGTGATTACTGATGCACATTAGTTGGTAAATGTCCCCAAAGTCCTTATTAATAGAGAAAAAATAATTCTATAGTGGAGAATCTGTCAAAGAGCACCTTAACTGAGTGAATAAAATTAACATCAACTGTCATAGGAAAAATTAGTATCAGGTGCTAATTCACAAAGGTGGACACACCATCACTGGTGTGATGGTACTGGCCAAAAGAAAAGTAAATCATAATTCCAATCTAATCATGAATAAACACCAGTTGTATGCAAAGTTCAAGCTACAGATATCTCCCATGTTTTGTAATCTCAGTGTATTCAAATAGTCTTTTTTAGCATCCTAGAAGGCAAATCTCTTCTAATAATTCTCTTTTTCAAAACTGGAGTTACTGTAGACAATTAATGCCATCTTCTATAAGAGTGCACGTACTTTATCTTATTCTGCATAGAGCTAATGGAGCATTCAGATGGCACCTAAACAGTGCACATTCTCTTTCTTTGCTGATATCCAAGGACCCAACCTCATCCCCAGTAGGAATCTTGGGCATCCACACTTTCTCATGTTCAGCAGCCACAATTATCTTTGAAAATGTTATCTCATTTTCAACAATGCAGTTCATAAAGTATGGCAAGAAGTGTTAATGGTCTCTAAGAAGCCTGAATGGAGAAAAGACTCTGCTATATAGGGAAGATTTTTCCGAGCCTCTTGGCTATTTATAAGAAGAAAAGAACAAAAGAGTAGTTGAAACAAACTCATTAGGCAGGATCATCACAAGTAAAGAAGTGAAGGTTTGCATGTTCTAAACACATGACATTCCAGGGGGAAAGGTGGACACAGTCCTGGTCTCGGGACATATTTTCCTGAGAATCAGCCATTTCTTCCTGTTCCTTTGCTGGGATTCTTTCTCAGGTGAGATTATCTGGAAAAATTACACCTGCATCTTCATAACATGCCCTTAAAGGCATCAGCACAGCCCCTTCACCTGCTACCACCACAGCCACAGGTGGAAGGACCTTGAAGTGCAGAAAAAAATCCACGCTTTCCTGTCCTCCATCACAGGAGAGAGTCTAGAACAAGGAGTTTCTATGTGGAGACCAAAGTTTGATTTCTCCCCTGTCCTACCCTCAGGTGCCCTCCCCTCTGCTACATACACTAGCACGTTCTGCTACAACAGTGGGAATATGGACTGAGAACTACTTGGCTATGCAGTCTCTCAGGCCTTAATGTGCATATAAATCATTTGGTATTTTGGACCCCAATAAGTAATATGATTCTGTAAGAGCAACAGTCACTTCATCTTGAGTCGAATAATCTCTATTTCTGTTACAATACTGAATTGTGTGCCTGCTTAAGAATTTCAGGAACTAGCCTTCAGCAGTTAACTATAGAACCAAGATTGTGGAACTCCCCCTGGAGGAAAATGCTGAGCAGTTAACCTTCAATTCTGTTGTCATCTAGTTAATGTCAGCCAGACCATCCGATGGCCCATCGCTCAATATAACCACTGGAACAAGACATGGTGACTTGCACATAGCCAGCTCTTGCACATACTTTCCCAAGCCCCTTTCCCCTCTAAACCCCCTTGGTCAGCTTGAGGAACTTGAGATAGTCTTTGAAACATTAGTCTACTATCTCCTCAGGTTGCTGGCTTTTCCTTCCACCAACTCCTGTCTTTCACATTTGGCTTTTGAGCGGAGAGTAGGAGAACCTAAGTTCTGTTACAATTCTACAGGACTGGAGGAAGTCTGTAAGTTGCCTGCTGTAACAAGTCCCCTGTTAGTGCTGGTGTTGCTCCCACTAGACCCATTATAGAAGTACTCAGCTAGAGAAAACAGGCACAGAACAGAGTCCCTTAAACCCAACACTTTTTTAAAAAACACAAATACTTTTGGTCCAAAGGGAAGGCCACCAATCACCACTCTGAAACACACCATTTTTTGCCAACCCTTTAAAGTTTACAGAGACTACAAAAGGCAGCAATGTCTAACTTAGTCTGCATTTGTAGTCTTTTTTTTTTCTTTTTTTGAGACAGAGTCTCGCTCTGTTCCCCGGGCTAGAGTGCCATGGCATCAGCCTAGCTCACAGCAACCTCAAACTCCTGGGCTCAAGCAATCCTTCTGCCTCAGCCTCCCAAGTAGCTGGGACTACAGTATGTGCCACCATGCCCGGCTAATTTTTTCTATATATTTTTAGCTGTCCAGATCATTTCTTTCTATTTTTAGTAGAGACAGGGTCTCGCTCTTGCTCAGGCTGGTCTTGAACTCCTGACCTCGAGTGATCCTCCCACCTCGGCCTCCCAGAGTGCTAGGATTACAGGTGTGAGCCACCACGCCTGGCCCATTTATAGTCATTAAAGCAATGTTTACTGAACATGTACTATGTTCTTAGAAATACATTACAGATCGCTGTGCTGGGAACATCACATTATATTAGTTCATCCTCATGACATCCTGGGAGTTGGGTACTGTTTCACAATTCTAAGGATTGAGATAAAGGGCATAGGCCTTCCATTTCTTCTTCCATTTCTCTACCATTATTTTTTTTAAAAAATAAAATGTGTGGAATAAAATCTAAATACAGATAGCAAGGATACAGAAAGAAAGGGTGGAGTGTAGTTCAGAGGGATTTTTCATTTTCTGTTTGCATTTACTTTAATGTGACTCAAAGAGCAACTACGAAATCTGCAGGAGTGGAAAACAGGTTGATGGGGAATGTCGCTAGAAGCACAAATTTTAATGAGGGAAAAAAGTAATTAAGGTATCAAAATATATAGTCCTTTTCTCCCATGTGTCTGCCTTTCGGTTTCAAAAAATTGTGAACACCAGCTCAGGAGAGATGGCAGGAACAGCCACCCAAAATTCTGATCTCCTCTAATTAGTCCTGGGATGGGAGATTCCAGCATGGGGCCAGATCTGGACAAGGCTCAGAAGCTGCTAAACCCAGGCAGAGCTGGAGCAGGGAGAGTGCCCTAGGCTTCTCATTTATATGCTACTGGGGTATTTCCATTTCTGTTTTTCCTAAGCCTGCTCAAAAGAAACTTGACTCCCTGATTTTGTACAATTTTAATGTATTTACGCCACTTCCTTTTTCTTCCTTTCTCTCTCTCTCTCTCTCTTTCTTTCTTTCTTCTTTTTCCTTCCTTCCTTCCATCCATCTATCTATCTAGAGACAGGGTCTGACTCTATTGCCCAGGCTGGAAAGAAGTGGTGTGATCACAGCTCACTGCAACCTCAAACTCCTGGGCTCAAGGATCCTACTGCCTCAATCTTCCAAGTATCTAGGACTGCAGGAAAGCACCACCTCACCTGACTGATTTTTTTTTTTTTTTTGTAGAGATGGGGGTCTCACTATATTGCCCAGGCTGGTTTCCAACTCCTGGCCTTAAGTAATCCTCCCACATTCACTTCCCAAGTGCTGGGATTACAGGTGTGAGCCACCAACCTCAGCCTTCTTTGTATATTTTATAACATACAGTAACAAGCAATTTAACCAAAACACTTAAGGTTTTCAAGTAGAATTACATTAGAAGCTAAATATCTATTCTTAACCAGGTAAAAGCAATAAGATATAATAAAAACAACTTTTCTGTTCATGAATGAAACTTCACATGGTGACATCAAAACTCACACTATATGGATACTGTCCCAAGTGAAGCCAAAGTCCCCTGCACAACTTCCTTCTTTGTATTGACTACATGATGCTCAATTCAACTATTTAACCATTTGCTCTAGGTTTAAAGTTCCTGGACAGGAGGGACCACGACTGCTTCGTTTGTTTTGCTAATGGCGATATGAAATGGAAGGAATTGATGTGTCTATCAGTTTGTGTCTTAAGACCTCCTCCTTGTTCCTCACTGAAGTGCCAGCGAAGTGAACAACTCCCATCATGGCACCAACAAGGGAAGGACAAACCCTTCATGACCATTCCTCTTACTCTGAAAGGGAGGATTATATCCTATTGTCAGCCTGACCCCAGCATAAACAGGACATCTCCAAGTGTCCCCAAGACTCCCAGTTGCTGGTGAGAGGGTTCCCAGTGAGCCTAGGTTGATGCCTCCACGGTGACTGAAGTATCACAGACTCAGGGCGAGTCTGCAGGCCAGAATAGAAAATAAAATTGCCCTGGTAGAGCAGGAAACTTTGAACCCAAGTGTGATATTACTTGTCCCTGATCAGCTAAGTTTTGGATATGAGGAAGGAAAAGAATACTCTCCTCTGGTGACAAAGTATAAAGGAGCTGTAGCTGTGGTCATGCTCTGAGTATTTTGTGGCCTTGCCCTCCAACTGCTGAGGTGCTTGTTTTCACTTACAGACTTTGCCACTAGGTCCTATTTACATGAGGAACACTTCGTACGCCTGCAGCAGCTCACTGGACAAGACCTGGAAAACTTGAAAGGCCCAAGTTTTAAAAGGGAGCTTTACAAAGTCTGTGTTGACCTCTCACAATGCAGAAAATGTCTCCTTTGGGTTTTCTGTACAAACTCAGTCCAAACACTGGTCCTGTGTTGTGAATCCCAGGTGGAGGCCAGGTCTATGTGCACATTCTAGATTGAATCAACCTGGCTCTGTATTCTTGGTTGTTATACCATAAAGAGAAAAACTGGAGAAGAGATCCCCTCATGGAGGCTGCTCTGACACATCCTGAAGAACCCAAGGACCTGGATTCAGAATTCAAAGCTGCAGATTTAGGTCTTGGAGGGACAGGGAAGCAGCTGGTGCCCTCTACACACTCGCAGGCATTTGGGAAAGAGGAGGGAGAAGTTAGGATTCTCAGGCCTACTCGATGCACATGTGTCGACCCGGCTGGATTTCCAAGCCCAGTGGTCTCTGGATAAGTTTCAAGTCTGAAGTTGCCAGGATCATTCACAGACGGCTGGAAGGGCTGATTGCAGCCCTGTAAAACTATTGTTGTAGAAATATGTTCGAACTTCTCTAGATGGGAGATTGCAAACAGACAGAGACACCATTCTACATTTGGATATTGGAGGCAGCATGCACTTTGTTGCACAATTGTGGATTATGATTGAAAGGGCAAGAAGGCGGAGGATAGGAAAAAAAAAAAGAAAAAGAAAGGGCAAGAAGGAAAGGGCTCTCTAGAGTGAAGCCTAGTGGGCAACTTATGTGTTTATATCATGCCTGGTGATTCTGAACACTGTTTGGAGAATATATTTGAAAACAGTATTGTTTTTAACCCCAGAATAACTCTCCACAATGACAGAACTGAAATAAAACTTATTACACAATTAAATCAAAATGTGATGTACATCTCAGGCAATATGCTAAGACACTGCAAATACATGAAGAAAAGTCAACATAATTAGTCCTCAAATATAGGACTTGTCAGCACCATTTGTCACATATAGTTCACCCTAAATTTACCTGATATTAAAAAGGTCACCTGTGTTTGATAATTAGCTAATTTCCTTTTTCAAAGGAAAAAACAAATGTTTCATGTCTTTGTGACAGAAGATAATTTTGCAACTTGGAGCCAGGTGTCACTCTCCAACAGCAACTGTGAAATAGGTGCTGTATTCTTGACAACATACATTTCAAACTATGGTTCCTAGGTCTTAGTGAAGGACAATCCCAAGTTTTAAAAGAAAATGACAAAAGACCTATTTAGCTGTTAAAATTACTTACATATATCTTAAACAGATAAAAGTATACATAAAAATTTTCTAAATTAAAAACTTTAAGAAAATTTTCTATTCACGCCATTTGCCCACTTCTTGATAGGGTTGTTTGATTTTTTTCTTGCTGATTTTCCCCTGAGTTCTAAATAGATTCTTGTTATCAGTCCTTTATCTGATGTGTAGTATGTGAAAATTTTTTCCCATTCTGTAGGTGGTCTGTTTATTCTCGTGACTGTTTCTTTGGCTGTGCAGAAGCTTTTTAATTTAATCAGGTCCCATTCATTTATTTTTGTTGTTGCTGTGATTGCCTTAGGGGTCTTCTTCATAAATTCTTTGCCTAGGCCAATGTCTGTAAGAGTCTTTCCTACATTTTCGTCTAGAATTCTAATCGTTTCACACCGTGAAACGGTGTTATCCACCATGATTTGATTTTTGTGAGAGGTGAAAGCTGTGGGTCCTATTTCAGTCTTCTACATGTGGCTATCCAATTTTCCCAGCACCATTTATTGAATAGGGATTCTTGTCCCCAGAGTATGTTTTTGTCTGCTTTGTCAAAGATTAGATGGCTATATGAGGATGGTTTTATATTTGGATTTTCTGTTCTGTTCCACCGGTCTGTGTCCCTGCACTTGTGCCAATACCAAGCAGTTTTAAGAACCACAGCCTTGTAGTATAGTTTGAAGTCTGGCAAATTAATACCTCCCATTTTGTTTTTATTGCTTAAAATTGCTTTTGCTATACAGGGTCTTCTCTGATTCCATACAAAGTGTACAATTATTTTTTCTATATCTGTGAAAAATGATGTTGGTAATTTAATAGGGATTGCATTGACTCTGTAGATCACTTTGGGTAGTATAGACATTTTAACAATGTTGATTCTTCCAATCCACGAGCATGGTATGGTTTTCCACCTATTAAAAAAAAAAGAGTAAAATCTCTTCTCTTATTTTCAAGTTGAGGGATTCAGTTGGCTTTTGTAATTTGTATTTGCTCGTATAAGAGCCAGGTTGGGTCATGGCCTTAAATTCATGGACATAACTCCAGGAGGTGCTGGATTCAGAAACATGAGGGGTAGACTTAGCCACACTGTGTGCACATGAAAGAGGGTTTGTGGGGAAGAAAAAAGCACAAAAGAAAAAGGTGCTATCAAAGACCCCATAGGTGAAGAGTTGGTGGAAGGACGAGTCTGTGATATAAAAGAGAATATAAATCTCAGGATCACCTCCCTAACTCCTTATGCAAAAGTGAAGGCCGAGCCTAGATGCTGAATCTTGCAAAACTCCCTTCCAAATGAATAGCTATTACTAGCATTATGCAGCCAGAACACCATAGAAAGGTAAAAAGTCTCAGGCATCTACAAGGACTATTCTCACAGATCATTCATAAGGAAATTCTTTGTATGTCCATAAGGACATACAAATCGTAATTTGGGGTCTGCACTTTTAGTCTAGCTCCTATAAGGAAAGTCTTTTCAACTCCACACTAATAATGAAACCAAATATATAAAAATAATGCAGAACCATTAGGTATAAATAGTAATCAAAGCCTGATTTTTATAAAAGTATTGATATAGCCAGAAGTTAACCAGACATTGTTTCCTAACTTCCTTACTGCAGTAACTGCTTACTGCTAAATAAGGGGTACAAAATTTGTTACTTCCCTAACTGCTGCTATAGATTACATTGCTATTATGAAGCCCAAGACTTGTGATTCTACAGATAGCATTGCTGTTGTAAAGCCTAAGACTGGTCTTTGAGATACTTTTCAGACTCTGCATTTTGGGAGAACCCAACTGGACCTGTGGACAGGCATGGAAACATCTCACAGCCTTGAGACCCTTAACACGAAATCTCCCAACTGAGAAGATAATCTCTGCTTCCCAACCCTATGAGTTCACCCCCAGTCAATCAGCAGACCCAATCCTCTAGCCCTTTGTTTGCCAAACTTCCTCTAAAAACCTTGGCCCCCAAATTATCAAAAAGACAGATTTGAGGTATTCCTTCCATCTCTTCACGTGGCACTTGAGATATTAAACTCTTTCTCTGCTGTAAACCCTGCTCTCAGTGTGTTGGCTTTCTTTTCAGCAGTGGGCGATGAACCTGGTTGGGCTGTAACAATAATGTGTTGATTACAAGTTTATCTTCCCAAGTGCAGAACAAAGACAAGATCACGCTTTCTTCCACCTATCCAAGGACATCTATATACTTGATTATTCCTTTACTTTCTTTTTCTCTTTAAACATTCACCGTATCTTATGTAAAATGTAAATTTTATGGGCCTTACAAGAAGGTAACCATTTTGCCTGATCGCTTTCTTCTTTTACATTCTGTATATCCTGTCACTTTTAAGTACTAAAGTTCCCAAATACCCTTTTGAGAAAAGCCACAGATGTCTACGGTTTCTGTTTTTCCCAAGCAAGCCCTCAAACTTTGGCTCAATACACTGCCATTGATTAGTATCTTTGACTCAGTTATCACTTATTTTGGGATGTCAGCACTAGAAAGATTACCCCAGGCTGGGATGCGCTCTGGCTCATTCCTGTGTCCATGCAAGCAGATGATATTATAATCAGGTGGTCCAGAAGCCTGAATTGGTGAAGGGCTAAGGTGCTACTGCAGATTCAGGATCTAAGGGTGGAGATAAGTCAGTAGTCTTCTCAGCTACTGTGTGGGTATTTGGTGAGTAACTCTATAAGAAATGGAGCTGTGCTGTGGATTTCTGAGGGAGGAGACTAGCCTGGGAGGGGCACGGCCACATCAATACCTAACATGCATTTGCATGAGTGGGTGGAAATCTCATGGTGGAAACAAGATGGAGAGAGGGGATCTGACCTCATAACTCCTTCCCTCTATGTCCTCAGTCTCCTCTGACCTGGGAGGAAATGTGGAATCACAGCACAATTTGTGATGTGACAGCCAATGTGCAGAACAGTCTCTCCCTTCCTTGATAAACCTGCAGACTCCCTCCAGCCCAGGCCACTCTGATATCTTCTCTCTGATGACACTTCTTACACCAAATGTGTGCAGTTTGTTGAATTACCAACCACTTCTGCAACATTAAATGTTTCTCCAAAATTCAATTCTGACACCACAGAGATTGAGCACAGACTTCATGAGATCAGGGCTCAGGCCCCACCACACTGCCTTCCCTGCAGATGCCAGCATCAAGTCACAGGGGCCCACACATAATTTTGAGCAACTGCCTGTAAATATCCACTTTCAAGTTTAATAATTTAACTACTCAAAGAACTCAACAAACCATATTACTTACATTCACCAATTTGTTATCAAGTATGCCACCCAGGAAAAGCCAAATGTAAGAGATGTATAGGGCAAGGGAAAGTTGTTAGGGAAGATTTGGGAAAGTAAATCCTGGAAAATACCTATGATAAAGAAATCTTGGCTGGGCGCGGTGGCTCACGCCTGTAATCCTAGCACTCTGGGAGGCCGAGGTGGGCGGATTGTTTGAGCTCAGGAGTTCGAGACCAGCCTGAGCAAGAGCGAGACCCCACCTCTACTAAAAATAGAAAGAAATTATATGGACAGCTAAAAATATATATAGAAAAAATTAGCCGGGCATGGTGGCGCATGCCTGTAGTCCCAGCTACTCGGGAGGCTGAGACAGGAGGATCGCTTGAGCTCAGGAGTTTGAGGTTGCTGTGAGCTAGGCTGACGCCACGGCACTCACTCTAGCCTGGGCAACAGAGTGAGACTCTGTCTCAAAAAAAAAAAAAGAAATCTTCCATTCTTCGTTTTCCGTAAGAGCAACTTACTGGAAAGAAACATCCTTCCCATTATGACTTAGATGATCCCCCCCTTTTTTTTTTTATAAATCACAAAGCCAGACACAGATTCTTCAAGTTTCTATTTAATGCCTCATAAAAAATTAGCTGAACAGTTCTGCCTTCAGTGGTCAGAGCGAAATATTTCCCGACCAAACTTTGCTTAAGTTTCTCTCCCTCCCCCAGGTCCCTGAACATTGACCCATCCTCAACCGGAACCAACCTCCAACCCCTCTTTATGCCCCTAAGAACAGGCTGACTTCAGAGATAAACGTTTTATGATCCAAGATATTATTTTTTCACCATCCATTCTGCCCTCCCTATCCCACCTTGTCCTAATCTTGTTTGTTCCTTATTACGAAATTCCTTTCTGCCTAAATTTTCTGATGCTTGCTGGAGGCTTCACAATTCATGAATTGCTGCTTGTTCAAATGAAATAAACTCTTTACCATGTGATTGGTGCCTCAGTTTATTTCTAACAGGGGTAAGGGACTGGGGACACCACAGATCTCAGCTCCTCCCACTCACGAACCCACACACTGAGGTGACATTCTCCCCTGATAACCCTTCCATTATCGCAACACAACCTGAGGGACACTCGGGGCTGTGGTGGCAGAGCTCCCCAGACAGGGTTTCAGGCAGGTGCGGAACTCCCCAGGCGCAGGTTGCGAGCCCAACCCCACCCTGAGCTGGAGGGGACTGAGGGTCAAACTGCACTCAGGACTGTGGACTCTGGAACTGACACGGGAAGGCTCAGTCCCACCACAGCCGCCCTCAGCAGGTTCCAGCCACCTCCCGCCCCCCCCACCCCCACCCCCACCCCCACCCCCACCCCCACCCCCACCCCCACCCCCGACACTCGGCCGCACACTCACCATTTTTCAGCTTCTGGGGTGTCCTGTTGTCCTCTTTATGAGTCTTCCAGTACCTGCAGGTCACAGGGCGACACAGACTGCAGCACAGTCACCTAGCCCTCCTGGAGCTGTGGAGAAGGAGCCACAGAGACCACACCAAATTTGGAAGTTTCTGGCAAACGCCGCTTGAGATGTGGATCCGCCCCTTCCTCTCTGGCTGTGCACCTCATTGGACAGTGCTGACCTCAGCACCACTGATTGGATAGGGCTCCAAGCCCTGCCTCCTCCAGTTGAGTGACAGGAGAAGCGATCAGGGGTGGAGCTGAGTAAGGACACAATGACTGGTTGTGAGCTGCTTCATTTTCTGGCCATATTCTCTCCCAGAATTGAAACATGTGGGCCGGCGGTGGCTCACGCCTGTAATCCTAGCACTCTGGGAGGCGGAGGTGGGTGGATCGTTTCAGCTTAGGAGTTCGAGATCAGCCTGAGCAAGAGTGAGACCCCCCCCATCTCTACTAAAAATAAAAAGAAACTTAGCTTAACAACTAAAAATATATAGAAAAAATTAGCCAGGTGTGGCACATGCGTGTAGCCCCAGCTACTTGGGAGGCTGAGGCAGGAGGATGGCTTGAGTCCAGGAGTTTGAGGTTGCTGTGAGCTAGGCTGACGCCATGGCATTCAGGCAACAGAGTGAGACTCTTGTCTCAAAAAAAAAAAAAAGAAAAAGACATGTCTTCATGCAGAGGGCATTTGCATTTAACCTTGCATATAAGATTACATTCTTTGGAATAAAAAAGACTAATTCATTTAAAATATATATATGTGATTCACAAATGAAAACAATATAATCAAAATTATTTTAAAATTTCAGATTTTATAACTTTCCTGGCCTCTGGTTTTTCCAGGAGGCAGTCTGAGCTTTGAAAAGGGAGGCAATCCAGGCATGGTGGCTCACGCTTGTAATCCTAGCATTCTGGGAGGCCATGGCAGGAAGATCGCTTGAGGTCTAAGAGACCAGCAAGAGCAAGAGCCTGTCTCGACTAAAAATAGAAAAATTAGTCGGAGTGGTAGTGCCCCCTGCCTGTAGTCTCAGGTACTTGGGAGTCTGAGGCAGGGAGATCACTTGAGCTCAGAAGTTTGAAGTTGCAGTGACATTTGATGACACCACTGCACTCTAGCCAGGGCGACGGGAGTGGGGGGCATACAGGCAATTCTTTTATTTATTTATTTATTTATTATTTCAGCATATGTGGGGGTATAAACGTTTAGGTTACATATATTGCCCTTGCCCCTCCGCCCCCCCCCCTCAGAGCTTCAAACGTGTCCATCCCCTGGACAGTGCCCATGGCACTCATTATGTATGTATACATCCATCCCCTCCCCCCATCTGCCCGACACCCCGTTAATGTTATTCCTGAATGTGCTCTTAGATGATAATCAGTGAAACCAATTTGATGGTGAGTACACGTGATGCTTATTTTTCCATTCTTGGGATACTTCACTTATCCAGGAGACCATAAGAGATTCTATAGCCCCATAATTATTTTTATTTATTTTTTTTTTGTTAGAACAACTCAGCAAAATAAAATTCCGGTTTATTGTTGGACAACATTGTTTCACACATACATCAAACAGGCCAAAAAAAAAATAAACAGCAACTTCATAGACAAAAAAAAGGAAAAAAAAGAAACCTTTTATCTTTGGCCTTTTTAACCATCTCATACAAACCAACTACTTATAGTACAGCTGAGTACATACACAAAAAAAGTTACTGGAATGCTCGGAATAAGATTGTTTTTTTGTTGTTGTTTTTGCTTTTTTTACAAGGTTTTTTTTTCTCCTTTGAGATTATAATGAACATGGTCACACCACAAGTAAAGTCAGAAGTAGGACAGAGAACGCTCCAAAGGCTGGTTTGGTCATCCGAGATCATTAAAAATGGCTGACCCCTAACAATATGTACAAAAATATAAAATGTAAATAAAAAATACAAACAAATTTCCTTTTTAAAGTACTTTTAAGAAAAAAAGCAGGGCCTTGGAAGTTTTGGTTCTTTTTTTCCTCCCCTGTTGCAAATTCTTGTGGTTTTGGTTGGGTGGTGGAGAGCGCGTGTCATCAGCGGGTGGCACTGCCCACGGTGGGCGGGCGGGCCTCTCTACTCGAAGGTGACCACGTTTAGATTCTGAGACGGGAAGTGGAGGGTGAATAGGTCACGGCGGCCTTTTTGTTTTTTATAAGTTTAACTTTTCCTTTTTTGCTGTCTAGTCATCCTCATCGGTCTTCTGCTTCTTGGTATCAACATCATCGTCCTCATCATCTTCAGCTGCCCGTTTGCCTGTGGCAGCCTCAGCTTCCTCATCTTCATCTCCATCCTCTTCCTCACCATCACCTTCTTCCTCTTCCTCCTCTTCCTCCCCACCTTCTTCCTCTTCTTCATCTACCTCATTGTCAGCCTCCTGCTCCCCATTTTCCTCGTTAGCGTTCCCATTAGCAGGGGCGTCTCGTCCATTCTCTGCCTCCTCCACAACTTCCTTCTTCTCCTTTAAGTCCTTGGTGGTGATCTCGGAGCTGGTGTCCACGGCTGCGTCTGACATCGTGGGGCACGCCGGTGATCCGATGCAGGGGACTCTGGCGATAAAGCTGCCGGAGTCCGCGGCGGCGAAGGAGACGCGCGGCGGAGGTGGTTGCGGCGAGCAGGAAGCCGGACCGGGAACAATGCAAAGATGGCTTTTCACGGCAGCCAGTGGGGGCTATTTTTTTTTTTAAAGACAGGGTCTCGCTCTTGCTCAGGCTGGTCTCGAACTCCTGACCTCGAGCTATCCACCCGCCTTGGCCTCCCAGAGTGCTAGGATTACAGGCATGAGCCACCACACCCGGCCCTCCCCATTATTTCTTATAGCTGAGTAATACTCCATGGTATACATGTACCACATTTTATTAATCCAGTCATGTATTGATGGGCACTTGGGTTGTTTCCACATCTTTGCAATTGTGAATTGTGCTGCTATAAACATTTCGGTGCAGATGTCTTTTTTATAGAATGTCTTTTGTTCTTTTGGGTAGATGCCCAATAATGGGATTACTGGATCAAATGGTAGGTCTACTTGAATCTGTTTAAGGTATCTCCATATTGCTTTCCACAGAGGTTGCACTAGTTTGCAGTCCCACCAGCAGTGTATCAGTGTTCTTGTCTCTCTGTATCCATGCCAACATTTATTGTTATGGGGCTTTTTGATAAAGGCCATTCTCACTGGAGTTAAGTGATATCTCATTGTGGTTTTGATTTGCATTTCCCTGATGATTAGAGGTGTTGAGGCAATTCTTTAAGGCAGCAAGTCCCAGTGGAAATAAAGTAAGGGCCACGTATGTCCTTTTAGAATTACCAGTAGCTGTGTGAACTAAAATAAAATCTTAAAGTCTTCCCCTCCCAAACCGGCTGACTGAATGGACTCGCTCCTGGCCAAGAGGATACCCTAAAACTGAATTGCCTCCCATGAGGAGGGAAGTCAGACAGGCCTCTGTTATACTATGGAGTGTGAGAAATGACCACCTAGAGACCAAATTGAGCCAAGTTATGAGTCTTTATTAGCTGGCCAGCAACCACCCCTGCACTGTTAGGGTACAGGTACAGAGAATGGTGCTGAGTTGAAAAAGCAGGGAGGTTTTATACCATCGTAAGTTAGAGCAATGTGGCTTCAGGCACAGTGGTTGAAACAACATTACGTCATCTTCTCCATAGCTGTGGGGTCCGGGACCACCCGTTTCAATTACAATCTTTAAGCAAGCAGGTTTACAGACACAGATAGCATCTTTTAGGCATTAAGCAAGTGCAATAAATTTTAACTACAGGCAACAGGAAAGTTTATACAATCAGTTACAAGTTAATTGCTTTGATTTATCTCTGCAGGGTACTTTTTCCCAATTACAGACATAGGTCAAGCGAACATAGGTCACCTAGCGAGTGGGCCTTTGCAGCCTCATCACGACCCCTCCCTTCTTGGAGACATCCTTTGTAACCCATTAATAGGCCTAAGGGTGTGCAAGACAAACCTGCAGGTCCTTAATGTACACATCAAATATGTCCAGTGGCTTATTTCTGATAAACAGCTCTTTATGTTAAAACATTCCAAGCCTTCAGACAAAGCTTCACGTCTTTAACCAATTACAAGTCAAAGAATCTTTAAACCCACCTAGAACCTGTAAGCCTCCACTTTGAGATGGCCCACCTTTTCTGGCCAAACCAATGATACCTTCCACTATTGATTTATGACTTTACCCATACCCCTGTCTCTCTGAAATAGATAAAACCAATCTGTAACCCAGCTGCAGTGAGTCCACTTGCTCAAGGGAGTGGCTCCGGGTCATGGTCCTCAAATTTGGCTCAGAAGAAATCTCTTTAAAATTATTTTACAGAGTTTGGCTTTTTTTTCCATTAACACCGGCCATGGAATGCTGGCATCCTGTCTGCACTGGGTGTATATATTAGTTAGTGATTACTGTACAACAAACCACCTTAAAACTTATTATCTCGTGGTTGAGCTGGTCAGCAATTTAGGCTGGGCTCTGTTGTGTCATTCTTCTCCTCTTACAGAACATTTTAAACATATACAGAATAAACAAAATAGAATAATAGGCCTGTCACACAGCTTCAATAACTACTGAGAGGATTGAGACTCTTGTCTGAAATGTCATTGTCCTAATAAGAAGAAGAAATACATAGCTTTTAAAGGATGGGTTCTCGGCTTCAAGCAATTAACTGCTGTTCAACTATAGTTGATGATTCTGGTAGTCCCATCTTCCCTGAAAACAATCTGGTGACCTTTACCTAGGATCTCCCTTTCCCCTTTCCCCGAGGGGCCATCTCTTGTTGAACAAATAACAAAAGATTTCCCTGCCCCTCCTAACCACTGCTTTGAGGCAGGGATGCAGGCCTTAGTTCTCAAAAAGGAGCACAGGATGTGTTAAAGAGACAGAAAATAATTATGCCATTTTTTTAAGCCATTCCCTCTGTTACAACAATTTTTGCATTCCTCAGTGAATCTAACCTATAGACATTTTTACTGTGGTGTGCTAGGGGTGAATTTTTATTTTACATTCTCTATATACATTGATTAGTATTTGAAATTCTAAGGAAGATTTTCTTCCTTCCTTTCTCCTTTCTTTCTTCCTTCTTTTCTTTCTTATTCATTTAATCTTTTTTATCAGTATGGATTCATGGATGTTTATTTTATTCTGAGTTACAATCCAATGCTACTATTATTTATTTTATTGTTCACATTGTTAAAGCTTGGACCATTCACGCGGCTTTTGGCTTAGCTCCCTGTGACAGGTCCCTGACATTTATCTTTTTAAGCAATTTTTGGCTTTGCTGGCTTTATAAGCTACTCTAGGTTCAAGTTATATTTTTTTATCTCCAGCCCTAGAATTATCCATTTTTACAATAGCCTTGGTTCATTTTGTGGTGGAATGGGATTTATTTCATTTATTTATTTAATTTTTGGGGGCAGGTCTCACTTTGTCACCCAGGCTATAGTGCAGTGGCATCATCATAGCTCACTGCAACCTTAAACTCCTGGGCTCAAGTGATCCTCCTGCCTTAGCCTCCCCAGTAGCTGGGACTATAGGCATATATCACTACACCTGCTAATTGTTTAAACTTCTTTTGTAGAGATAGGTTTTTGCTCTGTTGTAGGAGGATAAGGAGGATCCTTCTCATAATGACTGACCCAGAGACCAGGCCAGGAAGAAGAGAAGCGTCATTAACCAGTGAGGCTCAGAGGACAGAGTCCAAATTCTGAGCCTCCAGTAAGGGGGTGTAACAGTCTTTTATACATCTCTCAGGGAGGGTGAAGGGCGCAGTTACAATGTGTTTATTTCTAACCTCCAGCGAGGTCTTTGTGCAAGCTGCAGTCCTGTCCAGCATTCCTAGCTGATCTATTATCTTTCCAGTGCAGGCCTGTTTGTGCAAGTAGGTAAGTTACAGAAGCCACAAAAGCAAGTTTTTGCAAACTTAGTTCCTGATGTGGAGTTTCTTCCTGTTTTACTTTTCTGTTTCACAGGGGCTGGAGACTCCTACCACAGCACTGCTATTCAGGCTGGTCTCAAAATCCTGGCCTCTACTGATTCTCCCACCTTAGCCTGCAAAATTGCTGGGATTACTGGTGTGAGCCACCATGCCAGGCAGGAAGAATGTTATTTAAAAACCAAGATCTAACAATGAGGTGTGCTTATTGATACCAGAGTCTCGAAGCTTCTGAGCCTTCTGAACAGAGAAAGTTTGAAAATATATGTATAAATATAACCTCATGTATGCCGGCTCTATCTACCTATCTCAATGGATATATTACAATAGAAACAGGTTCATTCTGATATTCCCTACTCCAGTCCAGCACCACAGATTTCATTCCAGAATTCTCCCTTCATTTATTTTTACCTTTTTTTAACTACAGAGAGAAATAGGCAGTAAATATCTGCAGTATGTATGCTAACATGTAATGTAGTTTTATAATTGCTAATACATACACTTGCAGGAAACAAATTTACCAAATAAAAAAGTGTTGGGGCCTAGCATGGTGGCTCATCCTTATAATCCTAGCACTCTGGTAGGCTGAGGTGGGAGGATTGCTTGAGCTGAGGAGTTCAAGACCAGCCTGAGCAAGAGTGAGAACCTGTCTCTATTAAAAAATAGAAAGAAATTTGCCCAGGCAACTAATATATATACATATATTTATATATTCATACATATATATATATGTATATATATAAATTAGCTGGGTGTAGTGGCATATGCAGAAGGATCGCTTGAGCCCAGGAGTTTGAGGTTGCTGTGAGCTAGGCTGATGCCATGGTACTCTACTGGGCAACAGAGCAAGACTCTGTCTCAAAACAAAAACAAAAACAACAACAACAACAACAAAAATAGTGTTGTCGGAGTGTGGGGTGTGGTGGCTCATGGCAGTAATCCCACACTTTGAGAAGCTGAGGCAGGAGGATCCCTTGAGGCCAGGAGTTCAACACCACCCTGGACAACATAATGAGATCCCATCTATACAAAATTTTCTTCTAAATTAGCTGGGTGTGGTGGCACATGCCTGTAGTCCAAGCCACTTGGGAGGCTGAGGCAGGGAGATTGCTTGAGTCCAGGGGTTTGAGGTTGCTGTGAGCTATGATCGCACCACTGGACTTTAGCCTGGACAATAATGTGAGACCCTTTCTTGGAAAATAAATAAATAAATAAGCAAACAAACAAAAATTAAATAAAAATAAAATACAGTGTTTATATGCGGTCCTTGAGTCTTAAATTATTCAATCAAAACACTATTTTCCAAAGTTACTTAGGTCAGGACCATTAGTCCTGACCCTCTTCAATAGGGTTAGGTACTACATTTGTTCTACATTTTTTTCTTTCTTTCCTTTTCTTTTCTTTTATTTATTTATTTATTTATTTATTTATTTATTTTGAGACAGAGTCTCACTCTGTTGCCCTGGCTAAAGTGCCGTGGCGTCAGCCTAGCTCACAGCAACCTCAAACTCCTGGGATTAAGCAATCTTTCTGCCTCAGCCTCTCGAGTAGCTGGGACTACAGGCATGTGCCACCATGCCCAGCTAATTTTTTCTATATATTTTTAGTTGTCCAGATCATTTCTTTCTATTTTTAGTTGAGACAGGCCAGCGCTGGTCTTGAACTCCTGACCTCGAGTGATCCTCCTGCCTCGGCCTTCCAGAGTGCTAGGATTACAGGCGTGAGCCACCGTGCCCAGCCATAATTAGTTTTGAAAACTGTCTAGAGTCAGCGATTCTTCTCCATGTCACCATAGGGAACTGCTTATGCTGCTCTTTGTATTAACAGAAAGCTGCTTCCCTCAGCCCATTCTTTGGCAATCACTGATCATTTTCCATCCTTATAATTTTGCTTTTTTTTAATAATGTCATATCAGTAGAATCATTTAATATGTAGCATTTCTTTCTTTTTTTTTTTGAGACAGGATCGCGCTCTGTTGCCAGGGCTAGAGTTCCATGGCATCAGCCTAACTCACAGTAACCTCAAACTTGGGCTCAAGGAATCCTCCTGCCTCAGTGTCCTAAGTAGCTGGGACTACAGGCACTCACAACAATGCCCAGCTAACTTTTTGTTTCTATTTTTAGTTGCCTGGCTAATTTTTCTATTTTTAGTAGAGATGGAGTCTCACTCTTGCTCAGGCTGGTCTTGACCTCCTGACCTTGAGCGATCCTCCCTCCTCAGCCTCCCAGAGTGCTAGGATTATAGGTGTGGCCCACTGCACCTGGCCAATATGTAGCCTTTTGAATCTGACTTCCTTCACTTAGAGAAATGCACTTCAGATTCATTCACGTTGTGGTGTGGATTAGTAATTTGTTCCTTTTTGTTGATAAATGGGATTTTATTGTATGGATTACCATAGTTTGTTTATTTACCTGTTGAAAAGCATCTGGTTTACTTCTAGTGTTTTTATTTTTTTTTTTTTGAGACAGAGTCTCACTCTGTTGCCCAGGCTAGAGTGAGTGCCGTGGCGTCAGTCTAGCTCACAGCAACCTCAAACTCCTGGGCTTAAGCGATCCTACTGCCTCAGCCTCCCGAGTAGCTGGGACTACAGGCATGCGCCACCATGCCCGGCTAATTTTTTGTATATATATATTTTAGTTGTCCATATAATGTCTTTCTATTTTTAGTAGAGACGGGGTCTCACTCTTGCTCAGGCTGGTCTCGAACTCCTGACCTCGAGCGATCCACCCGCCTCGGCCTCCCAGAGTGCTAGGATTACAGGCGTAAGCCACCGCGCCCGGCCTAGTGTTTTTAAATTATAAGTAAAGTAACTATAAATGTCCACAATCAGGTTTTTGTATAAATCAGTTTTCAATTTGCTTCAGTAAATACCTAGGACTGGGATATCCTGGTCATATAATAAGTTTAACTTTATAAGAAAGTGCTTGACTGTTTTCCAAAGTTACTGTATCATTTTGCAGTTCTCCTAGTTGCTCTAAATCCTCACTAGCATTAAGTATTTGCAATTTTTTTTTTTAATTTTTGCTATTCTCATAGGTGTGTGGTATTTTAGGCTTCTGCTTCATTTTTTGCATTCCTCCTGGGAGGTCCAAATTATATAATCAATGTAGAAGGAAATGTACAAAATGGCTGGATATTATCCTAGAATTCTGGAATCCCACTTCTAGAAATCTACAGTGAAATTAGAGCACAAATGTAAAACAGCTACTTTCAAGTTTATTTCAAGTGGTTTTATTTGTTGTAGCATAATATGGAAAATGGCACTGATGTCCATTAATAGGACACAGGTTGAATAATCTTCAGACATATTCTCATTGGAACACTGAGGCAGGGCTGGGCATGGTGGCTCACGCCTATAATCCTAGCACTCTGGGAGACTGAGGCGGGAGGATTGCTCGAGGTCAGGAGTTCGAGACTAGCCTAAGCAAGAGCGAGACCCCCGTCTCTACTAAAAATATAAAGAAATGATTTGGACAGATAAAAATATAGGTAGAAAAAATTAGCTGGGCATGGTGGCACATGCCTGTAGTCCCAGCTACTGGGGAGGCTGAGGCAGTAGGATTGCTTGAGCCCAGGAGATTGAGGTTGCTGTGAGCTGGGCTGACGCCACGGCACTCTAGCCCGGGCAACAGAGCGAGACTCTGTCTCAAAAAAAAAAAATTAGACAAAATAACATAAATAATCATTTTAGTATTTTCTTCCCTGACCCCCAAGGGATATCCAGCTCACTGCTTCTACTTCATGGCCCCAAGATGTAAATGTCACATACTGAAAAAGAGTAAATCTGCTAGATCTTCGTGTGACCTTCTTCTCCAATGAGACTCTGAAGGGCATTAGTGCTGAGCTTGAACTGGGGAGAACTATGATTTCTATGAATTGGGGTTAACAGTAAACATATAAGGCCAACCATTAAATATAAATTTTAGATAAATACATATGCATATATATAATATGAAATAGAAATATTGCATGCAAATATCTAAACATAATTTTACTAAAAAGTGATTTGTTTTTCAAAATTTTAAACTTAACTGTGTGTCCTGTATTTTTTATTGGGTAAATCTGGAGAACTTAACATAAAATAGTCATGAGATCTAAAAACAGTGCAAACCTAGGAGAATCAGAATACGAAAAAAGAAAGAAAAACCCATAGAAGTTGTATATGTTAGTCTGAATGTAAACGAGAATTAGGTGCTATCTGATACCAAAAAATTATAAATCTAAATGCACATCTCAGCACATGCTATGAAATGCAGTGACCCAGTGTCCTTGGACTAAGTGTGAAGCCCCTGAGCACTCTTAGAGATAAATAATACAGATCAAGTTTATCTTCATCATTCCCACTTTCATCTTATGCTATAGCCATGAATGTAACAGCTTTTCTGAGTTCCTTGAGTTCTCATGGTAAACTATTAATGCTGAGAGTGGTCATGAGACACCTGATAAAGTTGCATTGGAAGTAAAATTTATTAGAATGACTCTGACTTACTGAAATGTGGCAAAAGCTTTGTTTTGGACGTGGAAGAATTAGAGGAGGGGTTCATAAACCTTTGATGCCTAAATGTCTCCTGAGTCATCGATGATGTGAAATAGCAGGTATGCTGTGATCAATTATTGGAAGTAAAGGTTACCAATGGAATTTAGGAATGACAGACCCAATTTTTAAAGAGTTGGCTCAATGGCTACATAATGGCATGCAAAATAAATAGATGTAAGTGTTTACAAAAACTCTAACAGGCATCAGAAGACCGACATAGCCCTCATGCTTTAGGTTCCTATGTAAGTAAACCAGAATCCCACATAAAGAGTAAAATGAAACTAGAGACATTACTAATTACAAACCACCAACTAACCTCTGACTAGGTTATTTCTGCTCCAGGCCAATCAAGTACATTTTCTTCATCTTTCCTACACATAAAAGCTCACTGCCTGTGCTGCTGCAGTGGAGCACTCTAAATCTCTTAGTTCTGAGCACTACTTGATTCATGAATCATTCTTTGCTTAAATAACCCTTATTACACGTATTTGTCTAATTTCTTTTTTAAAACATATTTGGTGTTAGAAGTGAGGATAAAGAAAGGATCCACAAGCAACTAGAAAAGGATTCATAAAATGGCCATAGTAAGTCTCTACCTATCAATAATCACACTGAATGTAAATGGATTAAATTCATCAAATAAAAGACAGAATAGTGGAATAAATAAAGAATAACACCATACCCAGTGATATGCTTCCCACAAAAGACTCACTTTACCTGCAAGAACACTCAGACTGAAAGTGAAGGGATGGATGGATGAAGATATTCCACATTTTTTTTTTTTTGCTTTTGTTGCCTGTGCTTTTTAGGTTATATGCAAAAACGATTGTCTAGACCAATGTGAAGAAGATTTTTTGCTATGTTATTTTTTCTAGTGGTTTTATGGCTTCAGATATTACATTGAAGTCTTTAATTCATTTTAGTTTATTTTTGCACATATTGTAAGATAAGACCACCATTTTATTCTTTGCTTGTGCACATCTTGTTTCCCCAGCACCATTTTTTGAAGAGATAGTCTGGTCCTTATTGTGTGTTATTAGAATCACTGGTGAACATCAGCTGATAGTAAATACATGATTTTACTCCTGGGTTCTCTATGCCATTGCATTGATCAATGTGTCTTTTTAAGATAACACCATGCTGTTTTGATTACTATAGGTTTGAAGTATATTTTGAAATAAGATAGTGGATAGCATGAAGCTTTTATCTTTGTTCGTTGTCAAAATTTCTTAGCTACTTAGGGTATTTTGTGGTTCCAAATGAATTTTAAAATAGTGTTTACTATTTCTGTAAAAAATTCTACTGAACTTGATCAAGGTTATATTAAAACTGTATATAAAATATTATTCAATAATACAGCTTAAATTTAATGAAATACTGAAATATGCTACAATATGTACAAAACTAAAAGAAAATTCTGCTAAGAAATAAAAGAAATGGAGGAGCCAAGATGGCAGACCAGAGACACCACCAGTCAGAAAAATCTCAGTAATAAGGAGAAGTTCTAGATGAAAGAGAATAACAGACAGACAATGAAGACTGGATGACCATATGAAGGAAAGGGTGGCAGATCCTACCGAAGACTCCACAGGAACAGCTTGTGGAGCAGAACTGGAAGGAGAAAGCTATCAGTGGTGATGAAGCCCCAAGAGGCTGAGAGACCAGTGAGAAAGGTAGGTGGAGTGGTTAATTTCCCCTTTGTTTGCATCTTGGACTGTTGGTGGGCTCCCAAGCTCCTGGAGAGAACTTCTGCCCACATGAGCGTAGATACTGCTGCTGCCAATGAGCAGAAATCTTCTTGGAGACAGGTCACCAGGCTCCCAGCACCCCCAAGGTGCCTCCTGCTCCACATACCCAAGCTAGACAAAAGGCATCATATTGCTTCTCTACCCACTGTGCACCCTTTTCCTCCCCAGGGTGCTTGAACTCCTCAGGTTCTGTCTTGCTCATTCCCACACAGACATTTTCCAACTCTGGCCCAGACTGCAGGAGCCACAGGGGTCCAGGAGGTCCTGGGTGATCTGCATGACTCCAGAACTCAGTCATTCTGGGTGGACTGCTTCTCAGAGAGTGGTCAGAGAAAAACAGATTGCAGAATTTCCTCCACCCACACTCTGTGTCTCCCCTTCCCCTCCCCTACCCATGGCTGCTGAGAGAGACAATTGAGCCACCACATGGAGGCCTCCATAGGAAGTGGGCCTCTAACCTTTCCTTTTGAGGTCCTGCAGTGGACTGAGGTGGTGCTCAGACTGTGAACTGCCTGCCTGCCAGCACTCCCTGCTGCTGCTTGCCTGGCAGCCCCATCAGAGTGGGACATGCTCTGACATGGAGGGGGACATCAAACATAGCATCAGGATCCTCTTCCTTGGCATGGTCAGGAATTGATCTCTGGGGCCCTAGGAATGGACCCACAGGCCAGATCCTGTACACCCAGGTCTCAATCACATTGCCCAGGGTCACAGAGGGGATATTTGTGAATTAGTCTTCAGTGGTGTGGGTGTCTGTAGGGGCAGATGGGAGGAAGAGTGCAGGGGTGGTCCTAGCTGTAGCATGCTTCTGGGGTACCCCTCCTCCCATAGGAGGGCCATGCTCCCACCTCAGGCTGGGATCCAAGGCAGGGAACCTCTCAGCCCACATCAGTCATAGGGGAGCTCAGCTGGCTTGAGGTCCTTCTGCCAGCAGAGGCCCAGGGGAAACTGTGGAATAGGGGAGGGTGGAAAGGAGGGAGGTCTGCTCCAGACTGCCAGATTGCAGGTCTCAGTCCCACCTCTGCATGCAGAGTTTCTGGTTGAGTGGGGCCACTTCAGCCCCTTCCTGGCACCTTTACCCAGAGGCAGGTAATGCACTTTGGCCTCTTCTGAAGGAAATCCCTTGCCAGCATTAGTGGAGCCTGAAGGCAGGGTCAACCTACCCAGCACCACCCAGTGTCATTCCCTCACCTGCTTGTGCTGTGGTGGAGAATAAGGGACACATCTGAAAGTTCCAGGGCCCCACCCACCAACTGGGCATTAGAGGTTGTCTCCTGAGGAACTAGAGCTGGTCACAAGACCCAAAACCTATATTGCAGCTTGTTCCTTTGGCAAGTGCCACCTGCTGACCGGAGGCCAATTTGCATGCCCTTTATAACATTTATCAACTCAATCATACAGGGTGTGGTTGATTCTCACCCTCAAGCACCACCTACTGACTCAGAGACTAAACTGGGCATGTTGTCATCTAAACACAAGAAAATCCAAAAGTAAAAAGCAACAGCTGCTCCAGATGAGAAGAAATTGGAGACAGAACTCTGGAAGTGTGAAGAACCTGAGTGAAAGGACACCCCCCAAAAGGGGAACACCAGCTGTCTAGCAAGGGATACCAACCAAAATCAGAATATTGAAATGACAGATAAAGAATTTCAAACGTGGATTATAAGGAAGCTCTATGAAATACAAGATAAAATGGAAACATAACACAAAGAAACCACAAAAGCAATGCAAGGACTGAATGAAAAAAATCACTAAAGAAGTTGAATTATTAAGGATAAATCAAACGGAACATCTGGAAATGAAAAATTCACTCAGGGAATTACAAAACATAATGGAAAGCATTTAGAATATGTTATATGAGGAAGAAGAAAGAATTTCAGAACTTGAAGATAACATCTTCCAATTAAACAAGTCAGTCACAGAGATACAGCACAGAAATGAGAAGAGCAAGAAAAGTCTACAAGAAATATGAGATTGTATAAAGAGGCCTAACATAAGAATCATAGGCATTCCAGAGGATGAGGAATACACAGGGTTGCAAAACCTACTTCAGGGAATGAGGAAAATTTCTCTGGCCTTGCTAGAAATCTAGATATCCAGGTTCAAGAAGCTTAAAGGACTCCTGTGAGATTCATCACAAAAGGGGCAAACACCATGACATATAATCACCAGACTGGCCAAAATAAACACAAAACAGGTACTTCTATGAGCCATAAGGTGAAAGCATCAGGTAACTTACAAAGAAAAATCCATCAGACTAATTGAAAACTTCTCAACTGAGACTGTACAAGCCAGAAGTGATTGGGGTCCCATTCTCAGTCTTCTCAAAAAAACAAAAATAATAATTGCCAGCCTAGAATTCTATATTCTCCAAAATTAAGTTTTATATATGAAGGAGAAATAAAAGACTTTCTCAGATAAGCAAATACTGAAGGATTTGTTAAGACCTGCCCTGTAGGAAGTACTCAGAACAGCATTATACGTAGATTAGTATAATAGACACCCACCAGTATAAAATCACCCAAAAGCTAAAGATCAAAGGCCAGATACCACAATGGCTCAAGAGATAAAGCAACAAAGTCCAACTCAACAGGATGAACAGAAATCCACCCCATTTATCAATTCTTTCAATAAATGTGAATGGTTTAGACTCCCCACTCAAGAGACATAGTCTGGCTAAATGGATGAGAAATACAAGCCAAGTATCTGCTGTCTCCAGGAAACACATCTAACCAAAAAGGACTCATTCAGACTCAAGGTGAAGAAATGAAAAACAATATTCCATGCAAATGCAAACCAAAAGAAAGCTGGTGCAGCATTTCTCATATCAGATAACATAGTCTTCAAATCATCAAAAATAATGAAAGACAAACATGGTCATTATATAATCATAAAGGGAACAATTCAAGAAGACACAACAATTCTAAATATTTATGCACCCAACACAAGTGTGCACAGATTCATAAAGCAAACCCTACTTGATCTAAGAGAATGATAAACAGCAGAACCATAAAGACTTCAACACCCCTCTGACAGAAAAGGAGAGATCCTCCAAACATAAACACAAAGGCAATGGACTTAAACAGAATGCTAGAACAAATGTGACTAACACACATTTATAGAACATTCTACCCAAAAACCACTTAATATAGGTTCTTATCACCTCATGGGACATTCTCTAAGACTGATCACATCCTAGGCCACAACACATGTCTCAAAAAATGTAAAAAATATATAAATTATACCATACATCTTCTTAGACCACAGTAGAATAAAATTAGAAATCAACTCCAGCAGAAACACCCATCTCTACACAAAGTCATGGAAAGTAAACAACCTACACCTGAATGATAGTCAGGACAAGGAAGAAATTAAGGTGAAAATCAAATGTTTCTTTGAACTAAATGATAAAGGGGACACAAGTTATCAAAATCTGTGGGATACAGCTAAACTAGTCCTAAGAGGAAAATTCATAGCCATAAATGCCTACATTCAAAAGAGAGAGATCACAAACCAACACTCTAGTGAGTAATCACAAAGAACTACAAAAGGATGAGCAAACCAACCCCAAACCCAGCAGAGGAAAAGAAATAACCAAGATGAGAGCAGAAATAAATGAAATCAATAACAAAAAAACTATACAGAAAATTAATGAAACAAAAAGTTGGTTATTTGAAAACATAAACAAAATTGACAGGCTTCTCACTATGTTAACCAGAAGGAGAAAAGAAAGAACTCTAGTAAGCTCAATCAGGAATGAAAAAGGAGAAATTACAACTGATACCACAGAAATACAAATATCTCTGAATACTATAAAAGTCTCTATTCACATAAACTTGAAAATATGGAGAAATTCTTAAAAACACGCAGCCACCCCAGGCTCCATTAGGAAGAAGTAGAATTCCTGAACAGCTCAATATCAAGTACCAAAACTGAAGCTGTAATAAAAAAATCTTCCAACAAAAAAAAGGCCTGGACCAGACAGTTTCACACCCAAATTTTACCAGATCCACAAAGAATTACAGGAACCTATTTTGCAAGATTTATTCCACAACATAGAGAAGAAACTAATCATCCCCAACCTGTTTTACAAAGTCAACATCAGTTCAATACCAAAGCCAGGAAAGGACTCAATGAAAAAAATAAAGGAAGTAAAGAGCAGAGGACATAAACAGGTGGAAAACTATACCATGCTAATGGGTGGGCAGAATCAACATTGTTACAGTGTCTGCAACTACCCAAAATGATCTACAGATTCAAGTGAATCCCCATTAATCATTTGAATCATTTTTTGCAGGTCTAGAAAAAATAATTCTATGCTTCATATGGAACCAAAGAAGATCCCATAAAGCAAAAGAAATCTTAAGCAAAAAGAACAAATTGGGAGGCATCAATTTACCAGACTTCAAGCTATGCTACAAGGCCATAGTATCTGATACAGCATGGTACTGGCACAAGAACAGAGAGATAGACCAATGGAACAGAACTGAGAACCCAGATATAAAACCATCCTCATATAGCCATCTAATCTTTGACAAAGCAGACAAAAACATACACTGGGGAAAAATCCTTATTCAATAAGTGGGGCTGGAAGAATTGGATTGCCACATGTAGAAGACTGAAACTGGATCCTCACCTTTCACCTCTCACAAAAATCAACTCATGGTAGATAACAGACTGAAACCTAAGTCATCAAACTATAAGAATTCTAGAAGAAAAATATTGGAAAAACTCTTATAGACATTGGCCTAGGCAAAGAATTTATGAAGAAGACCCCAAACGCAATCACAGCAACAACAAAAATAAACAAATGGGCCCTAATCATATTAAAAAGCTTTTGTACAGCCAAGGAAACTATCATGAGAGCAAACCGACAACCTGCAAAATGGGAGAAAATATTCACATGCTACACATCCAATAAAGAGCTGATAACTGGAATCCATATAGAACCCAAAAATATCAGCCAAAAAAAAAAAAAAAAATCAAACAATCCTGTCAGAAAGTGAGCAAAGGACATGAACAGAAGCTTTTCAAAAGAACATAGACTATGGCCAAGAAACATGAAAAAATGGTCAACATCTCTAATCATTATGGAAATGCAAATCAAAACCACAATTAGATATCACTTATCTCTAGTCAGAATGACCTTTATCAAAAAGTCCCAAAACCATAAATGTTGGCATGGATGCAGAGAAATAGGAACACTCATACACTGCTGGTGAGACTGCAAACTAGTACAACCTCTGTGGGAAGCAATATGGAGATACCTCAAACAGATACAAGTAGAACTACCATTTGATTCAGCAATCCCATTACTGGGCATCTACCCAAAGAACAAAAAACATTCTATAAAAAAGACATCTGCACTAGAATGTTTATAGCAGCACAATTCACAATTGCAAAGATGTGGAAACAACCCAAGTGCCCATCAATACATGACTGGATTAATAAAATGTTCTATATTATACCATGGAGTTGTACTCAGCCACAACAAACAATGGTGATCTAGCACCTCTTATATTACCCTGGATAGAGCTGGAGCCCATTCTACTAAGTGAAGTATCCCAAGAATGTAAAAATAAGCACCATGTGTACTCACTATCAAATTGGTATTAAGTGATCAACACTTAAGTGCATATATAGCAATAACATTCATCATGTGTCATGCAGATGGGAGTGGGGAAAAGGGGATCAGTATATACACACCTAATAGGCACAGTGCACACCATCTGGGAGATGGACACGTTTGAAGCTCTGACTCTGGTGGGGCAAAGGCAATATATGTAACCTAAACATTTGTACCCCCATAATACGCAGAAATAAAAAAATTTAAAAATAAAATTAGAGACCAATATCTCTATGAATATAGATGTAAAAATTGTCAATAAAATCCAAACCATTTTCAGTTGCACATCAAAAAAATAATCTATCACGACCAAGTTGGCTTCATCCCAGAGATGCAGGGATGTTTCAACGTACTCAAATCCATAATATTCTCAATAGGTGCAGAAAAAGCATTTGACACAATTCAGCATTGTTTTATGATAAGTGTGCTTAACAAAGTAGGCATAGGTGGGACTTACCTCAAAATAAAAGCCATATACAACAAACTCACAGGCAACATCATACTGAATGAGAAAAAATTGAAACCATTTCCACTTAGAACTGGACTAGACAAGGTTGCCTCTCTCACTACTTCTATTTACCATAGTGCTGGAAGTCCTAGCTGAGCAATCAGACAAGATAAGGAAATCAAAGGTATCTAAATCAGGGCAGAAGAGGTCAAACCATCACTTTTTGATGATGATATAATCTTATATCTAGAAAAACCTAAAGATTCTGCCAAGAGCTCACTGCAACCAATAAATAAATTCAGCAAAGTCTCAGGTTACAAAATCAATGTATACAAATCAGTAGAATTCATAAGTGCCAACAACAGTCAAGCTGAGAAGCAAATCAAAGACTCAGTACCTTTAACAACAACAAAGAAAATAAAACAGCTAGGAATATTTTTAACTAATGAGGTGAAAGACCTTCATATGGAGAACTAGAAAATACTGAGAAAGGAAATATAAGAAGACTTAAACAGAAGGAAAATCGTACCATGCTCATGGACTGGCAGAGTGAACATTGTTAAAATACCTATACTACCCAAAAGTGATCCACAGATTCAATGCAATCCCTATTAAAATACCAACATCATTTTTCACAGATATAGAAAAAAATAATTCTATGCTTCCTATGGAAACAGAGAGGACTTCATAGAGCAGAAGCAACCTTAAGCAGAAAAACAAAACAAAACAAAAACAAAAAAACAAATTGGGAAGCATCAATTTACCATACTTCAAGCTATACTACGAGTCTATAGTAACCAAAACAGCATGGTACTGGCACAAAAACAGAGACATAGACCAATGGAACAGGACTGAGAACCAGATATAAAGCCATCATCATATTGCCATCTGATGTTTGATAAAGCAGACAAAAACATACACTGTTGAAAATAACTCCTATTCAATAAATGGTGCTGGGAAAACTGGATAGTCACATACAGAAGACTGAAACAGGATGCACACCTCTCACATCTCACAAAAATCAATTCACAATGGATAACAGATTTAACCCTAAGGCATTAAATAGTAAGAATTCTAGAAGCAAGTGTTGGAAAAACTCTTACAGATATTGGCCTAGGCAAAGAATTTATGAAGAAGACTCCAAAAGTAATCACAGCAATAACAAAAATAAATAAATGGTACCTGATTAAATTAAAAAGCTTCTGTACATCCTAGGAAACTATCATTAGAGTAAACAGACAATCTACAGAATGGGAGAAAATGTTTGCATGCTATATATCTGATAAAGGACTGATAACAAGAATCTATATAGAACTCAGCAAAATTCTTTCACATTTCTAGTGGTGGGCTTTATTATATAGATAAGATCAGCCTATGTATATGGTAACAGAAGTAGCCAAAGTTGGGGGTCTTATGTATGTTTTCCTTTTCCCCGGAAAATGGAAATTAACTGGATTTTTTGATAAAGATTGCCTTCTGTGTAAATACAGATTATATAAATTTGCGATAATGATAAGAGCCCACGTTACTGTACTAAGCCTGTTACTTTCAAGACATGTGAACAGAATGCCTTATTTTATAATTTTATTTACCTGGTTGCTCCTGGGACTTGACTTTTTGTGGCACTAGTTAAGTACATTAAAAAAAGAGTTATATGCCAGCAAATGAGGAGGGTGGCAAAAATAAAAGTAAAAAGAAAAGAAAAAAAAGGGGTTATACACTTTCATTACTGAAGAGAAAAGATGATGGTGATGTTTGTAATACAATATAAACCATAATTGTGATAGACCTTAAGTATGGCTTTCATGGAATATACAGTATAGTTTGGTGAATTCTTTACATGATCATATTATCTTTTTGTAATTATTTTGCTAAGATAAACAAATACATAGTTTTCTTCTTCCAATTGAAAACCTCAAAAATCATGTTAATTCTTAATTTTCCCTTTTGTATGAACCTCTTTATAATATGTAGTTTTTAGCAATTAATTTTTTAGGAATGTCACGCTCATTCCCGGTTCCTGACGCCTCCGCCTGCATGGCCCGTCCCCTCCGGTGCCCACAGGTCCTTCCTCACCTGCAGCTCTAGGTACAAAACGCGCTGCTCCGTGCCCTGAGGACTCTGAGGCGGCGCCAGCCACCGCAGCCACGCAGAACGCCAGAACGCGAGGGCGCAGGGACAGGGCCGCAGCGTCCTCAGGCGGTGGGCGCCGGCGCTGGCGGGAGGAGGGCGCTGCTGCCGAGGGAGGACGGCTACTTACCTGGACCAGAAGGGGCGGAAGCGGCGGTGGCTTGGCCCCTGCTCCCGGACTTCTCCGAGCTCCATCCGCCTGGCTCGTGCCACCCGGGGATTCTGGACAGCCTGGCGCCGGCCGCCGCCTTCTCGCCTTGGTCCCTCCCCAGCTGCTGCGGAGCCGCCCGCCCCCTGTCCCCGGGCAGCAGAGCAAACTCTCCGAAGTGGGAAGCCCGCGCCCCAGCCGGGCCCTCCACAGCCGGGCTCGGATCTGAGCCCACCGGGTGCCCTAGAAATTCTGCGCGCCTACCTGGCACCCCGACCTGGCTTCTGCCCCCGGCCCAGCGCCCGCCCGGTCGCCGCAGCTGGAGGCCCACAGGAGTGGCCTTGCTGCCGAGCGGGACCGGGACGTTCCAGAGCCCGCGCCCCGCCCGCTCCAGACCAGGAGGGACCTGGCTCGCTGGCGCATACACCCTGGCACGGGGTGTATGTGTGTGGGAAACAATTGGTCAAAAGTGGCTTCCCCCGCGCCCCACACAAGGGAAACGCTGGCTTTGAATTTATTTTTTCCTTATTGACTTTACCTAAAACTGGTAGTGCCTAATTATTGTATCACGTACCCATGATTCTGTCAGAAAGTTTGAGCATAGTTTTATTAGTTTTTCTCGAATTTTAAATTCTATCTAAAATCAGTAGGATACCTTCACAAAGATTTTAATTAGAGGAGGTGGGTATTCTTTTTCAGTAAGTACTGTTATCTCTGACTAAATATTTGTCCTTTTGTTATAGTTTGTTTATAAGTCAGTTATTTTATTCAACTTTAATTTCAGTAAAATAAAAAAACATTAAAAATTCTCTATAGTCATTGGAATGATAAAAGAAACTGATAACAGTGGTGTTAATACCAATCTTAATTCTTAAATATTTCAATGTTTCAAATTGAGGCCATACTTGAAAAATTTATGTCGTGGCAATTATTCTTAAATGCCATTCTTTTCTTTTCTTTTCTTTCTTTTTTTTTTTTTTTTGAGACAGTCTCACTCTGTTGCCTGGGCTAGAGTGCCATGGCCTCAGCCTCGCTCACAGCAACCTCAAACTCCTGGGCTCAAGCAATCCTCCTGCCTCAGCCTCCTGGGTAGCTGGGACTACAGGCAAGTGCCGCCATGCCCAGCTAATTTTTCTATATGTATTTTTAGTTTTCCATATGATTTCTTTCTATTTTTAGCAGAGACAGGGTCTCGCTCTTGCTCAGGCTGGTTTCCAACTCCTGAGATCAAATGATCCACCCGCCTTGGCCTCCCAGAGTGCAAGGATTACAGGCGTGAGCCACTGCGCCTGGCCTTAAATGCCATTCTTTACTCCCAAAGGAAGCAATGTATTCACCATAACCCTAGCATCCTGGACAGCTAGCTAATACACCCTTTGGAGATCAAATTTTAATGAAATAGACCAGAAATACAAAAGAACAATACTGCATATAAACTTTACAAATTTTATTGGAACTGTTGAGAAATTAAAAGTTGTTTTTGTTAGAACTTCATCTGTTGGGGGTCTTAAAGTAACATATGCAAAGTAAAATGTATGTAACCTATGGCAGTTGACATTTTTGCATACATCGGTAAGTTGTGTGACAGTGTCTGAATGTAGTTTGTGGAAAATAATTGGACATCATTTTCAAAATAATAGCAATCATGCCTTGGATATTTTTTATGAAATTCTCTTCAGCCAGTAATTGGGTTTTTTTAATGTCATTTTTTAGTTATTTTACTAAAGCTGTTGACTAAGACAAACAACAAAAAACAATCTTTTGTTTTCTTCTATTATTAACATTGATTGTCTGTATCTGTTAGCCTAGGAAATGACCCATTTTATCTGTGAACAAATATGTCACAGGGTCAGTTAATTGGGCTGCATAAAGAGATATGATGGGAGAAAATTATGATGTGTTTTGAAAAATTGCTTGTTAAGATATACTTTCTGAAGCCTCACCCTGGCTGAAGTTATTTTGTGCAAATTATATACCACCTCCCTGATCTACCAACATTGCACAGAGAATCACAACCAAGAATGTGGAGAAAAAGCAGTGGAAGTGTGTGTGTGTGTGTGTGTGTGTGTGTATAAAATATTTATATATACATTTTTATTCTGAAAGCTTAAACCAAAGTGTCTTGGTATTTAAAGGTGTTTTACTGCAGATTTCAGTACAGAGCAAAAGAGTAAAGTGAAGCTGAGTCACTTTTTACATCAGGTAGGTCACAGCATCTATTAAAAAAAGATAGATGAAGTCATTTGCATACAGTTTCAGTATTGAAATATTATTTTGGGTTTGTTTTTACATTTTTGTATTAAAATGCAATAAAAGCCAAGGTTAAAATTCATACTAAGGCAAGTTACAGCATTGTTACTGAGTCCCATGGTAATCGCACATTTTGTACCCATCTATACCATATTTAATAGTATGATTTGTCAGGGTAGGGAATGTGGGTGATGGTTCTGAATTTCTTTGTACTCTCAGTGTATCTGGAGCTAAGAAAAATATTTTATTTTATTTTATTTTGTTTTTGACACAGAATTTCACTGTTGCCCGGGCTAGAGTGCCATGGTATCAGCCTAGCTCACAGCAACCTCAAGCTCCCGGGCCCAAGCAATCCTCCTGCCTCAGCCTCCTGAGTAGCTGGGACTACAGGCATATGCCACCATGCCCGGGCTAATTTTTTCTATATATATTTTTATCCATATAATTTCTTTCTATTTTTTTAGTAGAGACAGGGTCTCACTCTTGCTCAGGCTGGTCTCGAACTCCTAACCTTGAGTGATCCTCCTGCCTTGGCCTCCCAGAGTGCTAGGATTACAGGTGTGAGGCAGCCAAGAAAAATATTTTAAAGCTTATCCAAAACTCAGTATAATTTAGAACATACAGGTTTAGGATTTGAAAAAAATGCAGCTATAGTAAGAAAAGTGACCCTTATAGAAAGTGACATGAGGTTGTCTGTTGGTTGACTGTAATTAAAGGAGGGATAGCTATAAATTGTAGTGGTAGCTGATTGCTGTATGACTGGGGGTGTGATTCTTGGGCTTTATCTACTAGAATAAAATTTTCTAGAAATTTTCTTAACTGAAAGTTTTCTAAGTTAAGTCCCACATCTGGGTCATGTTTCCTTTTTGTCTTCAGAAAAAGGGAAGAACAGAAATCTGTAATATATGAGTCTTGTGGCCTCTCACCTTCAGGCATTTTAATTTCCTTGAAGGCAGTTTTTTTGTTTGTTTGTTTGTTTTTGTTAAATCCAAATGAGTTTTTTTATAGACAGCATGTAGTTGGATCTTTGTTTTCTGTTCAGACACTATATCTTTGGATCAGTAAGTTTAGTGTATGTACATGCAAAATAATTATTTATAGTTACGGACTTACCATTGCCACTTTGTTAATGGCTTTCTGTCTGTTTTGCAATATTTTTTTGGTCCTCTCTTCTGCTTGTTATCTTCCTTTGTGATTTGATGTTTTGTTCCTTTGGATTTTTTTAAGTGATACAGTTGGATTCATTTCTCTATATCTTTTTTGTATCTCCTGAAAGTTTTCTTTGCAGTTACTATGAGACTTGTATAAAAGTTATTGTAGTTAATTACAGTTTTAAGCTGATAACTTATCTTTGATCACACACACAAACCTCACTTTACTTTCCTCACACGTTACAGTAATTATGTCAGAATTCTGTGGGGAGTTAGCTATTCTCCCAGCAAAAGTTCGGGTCCCTCAGACAGGGGTCGTCACAAAGGATGAAAAAATAGTAGGAAACAGAAATAAAAATAATACACAGAGGCAAAAATATAGTTTATAAAGTACAGATTTATGAAGATAGGCAAGGGAGGGTTCTTGGAGGGTTACACCCCTTTCCCATTAGAGGTGCAACCCTGACTGAAGTTTCACACAGGTATTTATATTGTACAGTGTTTTGGTTCCCAGGGGTAACAGGATTTGCATAATAACAGGTAGTGTGGTTTAAGTTCAAAGTCTTCCAAAAGGCTTCTACAGATCCCTTAACTAACTCTATCTAGGTGAACAAAGGGTTATAAAAATCTTCTTAGGGCAAACTTCTAAGTTTTAAGATAAAGCTATCACTTTAGCAAAAAGGGAGACATCGTGGCTCTGGTTATTGTGTATTAGAAGTCAAGCATGAGCTGTCCCCTCTGCTATTTACTTTATCCACATGGCTCCATCTGGGCCCCAGCTCCGGCAGCATATCTTATTGATCAGCTCTCATCTCTGATCAGCTCTCATCTCGGGCAGCCTGTCTTTGTTGATCAGCTCCCCATCCCGTGGCTCTATGCAAGACCTGCTTTGTCTTTCAAAGCAGGTGAGAACCACAGGCTTGAGACTGCAGCTTCACCTTGGAAAAGAGCTGCTACTGACCATTGAGACACCCTCCTGAGGCGAAGCAGCTTTTGATATGCAAACTAGCACGTTTACATTTTTCTTCAGGGCGAGGCCTTACAAGACTCCCAAAATCATTTCTGTCTCTAAAAATATAGGGGACATTTCTATAAATCAATATTTCTTAGGCTCAACAGAATTCAGTTCTTATTATATTATGTACCCATTGACAAATTATTGAGCCTATAGTTATTCTTAATACTACATTCTTTTAAATTTTAGACTCTGTTTAAAGTGATTTACACACCACAATCACAGCATTACATTACTCTATATCTATCTATTTACCTTTAACAGTGATATGTATATATATTCATATTCATGTGCTTTTGTTTTTATTATCATCCTTTCTTTTCAAATATAGAAATCACTTTAGCATTTCTTTTAAGCCAAGATCTAGTAGTGATCACTCCTTCACCTTTTAGGTCTTTCCTAAGAACGAACCCCATCCTGAACATTGACGTGGATCTCTAGATTCCCAGGAACGGGTGGATGTGTTTCAAAGCCCTAATCCTCAAAGCATCTGATTCCCTGGTCTTTCCACTTGGGCTATGCAGCGTGTGCAGTGTTTGTCCCAACTGGTATCCTTTGCCCCAGGTCAGTTCATTTGCTTTTAAATGTTTCAATAAATATTAGGCTGTTGATAATTTTCTTCATTTTTATTGTAAGCATTTACTGCCATAAATTTCCCTCTAATCACTATTTTACAGAATCTCATAGTTTTTGGTATGTTGTCTTCATATTAAATTATCTTCAAATATTTTGAATTTTCTTTGTGCTTTTGTTGGATATGTTATTTATTTAGCACTAAGTTGCTTAATTTTCATATATGATAAGTTTTACCAAATACTTTACTGTCACTAACTTGTAATTTTCTTTCATTGTGACTGGAGAACATACAATTTTTATTTTTTTTTAATTTTAATAATTTTCTAATGGCCTAGTATATGATCAGCCCTGGACAGTGTTCTATAAACACTTAAAAAGAATGTATATTCTGCTGGTTTTGGATAGATTGGTTTCTGTATAGCTCTTAGGTTTAGTTAGTCTATGGTGGTTTTCAAGTATATTTCCTTGATCTTCTGTCCAGTAGTACTGACCCTTATGGAAAGTGAGATATTGAAGTTTCCAAATATTATTGTTGAATTATCTATTTGTTCCTTCATTTCTGAAATTTTTTCACTTCATGTATGAGTGGGTATGTTTAGATGTATATATGTTACAGTTGAATATATTCCTGAGGCACTGACACTTTTATCCTTATAAAATACCCCTCTTTATCTCTAGTAACTCTTATTTTGTTTTAATTGTGTTTCATCTGATTTTAGTGTAGTCACTCCAGCATTCACATGGTTGTGTTTGCATGCTTGAATCCTTTTACTTTCATCCTACTTAGTCTTTGGATCCAAAGTGAATGTTGTGCAAAGAACATATATGTGAATCTTGTTTTTATTGTTTTCTTTTTTTAAAATTTAGCTTGAGAATCACTGACTTATTGGATCGTTCAGTGTTTTTATACTTAATGTTATTATTAATATAATTGCATTTCCATGTATCCATTTACTTTTTGTTTTGTATATATATCATGCCTTTTTGGTTATTTTTTTTTCAATTATTGAGTATTTACTAAGTGTTGGGCACTCTATACATATTTTATCCTATGTAATATTCACAGGAACCCAATAAAGTAAGTACTTCCGTCATCACCAAAACTGAGACACAGAGGTTAATAACTAACTTGTGGTTACACATCTATTAAGTGAAAGACATCAAATGTACTCAATCTGATTTGAGAGGCTCTGCTTACTCCTACTGTTCCACACTGCTGGCCAGAGTCTCTGAGAGAGAATAACTTTACTATCTCAGTAGCAGATTCAAATTCACATGAAATGGACTCTTTACCACAGCTTAGATCACATCCCTACGCCTACTTCAATCATCTGTGCCGAGAGGATTGGACTATATTGTGGTCAAACGGCATATCTTCCTGAAACAATTGGGATGATGGACTTTTCTAGAAATTAAAAAAAATATATATGTGGTAGGGTAGGGAGGAGAGTCTAAAACAAATGAGAAAATTTGAAGAAATGTCAAACTTTTTCTAGATTTAGAAAAGTAAATAATGGTAAGTTTTTTGGTTTTCAATGGATAATTAAATAATATCATCACAAAAAAGAGCACAAAGTGATTCAAGAAAGAAGTGTGACGTATTCAAGCAGTTCAATGACAGCTGACTCAATTTTAGATGAAGCTTAATTTTTAACTTAGTGTTTTAAAACCATAAAATAAGTACAATTTAAGATCAAAGGGCACAATTCTGCATGATATTATAACATCCTTGAGAGTTACATTGGATGCTGTGTAGAGTACGTGTAAGAGGATTTGTGGTGAATTTTTGGCTTGGTAGAAAGTTTGCAGAAGGTTTACACTGAGAGGAGAGTAAAGCGTGTCTCATCTATGAATTGTTTGTTCATGTATTTTTCCTATTTTTGTACTAAATATTTGGCATTTGTCTCTCAATTTTTAAGAGTTAGGGATATTGGCCTTTGTGATATACATTAAAAATATTTTTCTCCTTGCTTGTCAGTGTGTTTTGACCTTGGTTGTGGAATTTTCTTTGTCATGCAATTTTTTTAAAAAATTATTTTTATGTCATCAAATGTCATATATAGACACCTAATCTTTGACAAAGCAGACAAAAACATACTCTGGGGACAAGAATCCCTATTCAATAAATGGTGCTGGGAAAATTGGATAGCCACATGTAGAAGATTGAAACAGGACCCACAGCTTTCACCTCTCACAAAAATCAAATCACGGTGGATAACAGACTTAAACCTTAGCTGTGAAACGATTAGAATTCTAGAAGAAAATGTAGGGAAGACTCTTACAGACATTGGCCTAGGCAAAGAATTTATGAAGAAGACCCCTAAGGCAACCACAGCAACAACAAAAATAAATGAATGGGACCTGATTAAATTAAAAAGCTTCTGCACAGCCAAAGAAACAGTCACGAGAATAAACAGACCACCTAAAGAATGGGAAAAAATTTTTGCATACTACACATCAGATAAAGGACTGATAACAAGAATCTATGTAGAACTCAGGAAAATCAGCAAGAAAAAAATCAAACAACCCTATCAAGAAGTGGGCAAACGACATGAATAGAAATTTTTCAAAAGAAGATACAAGAATGGCTAACAAACATATGAAAAAATGCTCAACATCCCTAATCATCAGAGAAATGCAAATCAAAACCACAATGAGATATCACTTAACTCTAGTGAGAATGGCCTTTATCAAAAAGTCCCAAAACAATACATGTTGACGTGGATGCGGAGAGACAGGAACACTCATACACTGCTGGTGGGACTGCAAACTAGTGCAACCCCTGTGGAAAGCATTATGGAGATACCTTAAACAGATTCAAATAGACCTACCATTCGATCCAGCAATCCCATTATTGGGCATCTACCCAAAAGAACATAAGTCATTCTATGACAAAGACACCTGTACCCAAATGTTTATAGCAGCACAATTCACAATCGCAAAGATGTGGAAACAACCCAAATGCCCATCAATTCCTGATTGGATTAGTAAATTATGGTATATGTATACCATGGAGTATTACTCAGCTATAAGAAATAACAGTGATACAACATCTCTTTGGTTCTCCTGGAGAGAGTTGGAACCCATTATATTAAGTGAAGTATCCCAAGAATGGAAAAACAAGCATCACATGTACTCACCAGAAAATTGGTTTCCCTGATCATCACCTAAATTCACATCTGGGAATGATACCAATCGGATATCCGACTGAGGTGGGGGGGGAGGGGATGGGTGTATACCTACATGATGAGTGCGTTGTGCACAGTCTGGGGAATGGTCACGCTTGAAGGTGCTGACTCAGGGAGGGGGGGTGCGAGGAGGGGATGGGTATATACCTACATGATGAGTGCAGTGCGCACTGTCTGGGGAATGGACACGCCTGGAGCTTTGACTTGGGGGGATAGGCGGTACATGAGCAACAGATGTAACCTGAACTTTTGTACCCCCCATAATGAGCTGAAATTAAAAAAAAGAATAACAATATGACATTTGATGCCTTTTTGGTTATTTTATTCTTTTACTGATTCCTTATGCATTAAGGTAATTTTTTATGTAACATTTTTATTAATATTTAATTATTTTTCTTTAAATTTTTAAATTCTTTTTGGTTGCTCTACTGCTTATTATTTACATTTAACTCATCAGAATCTGCTTCAGATCAATAGTAACATAATTCCAATGAATTACAGAAATACTATTTCTATGTAGCTCTATTTTTCCTCCCCTCTTTCATGGTATCAGTGGTACAGTTATTCCATTTATATATGTTATAAACTCAAAGATACACTGCCTTGGTTATCTCATTATATAATCTTATTTCTTTTAAAGAAGCTGAGAGGAAGGTAGACTGACTATATATTTACTTTTCTCATGATATTAATCTTCTTAATTCCCATTTCTTGTTCCCTTCATTTGTTTCTGTGAAGCCATTTCCTGAAGTCCTGTACAGCTTTGATGTCCCAACCACCTTGTGTAGTTAGTGCAAAAATATAGTATATTTCTGTATTTATAGACCCAGTAATTAAATTATATACATATTTTATATGATTATTTTATAAAATAATTTAATATAAGAAATAAAAAGCACAGGCTGCTGCATGTGGGCAGCCTCACTGACTTTGCCAGTGGGCCTGTGAGGTCTGGTCTGTGGCTCAGGGCACCTGGATATAGTGCCCGATGGCATCTGGGTACTAGCAAATTCTACAGAAGCCCTAGGTGAGTGGGGTATTGGCAGCTGCAAAGCCAGGACAGTATCCACATAGAGGGCCTGGCAGGTGTCCATGTGCCATGGTGTTCTCTTAGCATAGCCACGTCCACACAATGTCCCAGGCCATGCCTGGACAAGCCCCCTCCCTGACAATGGTCACATCTGCCCCCTGAGGATGCTGCTCTGTCCTCAGTGTCTCTCTCCATGAAGCTCATCTAGGGCTGATCTCAGTCCTCTCCCTGAGGAGTTTCATGGAGTGATAATCCACAAACTTTCCTACTTTCTTTCTTTCGGCTGTTAAAAAAACAGGCAGTGGCTCTGGCTAACTAATAGTCTGAGGCTCTGACATTCCTGTCCCAGTGATGTGAAGCCTGAGATTTTAGGGCATTGTAGGATCCTCCTTCCACCCCAGAGCCATCTCTCCTCACAGGTCCCCATGCCCAGGGGAAGCTCTCATCTCACTTCCAACACCGAGGATCGCCCCATCTCTCTCCAAACTGTGAAATCGATTTCAAGTGACATTTTGTCCAGCAAACTCTGTAGGGTATAACAGGAGAGGGGTCCATGCCGGCCTGGTATGTTGTGGAGCCACAGTCTGGCATTACTTCATTTTGTTCATTTCACCTGAGATTCTTTAAATGAAAAATTATTAATTTAATTTTATTGGAATTCACAGAAGAAAAAAGAGCTAAGCTGAAATTAAAAGATTACTAATCGTCAGATAAATGTTTCTTCAGAGCAAGATATATTGAGTTTTAAAAACATGTTGTAACCTGTATTCTTGCCAACAGATACAAGCTTGTTTCCAAGTCATGTAACAGTCATCTTAAAGATCAAACTCAGAAGGTGGCCGGGCGCGGTGGCTCACGCCTGTAATCCTAGCTCTCTGGGAGGCCGAGGTGGGCGGATCGTTTGAGCTCAGGAGTTCGAGACCAGCCTGAGCAAGAGCGAGACCCCATCTCTACTAAAAATAGAAAGAATTATATGGACAGCTAAAAATATATATAGAAAAAATTAGCCGGGCATGGTGGTGCATGCCTGTAGTCCCAGCTACTCGGGAGGCTGAGACAGGAGGATCGCTTGAGCTCAGGAGTTTGAGGTTACTGTGAGCTAGGCTGACGCCACGGCACTCACTCTAGCCTGGGCAACAGAGTGAGACTCTGTCTCAAAAAAAAAAAAAAAAAAAAAAAAAAACTCAGAAGGTATCACTGACTTCCAAGACAAGCAAACAATGAACATCTCCGCCCCACTCCCTTTTTAAATTAAAGGAAATGGAAAGGCTCAAAACAAGCTTACTTTTTTTATACTAATCCCAGGTGATCGCTAAAGGACAATAACCTGTAAAAGTGACATCGCACTTGGGAAAATAGACCTTTCATGGTGGGGAAATGGGCAGTGAGGGCTGATGGACTTGGGTTTGGACCTCAGCTTTGCCCCTTAGTGGTTTAGTGACCTTGGGGAATTTGCTTTCTCTCTCTGTCTCCATTTCCTCATCTGTAGAATAAATAGCAGGATAACACCTACCTCCTATGGTTGGAGGAGCAGGTGAGATAACGTGAGGCTGTTACTCGGGGCTGTGCCAAGCTGAGGTTTTGGGGCCTGATAAACAGTGTTTCTCTGCCTTTCCCTAATTCTGAGCCAGTCGAGGCCAAGGACTGAGGCTCCTGAAGAGCAAATGGTCACCTGAGCACTGGGCAAAGGCTAGGTGGGAGTGACATTGGGCTTCCTCAGACTCAATGCTAGTGAGACGTCAGGACCACCCCCAGGTAGCCCTGGATGCTGCAGTCTTTCCCCGTGGGCTGCCCCACGTACACCTCCGGGCACAGAAGAACAGAGCAGAATGGGGGCCCTGAAACAGCTGGCGCTTAGGAGGCTGGGAGAAGGTGGCCTCCAATTCCTTGTGATTCTCCCAAGCATTCCATTCTGCCAATGCATTCCACCCTTTTGGGAAGCAAAAAAGGTCTGACAAGAGGCCAGACAACTTTAGGGAGAATTTATACTTATGAAACCAGACACCTAGGGAAGAATGCTCCCTCCTGCCCCTGGTTCACAGGATGTTCTTACTGGGAAAGTCTCTGTGAGTGTACTGTTAGCTATGACGGTGATGTCACTCAGAGAGCCAGGCACATGTGTACATGTGAGCGTGAAGAATGCCGGGATATGTTAGAAATAGAAATGTTGGCCGGGCGCGGTGGCTCACGCCTGTAATCCTAGCACTCTGGGAGGCCGAGGCGGGTGGATCACTCAAGGTCAGGAGTTCGAGACCAGCCTGAGTGAGACCCCGTCTCTACTAAAAATAGAAAGACATTATATGGACAACTAAAAATCTATATATAGAAAAAATTAGCCGGGCATGGTGGCGCATGCCTGTAGTCCCAGCTACTTGGGAGGCTGAGGCAGTAGGATCGCTTGAGCCGAGGAGTCTGAGGTTGCTGTGAGCTAAGCTGACGCCACGGCACTCACTCTAGCCTGGGCAACAAAGTGAGACTCTGTCTCAACAAAAAAAAAAAAAAAAAAAGAAATAGAAATGTTGCAAGTGAATAGGTACAGTGTGATCCCATTTTTATTTTTGAAGATCATCTGTGTACATAAGTAAATGTACATGTATAATTGCATGTATTTAAGCAAAGATCCAGATCAGTATGTATAAGCTAAACAGCTAACAGTGGTTATTTGTTACATTTCTGGGGATTTTTGTTGCCTATGTATTCACATTTCTTTATCATTTGTAATATTTTACAATGCATATATTATGTTTTAATCACTAGGAATTTTAAAAGATATAAAAGTAAAGCAGGATATAAAACTTAAAATGAAGGAAAGTGAAAGAATTATGCATTTATACTGTCATTTAGAACTATAATGTTTCCTTTCTTGGCACTCTGTCTTTTTCTGTGACTTGTTTACTCTCTATGGTCACTTGCTTTCAGACTAAAGAAGTTACTTTAATATGAACTAGAAAAAATTGTAGAGAGTTCATTGCAATTCATGAGTTGGGAAACAGCAAACCAAAATGTTTACTGCTCTGATGGTGTTAGAGACACATATTTTTAGGGTGCATACAACACGAAAATAAATAAATCATTTGATTGGTTGAGTTATAAAATTGCCTTTTTTTGGTTTATCTCTTTGGTTAGTTCCTAGTCATATAACCATATGAAAGTTGGCTGCTTATGATGGTCTAAGGCTAAGTTTTATTTTTGCCAGAAATAAGTTAAATCTGACTTTTGTTTGTAATTTAAGCAAGGTTAAGGTTATTTTTAAGGCCTAGTTTGTTTTGTTTTCTTAGGAATTTTTCAGACCTGGTCTTTATTTGAATTTGCTTTAACATTTCTTATAAGGTGAGGGTTTCTAAAGTGGCAGGCCTTGCTAAAAATTAAAATTAAAAAGGTGAAAAGTATAGCATCAAATTTTCTCAGTTTCTCTTTATTTGGAATGTCTTTATGTTGCCTTTATTTTTCATAGATAGCTTTGATGTGCACATAATTCTTGATGTACCTTTTCTTTGAGCTCCGAACACAAAAGTTTAAAAAGAAGAACTATCTTCCAAAAAGGCACTCAGATTAAGGCCTAAGCCACCACCTGGATTGAGCAATGAGGTAGTAGCAGTGGCAGCTGACGATAGATTGGAGGGGGTGGAGAGAGCAGGCAGAATTGTGTTTGCAGAGCCTGGATGTCCGGGGACAGGGGTGGTCCTGACTGAGGCCAAAGGGCTTGTTTATTAGAGGATCAAGGATGACACACAAGAGCACACTATGCCCAGCCCTGTGCTACAATCTATAGGTTTATAGCAAGGAAAGTCACCATTTTTACATCAGGAGGTGTTTGATTAAGAAAGGTCACAAGTGTGGCCATTAAGATCAGGGCTAAGGCTAAGGTTAGAGTTCGTTATAGCAAAGATGTGGATGGTGAGTGTCAAAGAAACAAAAAGTTTGGCAGTTGCCAATGAGTGAGTGGGTGCTCCAATGCTGAGTGTGTGAAATAAAACACGCTGTGAGTAGAAACAGTAGAGGAGACTGAGGGATGGGATGAAAAACACACATCCACTGGAGCCTGATATTTCACGCAAAAGATACATGGAGAAGGACAGTGCATATCCCAATCATCAGTGCTGCTTGGAATGGAGCTGTCCTTTCTGCCCACACTAAATGCAACTGCCAAATACTTCTGAGCAAAAATTGTCCTGCTTCTGCTACCCATGACAGATGCCCTAACTAAAAGCCATGTCCTCTGGAAGTCTGGCAGAAAGGGTACTGTCTTAATTCTCTCAAAGGTATTGGTAGTTTATTTGTGACCCTGAATACCAGGGACCACTGGGGATATGTGTGAAGACCACCAGCAATCATTCGCACCAGTGGAGACACATTGAGAAACTTAATATGGCATCTACTCAGTTTTTTTTTTTGTTGTTGTTGAGAAAGAGTCTCACTTTGTTGCCCAGGCTAGAGTGAGTGCCGTGGCGTCAGCCTAGCTCACAGCAACCTCAAACTCCTGAGCTCAAGGGATCCTCCTGTCTCAGCCTCCTGAGTAGCTGGGACTACAGGCATGCGCCACTATGCCCGGCTAATTTTTTCTATATAGATTTTTAGTTGTCCATATAATGTCTTTCTATTTTTAGTAGAGACGGGGTCTCACTCTTGCTCAGGCTGGTCTCGAACTCCTGACCTCGAGCGATCCACCCGCCTCGGCCTCCCAGAGTGCTAGGATTACAGGCGTGAGCCACCGCGCCCGGCCGGCATCTACTCAGTTTTGAAGTTAATATTAGTTGGAGGCTTCTACTTTGTTGCTAGGACTGATGCGATATGACCCAGCAGGTCAAAGGGACCAGAAAGGTGAGCTCACACATGGAAACATTTGCCACCCAGTATCTCCTCACCTGTTGTTTTCCAATAATTAGGTTAAATTTAGGTTTTGCTCTTGTTGGCTTCCCTTTATAACGGTCCCAAAGCCTGGTTGTCCTACTTTTACAGGTGACATAGAAATTATGCTCCACTTGGGAGATGAGCTGATTGGCACCCCTTCCATATGGCCATGTCTTAGGGGCCTCATCTCACACAGACAGACTCACTGCAAAGACTCAGCTGTGTGAGTATCTGTTTCTCAGCTTCATTAACTGTGAGCGCTCAAGACTCAGGTGGGTTGTGGGATGGGGCAGGATTGTCCCAGTGAAGTAGTGGGAGAATTCACTACTTATAATTTCAGTCATTTAATTTCACAATAAACTGTGGCTGTATACAGTAGATATTTTCAGATAAAAAAATAAATTTCATGGATCATCTGAGGCCATAAACTTATAGATTTTTAAAGGGAATTTATAATTTTGTAATATACTTGAATTAGAATTCTATTTGACTGTACTTACTAATTTTAATCAATTTAATTTACTGCATGTATTTAGGTAAAATTTTACATTTTCAAATACAAGAAATCTAAATGAATTCAACATTACTGAGTTATACGTCTTTGTTCTTTTAAGTCTGGAACATTTTAGTATATCTACAATATTTTATTGCCAAAATTATGATGTAATAAAATGAGATGTTTTCAATATTTATATTAATTATATTTCATCAGATGACCGTAAAGATTATTTTGTTTTCTTTTATAGTAATTGCTAATAGAGGATTTTTTTATTTTCATAAAACTCTCTAGAAATATCCCTTCCTGCCATTCACTAAGTCTTTGTGGAATTAATGGGTAAGTTGCATGTACTCTGAGATGATGGTAGGATAAGTCATTTTCTCAGTGAAGTGTTTTGGATATTGTCTTCACATAAATTCAATTTTATATCTCAGTGAATCACAACTAAATACAACATATTTTTCCAGATGGAAGGATCAATTTTATGCAACATGCGAGAACATAAAAATGGTTTTGTTGAAGGGCATTTATAATTTTGTGATGTTGAATTGGAATTGGAATTGTATGTGATTTTTTAACCAGTTTTTTTCTCGTTTTAACCTCCTGTGTGTATATTAGGTGAAGTTTTATCTTTTAAACACACTATATCTGAACTACTTCAAAGTTCTACTTTAGTCCTATTTTCAAATTTTGCAAATATTGTAGGATTGTTTAAAATCATAATACAACATAATTTTAAGACATTTTACAAAAATGACATTTTAGCATATGATGATGATCATTATTTTCTTTTATTGTATTATAGTAATTGATGAGAGATGAGTTTATTTTCTAGCTATCAAATAACTATTAGGAAATATCACCTTTTAATATTTATCATATTTTTGCAGAATTAATAACTAACTTTGGTAAATTAGAGCTGGTAATATCTAGCATGAGTTCAGATATATTCTTAAAATAAAATTAGTTTTTAAATCTAGGTTATCTGAATAAAGTAAAACTTACAATAATATTTTATATATTAGATGGGGGATAATTGTTTAGTCATGAGATTAACAAAGTGCCAAAATTTGAAGGAATCACATTCTTTTATTATAAAAATATCCTGTAAAGTTAGTACAGTTTTATTTCCTCAGAATGTTTCAAGTTGTAATTTGCTCATAAAGACATGATTCATGAACATTCTCAATAAATTACAATTTAATTTTTCATTACCAGTACTTAAAGTTTTCTACACTTAGTAGAAATAGTATCTTCTAGTATCTAAGTAACTTTAAGGTGAAAAACAGAGAATATAGAGTCAGGATTGCTTAAATATGGAAAAGAAAATGAAATGATAATAGTGATTATCCATTTGTGGCCATGAGGCCATCAAAACCCCATGGGTCAATAGAAAACCTCTGTATCTCAGAACACCAGAGAATTTGAGATCATCTTAAAAGCAGTTCTGTTCAAAGTTCTACATCGCATGCATTTAGGAAGGGGACTGTGGAGAGGGCCAACCACGACAGAGGGCACATTCTTCATTGCCCTAGAAAATCGATACTTCAGACCATTGTTTTGATTCTCAGCTTCACATTACTGTGATGCAGAGTGATGTGATGGTCAAAGACTTTGTAAGCCTTTTGAAAAACTAATTTTTGCTTATATTCGATCAGTTCCAGTAGTGAGACAAATTCACTCAAAATATCACTTTTAGAGTTTCTCAAAATCCATAGCACATGATTTTTATTCAAACTACACCTTGCCTTTCTGACTCTGACCTCTCAGTGCCATTTCTCCTGCCTTTGCTTTTTCTCAGGAGAGTGAGAACTGAAGGTCTTCCGATTGTGAATATCCACATCAGCTGGTATTTTCTTCCCATCCACTAAGTTCAATTGCCAAAGAATAGCAGTTTTCTTTCAGTTATTCAAGGATCTATTATGCTCTTCATATGTATTCTTTTGACATTTGTACTTTTCATAGATGTGTCTCCCTACAAACTGAACTAGAAGGAAAGGTGTTTTTCTTCCATAAAATTATCTGCTGCATTTCACAGATCACCAGCTCTTACCACTGAGCCAAACTAACCTTTAATATTTTCACCTGCAAGTCTCATACTAGCTTTATGCTGTTTAAAATCAATCATAGGTTTTAGAAGCCTTTTTCTAGAATATGATAAAATTGATGACAAAAATTACGTTCTTTGTTAATATAAAAGAAAACATAGGGCATTATTTTGTGATTACACTACATAATACTAAGCTGAGCATAGTAAAACAGATCTGTTTAGAATATTGCATCTTTTATAAAATAACCCAACTTTAAAAATTAGACATTATAATAAAGGTGAGAAAATACATTTTATCAAACTTCATTTTCCCCAGCATATCATTTTTTTCTCCCAAAATAACACTTAGATTTTTGTAAATGGCTTCTTTTTATTACACTTGTTATCTTCAGGTGACTGATATAACCCACAGTCTTTTGTACCTGCTCCATTAAATGGTGCTATTTCACAAGGACTGTCCATGGTTATGTATATACTTTGAGGATTACTGTATTTAAAATAGCCTAAGGTAGAATCCAGTATAGTGAGGATGAACTTGATCTGCATTGTGTTTCTTCTGAGTGAGCTACGGGCTTCACCCTTAGCCCCAGGACAGCCTGGGTAATACTTTTCACTGTGAGTGCTAAGATTTGCAATTATACTTGTCAGATTTTAATGGGTCAGTTAGAATCCAATTCTCCTTTACATTCTGACCAGTATTTATGGCTTCTATAACTTTTTTTCTATTTCATTTCTCAGAGTTCTGTACCATATTATTGAAAAGCCTCTGATTCTCCTATGATAGGAAAGCCAGTTTAAGCAAATAATAATAGACACAGGTAGGTTTTATCTTTAGATAAACAAAGATAATTTCGTTGTATAAGTATTCAATATTTGCATAGTTGTATGCAATATTTTATTATTTAGGACATACTTATAATAAATTTATTAATTATACTAATTTTATATTTCGCTTTTCTCCCACATTTTATCTGGAAGTCCTGGTCTATGAGATGATGGGCCTTTCCCATCCAGACTTTGCCCCACCACTCTCAAGAGTCTCAGAATGGAGTCCTTTGCAGGATGCGATAGTCACTTTCAGAGAGAGAACATGCGTCTGAGGAAGTGGGTCATATGTCCCTTGAGAAGATATAAGAAAACAAAATTCTTATCCATGTACAGGTATTTAATAACTTTTATTATCTCTGTCACATGGCTTACATAATAAGTACTATATATTAACAATATGATTCAGACATATAGTTACAAAATAATTATACATACTGTCGCGCCGCAGTTGCCAGCAAGTACGACACGACCAGTTGGAGTTCTTCCAGCAGTAGTTTAATGAGGCATCTACAAACGTTACATGGCGAGAGACCTCGAACAGGAAATGCAAGCTGCTTTTATAGCCCCGGATAGGTGTGTCCCACAAGCGTGTCCCACAGGGATAGGTGGAGGGCCTGACTACGCATGTCCTGGGCGGGTACACTAGGAAGCCTAGACCGCTCCCCACAGCTCCCCCTTTTGTTTTTGCCTTATGGTGAATGGAAGCCCCAGTCCGGATCTAGGGTCACAGTTCACCAAGGAGCGTATGGTCACCACTCTTCAGTGCAATGAGCGAGAGCTCATGAAGGTGCAAGGGCTGACCACAAAACAGGGGTCGCGCGCCCTTCCCGGTGCAATGGGGACAAGCCCTCGGGGTGCAAGGGCCATGCCATGCTGTCAAGGGGAAAAGCGGTAGTTGCCGTCCGTATGTAACATGCTTATCCACACTCCAGGAGGAGAGCCCTCATGAAGGGCAGCAAAGGCTTGAGCCATGACCACTCGATCCCTTTGTTGCTGCCAACGGACACGCATGAGCATCCAGAACACGAGGCCAAAAAGCAAGACATCCCAGCAGGCCCAGGGATCCAAGACCTGCCCATTCCCGAACCCCGTGTAGAAGCGACAAAAAGGTGGGGAGGAGGCCATCAGTAAGCATAGGATCTAACCGGGTAGAATTAATATGGGTGATTTCTAGTTGTAACTGAGTGGCTAGCTTGGAGAAATTGGCAGACCAAGAGCCCTGTAACAGCCGAGAAAGCTCTTTAGAGAGATTGGCCGCCTGGGAAAGGTTAGAATATGGGATCGAAGTAATACACAATCCCGGCAGTCGTCGCTCGCAACCAAGCTGGGCGAGCTGTACCAAACTGTCCACCTGTTCTTGAACCAAGTCCACACGTTGATTTAGGAGCATAATCCCTCCCGCCAGGTGTGAGTTGATAGAGCTTTGTGTGTCCAAGGCAGTTGCTACCGTTGCTGACAGGTTATTTAGGACCTGTGCCGTTTGTACGGCGCCCGCCGCCGCGATCGAAGCGGCGGTAAGGGCCGCAGCGGAGGCCGCTGCAATAGCAAAGACAAGAGCTGTCACGCCAAAGTCCCTACGATGTTGAAAGAGAACCAACGAATCCGGTGCGTCAACCGGCCAGGGGACGTACCGGGGCATGCGTGCAACCACGGCCATCCTGTGTTCTGAGGCATTCCAGCAACGTGTATACGTGCAGTTTACGGTTGAGCAGTTAAGGGTGGCCGTATGGTTTTCCAGGCGGGCCACAATCCAGATGAATGGAGGCCAGAGACAAACAGGCGTGGGACCGAAGGTCATGTTGAAAACTGAGCGCCTGACGCAGCGGTCTCAAATGTTCACAGTTTTGTGTAACGCAGGCCACATCCCTGTCACAAAAGTCCCATTAGCAAAGGTCCCGTTGCGGGGACGCGGCCGGTCCACCCAAGCACCCGTCTGGTTGGCAAGAAGTATACAGGACAGGTTGCCGTTAGTCGGAATAATGGTAGTAAAGCACAAGGACCCAGCAAGGATATAGGATTCATTGCCGGGAACCGCTCCAGACTCGTTGGACCACGGGAGGTAGGGAAGTCCTAGGGAAGCATTGGTAATAAAGAACTGGGGGAATATCTGCGAATCATGAGACACCGGCAGGGGTCTCGGGAATACAGGCAGGATGGCCCAACAACGTTTCGCCCTGGACAGCACTCCCAGGGCGAGGAGGGTCATGGTCAGGGAAAGCAGAATCCGCCACAACAGCATCGTCGTCAGGAGCCGGCGAGGAAGCAGCAGGATGACTGAGGCGTCGCGTGAGGCGTGTCGGAACCCAGATAGGGTCCGGGGCGTCCTGTGGAAAAACACAAACAGCTCCCCTGGATCTGCTGAGAATCAGATCCGGTCCTTTCCATTGATTACAAAGCACATCTTTACACATCACCCGCTCGGAAAGGGGGGGGCCAGGATCCACATGGCGATCTGCCGCCGAGCGACCACGGTCATCCAGCAGCAAAAAATTTAAAGTATATAGAGTAACAGATAGGGCAGATTTGGGAGACCTGCCACCGCCCAAAGCCCCAGCCTCCCCCTTTTGTTTTTGTAAGTAGACTTTGATTGTGCCATGGGCGCGTTCTACAATGCCCTGGGCCTGGGGGTTATAGGGCAAGCCAGTGCGATGGGTAACGCCGAGACGGCGGCAAAATTGTTGAAAGGCCCGGGAAGTACAGGAAAGCACTGGCTGACTTTTCTCCGAACCCGGTCGGACATGAAAGATGTACCTCCCCCGCCATCAACTGGTGGGGGAGGGGCGGAGGCATACGGAGGCGGGCGATAACGCTCCGCCTCATACGCCGCCACCGCCTCCTCCAAGTCCGCCTTATCGGCCGGAGAAAGCTCCGCCTCCCTCTCGCGAGACGAGGAAGAAGAGCGGGACAAAGAAGAGGAAGAAGAAGAAGAAGAAGAAGAAGACAGACGGAGGGCGGCCATTTTACAAGCCACGTCCTCCCTAGATAACGGGCCGGGCAACGGGCGTCCCCGTCGCCTTCCTGAGCGCCCTCCCTTGCGGGCGGCTCCCCGCTTTTCTTCCGACCGGGTTCTCGAACGCCCCGGCCGGTCCGGACCACCCTTATCCCTTTCTGACATACTATCTTGATAGTCACTCAGAGCCTGCTGCCCCTGCTGCACTTGAATACTACAAGGAGAGTCCTCTAGGCAGGTGCGCACCAATGCCCAAATAGGAAGGACGCACTCTCGAAGGAGCCCAGTAGCATGGGCACAGCGAAGGTCCTTCTCTAATTTATCCCAGCTCGGAACGGTGCAAGAGCCCGAGTGGAGAAACCATGGTGCCACACGATCTACTTCCTGCATAAAATGCCGTAAGACACGCTCGGGGATTTTCAACTCTCGTGCAGCCAAAAGCTCCTGTAGAGCACGGAGCAGCTGGGCGCTCGGGGAATTTCCCATAGTGAAGCACGATCAAAGGTGGGGGTCCAACTCTACCTCTACTACTGCGGTTCTGAACTCACCTCTAATGAGGTCGTCTCCGCCTGGTGCGAGAGTTCCCGGGTTTCGGCACCACTTGTCGCGCCGCAGTTGCCAGCAAGTACGACACGACCAGTTGGAGTTCTTCCAGCAGTAGTTTAATGAGGCACCTACAACAGTTACATGGCGAGAGACCTCGAACAGGAAATGCAAGCTGCTTTTATAGCCCCGGATAGGTGTGTCCCACAAGCGTGTCCCACAGGGATAGGTGGAGGGCCTGACTACGCATGTCCTGGGCGGGTACACTAGGCGGCCTAGACCGCTCCCCACACATACATTAGTGACCATTGCCCAAATATTGTTTTACTGACACTGGAATGTCATCTTCAAGAAGTGGAGATCATTGTGCCTATAACACAATATTATCCTGCTGCTTCTCCTGGGTTCAGCATGACTGTAGAAAAGTGTGCTGAGGGTGAGATGTATGTCAGTGAAAACTATTTTTGGTTTTGGAACCTGAAGTAAATGTGTACCTTAGGTATATTAAGCTTTGGTAGAAAGAGTAACACTTAATTACTGTGTAAATTTTTCATCATAAACACATATATATTCATTTGTTTTAGAGAAGTTTTCTACCTCAACCATGCATTTCTGAATATAAGCCAAGAACAATAACTGTCAACATTTTATTTTTAATTTGTACTTTGGGGCTACAAAGGTATATGTTACTTTTAAATAAAAACATTCATTAACCTCAGAAGAGAAATGTAAAGACAGATGGGTGCTTTTTATTATTAGATTCATACAGATTAGCTTTTCTAAAACCTGGATTGAAAAAAATATGTTTATATCCATAGACTATGACTTGAATGAGTAATGGTAAAATTTGCCATATGTAGTGGGGTTTTAAGGAAGAGGCACCCGATGATTATTTTGATCCTACTTCCCAGATGTTGGAAAATGGAGAATTGTGTGGATTATTCTCCATATAATTGAGACACAGATGTCAGTGATTTCCTCCTGCGTCTAGAAAGCTTCTGTAAGGATTATCTGGAATAAAAGTAAACTGGGAAAAGCAGGATAATTTTGAGGAAATATTGTTAAAGGGACTTGTGGTTGGCAGAATAATGGCCCACAAAGATGTTCACATCCCAATCCCTTCTTCTAGTCCTGAGCTTCTGTGAATATATTAGGCAGTGTGACAGAGAACAATTAAGGTTGCAGATGAAATGAGGACTGCGAATCAGCTGACTTTAAGAAAGGGAGATTATCTTGGGTTATCCACATGGGCCCAATGTAATCACCAGGGTCCTGAAATGTGTAATCAGGAGGTGAGAGACTCAGTGTCTGACGCATGTGAGAACAATGCGACCAGCCCCTGCTGGCTTTGCAAGTGGTAGGAAGACAGGAGCCCAGAACTGCAGGCAGCCTCTAGAAACTCGCACAGCACTGCTCCCTCTCACCCATGGGCTACATCATTAGGGGCTTGATTGTCACTCTCTCAGTATCCAGGGACGTCCTTCTATTAGGAGTTATGCTTTTCCCAACTGCCTACATGGTGATTCTCTTGTGCAGAGCCAATACCAGGACATGCACAGCACCAGCCTCTCCCCAGGAGCCTGCCCAGAGAAAAGGGCCACACAGACCATCCTGCTACTGGTGACTTTCTTTGTGGTCATGTACTGGGTGGACCTCATCATCTCATCCTCCTCCACCCTGTTACGGTCATATGACCCACTTCTCTTGAGTAGCCAGAGGCTTGTGGTCAACATCTATGTCACAGTGAGTCCTTTGGTGCTACTCAGTTCTGATAAAAGAATAATCAATGTTTTCCAAATTTTTTTTTATTTCAGCTTATTATAGGGGTACAAAAGTTCAGGTGTTTTCCAAATTATGTGGCAAAAAGTTCATCAATTTTTAACAGATTAATTATGAAAATAATTGTCTAAAAAGTACATTCTTTTGCTATCAGTTAAATAACTTAAGTAGCACAGGCTCTGCCATGTGGTTTAATTAAGATGTGTGGAATGACACGTTTAAACTATGTAAACACTGTTGGCACCTGTGCTGCCATATTTGGGTTTCAACTCTGTGGGGCATTATAAGGATCCTTGTCATTTCTTGATAATTTTTTTGCTGTGTGCATTGCAAGGATTTTTAGAATATGTAGTAATTTTAAAGCATAATATGCACAATGTACACAGGCAAAATACTTCACAGTTTTTTGGAATAAAACAGAGTTTTAAGATAAACATTGATTTTCTTGATTTGGTTCGTCACCTCACCCTCTTACATTGTATCATATGGCATTGATATTTGTAGAGTTGGATAATTTCTCTTTCATATTGAAAAGTTTTCTTATGATTTGCACAGATTTCTGGCGTCAGCCTAGCTCACAGCAACCTCAAACTCCTGAGCTCAAGCGATCCTCCTGTCTCAGCCTCCCGAGTAGCTGGGACTACAGGCATGCGCCACCATGCCCGGCTAATTTTTTCTATATATATTTTTAGCTGTCCATATAATTTCTTTCTATTTTTAGTAGAGATGGGGTCTCGCTCTTGCTCAGACTGGTCTCGAACTCCTGAGCTCAAACGATCCGCCCACCTCGGCCTCCCAGAGTGCTAGGATTACAGGCGTGAGCCACCGCGCCCGGCCAGATTTCTGGAGTTATTCTTTACCTTTAGTGAAAACTATATATACATAATTACTGCTTTTCTGTAACAATACTCTTGTAGTTGATAGGGTTAATTACCTGAGTTCAGGATCTTTGACTCCCGGCACCATGGTTTCTTCTTAACATTTTTCTGACACTTAAAAGGTAATATCAGTTTGGGTTTTTCACTTGACTCAGCAGTTTTTAAAAAGAATTTTAATTGAAATATGTACATGTTTAAATCTTACTTGCTGGTTACTCTTCAATGGATAGTTTCTACTGTCATTCATGGTACCTAGAAAATATGATTTTGTTTGCAGTAAGTTAATGGTATTCTGAAGCCAAAAACATTTCCATTTCTAAATATTTTCTCTTATATTTGAAAGTAACATGTATCCTGTGCTCTCTGGTTTAAAATGCTGTCTACTTGCTTATCTGCATATCTAGTAAAACTTACTAATATAGTTATTCACACCCTTTATACTTACTTGTTGTAGTCAAAACAGTTGACTTTTTGATTGCTTTACTGTCATATAACATTATCATAAACATTCCTTTTTTAAGGTATCAAGTGCATATATTTATTACTTATATTTACATGTTTCTGAAACAAGGAAGCATACAGTAGGATATTTCCTTTTGAAATTTATTTCAGAATATTATGGGGGTACAAACGTTTTGGTTAAATAAATTGTTTTTGTACAAGTTGAGTCAAAGTGTGCCCATCACCCAGATAGTGTGCATTGTACCTGTTACATGTGAATTTACCTGTCCTTTCTCCCCCTCCCACCTGTTTGATTTCTGATGAATGTTATTTCCATATGTGCACATAAGTATTGATCAATTAGTTCCAATTTAATGGTTGGTACATGTGGTGTTTGTTTTTCCATTCTTGTGATACTTCACTTAGAAGAATGTTTCTTCTAAGTGAATATAAATATTTCAATTATAAATATTTCAATTTCTTTTTTCCATAAATCTTTCTATTATACATTATAACTCTTACATTATGCTATATGTGAAATTGGCTTGGAATAATACCTAAAATATTGAATTTTCTTGGTAAATATTAACTCCTCTCATTAAAAAATTTTCATCTATGAAGACTATACTTTCAGGGATCATTTCTATAGTCCATTACTAGAGAAGTTTCTCTGAACGTGTAGAGCACCAAAGTATAAAAAAAAATAAAAGAAAAGAAAAAAAAGAAAAAAAAATTTTCATCTATTGATACAATTATCATCTTAAAATGTTATATTGTATATTTTCTTACAAAAATTCTTCTTTTTCTCTACCTACATATTGAGGCAAAAGAGGAGGATGGTTCAGTGTGCCACCTTGATAAAATCCAAGTCAAATGGAAGAGTTTCCTAATTTACTTGGAATACTGTACATCATTTGTCTCACAAACTAAATACGAGTGGTAAGAGTGGCATATATATTAATTTTATTCTTACTAAAGTAGAGAACTCTAGAACTTAGAGAATTATGAATTGCTCCAAAGCATCATTCCTCTATTTTTTCTGATTCTTCCAACCACTGCCATACAAATCCATGTACTTGGAATACTACAAATTATAAACAAATTCCCTGACAGGCACTGATAAAATTACCTCAAGAAGGTACAGCATGGAGGAATAGACCTATACATGAGGAAAGAGAATGCATTACTAGACTGATAACAGTGACAGAGATACAATACAAAAACTGATTTTAGAGATTACACACATAAAATAAAAACAGAAATTTGCAAGACATATTAAGGGACAGAACTCTGTTTCTTTTTATGGAGCCACAAAAATGAAATCAATAATATCAATTTATAAAAGACACACTGCTGCAACTCACTGATTGTTAAGAAGCTGTAATGACATCACCGTCAAGATAAGAATAACTTTGAGAGTGACACCTTCAAGACAGAAGACTAGTTAGCACCAGGCTTCATTCCCCCACATGAACATTCAAACAAACAATTGACTGAATAAACTTTATAGGGAGCTCTGTAACCTAGACAAAAATTTACAGCAAACAAGCCAGTGTCCAATCAAGAAAAAGCCATATGCAACATGGTAGAAAATTTCATGGGGTTTTTACTCACCCTTCCCCACCACCTTCCTTGCACAGCACAGCATGGACTGCAGGAAGCTGACCAATTCTTTGTTCCCTGTACCAGGACAGAAGGAGAATAGAATATATTTGAAATGTTCAACCTGTCTGTGGGCTGCCCTAAGGGCTGCTTTTGTCTTGCCTCACTTGGAGCTCAGATGGGCAATGGTGGCATCATGTGGATCTCAGGCTGGAAGGAGCTGCAGAAGGCAGGGTGGACTTCATAGCACTTGAACACTGTAATGGAGCTGCAGAGTTGTGGACTCCTGGGGCCAAGGAATGATGAGTAGAAAACTGCAATAGAATATCAATGGCCATGACAAGAACCTGAGCTGGGGCTCTAAGAAATTCAGAAATTCTTATTCATGTAAGCAAACTGCTAAGCTGAGTAATCAAAAGTCTAACTGAATCATAAAAACAGAAAACCATGGTCTCTCAGACATTCCGCAGGCTCAAGCCAATTTACAGACCCCAAACCCTTTAAATGATGGGGAAGCCAAGTCTCCTTGAGGTAGGACCCTGTTACACTGCCAAAAATTTATATAGTTAATTTTATTCACAGCTTTCCCCGAAGGGGCCAACATTCTTTTACCAGAGTGACTGGGCATTGGGGAAAAGTAAACAAGCAGATCTCTCCGGGCCTACCGGTCACTGGCTGTGAACTGACATTAATTTTGAAAATCCTAAATATCAGTGTGGCCACTTGTCACAGTAAGAACTTAAGGGGAGCAGATTATCAATGGAGTTTTTGCTTAGGACCATCTCCCAGTGAGGCCAGTGTGTCCCAGAACCCAACCTGTGGTTATTTTCCCAGTTCCAGAATACACAATTGGAATAGACATACTCAGCAGCTGACAGAATTTCCACATTTGTGCGCTGACCTGTGGAGTGAGAGCTATCATGGTAGGAATGGCCAAGAAGATACCACTAGAACTACCTCTTCCTGGGAAAATAGTAAAGCAAAAGTAATTCTGCATTTCTGGAGAGATTGAAGAGATTAGTGCCATTATCCAAGGTGTCAAGAACTTAAGAGATGCAGGGTGGATGCACACTGCATCTCCATGAAACTTTTCTATATGGCCTGTGCAGAAATCAGATGACTGTTGGAGAATAACAGTGGATTATTTTGGCTTAAACAAATGCTGATGCTGATAGCAGATATGGCTGTAATAGATGTAGCTGTGAGAGATGGGGATTAATTCTTGAGCAAATTAGCATATTGCGGTACCTGGTCTGCAGCTATTGCTCTGGCTGACGTGTCTATCTTGATGCCTGTCAATAAGGCCCGTCAGAAGCAGTTTGCTTTCAGCTGGGATGGGCAGCACTACACCTTCACTGTCCTCCCTCAGGGACATATCAACTCTCCAGCCCTGTGTCATAATGCAGTTCACAGGGACCTCGATCACCTTTTCCTTTCACAATATATCACACTGGACCATTTCATTGACGATATTATGCTGAGTGAACCTAGTGTGCAAGAAGTAGGAACTACCCTAAACTTGTTGTTAAGATATCTATGTGTCAGGAAGTGGACAATAAATCTGCTTAAAATTCAGAGACCTTTGTCCTCAGTAAAACTGTTAGTGGCCCATTGGTGTGGGGTGTGCTGAGTTAGGCCTTCTAAGGTGAGTGATAAGTGGTTGTATCTGAAGCCTCGTACAATCAAATAAGAGACACAGCACCTAGTGGGCCTTTTTTTTTTTTTTTTTTTTTTTGGATTTTGGAGGCAATATATTCTTCATTTGGGTGTGTAACTCCAGCCCTCTTATTGAGAGGCCCAAAATGCTGCTAGTTTTTAGTGAGGCCCAGAATAGAAGACTCTGCACCAGGTCCAGGCTGCCATGCAAGCTGCTCTGCCACTTAGGTCATATGATCTATCAATTCTAATTGTGTTTGAAGCATCAGTAACACTTAAGAATATTGTTTTCAGCCTTTAGCAGGCCCCTATAGGGGAAGAACAGCTAAGACCCTCAGGATATTAGAACAATTCCCTGCCATTCCCTGCAGATAACTACCGCTCTTTAGAGAACAGCTCTTGCCCTGCTACTCAGCCTTAGTAGGTACTGAACAGTTATCCATGGGCCACCTACTTGCCATACGACTTCAGATGTCCATTATGTGCAGGCTGTAATCTGATCCACCAAGCTATAAAGTTGTACTTGCAGAGCACCACCCCATTATCAAATGACAGTGGTGTGCACATGATTGAGCCCCACTGCGCCCTGAAGGCACAAGTAAGTTACATGAAAAAGTCATCCAAATGCCATGGTCCCCAAACCTGCTACACTGTCTTCTCTCTCCCATCCCCTGTGGGATCATGGGGAGTTCCCGATAATCAGTTAACAGAGGAAGGGGAGACTCAAGTCTGCTTCACAGATGGTTCTGCAATATATACAGATAGTACCCCAAAGTGGACAGTTTAGGACTGTAGCCCCTCTCCGGGACATCCCTGAAAGACATTTTTGAAGATTATTCCTTCCAGTGAGCAGGACTTTAAGCAGTGTCCCTGGTGTTCACTTTGTTTGGAAAGATAAGTGGCCAGATGTGCAGTTATATACCAGTTCATGGGCTGTGTCCAAAGTTTTGGCTGCAGGGACAAGCACTTGGAAGCAACATTATTAGAAAAAGTGGTGACAAATAAATTTGGGAAAGAGGTATGAAAATAGATATGTCCAAATGGGCAAGAAAACTGAAGATATATGTTGCCCATGTTAGTGCCCACCAAAGAGTGAGAGCAGAGAAGGACTAATGGCAAAGTGGATAGGACGACCCGTTTGTTCTGTGGATACCACTCAGCTTCTATTCCAGCCACTTCATCATTGCCCATAAGAATCTTTAAAAATGTGGGTGGCAGGGATGAAGGTTATATTTGGGCTTGGCAAGGTGCACTTCCACTCACCCAGCCAACCTGGCTCTGACCACCCCTGCACGCACAGTCTGTCAGCAGCAGAGACCAACAGTGAGCCCCAAATATGGCACTATTCCCCTGGGTCATCAGCCAGGTTTCTGGTGGCAGGTTGATTACATTGTACCACTTCAGTCATGGAAGGAACGGCATTTGTCCTTACAGAAATAGGCATTTACTCTGCATATGGATTTGCCTTTTCTGCACACAATGCTTCTGTCAAAACTACCATTAGTGGACTCACAGAAGGCCTTCTCCATTATCATGATATCCCATATACAACATTGCTTCGCACCAAGGAATCACTTCACAGCCAGATAAATGTGGCAGTGAGCACATGCTCATAGAATTCAGGGTCTTGCCATGTCCCCACCATCCTGAAGCAGCTGGCTTGATAGAATGGTGGAAAGGCATTTTGAAGACTTGGTTACAGAACAAGCTAGGTGGCAATTCTTGCATGGCTGGGGAAGGTTCTCCAGAAGGCTGTACATGCTCTTAATCAGCAAACAGTACATGGTGTCATTTGTCTTATACCCAACATGCCTGGGTGCAGGAATCAAGGGGTGGAAATGGGAGTGGAACCACTCAGTATTACCCTGTGACCCACCAGCCAAATATTTGTTTCTATTTCCATAACCGTAGACTCTTCTGGCATAAAAGTACTAGCCATAGAGGGAGGACTGCTCCTACAAGGAGACACTATGATTTTATTGAACTGGAGGTTAAGACTGCACCTGGCCACTTGGGCTCCTTATGCTTCTGAATTGATTGTAAAGAGGGAGCGATGGTGCTGGCTGAGTGATTGGTGCTGACCACCAAGCAGCAACTGGACTGCTGCCCCACACTGGAGGAAAGGAAGAGTGTGTCTGTAACACAGGAGATGTCTCAGGGCTTCTGTGAGTATTACCGTGGCCTGGGATTATGGTTAATGGAAACCCAGTCCAGGCAGGACTACAAATGGCCCAGTCACCTCCAGAATAAAGAACTGGTCCACCCCACCAGGTAAAGAACTACAAGCATCTGAGGTTCTTGCTGATGGTTAAAAAAAACTGCACAGTGAGTAATGAAGAAACTAGTTATAGATGCCAGGTACAGTCATGGTATCAGTTACAGAAAGCAGGACTATGATTGTCATGAGCATTTTTTTCTTGTTTCATTATGAATACATGTGTGAATATATATACATACATTATGCAAATATCGGCCTTCCTTTTGTTCTTATTCCCTTTCATGCAATACAAGATGTATTGTCTCATCTCACTATTTATTTTATGTGATGGGGTCTTGTTCTGTCACCCAGGCTGGACTGTGCAGTAGCACTATCATAACTCACTATAGACACAAACTTCTGTCCCCAAGCAATCCTCCTGTCTCAGCCTCCTGTGTTTCTGGGGCTACAGGTAAGCACCACCGCACCTGGCCTTTTAAAAATTTTTTGTAGAACAGGGTCTCACTGTGACGACCAGGCTGGTCTCAAACTCCTGGACTCAAGTGATCCTCCTACTAAGGCCTCCCAAAGTACTGGGGTTACAGGTGTGAACCACTGCACTAAGCCTATATCATTGCTTCAGTATTGTTAATTTTACATCATAGTATTTAAATTACCAGTTATCGGGAGAAAAGTAAACATCACTCAACAACTTTACCTCTTCTTCTGGTGAAGTGATAATTGGGTTTTCAGTTGTACACAGGATAGTTGTATCATAGTAGGTGGAATCATGACCTTGTTATTGTTTTTACTTAGAGATTAAGTGTGGCTTAAGGAGATACACATGGATACCAAGGTGACAAGACGTAGACTGTAAGGGTTATTTTATGTGCTCACTTCAGTGCTTTAAGGGATGCTGAGATGGCTGGGAAATCTTATGTCTGGCTGTGTCTGTGAGGGTGTTTACTGATGAGATTAGCATAGGAGTCGGTAGACTAAGCAAAGCAGACCCACCGTCTCCATTAGGGCAGGCATCATTCAATCTGTTGAGGGCCCAAATAGAATGAAAATGTAAAGGAAGGTGAATTTTCTCTTCTAGATCTGGGTCATTTATATTTTCCTACCCTTGAACATCAGAGATCCTGGTTCTCAGGCCTTTGGCCTTGGACTGGCAGTTACACCATTGGCTTCCCTTCTTCCCAGACCTTTGGACAGGGACTGGGCTACACCACCAGCTTGATTGGTTCCCCAGCTTGCAGAGGGCATGTTGTGCTACTACTTCATTTCCATAATCATTTGAACCAATTCCCACGATAAATCTCCTCTTACATATCTGTCTATATTTTATTGGTTCTGTCATTCTGGAGAACCCTGATACAGTGTGTCGGGGAGAAGGCACCCCTCGTGCAGAGTGTGCAGACAGAAAGAAGTGTGGCCAGAGGAGATTAGAAAGGCAGCCGGTGTGGCTGTGGCAAGCCTGGGAGGAGATGACATGGGAGGGAAGAGGGCAGGGTCAGATGCTGTGGCCTGACAGGCTGACATTATCTGCTGCTCTCTGACAACATTATCCCAAAATGGAGTGGCTTCAAACTCCAAATGTGTACTGTGTCCCTACTTTTGTGGACCAGGCATCTGGTCATGACTTAGCTGGGTCCCTCTACCTCAATGTCTTTTATGTGGCTGGGCTGTGGTCTCAGCTGAGGCTCAACTGGGAGAGAAGTTGCTCAACTGGGAGAGAAGCTGCTCCCCAGCTCAATCGGGTGTGTTGTTGGTGTATATCAGTTTGGGATGAGGCCTGAATTCCTTTCTGTCTATTGGTCAGGATGACCCTTTCCTTCTTTGCCACATGGGTCTACAAATAGGGAAGCTGAAAAGATTGGAGCTCGCTTCCCCAGGTAGGGGGCAGAGAGAGAGGGTGAGAGGGAGAGAGAGAGAGAGGTATTCAAGAGAGAATAAAATTGAAAGGAAAGTCACCAGTCTTTTAAGTTTTAAGAGTAAGGTTAAGTTTTGTCATGAGTCCGTCATTTTTGCTGCAGACAAAATGTAGGCACTTTGCTGGGGAGGAGCTTCTTCCCCACCACATGGACTGCAGGATGCGGATCCCCTTGCAGTATGAGAAGACCTGGCAGAGGTGCCTGCCCATGTGCCCCGTTGCAAGGTGGGCACCACTCCCTGTGGACTCAAGAAGGAGAACATGGGGGTGGCCTGATGTCTCTTTCTGGCCCCCAACGCCCTACACACACCCTTCAGCCTCCATCATGGCTTTTCTTCCTTCCTCACCCCAGGGGCTCACTGGCCTCAGCATTCTGAAGCTGCTTCCTCCTCCAGGCCCCCTCCCAGTGATCCTGTCCATGCCTCAGGTTTAGCTCAACATTTCCTCCTCCAGGAAGCCTGTGTGTGATAAAGCTGTGGCTCTCAGCTCACCTCAGACTTCACCCTGGACACTCTGTCCTTGGCATAGTCCTTGACAGTATTGGTTTAATGGAATCACACCACAGGGTTACTGTGATGCTTCCCTCTATAAACAGAGCTGCCCCTGCTGTCAGGGCCCCTTTTCTCTCCACCTGGAGTCTAGGGACCGGGGAGACCTTGGGTCTGCTCCAAATCCCCCTGATGACAGCAACTGGTATTCTGTGTAGAAGAAAATATTTTGACAAAACGTGCCCTCCCTGCCTCCTTGGTCAAACTTTAGATGAGAAACTCAGAAGACGGATAGGTCTTTGAGATGTGCTGCACAGCAGAGTGACTACAGTCAATAAGGGAAGGTAGATACTAAAATTGCTGCAAGTACATTTTAAACATTCACACTACACACACAAAAATAAGTGAGAGGTGACTGATATGGTAAGTAGCTTGATGTAATCATCCCATATTGCATACATGTATCAAAGCATCACATTGTACCCCACAAATATATACAATTATTATTTGTCAATTAAAGTAAAATACATGGCAAAACTAAACTAACCAAACTGCCACAGAAGCCCAATCATTTTTCAGGGTCTTAGGCTCTGTGGCCCCGCCAGCTCCTCCGCAACTGTCCGGCCTCTGCCCTGCGCCTGGGCCCCGTGGGGAGCAGATCCGGACCCAGCGCTGCGCAGCGGTGCAGGCCGGGCTGCTGTCCCCACGCTGTGCCGCCCTGGCACGGACTCCCACGGATCCCACCAGGGCTGCAAAGCGGGAGCCCCCGCCCCACACGGGGATGAGGGGACGGAGCTTGGAAAGACCCCGAGCCACGCAGCTCTGCCCGCTGCTCGGTGGCTTTTGGGGCAGTCTGGGCGGTTCTTTAGGGCGGCGGCAACCTCAGAAGCAAAGCCTTGGGGAGGGGAAGGAAACCGTGTCCCCAGGGGGCTCCCGCTGAAGGGCTGGGCTGACTGACCCCCACCCAGGGCACACCCCATCTGGCTTCTGCTCAGATTCCCCCGACAGCCTGCCAGCCGCTGGCACTCCGTGCTGGCCCCTGAGCCCGTTTCAAAGTTCTGCACAAAATAGGAGGCCAAGTCCCAGGGGCGGCAAGGCGGAGCCTGTGCAGCACGCGGTTTAGGACTGTGAGGGCTGCAGTTTCTCGGTTCTGGTTTCAGGCCTAGATCCTTGCCACACCAATTTCCGCCTCTTGTGGCTTCCAGCAAGTTCCTTCCCTTCTGTGAGCCTGGGTTTCCTCATCCGTCGGGCAGGGCTAGTGTGAATCCGGGGCACCCAGCGAGAGCGCGGGTGGGCAGAGCTCCGCTCCTGCACAGGAAGGCGGAGTCCCCACCGCGGTTAGGGCTTCCCTGAGAAAGAAGAGAATCTTCAAAGCAGCAAGAGAAAAGTGATGTGTCATCTATAAGCATGAGATTATTAGTGAGTTTTTCAACAGAAACCTTGCATGCCAGAAAAAGAGTTGGGTGATATACTCAAAATGCTGAAGGGAAAACTCCAAAGAAGAAATACTATTCAGCAAAACTGCCCTTCTAAGTGAAGCAAAATAGAGACTTATCGAGATAACTAGATGCTGAAAAACTTTATTACCACTAGACCTTCCTCTCAAGAAATGCCAAAGTGACTCCCTTTCATTAAAAATTTAAAAATGCTAGAAAGCAACACAAAATGATATGACAATAAATAAACCTCTTGGAGGGACACACAAGCACACCTAAGTAAAATTCTGTAGTATTAAAGTAATGGTACAGAAAACACTTTTAATCATGCTATAAAATTAGAAAAAAAAAACCAGAAAGATAATACTAAAACTCTGTTAATAGATATAGCATATAACAAGATATAATTGGTGATATCAATAACATAGTTGAGGACAGATGTAATGAGGACAAATTTTTAAATGCAACTAAAATTAAGTTATTACCACTTTAAAATATGTTGTTTAACTATAAGTTTGGTATAATTGCCATGGTAACCACGATGAAAATACCTATTATAAAGATACACTAAAATGATATGAAAGGAGTTAAAGTATATAATTACAAAAATCAGTCAGTTACAAAGGAAGGCAGGAAGAGAGGGCAAAATAGCTACAAGAATCAAAGAAAACATTTAATAAAATGCCAATAGAAGGTCCTTTCCTTTCAAAAAATTATGTAAACATTCATGAACTAAACTTCACAATCAAAAGATGTAAATTGAATAAAGATAGGGATTTAGGAAAATAAAAAACAAAAAAAAGATCCAACTATATACTCTTTTCAAGAGACTCACCTTACATCAAACAACAAAAATGCACTAAAAGTGGCAGGACAAAAAAAGATATTGCATGCAAATATTAATCAAATGAGAGCAGGGGAGGTCACAATTAGGCACAATGTATTTTGAGGGAAAACTTGTCCTATTTTATAAACTATGCTTTAAGTCAAAATTGTCACAAAAGACATAGAAGGATATTAAGTAATAATAAGTGTTGATTCACTGGGAACCTATGATTTATTTTTATATTACATATGTAATATATATAAAATATGAAATATATATATGCACATTTTGTGTGTGTGTGTGTGTGTGTGTGTAAATTCAGGCTTGCCAAATATATAAAGCAAACATTGACAGAATTGAAGCAAGAAATACACAGCAATATAATGCTAGGATATTTCAATAACCTCATTTTCAGTAATAAATAATAATATAAGACAATATTAGTAAGGGAATAAGTGACAGCACTATACAACAATTATACCTAATAGACACATGGAAAACACTCCACACAACAACAGAATACACAGTCTTCTCAATAGCTCATAAAAAATTCCCCTGGATAGAACAACTGTTGGCCACAAAACAATTCTTTACAAATTTTTAAAAATTAAAGTCTTACAAACTATCATTTATAACCAAAATGGAATGAAACTAGAAACCAATAACAAAAGGAAAACCAGAACATCTACAAATAAATGAAAATTAAATGGGACACTTTTCAGCATGGTCTTAATCAAGGGTTGGAAGTCTGAATATTGTGAAGATGTCCATACTGCTCAAACTCATCTACAAATTCAAAGCAATCTCTTTAAAATTATCAATGTCATATTACGCAAACAAAGAAGAAGCAATTCAAAAATTATATGGAAGGCAAAGTACCATGAAGAGCCAACAACCTTCAAAAAAAGAAACAATGTTGGAGAATGGAAATGCTATTTACATGCAGTAAACTGAAACATACAAACCAATCAATTTAGTAAATGTGGTGTGCATACTAATTATCTAATTCAGCTTTTATAAAACATATAAATTCAAGCATATTATTTTAGATCTTCTAAAAGTTCTCTATTAATACATGATCAATATAAAATGATATAGGCCGGGCGCGGTGGCTCACGCCTGTAATCCTAGCACTCTAGGAGGCCGAGGTGGGCGGATCGTTTGAGCTCAGGAGTTCGAGACCAGCCTGAGCAAGAGCGAGACGCCATCTCTACAAAAATAGAAAGAAATTATATGGACAGCTAAAAATATATATAGAAAAAATTAGCCGGGCATGGTGGCGCATGCCTGTAGTCCCAGCTACTCGGGAGGCTGAGACAGGAGGATCACTTGAGCTCAGGAGTTTGAGGTTGCTGTGAGCTAGGCTGACGCCACGGCACTCACTCTAGCCTGGGCAACAGAGTGAGACTCTGTCTCAAAAAAAAAAAAAAGATATAATTTGTCACATTAATAACAAACTGAAGGATACAAAGAGGTATGGTTTTTCAATAAAATTAAAATTAACTTGTTATGAGACTAAACTATATTGTTATAACTTTAAGATGTACCTGTATTCTTTATTTCTCAAGGTGTTCCGAAAAAAATTATCTAGAGAAGTCATGGCCAGGTGTGGCACCTCACACCTGTAACCCTAGCACTCTGGTAGGCTGAGGTGAGAAGACTGCTTGAGCTCAGGAGTTTCAGACCAGCCTGAGCAAGAGCAAGGCCCCATCTCTACCAAAAATAGAAAAATTAGCCACGTGTAGTGTTGTGTGTTTGGAGTCACAGCTACTAGGGAGTCTGAGGCAGGAGAATCACTTAATATCAGGAGTTTGAGGGTGCGGTGAGCTATGATGATACCACTGCATTCTATGCATCCTACCTGGAGTGACAGAGTAAGACTCTGTCTCAAAAAAAAAAAAAAAAAAAAGTTATGCTAAAGAAAATGAGAGAGGAAAGAGGAACCAAAGCACGTAACTGCAAAATCAGCAAAACAAAAATGAAGGCTATAAGAGAAGAAATGAGGGATGTCTAGAAGACATGAAAAGTAACTTCATTTCTTTCAGTAACTACTTTAAATATAAAGTAGTTAACTTAAATCTAAAGAAGATAATATGGCTGCATGGATTAAGAATAATTGAGTTTCTACAATATTATGTCCACAAGAGACTTATGTTAGCTCTAAGGAGTCAAGTAGGCTGAAAATAAAGGATGGAAAAAATAAACCATGCAAATAGTAACCACAAGGGGGTGTGGTGGCCATAATTATATTAGAGAAAATACACTTTAGGTCAAAACTGTCATGAGAAACAAAAATCTATGTTAAATAATGACAGCATAGGTCCACTTACCAGGAATCTGTAACAGTAATATAACACATATAATATGTATGCTACATATATAAATATATAAACACATATACGTTATATATGTTATATAATTTTTGTTGTATAATATGCACATTACATGTATATACAACATCAGGGATTCCAAATATATGAAACAAATATTGGCAGAAATGAAGCAAGAAATACAGAGCAACCTGGTCACTGTTTACTTTAAGACTCCACTTTCAATAATAGAAAACTCAGAAGATCAATAAGAAAATAGAAAACCTGAATACCATACACAAATTAGACCCAACAGACATGTACAGAACTCTCCAGTGGAAAGCAGCAAAATGTACAATAGTTTCAATTACACCTGGTGCCTTCCGTTAGGACACATAATAAGTCAAATCAAATTTGAGATGACTGAAATCCTACAGTGTATCTTTTCTGACCCCAGTGAAATAAAACCAGAAACAAAAAGCAGAAAATAAACTGACAAATCCAAAAAGATGTGGAAATTAAACACACTCTTGAACATATTCTAGCCCAGGGATCAGATGATTTGATATTATTAAGATGTCAATACTACCCACAGTGATGGACAAATTCAATGTTATATCTATCAAAATCCCATTGGTGGCCGTGCACGGTGGCTCACGCCTGTAATCCTAGCACTCTGGAAGGCCAAGGCAGGAGGATTGCTCGAGGTCAGGAGTTCAAGACCAGCCTGAGCAAGAGTGACACTGTGTCTCTACTAAAAAATAGAAAGAAATGATTTGGACAGCTAAAAATATATATAGAAAAAATTAGCCGGGCATGGTGGTGAATGCCTGTAGTCCCAGCTACTTGGGAGGCTGAGGCAGGAGGATTGCTGGAGCCCAGGAGTTTGAGGTTGCTGTGAGCTGGGCTGACACTACGGCACTCTAGCTGGGGCAACAGAGTGAGACTCTGTCTAAAAAAAAATAAATAAATAAAAATAAAAATCCCGGGCCGGGCACGGTGGCTCACACCTGTAATCCTAGCACTCTGGGAGGCCGAGGCGGGTGGATTGCTCAAGGTCAGGAGTTCGAGATCAGCCTGAGCAAGAGCAAGACCCCATCTCTACTAAAAAAAAAAAAAATAGAAATAAATTATCTGGCCAACTAAAATATATAGAAAAAAAAATTAGCCGGGCATGGTGGCGCATGCCTGTAGTCCCAGCTATTCGGGAGGCTGAGGTGGTAGGATTGCTTAAGCCTAGGAGTTTGAGGTTGCTGTGAGCTAGGCTGACGCCATGGCACTCACTCTAGCCCGGGCAACAAAGCAAGACTCTGTCTCAGAAAAAAAAAATAAAAAAATAAATCCCATTGGTACATTTTTTGCAAAAATCCTAAAATTTGTTTAGCAACTATGACTAGCCAAATTACCCTTTCAAAAGGAGAACACAGAGACAATACACTTCCTGATTTCAAAATTTATTACAAAGCTACAAAAATAAAAGCAATGTGGTACTGGCACTAAGACAGGTAAGTAGATCAAGGAAAAGAATAGAGCGCCCAGAAATAAATCCTTGTGTATATGATCAAATGATTTTCCACAAGCTGGCCATGACCACACAATGGGGAAAGGGGAGTCTCTTCAATGAATGATGTTGAAAACTGGATTATCTACATAAAAAATAAAGTTGGATCAATCCCTGGTGATATAAAAAAAATTTAAATAGATTAAATACATAGAAGAAATATAACTAATAAAACCCTTAGAAGAATATATAGGAAAAAAGATCATGACATTAGTATTGGCAGTGTTTTCTTGGATATCACATCAAATGCAAAAGCAACAAAGAAAACAAGAGAACAATGGGACTTCAGCAAATTTCAGAATTTCTATACATCAAAGGAAAGATTTAGTGGAGAGAACATGCCACATACTAAATGGGTAAAAGTGTTTGTAAAACATTCACGCTACAGGAGTTAATATTCAGAACATATTAATTTAAACAACTCTGAAAATTCAACAATAAAAAGTTAATTACTTAATCAAAAAATGGACAAAGAATTTAACTGATAATTTTCCAAAGAAGATATACAAATGGCCAACAAACATTTGAAAGGATACCCAAAATTAATAATTTTTAGAGAAATGCAAAGCAAAATCACATTGAATATATCACCTCACACTCAGAATGGGCACTATAAAAACCTTGTCAAAGATGTATAGAAATTGGACCCCTTTTGAAATATTGGTGTTGAAAAATAATACAGATACTTTGAAAAATATATAACGGTTCCTTAAATAATTAAGAATAAAAATTAGCATATGATACAGAAATCCCATTTCTGGGTATCTATCCAAAGTATGCAATGCAGAATCTGGAAGTGGTATGTGTGCACCTATGTTCATTTCAGCATTATTCACAAAAGCCAAGAGGCATAAGCAACCCAGATGGCCTTCAATTGATGAACACATTAAAAAAATATGATATATAGACAATGCAATATTATTTAGCATCCAAAAAGAAAATCTTAGGCGAGGTGCAGTGGCTCATACCTGTAATCTGAGCCCTTTGAGAGGCCAAGGCAGGAGAACTGTTTTAGGCTAGGAGTTCAAGGCCAGCCTGAGCAACACAGTGAGACCCCGTCTTTACAAAGAAATAGAAAAATTAGCTAAACATAGTCATGTGCACCTGCTGTTCCAGATACTCACGAAGCTGGAAAACCACTTGAGCCCAGGTGTTTGAAGTTGCAGTGAGCTATGATGACACACTACACTCTACCCCAGGCATGAGAATGAGAACCTGTCTCCTGTCTTTTTTTTTTTTTTTTTTGAGACAGAGTGTCGCTTTGTTGCCCTGGCTAGAGTGAGTGCCATGGCGTCAGCCTAGCTCACAGCAACCTCAAACTCCTGGGCTTAAGCGAGCCTACTGCCTCAGCCTCCCGAGTAGCTGGGACTACAGGCATGCGCCACCATGCCCGGCTAATCTTTTCTATATATATTTTAGTTGGCCAGATAATTTCTTTCTATTTTTTAGTAGAGACGGGGGTCCCGCTCTTGCTCAGGCTGGTCTCGAACTCCTGACCTTGAGCGATTCACCCGCCTCCGCCTCCCAGAGTGCTAGGATTACAGGCGTGAGCCACCGCGCCCAGCCCTGTCTCCTGTCTTAAAAAACCACGGGGGTGGGGGAAGGAAAATCTTGGCACATTCTATGATAAAAGCAAACCTTGAGGCTATTAAGTTAACTGAAATAAGCCAGTAACAATGTTAGTGTATGATTACACTTAATATGATGTATCTTAGAGACACTTCCAATATCGTGCTGGAGAACCACGGTTCCCCCTGCTGGTGGGACCCAGAGCTGATAGAAACAGGTCAAGCCTCTAAGTGCACCCCTACACTTTTCTGGAATTATGAAGCTGAGTAGCCTCTCCCTGCTCACTATGACCATCCTCCGCCTGCTCGCTGTGACCATCCTCCTTTGCCTCCACATGGCCCAGCCTGGAGTCAGAAAGGGTGCAGCTAAACCTAAACCAGGATATTGTCCAGAGTTTACTCTTTCCTGCCCTTTCACCCTGTTACCTAAGTGCCGGCAAGATAAAAGTTGCCCGCGGGTCCAGAAGTGCTGCTTCTACAACTGCAGACATCAGTGTATGGAGCCGTGGTTGAGTTTGGAGTGAGGTGGAAACTCTTTCTTAACCCGGCCCGAAGAGACACTGGTGCTACAGGCTCAGACTTGGATATCTGGTCTGCAATTCTTCCATGCTACTCCCAGGCCCAAGACTACCTTTTAGCAAGAGTTAAATGCTTACTAATATTACGACAAAATAAAGAATAAAGTGTTGACTATTTAAAAAAAATATGATGTATCTTAAGTAGTCAAACTCATAGAAATAGAAAGTAGAATGAAGTTTGTCAACGGCTGGAGAGAGAGTAAAATGGGCAGTTGTTACTTAGTAGGTATTGAGTTTTAGTTTTTCAAGATGTAAATTTCTAGAGATCTTGTGCATAACAATGTAAATATACTTACTACTCCTGAAATGTACATGTAAATAAACTTAAGATGGTAAATTTTACATGTTTTACCAATTAAATTTTTTTAAAAGAATAACTTAAATAGTTGTCAAGCTTTTCAGAAATTACATTCAAATCACAAAAGTGCTTCTCTCACACCAAGATAATATAGATTCATCAACAAATATTGATACATGGTAAATTTAAGATTATTTCCGTGACTACTCACCCAGACAAGACATAACAACCATTGAAAATCAGCCAGGATAGGTTTATCATGACAGTGAAGAAGGCCAGAGATGTAATACGTACAGTTGTATAAACTAGGGGATTTCCCGTTTCCGTATTGGACCCATGGACAGGTCATAAGCTAGTAGAGTGGCACCAATTAGATATTTCTTCTTTCTTGGACCAAGTGACAGGATTTCTAGGTGAACACGGGCAACTGGATGGACTTTCTAGCAGTCTCCCCCAAAATGTGCCCATTCAGAGGGTCTTATATATGCAAGTGAAGACCCCATATATAAGACCCCATTCAGAGGGTCTTATATATGCTAGAAGCTTCCATCAGAGGCTCCTTGCAAGAGACACATTTTGATTCAATACAGACAAAACAGGGAAGCCACTCTGATGAAGAATCTGAATCTGAACTTTTTTCTGGCAGTGAGGAATTCATATCTGTTTGTGGTTCCAACGAAGACGATAATGTAGAAAACCTCACCAAGTCCAGAAAGTCCCCCCATAAAGATTTGGGGCACAGAAAAGAGAACAGAAGGCCACTAACTCAGCCCCCTGCCAGAACTGAGCCTGGAACAGCCACAAACCACCAAGCATTATCAGTTGTGAATTCAGATATACTAGCGATGTCACCTGAAAAATCAGATGGAATGGAGTGGAAGGGGTAGATGTAAAAGCACCAAAAGCACAGCTGATGTTGTGGTATCCAGATCAAAAAAGGGAAGACACCATTCATCCAGAGCAAGCTAAACTGCTAGCTTTGGTGAAGCATGTCCAGTGTAAAGGATATCCGAATGAACATGTTGAACTTCTCACCAACTTCCCTCCAATGAAACTATCTCATCTGGACTATGACATTATGTTACAGGAGGCAGACCTTTGCCCTTAAAAGACTGTCTTTGTACAGGAAAGAAGTTAACACCATGGCCTGAACTCTCTCAGCTTACCCCTTTTTTCTCTTTTCCTGTGATACCATATCACTAAGTATGCATTTTGGCTCATAGGACCATAGAGCCAAAATTGGGCAAACAAATCACCTGCCTTCGTTTTTATTTCTTGTTTTCTCCTATGATCAGTCTCTTTCTACCTCTTTTTTTTTTTCTTTTCTCTTTTCTTCCCCCACCCCCAGCTTACTTTTTTCTTACCTAATACGGTGACCAAATAGAAGTGTAAGGATAAGATCTCTCCTAGAACCATCAGCAAGAAATGTTTGTTCCAATAAGTGATCTCTTGCACAGCACTTCTTGGGGATCCAGTGTTACTCTCCAGACTCCTTTGGCACAGGAATGGCTAAATTCAGCATATGAACAAACTCTATTTTTTGTAAGTTCCCATTTTCAATAGGGAGAAGAAATCCTCTAACGTATTTTGTTTTCTTTTGTTCATGTAGGAAATATCATATAACAAAATATCTAGGCTTTGGTTTACATACAAAAGGCATCCTTTATCATTAGTAATCATATTTAAATTTTTTTAAAGGATTCCCATTTTCCCAGCTGTAAGAATTATTTCCATGGCATCTGTTATTGGCAGAATGAGTGTTAAATGTGGAGTGTGTAGCATGGGTAGCTTTCAGTGCTCAAGCCTGAGACAGTTTTCTTTATTATTACTCTATTACCTATATTGACCCTGCTGGTCCTACAATGAACATCCAGTGAGCAAACTGTGGTGACTGGAAAAGGAAGGTGCTTGCTGTTCTGCCAGTACGACATATTAGCTCCTTTGACCCCTCCACTGTCTGGGTCCAGTGATCCACAGAAAGGCAGCTGGTCAATAATCATGCACAACTGTGGCTTATAATTGTAACCACTCTCATTATTGATTGTCCTATGTTCTTTAAGGCACACTAGATATGCCCCTGGGGAAAAAGAAAATGTGCAGATGAGAGTTGCTAACCAAGTGCCTTTGGTTAGAAATAATGATTCACTCTTTCCTCCTGGTTGGAATAGTCTCTAAAAGTCCCTGTTGACTGAAAGAGCATAATTCCTGAAAAATGGTGTTTTCTTTTAAAAGGTATCAAAACTGAAAGCCTCTCTGAGGGCAAGATCTTTAAACTCAATTCACAAGAAAACATAATTAAGGGGGTCTGTGGAGATTACCAGTAATCTTCAGATGTTGTGAGTTTCTTTTGCCAACAAAAGCCACATTCAAATTGTAGTTAGTGAAAGGTTTTTTCAGTAATTTTTAGAGGAGGCCATCTTGAATCTGTATGATATTATTTACATACCAGTTTCACTATATATACACCACGTTCTTATTTTGTGCTTAAAATAGAGTCCTCTGAAGGGGTAGTAATAATTCTGGTGACAAAATCAGAACTTTAACTTGTTGTAAAATCATAATATGGAATGTACCTATTTTGTCAATTGGGGCTTTAGATTGAATCTTCTGCTTGAGGAACATAAATTGCTACTGCACAGAGACCTTTAAGTTCCCATCTACTTTAAGATTCCTCTCTTGGCAACTAGGGAATTGGGGTGGGGGAAGAGGCTACGTGTTGCTCGTACACGGTTACAGAATATGGTTTCTACTGGCTGGATTTTGAGGGATCCTCCCTAAAGAATGAGTTATTAATTTCTTCAAGAAGATCACAGAAAATTCTGTTTATTCTTCAGTGAGTCCTTTTGATTTAATGTTCTTACATTTTTTTCTAAGTCTGTGTAAGTGCTTATGTGTAAGTATGTAATGGTATAAATATTTATAAATATATTTACATAATTAGTTTCATGTATACCTTGAGTCAAAGTTCTCTGTTTAGATTGGTGTCTTGAGTAATAGCACTTTGGTGTCTTTTCATAGGCTCTGGAAGCTTAATTAGCAGTTTCTGATTTATTGAGGAAACATGGGTTTCATGTTAATTCCTCAGCTGTATCTCTGAACTTGGAAAACATACTTGCTGTTTGGGGAACAGAGCTGTATACTATCAAAGGTGCACTGGAGGGTAAAAAAATTGTTTGTAGTGGACACATCAGAAATCTAAAAGTTAAGAAGGCACATTGTTAAGGTTATGCTCATTTTTGAGTTCTGATGGCATCCATCTCCACTCCCAGCAAACTCACAGCTGAAGCCCAATAGAGAAAAAATTTGATGTCAAAAATTTTTCCTATAGTACTCTATATTTCATTCTCTTGCCTACTAGCTTCTCTTGATAAAACATATTGAGAAAACTTGAGACAACATGTTCATTAATAAGAATATAGTCCTTTTTGCTTTCCTCAGCACTTTTCAACTTGGGTTACTGTGAGGTGATTAAACATATGTGAAGTTTTCCAGACACAACATGATACATTCATCCAACTTAGATACAACTGGGATGTTTAGGGTACAAAGGTAGAGGATTTTGTTTTATTTTGAGGCAGGAGTATAATTATCTTGAGGTTGATATAGAGGCCCATGGGGAGGAGTTATGGATTGTACATGAGAAGAGTAAACAAGGAGTACTGCCTTGATCCAGAACTTAACCCACTTGTGGAGTATACTTCTTCCAGTTTGCCTTATTTCTTCTGCAGGTTCCTTTGCTCTTTGGGCGAGAGGTTTTATTGAATAGATTAAATGAAATCAGTAAGGTTAGTTAAAAATCATTCCTTATGGGTGCTGTAAACAGCTTGGAAGAGAGTTTTAAAAATAGGGAGGAAAAGAACAAGGTAGACTTAGAGAGTGATGAGAAAAATACACGGAGACAGAATGAAAACTAGT